>NC_064304.1:96900717-97545717 GCF_023373825.1 Bactrocera dorsalis | reverse complement strand
TGTCATCACGCCTTGTGGCGTTTGCACCGGCTGGGTTTGTGGAATTTGAGCCACTGCAATTTGCTGCTGCACCCCGCCCGCAATACCCAAGTGCTGTGTATGTTGCTGAGAGCCCGCTACAACAATTTGTTGCTGACCGGCACCCGGAGTCACAACATGTCCACCCGACGAAAGTTGAGTCTGCAAAACCGCACCCGAACGTCGCAATTGCAATTGTTGTTGCTGAAGCATCATTAGCTCTTGCGGAGTACGCGGTTGAGCGTTACCCACCACGCTCTGCAACAGTTGCGTACCTGGTGGTATGCCGGGCTGTTGCAAAGCTGCATTATGTTGCTGCGTCATCAGTCGCAATCGCCCTGCAGCAGTGTCCTGCTGTTCCAGCACAACGCCCCCCGGTCCAATTTGCTGTTGTGGTGATTGCTGTGGTTGCTGCTGCTGTTGTAGCATGACACCGGTTTGCGACGCGTTGCCAGCGACTACCACTTGATGTTGTATTATTTGTTGCGGATGTTGTTGTAACGGTTGATCTGCAACGGGAGCACCGGTCGCTGATACAATCATGGTCTGTTGTTGCTGCATTTGAATAGCGCCACCGTTGTTGTTGCTCAAACGACTGTTCAGCATGTTCGCTAATGCAGTTTTTGTTTTCATATTCATTTGCTGTTGTTGAGTCTGTTGCAAAACCTGCTGCTGCTGTTGTTGTGGAGTTCCACCTATTTGCTGTTGCGTTTCGGCCGAGCCCATAACCATCGGTCTCGATGCAAGTGTGTTCATTATGTTTCCGCCAGGCGTTGTTGGTGTACTAGGTGTAGTCGGTTGTTGTTCATTGCCCATTGTTGGCTGACCGCCGGTCACCACTTGGATCCCGGGCTGCTGTTGTTGTGGTTGCTTTTGTGGTGTCAATTGTTGTTGTTGCAATTGTACTTGCTGCACTCGTAGTTGACGCTGTAGCAGCATTTGCTGATTGGCGTCGGTGGGATTAAATTGCTGGACATTTGCTGTTTGAGTCGGCTGTGGTGTTTGCGGACTACCAGCAACAATTTGTTGTTGTTGTTGTTGCGAAATCGGACTTAGGCCGGGAGCTGCACCGGTGCGTACAACAACTTGTCGCGCACCTTGCTGTTGCAACCATTGCATTTGTTGTTGCTGTGTGAGACCTGCGGGCATTTGACTCTGCACAATGATGTGAGTACCCGGTGTGGGTGCGCCTGCGGGTCGTTGCAACGCGGTGCCCATTGCAGTGGACACAACATTTGGTGCACCTGGACGCGCTTGATATGGCACTTGCTGACGAAACATCAAGCGCTTTTGATTTTGCTGTTGCAACTTGGCTATATATTCCATCTTCTTTACTGGGTCTAGGGTCATAAGATGTGCATGAGTCTTATCATCAACTTGTATCACTTGCCGTTGGGGTTGTCCCTGCAAAGCGGTGGTACCAGGTGGTAAGCCCGGTTGTTGCCATTGTCCCGGACGTACAGCACGTATGAATTGCTGAGGGGCTTGTAAGTTTCCCAATGAAGAGTTCGTCGCAATCACCTGTGTACCACCGACCACTACTGGAGACTGGGTTGGCTGTTGTTGCATTCCAGCGGGACTCGGCTGTTGTTGTTGCTGCTGCTGCTGTGGCGACCAATGTGGTTGCTGTTGCTGTTGTTGAGGTGAACTTTGTTGGATGATTAATTGCTGTTGTTGCTGTTGGGCTTGTTGTTGTTGTTGTTGCGGCGATTGACCGGCTGCAATTAATTGTTGTTGAGATAACTGTTGTTGCTGAATAACGACTGTTTGTTGTATTGGTGGCTGTTGTAGTATAATTTGTTGTTGCTGCTGTTGCTGTTGGGACGGCGCTCCCTCCACTGAATGCTGTTGTTGTAATGTTGGCTTTTGCTGTTGCAATATTATTTGGTTCTGCATATTACTGTTAGCTGGTATTGTCATCATTTGCTGTTGTGGAGATTGTTGCGGATGTTGTTGTTGTTGTGATGCTTGCGTTGGCACAGTTTGCTGCTGTATTATAATCTGTTGTTGGGGATGTGGCTGTTGCAATTGTTGTTGGCCGACAATGATTGTATTTTGTTGTGGTTTACGTTGTTGTAATTGTATTTGCTGTTGTTGTTGCTGCATGTACTGTAAACGTTGAGGATTATTGATAACTTGCTGATTAATTACAATCTGTTGTGGTTGCTGAGGCATGTTGCCAGGTTGATGTTGTTGTTGTAGAGGGATTCGTTGCTGTTGTGGATTAAGTATGACTTGTGTTTGTGTTATCATTTGCGGCGATTGCTGTGTATGTTGAATTTGTTGTTGTTGTTGTTGTGGCAGCATATTATTAGACCCATCTGTCCCTTCTACGGATTGTTGACGATGCGTATAGATTGGTGGAGGTTGCTGCGGAGTCTTAAGAACTTGCGTGGGACTTTGTGGAATTTGCTGCAATTGCTGTTGCTGATGCTGAGGGGATTGCTGCATTTGAATTGTTTGTTGCTGTTGCTGTGGCGATTGCTGCATAGGATGCTGTATTATTTGTTGCACAATTTGGGGTTGTGCTTGCTGTTGTTGTTGTTGTTGCTGAGCTGTTAAATTTGTCTGATTAACTATAACGACGTTCTGATTATGTTGATTTTGTTGCAATATCTGTTGTTGTTGTTGCATACTGAGCTGTTGAAACTGCTGTTGACTAATAATAATCTTCGACTTGTTTGAAACCGTTATTTGCGGGTGTTGCTGCTGCTGATGCTGCGGGGATTGTGGTGGAATCTGAATTTGTTGGCTTATTACCTGATGCTGTTGATGTGGTTGTTGTTGTGTGTTCGATTGCTGTATGTTAGGGCTCATAATTTGCTGCTGATAATTCGTTGATATACCAGTCACCTGCTGCTGTTGAATTATTTGTGGTTGCTGTTGTTGTTGCTGCTGAACAATTTGAGGTTGCAGTTGTTGTTGCTGTTGCGGCTGCGTCTGCGGCTGTGGCTGCAGCGTTTGTTGTATGATGCATACTTGACCCCCTGACATGGTCATTTGTTGCGGTTGACTAAACTGCATTGATGCCGGTTGTTGTTGCTGTTGGGTCTGCTGCAATTGCTGCGGCTGAGGTGACATTCCTCCGATTATCATGCCAGATGGCTTCTGTTGTTGCTGCTGCTGTTGCTGGACAATTAACTGCTGTTGTTGTTGTTGCTGCTGTATATTTATCAAGTGTTGCTGTTTTTGTTGTGCTTGTTGTTGTTGTTGTTGCTGCTGCTGCTGTTGTTGTATATTCATCATGTGACTTTGTATTAGCTGCTGTCCCTGAACAGTGGATGTGTTGATGACATGGCGTTGAGCAATTATTTGGTGTTGCTGATTGTTGGGATTAACAACAATTTGTTGCTGTACCTGAGGTTGTTGTAAAGGCGATTGCCTAGCTGATTGGGGCTGTTGTTGTTGTTGTTGAATTTGCATATTTTGTTGTTGCTGTTGTTGTTGTTGTAACGCATGTTGCTGTTGTAATGCCTGTTGTTGCTGTAGTGCTTGCTGTTGCTTCAAATGCTGTTGCCGCATTATTAATGATTCGTGATTTGGACTTGGAGCTGACCGACTGAGCACTTGTGCCACCTGAACGGGATCAGTTGGATCTATTGGCTTCATCTGTTGTAACATCTGTTGCTTTGTTTGTTGCGTGGTTGGTGTGGGTTGCTGTGTTTGTGGCGACTGCGGAGCAGAAATATGTTGTGGGCTTTGTTGTTGTGCTTGAGTAATCCGCTGAGGTTGTTGAAATGGTTGCATCGTTTGTTGTTGTTGCGGTGACATCATTGGCTGATGTTGGGGTGAACCCATAGCTCCACCTAAACCTTGCGGCTGACGCTGCTGCCGATTTTGCATTTGCTGACGCATTTGTTGTTGCTGTTGCTGTGGTTGTGGTGAGTGAGGCGGTGGCGTCATTTGAAGAGCGGGTGACTGCCGTGGCGATTGTGGGGGCATCATGCTACCACTACTAGGGACGTGATTTTGCTGTTGTTGCAATGAAGGTGATTGTGATTGCGGATTTTGATTTAATCGGGGAGATTGTTGCATTTGTTGTTGTTGCTGCTGTTGTTGTTGTTGTTGCTGTATTTGTTGTTGAAATTTCTGTTGTTGTTGTATTAATTGTTGTTGCTGATGTTGTATTTGGCGCTGTAAAGCCTGTTGCTGTGGTGTCAAACTCTGCCCATTTTGTATATGTTGCTGAAGTTGCTGTTGTTGTTGCTGAAGAATATTTTGCTGATGTAATATGTGTTGATGTAACATTTGCGGCGACATTTGCACTGTTTGTTGTTGATGAGGTTGCTGTGATTGTGGGGACATCGGTATGGTGACATGTTGTGGAGACTGATTGGGTGGCTGAGGTGTCGTGCAAGGCGTTCTAGAAGCCGGAGTATGTCTACCACTTGGAGTTTGCGGGGTTCGCGGTTGTGCTATGTTAACAGCAACAGCTGTTGGTGTTGGAGTGGGAGTACGTGGGTCGGGCAGCGGCGGTGGTCCACTTGAAGTGGGTGTAGATGGAGCGGTACGGGGTTGAGGAGGAAGATTAGGATGATTTGGTGGTTGTGGCTGGGGAGTTCGTGGTGTTTGTGGTAGTTGTTGATGTTGTATTATTTGAATGTGATGTTGTGGACTCTTGAGATTTCTCTGTTGCTGTAAAACATTTCCTGGCCCCATTTTATTTTGACTCTGCTGTTGCAGTTGAATTTGCTGCTGGGCCACAACATTTGGTACTATTTTTTGTTGAACAATTATTTGTTGAGGTTGTAAAGATGGTTGTTGCGTACCACCTAAAATTATTTGTTGTTGGTGTTGTTGTTGCTGTTGTTGAATATTACGAGGGCGTACAAACACAATTTGTTGTTGAGGATGCAATTGACTTTGTAATTGAGTATGTTGTTGAGGTTGTGATTGCACTTCCGTTTGTATTTGTGATACAACAGGATTAGTATTTAATAAAACTTCGGGCAGTTGATTATTTTCATTACATGACGTGTTTTCCTGCAATTGGGTTGATGGGGTCTTATTTAAATCTTCTCCTGTATTTGTACTTGTTGAAGGAAGGGTAGGTGGAATGGCTGGTAATGGTGGTAAAGAGGCTTGCAACTGCGATTTAATATTAGCAATGCTTTCCGCAGCATCGGCATCATCTACACTCGCACCGATGGTATTGTCAATACTACTTACAATACCACCCATATCATCATCATCAAAACCTAATATTGTCGATAATGTTTGCTCCACCGAGTCAACCATATTGCAATCAGATGTGTTCGTAGTTGTAGTTGACGCAACAGGAACGGATATTGGCATTTGTGTTATTGGTTTTGTTGCAGAAACGTGATTGTATGATGTGGAGATGTTTGTCAATTTAGGTACACTTTTAGGTTGATCTACAATCTTGAGCAATCGAGGGTGGTAACCATCACAACTCAAAATTTTACACTGTTTTAAGCAATCAAATACCCAGTCAGGGCTAACTATATTTACAGATGCCTTTGTTGCACGATTATAATAATTCCCTCCTATACTACCGCATATTAAGTGTGTAGTACTCGCGTCGGCTGCGGTAGTGACTTGAGCGCCATGAAATGTAAGAATAGCATACAAACATTTAAAGTCTTCACTTGATAAATTTGTTACTGCGAATTTAAGTGATTTGAAAAGCCGTTGTGTGCTTGGATCAAATGCTTTTGTAGACGCTAAACGTCCCAACTTGGCACTATGTACTATCCATTGATCGGTAACTGGTATAACATTATAGAGATCCAAGTTCATTGCCAATTCTTCTTCAGTGTAGTTTGGTGCACACACCAGATGTGTAACCACATCTGATAAAAAACGTTTCGATTGTGCCCCACCATTTTTAAGCAGCTTTTCCACCTGTAATATTCATAAATAAGTTCGATTTTATAAATTTAAATATTGATATCGTTTAATAATAACCAAATATTAGAAACACCCTGTGGTAACTTGGCGCTCCAAATGAAAAACTGTAACCAACTTGCTATCCCACAGATAACAAAGCGGGTATATAGCACCACATGAATTTACCTACCTCTTCATCTAAATTTCCATCAACGAAATATCGTATATTTGCAAATAAATTTCCACTTATTTTCAGATTTTCCATATTTTTAAACACATTTCACACAAATTATGCCTTCGCTTTTCTTTTGTTTTCCGTTTCGCACGTCTTCGTGCAGCGCTGTCGAATTTCGATCGCGACCTGCTCATTCACAATTCCACCAACTTGTAATACATATCATTAAGCACTTATTTACGTTCTGTGCGCTATAAGATAATGTTCTGATTTATGCCAATTTCTTGGGTAGAATCAAATCAAGTATTGTAATATTTTAATATCAGTTGTTCCATAAAAACACAGCAATATGAAAAGAAAGAACGCCACTTGACCGATTGAAGAGAAAAACTACAAGATTTCACATGAAGTTAGCTACAGTTAAATAAGCAAACTGAGTTACCAGACCTTATTCAATATTCATCCCAATTAGATTTTTAATGCAAAAATTATGAAATCCAACAACAATTTTTTAAAACAAGTGTAAAAATTTATAATTTTACAGGGGTATTCTCTTGCTCTTGCAAGATTGCAGATTGCAAAAATACTACACCGAAATATACAAGGGCACGAGAGCACCCATTGCAGAATCTAGTGATATATGAGCGACTGATTCAGTCAATTTATTGTAAATGACTATTGTGCATGGCTATTGTGAATTGGCGCACTTTCTGCATACATTTTTAACAAAAAAAACTGTAACAAAACTTTATAATTTAAATAGAAATTATAAAATCTAATTAAAATTTACATTTCTTAACAATTTAACGACGTAAAATGTCTTTATGTAAAATGGCAACTACAACAGGGTCGCAATTTTATTTTTGCGTGACATTGCACGCTAATATACACGGGTTTTGGTCTGACATATTTCACAGCCCTTGCAAATATTTTTCTGCGTGTGTTTGTTGTTGTGCCGTTGTAAATTTGCAATGCTTGCACCGTGCACCGGGCTTTGCAAGAGCAAGAGAATACCCCTTACGATTTTACGATGCTTTATGACAGGTTGTGAGTACCCCAAATATTCATCCCAATTAGATTTTTAATGCAAAAATTAGGAATAAATTGTTAAGGTTTTCATATGTATTTGTATACAACATTTATTGCTAATCGTGTAGTTTACATTGTTTGAAAAAGTCAAGCAAACTAAAAATCTACCGCTAAAATTTTTTATATCTGGCAGCATTTTTATTGATTTTCGAAATTTATTATTTTTATAATGTCAAATAAATTTTAAGTACGGCAACAACAAATGTACAACAAAAGTTTCCAAAAATTTAGCGTCTTACTCGTAGCTAAATATTTGTGTTTTTTCCCCAAATTCATTTTACCGAAACTTAAATAAGTTAATTTATTAAAGCAAATTGATAAAGAAGTAAATTGTGATATGCGAATTTTACATTCGTTTTGTTTTTATTTCAAAGATTTCCTTAAAATGTTTTCAAATGCGTGTAACTGTGTCCAATAATGCAAATTATGCCAGAAATTACTTAAATTGTTACAGGAATCTGTTTCTGTCTGGTTCGAAAAACACAATTTCTAATTAAAGAAATAGTAGCTATTAAACAACAATCAAACAATACAAAATTAGTCAATATGTCAACTTACCGTGGTGTAAATTTTCATGATTTGTGTAGGGTCTGCACGTCTCATGCAGAGCAAGGTATCAGTATATTTTCAGCTGATGGAAAGAGCAAAAATCTTTGCAATAAAATAGCCGATTGCCTGTCTTTGATGGTAACTTTATAAATATTAATTATATGACAGCTTAAAATTCATTGAATTTAATTTTATTATAGGTTGACGAAAAAGATCGTCTCCCAAAGGTCTTATGTGTAGCATGTTTGGAACAAGTGGAGGAAATTTATAAATTTCGAAATATTTGCAAAAATTCACAAAATGTGTTGAGTGACTGTTTGAAACAAGCTACGCAACATAACAGCGGGAAGATCTACATAAAAGATGGTATAGCAACGAATACTGGCAAGAGTATAAATGTTGTATGCAACAACACATCTAATATTCGGTTGAATGGTTGTGCACCATCCACATTAGACGTAAACAACACCCCGCAATATACAACAATAACACCTCAGCCAAATTTTTCTAACTTGGGCTCAATTTCGACTAACAATGACGTACTTAACTCGATTATGCAGTCGATCGGCATACAGGTAATTCTCAAATATTTTCAATGGATATATAATTATACATTATCCAAAAATATACTTATATTTTTTAGCAAACAACGGTCGCTAATCAGGCAGATAAGCCACCCATACGGGAATATACCATAACAATGGATAGTAAGGGAGCATTGAAGACTGAACCTGTACCGTACAAATCTGATACAACTCCTGTAGCAAACAGTTTACAAAACCCCCAGTCGGTTCAACAGCAAAGAAAGAATATCTCTATGGAATGTGATCACAAGTATGTAAACTAATTTAAAAAAAAATCCAACAGCAACATATACTTAAAATTTTTATATTTTCAGAGCAATAACTGAGTTTCTTAAAATGAAACCAAACATAAAAGTCACTCCCTTAGGAAAAAACAATAATAAAAAAATAGGAGAGCAACAACAACCGCAACAGTTGCAACTGCAGTCATCACAAATCATAAACCAACAAGATCAGCACAACAACACCCAGCACATTCATATTCAACAGCAGCAACCCCTATCGCAATCCACAACATCTGCGGCCAGTCTGCAATTACAACAATTGCAACAGCAATTACAACAATTTCAATTACAACAACAGTTGCAACAATTACAACAAATCACATCTCAATTACAACCACAGCCTACAATCACTCTTGGTCCTCCACCTACTCCTGCCGTGGAGACAAGCCCAAGCAAAAGCAAAAAGCCTAAACTAAATTTCGTATTAACCTCACCTCCTTCACAGACACTTACGGCTTCATTACCCCAACTATCAATGAACGCTGGAACACAGCCACCACAAATACAATTACAATTGCAAGCACCTCAGACACAATCTCAGGCTACTGCGGCGACACTGCTGTCAAACTTGGCACCATTTTTACAACAGCAGTCAGCACAAACGCATAATTCGTCGAACATACTGCAAACACCAACGCCATCAACAACACCAACAACCCTAGTAACATCGCCAAATAAGTGTTATCTTCCTATAACTATCAAGGACGAAAATTCGGATCAACAAATTGTGGCCCATATAGATGCGAAAAACTTTATGCTCCCTACAACATATCAATTACAAATGAAAGTACAGCCACAGATCGCTACCGTGGATGGACAGCCAATTATGCAATTGGCACCAACATCTATACCTGCCACCCTGCAGTTGGCGGCATCAGCATTAAATAGCCAATCCTTCCAAACGATAACAGGTAATATGCTGCAAACAATTCCGACAACTATACAATCGTCACCATCACAACAACAGCAGCAGCAGGCACCGGTGCATCAACTTTCACTGAAGCAACCAGCGGCGCATGTAACCTCCCAACAAATAATACGGCCGGTAACACAATTCACTAACGACGTCGCCACTTCGACAAATGAACAAATAGAAGATTTTGTGCCGAATAAAATAGATAATAATAAACAGTTTACAAAACCGATGGAAAAAGGGCTAAAACAACAGAAATACAGGCTTTCACAGCAGGCTGGCAGTGGCAATATTGAAATAACACCAACAACAAATTTCACACAAGAAATGCAACAAGTGAAAAAACAAAACCAACAAAAACCAAACCCACAGCAGTCGCAAAAAGAGGAGCAACAGTTGCAGGCACAGAAGCAACTACAGGATGTGGTAACATTACTAAGGCCTCAGTCACATAACGGCGGAACGGTGCAGCGCGTAACAAACAAAACAACAATAAAGACACAACAACAAAATGCGGCGTTGCAACAACCACCAGCGCACGCATCAATGCAAACGAAAATACCTATGTTGCAGAAAAACGATGTGACAATCAGCCGAATAAGCAATACTGCGCAAACTCAACAGCAACAACAAGACCAACAGCAAGCCTTGTTGAAGCTTCTGCCTGCATCCACACTGGATGTAAAATCGAAAACCGCCAACAGCGTTGGGACGCAAATACAGCAACAACAACCTCAAATACAGTTTACATCCAAACAGCAAGATACTCAATCACAACAAAATCAAGCACCGAATGCTCCATCCTCCCAAAAAATAATGCGACAGACAGAAAGCGTTTCATCAATACAATCTCAATCACACTTTCACACGCAACAACAACAATCCTTGAATACAGCTAACGATACAGCAGCAAATGCAAGACCTCCACAGCAGCAGCAGCAGTTTTCTGCGAATTCCACTGAAAAATGCGATACGAAGGTGAAAACCGAAGGTGTGTCTGCGCACGGTGTCGGTCCAAACGGTCTGGAGTGTAGTCAATGTGGACGCGTTTTCAAGAAGAAAGAGCATCTGACTCAACACGTTAAGCTGCACGCCGGCTTACGGCCCTTCAAGTGCAAGGAGGAGCAATGCGGAAAGGCGTTCAGTCGTAAAGAGCACCTAATGCGTCATGAAATCTCACATTCAGGTCGAAAACTATTCAGTTGCGACGTGTGCCATAAACCATTCTCACGTAAAGATAACCTCAATAAGCATAGAAGGTGGGTAAACTTGAATATGTTTCAGTTTATTCAAAAATAATAAATATCTAATATATTTCTTGCAGAATTCACACAACTGGCACAAACCTCTATAACTGTGAAATATGCAACAAACAGTTCGCTGTGCGAGCCTATTACGAAGAGCATAAGCAGATGCACGAAGATGCCGCATCTGCTGGCATCGGAAATTCAAATCAAAAGGTATTTGGTTTTGCACAATTTTAACAATTTAAAATATTATTAATTTTTATTTTTTTATATTGCAATAGAATGAGAAAACAACAAATGGGCCTAACACCATCAACACGGATGTGGCTGTGCAACATTCACAAGATGCCAGCAGACAGCAGCAACAAACGCAATTGCTGCAACAAACTCAGCAACAGCAAACGCAAATGTTACAACAGGCGCAACAACAACAAACACAATTGTTACAACAATCACAACAAAATCAACAACAAGCACAACTGCAGCAACATTCTCAACAACAACAGCAAACCCACTTGTTACAACATTCTCAACAGCAACAACAACAACAACAACCTGAGTTGACGGCTATACCACCATCATTAATGTCAACGAATCAACCCCAAACACAACAAATACAAATAGTCCAGCATCAAGCGGGCAACACACAATTTCAGCAGCAGCAGCAACAACACATAATGCAATTACAGTTGCCGACAGTTGTAGGTGCACAGGATTTGGCAGGCAATACTATTACCATAACACAATCGCATGATCCAACACTGAAAGCTACAATCGGCAGTCATGATGCGACAGTACTGAATCTGCCTTCGTCACTGGCGAACCTCATGCAACTTAGCCATGCACAGTTTGTAAACACAGCCACCGGTCAAATAATGGGTCATATAAAAATTGAGAAATGATTAGAATTACAAGAATTTTAAAAGACATATTCACGGTCATACTTAAAACTAAAAATTATTTTCAATGATTTTTTTTTTTGCTACTTACATCACATTTAAAATGTGCGCACACGAAATACTTAAAAGCCCATGTAAATAGAGTAGAGAAGAAAAACATGTTATTTTTTATTTAGATATATTTTTTTAACCAATTGTTAAAAACATTTGTGGAATATTTACACCATTATTTATTAAGACATAGTCTTAAATTACATTTTACATTTGATTTTACTACATCCCCTTATTTTTAATTTGTTTTGGTTTTTAAATTTTTTAATTTATTTGGATTCTAAAATTTTTAAATTAATTTGGATTTTAAATTTTTTTAAATAATTTGTATTTAAAATTTTTTTAAATAATTTGTATTTAAAATTTTTTTTATTAATTTGGATTTAAAAATTTTTTAATTAATTTGTATTTTAAATTTGTTGTTATTAATTTGGATTTTAAAATTTTTTAATTAATATACATAGTTATTATTAATTGAATATACGTATGAATACTATTATTCATTTGCGAAATTATTATGTTAAAATTTTCCGAATTCGCTAGTCATTTGAATATTACCATTTTTAGCATAAAAGCAATTTGAGTACTCAACTTCGGTATTAATCGTAAGTCATTAAGTAAACTTGTTTAAATTTTAAATATTCTTTTATATAATTGTACATAAGTATATAATTGCAACAAGCAACTATGCAGGATGAACTGAACTGAATTTTATGAATGCTATAAAATAACAGATACTCATACTTATATATATACATACATATATATTTAAGATATATGAATTACATAAATTAATTGTAAAACCTAATGCATTTGTTCATGTTCATATATATAATAATACTTATTATAGATCCGTAGAAATGAAATGCCATAAAATACTTTAGTATTTAAAATGATTAATTTTGTAAATCTCGGTCATGTTCATATTATATGAATGTAAGTAATAAATCCCAATCATATATGTACGTTTGTATGTATATGTGTTTTAGAAAAGACTTGTTGGCTACACTTTATTATTGTATATAGAGAAAACGTTATAGTTTATACGGACAGATATACCAAATTATCTAATTTTGAGGTTATGCGTACGAGTTGTGTTCAAGATATAAGGGAAATTTTCAAATTTCGCGAATTGAACGAAAACCCCATTAACTTCGGCTACACTGCAGCTACATATAATACCTTTCACAGGTGCATATCTTATAGCATAAAAGTGTATGAAAAGATCTGTATATTAATTTTAATCGGTCAGTTTGGACCACAGCGGTCCGATCTGAGCTATGTATGTATACATATGTGTTGAGATTTTAACATTTTGAATATATCTAATAATTTTGTTCGTTCAGTTTGTGGGCAGCGACATATATGTAAGTTATAGTAGTCCAATGTGGAAATTTTTCTAAGAAGTGAAGGATTTTATCGAAGCGTTGCTATTGAGTAATATCTTTTACTTTTCCATACTATAACCTAATTTTGATCGGTCAGTTTATTTGACAGCTATACGCTATACAAAGGCTACAAGTTTGGCAGCTCATGTTGAAGCTGTTCAGATTTCAGCATTTTGTTGCAAATTTTGAGAAAATTATATCTGTGTATATATATTGTATGTCTATTAATGCACCGCTGTGTACCTAAGTAAGTGGAAATTCTTTACCTGTAGCCATGCACATATGTATGTTTGTATGATTAAGTCTGTATGTTTATTAGTGCGAATTTCTGCAGGGTGGAATGCTAATATTTCAGCCAATTCTATAAACAAAACCTTGCTGATTTGTGTACATAAGTGCGTACATATGTATGTATATATGTAGACTTGCATGCGCCAGCTTGACTATGAATTTACAGTTTCCATTTGGCGTTAAAACTGGAGTATAAACATCATTCAATCGGCTGTAAACAATTTAAGATTAAAAACAGACAATTTCTTATGGAATAAACAAAAGAAAACATAAAAACAAAAATTGTAAAAGTATTAAATTCGACCGATGGTAGGCAAGCTTTAGGAATGGAGCAAAACCACTAAAATAACATTTGAGTTGAAGTAGCATACAATATCTTGAGTGGTGAGCAACTACCTCCATGGAATATACATATAGCACAAATCAAAAATTATGATACAAACCGATCTGTAGACATTCATACATATATGTACATATATGTATATAAATACATATAATCCCACAAAAAAAAAATCAAAATAAGACTAATTTCATTTGCGTAGTAACATTTGTAAGGCAAGTTTTATTTTGAACTTTTCCATTATTAATTATTTTGTTAACAAAACATTTTATTTTTTCTTTTAAAATATTACATACATTTATATAAAATTAAATAGCATGCACTAAAAGGCAATTCATTTGCTTATATACACAAAATCATTTTGAATACATTGAGTATAAATACGTTAAATAATTCTATACAAATAAATTGTGTTCCATAATTATAAAAACCGTTAATTTAAATGCACTCCATTTTTATGAGCAGTTTACATTTGATTTTATTAAGAATCAATGAGTGATTTGAAAATTTTTGAGCATGTTTTAATTCTCAATGTTGTTGTTTGGATAATTATATAAAGAATTTAAGTTATAATTTATAAATCCCTTCAAATTTTTGTAATTATAAAATGCTTATTTCATAAATAAATATTACATTTGAATGTTTTTGAATATTGGCTTCTTTTGAGTGCATAGTGAAAATGGCGTATTAGAACTACATATACGATTATAATTGTACAATAATCTCAAAGTATTTGAAAATTATTTCCAAAAACTATTATAGAATTTAAAAAAATATATGGCAATAGTTCTGATACAGTATTTTTAATGTATTTCTTTGAAACATTATTTATAATATATGTAGATATAAATTACAAACCATTGTTTTCGTAGAATATCTTAAGCTTTCTGAGCACATTTTAATTGTTATGTGTTTTTTTGCAACTTGAGATGAATAAAAAATAATATCTCACGACACATACATACGCAAAAGTACGAAAAATTCACTTTTTAGAAAATTTTGTTTTTCTGTATACGTCATATGGATATTAGGGTGGGTAAAAAAATTGATTTTTTTTCTTTCGGTTTTCTCTTACGATCGCAGCAAAAGTATGAGTTTTGCAATTTAAATTTTTTTTTGAGTTATAAAAATCATAAGAAAAAAAGTTGCCTTAAAACAATCAAATTTGAATTGTTTATATATTATAAATTTCAAGATTTACCAAAAAATCGTTATGGATCTGTTTTGAAGTGCACTCAATTTGCTACAAAACATATCAAAAGGAATATTTTCATATTTTCAAGTACTTGTAAGCGAAATATACATATGTACATAAATTTCTCTAATTGATAAGAAAAAAAATAAATAAAAAACCCTCAGGCGTTGGACCTCTTCGTTACAATTAAGAGCTCATAATTGCAGAGACCTGCTTAGTGGTGTCTAAGCACCTACTATTATCAGAGTAACAAGCGTAAAAATATTGCATCTTTTTTAACCATCCTAATGTGAATTATATAAAAAATATTTTAAACATTGGACAATGTAGTAAATAACACTTTTTATATAATATATAATCTATAAAATATTTTCTTGACATTTTTTTCTTAATAATTTTTAATTTTTATTACTTTTTATATAAGTAAAAAAAGTCAAGTTGCAGATTTTTAAAGCTCAAACTTTTATAGCAAAGCTTTGTGTGCTATTGCTTGAAATTTCAACTCTTTCATTTTTGCTTACAAAAAATTCGAGCATTTACAAGGCAACAACGGTATTTTTATAAAACTGCAGCAACTTTAACGCTTTTTTTTAGTTTTTTACATATATATTTAATACATATATAGATATATATATATTTTATAAATGTATGTAGTTATATGTAATATTTTGTGTTTATTTGCTTACACTTGATCTTTGGTATTTAGACAACATTCAATTGCAAAATTGTTAGTACAGTTATAGAATATTTTAAATAGAATACTTGCGGCTCATGCTTAGCGTTAGCTTAATCAATACTTAAGAACTTAGATGGCAGCGGCGCTTAATGCGTACATGCAAAAGTTACGTATATCAATCCCACTTGTACGGAAACGGGTTTGAGCAGTGCTAATCAAATGGCACGGTGCATGGGTACACATACACATATGTAAATATAGGTAAGTATGTGTACATAAGCATGCATTTTGTGCATATTTTGGTTGCTTAATGCAAGGCATGGTTGCGGGGGTGGGGTGGTGTAATTGACTTGCCACGTGAGATCTTGTAATGCCAGGGATTCGTGCCACAGAACGGTTTGCTGCGCCTGAGATTAAGGTAAATAAGTGCCAATGTTTAATACTTTTCGTTTCATTAATACTAAAAAAGTTAAAAAAAAATTAAAAACTAAAACTGCGAAATTACTTATCAAAAGGAGATTCGTAAAT
The DNA here is from genome assembly GCF_023373825.1 of Bactrocera dorsalis. Classification (NCBI taxonomy): domain Eukaryota; kingdom Metazoa; phylum Arthropoda; class Insecta; order Diptera; family Tephritidae; genus Bactrocera; species Bactrocera dorsalis. The sequence goes on along the minus strand of NC_064304.1, from coordinate 97,529,640 downwards.
AAATAAATTTTAGTGAAAAAGTAGTTGAATTATTAGAAGTGAAAACAAAATCAACAGAATTCATAATACTTTTTTTTGCTGTTGCATGAGTTCAAGCTTAAATAAGGAAATTAAATAAATCAATCAATCAAAAACTACGCTTACTAGCATTTCTTCCAACCACGAGCGGTTCAGCGCGGTGTTCCATTGCAGTTGCCATTGTTCGTGCAACAACTGCAACAGCAAGAACAAATGTATTACTTTTTGGCAGATTTTGCAATTGCGAAAATTTGTAATTGGCGCCTAATTGTAAGAGAATGTTAATTGTGTGACTTTTTCCACATCGTCACACACTTGTACCGATTCGATGAATTGAAAATCGATCTCGGGTTGATAATGTGTGACAAGATTTCGGCCATCTTCGGATACCAAGTACACATAGATGCCGTCATCTTGGAATGCGAATTCTAGGGCGAATTCCGGCTCTAAAAGAGAATATGAATGTGGAAATGTGTCAGTAGTGTCTGCAATTGTGTTATTGTCAATAAAGCGGTTGCTTATACTATCGTTAATAGCTTTATTTTTGAACCGACCATCAAATGTATCAAATTCAGTTTCTATTCTGTTCTTCCATTCGTCGTCCTCTTTATAGTCCTCAATAAGCATTTTATTAGCCAGGTCCCAATTGAAGCTATAGGTGATCGATTGTGGATTCTCGTTGACCTCATTCGCGAAGTTTATGGAAAATCTGAAATATTTGAAACAGTAAAGTATTTAATAATAGCGGGATGTATCTTTAAAATTAGATAATTAGTTTTAACTCTTATAACAATAAATTGGATAATAGAAAAAGTCTTTTCGTATACCAAATCAAACTTCAACTTATTTTTTTTTTACAAGTACTCGTATTTAATTAATATTTTCACAACTTTAACCAAAAACCTTACTCGTTTAAACAATTTCATAAAACGCATAGAAATTGACATCTGACAACAGGTGACTCGCGTCGACTTGGTTGGCGAAGCATTAAGAAATGTATAAATAACTAATTTAAGTACAATACATGAAAATATATTATATTTACGAAAGAAGAGCAAAAAGTAGCATTAAAAGTATTTCACCCAAGTAATGTTTGTCAAAGCAAAGGTATTTCAAAACAAAACAAGTAAGGAAGGGCTAAGTTCGGGTGTCACCGAACATTTTATACTCTCGCATGATAAAGTGATAACCGAGATTCTGAGAGATTTACCGATATTTTCGGTGAAAAATTAGGTTAGGTTAGATTAGGCACTGAGTTCTTCGTGTTCGATATCAGGGACCTTGAAAAGTTATAGTCCGATCACGACAATTTTTCCACAAGGGATACCTCAGCTCAAATACCGTATTTGTGTCAAGTTTTATTCCGCTATCACCTATGTATGTTATATTCGAAGAAGGCGTGGTTGTGAACCGATTTCACCCATATTGCGTACATGTCATCAGGGTGTAAAGAAAATATTATTTACCGAATTTCATTGAAATGGTTTTTGGTCCATAAGTGGGCGACGCCACGCTCATTTTCAATTTTTAAAAAAAGCCTGGGTGCAGCTTCCTTCTGCCATTTCTTCCGTAAAATTTAGTGTTTCTGACGTTTTTTGTTAGTCGGTTAACGCACTTTTAGTGATTTTCAACATAACGTTTGTATGGGAGGTGGACGTGGATTTTATCCGATTTCCTCCATAATTGAACTGTATATGGAAATGCCTGAAGGAAACGACTCTATAGAGTTTGGTTGACAAAGCTATAGTAGTTTCCGAGATATGTACAAAAAACTTAGTAGGAGGCGGGGCTACGCCCACTTTTCCTAAAAAATTAAATTATTACGGAGCCAAGAAATCATCATGATATCTCCATTTTTACTCAAGTTACAGCTTGCACGGACGGACGGACAGACGGACGGCCAGACAAACATTCGGATTTCAACTCTACTCGTCATCCTGATCACTTTGGTATATATATATATCTGACTCTTTTAGTTTTAGGACTTACAAACAACCGTTATGTGAACAAAACTATAATACTCTCCTTAGCAACTTTGTTGCGAGAGTATAAAAATCTGTCTCGTGACACTTTAGCACGTAACATACATACAGTTATGTTCACAAAAATAGCAGTCATTGAAATCACTTAGCGGTAGGTCCAAGAAATCGGCTGTTTTGACAAGGGCGAACTGAAGGGAGAAAGGTGTTAGATAAATGGCTTCAGCGGGACATGCAAAGAGGTGCTTGCTTAGTGGGGACTCATTACTCGCAAGACATTACTATATGTGTGTGTTTAGTATGACCGGGTCTATTAAGGATAAGTAGGAATTAAACCTGCTACAGTATCCGGAACGAAGTTGCGAAAGTCACGTGGGAAATCGAGCTAACGGTTAGCGATGATACCAAGTACAACATTTACTGGCAGTTTGTTGATGGCTTCGCTGTAAATGCGGTTTTGTACACGTTCGCTGTATTGGAAATCGCTATATTATAAAATTTCGTTGACATAGAGTGTGAATGTTTACTTAATGTTTCTACGAGGCGGCTGCGCTTCAAGCAGATAACTGCAGGGATGAGTTCTTTGACTTTGGCTGCTGCATCTTGTCGACCATATTATGGCTGCGTATTTATTGATCGGCCAGCCGATTGCCTTGTAGTTCGCCAGTTACTTTGTCTTTATGCCACATGCTGGCGACTTAAAGAACTTATTGCAGCTCTGTGCTTTAGTAATAATCGGAATCGTATGTGAAGGAGTACGGATTATCAAACGTAACTCCTTAAATTTTGGGGTTGTTCATAGTCGGGATTTTAACGCCATTGATATAAATGTTGACATCTTGTCTGAATTCCTTCGTACAGTTGGTGAATAGGATCGCTGTGGACTTAGCAGGGGAGAGTTTTAAGCTCCTTGCAGCGAAGAAGCAAGAAAGGTCCAGGATATAGGCGTTTACTTTCAATCGAACCGATTGAAGCTCTACATTCTATTAGTAGTCCTTATTAGTCTTTGTATTTTTATTTCACATTTACTTATATATTTCGAAGTTTTTCAAGTCGTTAATATTGTTATCTCTCCGTTCGTCTGTTTGGAAGAAAACATCAACTGATGAGCAACACGTCTATAAAATGAAGGAATTAGAGCTGGAGAATCGACGATTAACAGTCAGAGATCTTATTGGCATCGTTGGAATAGCCAGGAAAAGTGAAAGCACGATTGGTTCTAAAATCACTAAATTTGTTCGAAAAACAGCGTCGCCTTAAAGGTTGTGAAACAATGAATCCCGACTACCAGAATCTCATGAAACTTATATTACTGGTGATGAGTCTTGGATCTATGTTTACGACCCAGAAACAGACAATAATCGGCCGAATGTTGTGAACCGAAAACGAAAAAGCGTTGAAGCAGGTAAAAGATCAAGTTTATGTTGACAATTTTCTTCGATTATCGAGTTGTGGTGCACGTCGAACTGCTTTAGACCGGCCAAACTGTCAACAAGGAATACTATATGAGTGCTATGCGGCTTTTGTGCGAAGTTATTCAACAACTCTTGGTTTTTACGATAATGCACCGACACATACTGCATTGATACATTGCGAGTATTTCGACAAATTTTCCACTAATATCGTGCCGCAACGATCGTATTAGCTCCGTGTGACTTCTGGCTATTCAGTAAACTCAAACAACCGCGCCGGAAAAACCGTTTTGAGTCAATTGAAGGCATCCAACGTGAATTGCTACGCGTATTGAAGGCTATTCCGGAAATTGACAACTGTTTCGAGGATTGGAAAAAAAGTTGGCACAAATGTCTCGTGGCCAAGGCGGATTACTTTTAGAGGGACGACATATATGTATATTGATGAATAAATTAAGAATTTTAAAATTATGAACAAAGTCTTACTATTTATTGCCCATAGTAGCGCACGCGCTTATTTTTAGAAAAGTAGTTTCCAAAATTTCCGTATTCTCTGGTTGTGACTCAAACGCTCGAGCCATTAGTCACAAAACACAACATTTTCGATACAGTGCGTGCGCTCCATTCACAATATTGTGCCTACATATATAAACATACATACATACGTTTATGCCCCCACATTGTAGAGTCCAGACCAGTTTTTTGAGCGCGTTGTTGTTTTTGCAGACGCTTTACCGGCACGTGCTGGTGAGAATTTGTATACATTTACTTACATACATATGTACGAAAGTATGGCATGTAGAAAATACAACTTTATTAATCCCATCATATCAAATTCGCGTTATTATTTAGCGCTAATTTGCTTGCATAAATTAAGAAATTATTATAACCGATTTATCAAATTAAATAGCTAAAATGCGTGCCGAATATTTATGTATTGAAAACACAGCAGCTACTATTCATAGTAATTTAATTCCATTTAGGCATGATTTTCTACATTTTGAACCACTTTTTTATTATTTTTTTTAATTACAAGAATCAATTTTTTGCCATAACTGAAATCACCATAAATTTAATAGCGAAAATGCATGCCAAATATTTATACATATTATATATTCAAAAAATGCAGCCCCAATGCAAATATAGTGATTTATGTATGTATGTATGGTGTAATTGCATAATTTTCTACATTTTCGACCACTTCTTGGATAATATTTTTAATTGCGAGTATTAATTTTTGAGCGCAAGCACATTTTTCCCAATAACTCAAACCACAAAATAATAATGGGGAAATCGAATATTTTTTACAAATTCAGAAGAAGAATGTTTCCTGCTTATTTTCTTATCACGAAACAATTAGTTCCCCAGACGAAATTCTAAGTAACGTAACATTTTTTCTACTTTTTCTCGACTTTTATTTCGCCAAAAAAAAATGGAACAAAATCAGAATGTAGCTATCGGCGTTCTATACCCATGACATCATTGCCAAATTAAACGCGTCAAACATTCACCAATCATCACAGCCTAAGACTTGAAATTATAATTTCTTTTTTTTTTTTGATTCAATGGATAATGAAATCACAGTTTTGAATTCGATGAATTCAGCGGGGCAGAGTCCATCTTAAAGATTTCGTTCATCAACGGCTGTTGAGTGTTTTCACTACATACACATTTATGTACATATATGTATATGTATAATGACTTTAACAAATGACCAAGTGTTTAACCAAAGACCATTCTTGAATTTCATTCACCAAGCTACTTAAGCCACCAAGCTGATAATTGCTATTTATGTATATGCTTTCGACATACTTTTGAGTTAACTTTTCCTGGAATTATTTATGTGAAATATGTGCTTATATATGAATGTAGGTGTGAAAACAATTGGATGTAAAAGTCATATACATACATACATATATGTAGAATGTACATTGTACATAGGTGTGTTTGAATATAGAAGTATATTAATTTATGACTATCAAACTTTTGTGATAAAGCGCCTTATCATAATACAAAAATATACATATGTACAATATTATTATCTCTGTGATTTACACAAATATCTAGGTGTGGTTTTGTGTCTGCATTTTTCCCCATCTGTCGAAAAATGTTTAGTTTCAGGCAATGAGCAATAGTTTTTCATTAAAAATTTTTGTATATGTATTTATGTACATACATACATACGTATAGAAAACTAATATAATTTAGACCATTACACATTCGAATGATTTATTTTTTCAGAAAGTATGCGTGTGGGGAGTTACTGAACTAAATTTAAGACAATCATAAGTCGGTCCCAATGAATAACAAAACGTGACCAGTCACGATGATGAAATGAAAAATCGGTTAAAGTGGAGCAATAGCAGTACAAATATGCTATAGGTATATAAGTAGATATATTTATACGGTATATATATGTATATGTATATATTTTTGTATACATATGTATGTAAACATCTCATACGTGCGGCGAAGAGCACTTAAAACGTAAGGGCAATATATGTAAGTATATATTCACATACACACCTGTACCAAAGCACATACTTACAGTGCAACGATTGTAAAATGCATTCGTTCTTCAATAAACAGTTCACATTTTTGTGACATACACATGAACATTCTTCCATACATGTGAACAAATGTCCGTAACTTATTTGGAATTTAAGTCACCTGATTTCTAAATCATTTGTAGACGTGCAATATCGTAGGAGAGTAAGATGCTCTAATAGTTTACAAATGTCTTGAGTCAATTATCAAAGAGTACAGTACATACAACCGGTTATTAAGATTTTCGAAACTTCGACTTAAAAAGCGCCTGCTCGAAACCCATTTTAGCCTCTTAGACAAAATTATTTAGAACGATCCGTAGAGCATTTCTTGCATACGGGAATTTATAGTAAGAAATCGATTGCTCTAAAATACATATATCTAGCTCAATTTTAATATAACACCATGAGACATATGTTCAGTTTTAATAACAAAAACGCAAAATTCACTAATTTCACATATTTTCTAAGTCAGCAAAACCCTATTTACATTCACTTATTCCGTTTACACGCCTGATTGCAATAATTTTAGAAATTAGCTTAATTAAATAATCTGTAACCAGTAAATAATTGTTAATAACATTATAAAGGCAAATTTTACTTGTTTGGCATTCCGAATTAAAAGATTAAAAGCTGTTCAGTTTCGAATTATCGTAAAATAATGAAAATATACGAAACCGGAAACAATGCAATAACTCTGTACACGCACACATACACATATGTATGTATTTAAATAAACAGGCAGCTGTGCAAATATACTGGAATCGTTCGCTGAATTATTTTAAGAACACCAATAACTGCTTTTAAAATAAGTATGTACATATAATTAAGTTGTTAACAATTTTGTTTTCAATATACACTTAATTTAGAACACAATTTTGTTGAAATATGTTTAATTATAAAATTGTTTCGAAATTACTGCTTATAGATAGCTAAATATTTTTAAATCGAAATATTGCTTAGAATTAAAATTAAATCAATTTATATGCAGCACGTATTCGTATTCGTTATATTAAATATTTGCATAAGCAAATTTTCAACAGCGTTTGCTCTACTTACTTTTCTGCATGGTCGCTTATTCTGCCACTAATTTGAATTTTATCGCCCGGCTGTGTAGGTTGAGGCAGAATGGCAATGAACTTCGTCGAAGACATATCGATTTTGGTTTATTTAGCTGTCTTAAATACCAACCAAGTAGCAATCTGTATTATTGAACTTGCGGTAAATTCTAAAATTATTACGTTTTACTCAGCACTTTAGAACTTTTGTAAATAAAGTGTATTCAATACAAATTTTTTGGTTTGTTGTGGTCTGCAGCGTTGCTATGCTTAATCAGTTTGACAATTAATGACGTTGGTCATAAGGCACACTTCGCGATTTTTTTTTATACAAATTACACGCACTAGAAAATTATTTGTCTGCGTCGGATGTCGTGCACAAATACAAGTATGGGAAATATTGTGTGTGAAAACGGACTATTCGCTTCGACTGGCAAATGAACACTGGAAAACTTCACCACGAAAACCGGCTTTAAAAACGTTAAAGAATTTTTGATTTCATTAACTAATAGTAAAAAGAACCATTACGTCACAGTGGAAGAATATAAATATTTGTTGAGTGACGTATGTAGATGTATGTATGTATGTGTCCGTTTCGTTTTTGTCTCGTTTACTCGAGTATCCGCCTTCGTTGTGTTTCCCACAGCGCGTGCAAGATTTCCGCTTGCCAGCAGAATTTCACTTTTCTACCATCACTTTAAACCCGACACGTTCGAATTTAGTTAAGTACTGAGAAATCAAATTTGGCTGCTGATGGCCACATCCAACAGCAATGCTCGCCGGTATTGAGATACAAATTTGCTCTTGACTCTCTTATCAAATACTTAGGTGGGCAAGTAGAGCAATGTAAATTTGCTGCGAGCGGCTGCCATAGGTTCAAATATAATATTTAGTTGCCAAAATGCCCCATTAAGCGGGATTTCTGTGATTGAATGAATGATTAAAACGGTATGAATAAAAACAACTTTAGCACACTTTAGTTTTTTTATTTGTGAAGGGTATTATGAAGCTTCGTTGCAATCAATGTTAACGTTTATTATTGTTTTTTTTTTCCACTTTTTTAATTAGAATTACCACTCTTATAACATATGTATGTGTTAGTTTATAGTATTTTATAGATCTATTCTATTTTACGTAGGAATTTTACAAGCATATGGCATTGCAGTAAAATGCTTTACGCTCTCAAATCCAATTTTGTAATTCGAATTCTTCCGCTACATGTGAGTTCTCAACAGTCTATTTGAGATAGTAGAGTACAGAAGAAACCAGGAATAGAGGAGCACATACTCATTTTGACACCAATTAATTCATGATTTTACATTGTCAGTAAGTACCTTGACTGCCTGACCTATGTCAATGGTCATATGCTAAGACGTTCTGCATTAGTATTGTAGTACTATACAGTAGGCATACATATGTATACATGCATAAACTGCCCCGTACACTTTTTATTTTATTAATAAATATCTTAACAATGGTGGTGCAAGTCATCACTAAAATATTTATTTTCTTTGAATATTTCGCATATTTAAATATTTTTAAATTTAGAAACGAACTAAAAATAGCTTTTAATCTTCAAGTGAGCAATATACGAAAGAAATTGTTTGTCACAGCAAAAATGAAATTTGAAAGGTGTCTTTTTGCATAATATTTTCCCATTGTTATTTTAATTGATTATACAATTGAATTTTATTACCATGGACTAATTGTTGTGAGTGTGAAGTACCATATTTAAGAAATGCAAGACAGTACCTACAGAAAGTCAGCTTATTTTATCTAGAATTGGAAAAATCGACCCACAACTTGTTCCATGTCCCAGCAAGAGTTATACTGTATATATATACATACATATATGTCTCGGAGTAAATTTGTATTGCGGTACCCGTCATAACCTAGTGCTGATTAAAAAATTTAAATTGTATTGTTAGATAATCACCTAGCACAGCTAACGCTGGGGGCTTTCGTTAATAGACACGTATAAAACTGCTAATAACTGAAATTTTTTCATATTTTAAGCATTAAAGAATTCTAAATAATAATTTATTTATTCTACGTTTTTATTTAATAATATATTGAACCTTAAATATATTCATAAATTTCTACCGTTTTTAATTATTTTTTTAAGAGCTTCTTATCGAAAATTCCGCCATTAAATATAAAATCAAAATATTCTTTCTCCTTGACCGATATGATAGTCTATAATTTTTTTATATATAGACATTTCTTTATAAAGGAATAAAACTATATAATGGTAGTAATATATTTTTATTTATTTATATTTATGTTTCACCGTGAATAAATAATATTATAGTGCCATCTGTCGACATTTTGAGCTTTACTCCGAAACAACAATGGCGGCCAATTTGACATATGTCAAACTTTTTGACGGATTTGGCAACACTGTCGCGCCTAACCTTCCTTTCTACATTAATTTCTTTGCGGTGTACACGTGTTTTCCAAGATGGCACCCGTCGAAAATGCAAAAAAATCCGCGAAAACGGGCAAAAAGAACCATAAACACCCGGTGAACAAATATCTGAGTGGAGGAATTCTTCGTTACTCCAAGAGCCAGGTAAAAACTGTGAAAATGTGATTGAGAAAAAGACATTTAAAATGTTAGTACAACGCCTGTGGGAGGGGATGGCTTTATTGTGCGTCTGTGCTATAGAACCACATTGCGTGGGTTCTAATTGGAACATATATATTTAAGTGATCCATTTTTCTGAATATATTATTGAAGCTAAACTATTTCGAAAAGTGTCTGGTGCGTACATTTAAACTTGGATGTCGAGTGTCAAAAATGTGTTTAGGTTGTTTGCCAACATGTGTACATAAACTAACATTAAAAATAACACCTTTATTTTAAGTTGATTATAACGTCATATAATTTTTTTTCTGTTAAATTTCAGATGTACAAACGTCGTGCTCTCTATCGTTTGAAGAATGTAAAGCAGCCAATCGTACCTAAAACCAAGCAACCCATCAAGAAGGTGAAGAAGATCAATGGACCTAAAAACGGTGGTGAACGTACCGTATACCTGAAGAAACCTAAGGCTAATTACCCAACCAAACGTTTCGTTAAGAAGCGTCCAGCTAAGTCGCTGTTCAGCAACCACAAGCGCAACATTCGTCGCAATCTCACCCCTGGACGTGTGCTGATTTTGTTGGCAGGCCGTCACCAAGGCAAACGTGTTGTGTTGTTGAAGGTGTTGAGCTCTGGACTGTTGCTGGTAACTGGTCCATTTGCATTGAACTCCTGCCCATTGCGTCGCATTTCACAGCGCTTCGTTATTGGCACATCTTCTAAAGTGAATTTGGGTGACTTGAAAGTCCCAGAACACTTGAATGATGCCTATTTCCGTCGCTTGAAAATCAAGAAGGACAAGAAATCTGGTGAAGGCGATATCTTCGCTGTCAAGAAGGAACGTTTCGTTCCCAACGAACAACGCAAGAAGGATCAGAAGGAAGTTGATGCTGCTGTGTTGAAAGCTATCAAGGCACACCCAGAAGGCAAATTCTTCAAGAAATATCTGCAAAATATGTTTGCTTTGCACTCATCGCAATACCCTCATCGCTTGCGATTTTAAATATCGCATTAGGGTAAAGTGTATGAATGTTCAACAACATTCAGGTTTTCTGTAGGATTTCCGTTTTTTAATTTTTATGTCAACACAAACTAAAAGATAAAAATATAAAATTTTTAAAAATTGGAATACTAATTGTTTAAATTCAACGGGGAATAATATTTAGATCGAAATTCGCATCGTTATTAATAAAAGATAAGGAAGAAAATATAATTTTTTTTGTGTTAAAAAGTTGATTTCTACATAAGAAGTTATTTGAAATGGTTCACATTTTAAAATAAATACTTTTATTTCAGCGATGGCAAAAGCAGGAAAGAGATATAGAAAAAACGAACTTCTAAATTTATTGTAAGCAATTTTAGCTGTAAATTTATAATGACTTTATAAGTGTGCACCAAAACAGCTGTAAGCGTAGAACAAGCAATTTGATATTTTTTTGGGTAGCTTTGTAGCAAGGTTAAATCAACTTCGAAAATTAGATGAAATGTCTATTTTTATTGGCTACTACAAGCAACAGCCACTATATGTATATCAAATTTAAACAAATTTAATATTTCATTGTATTGTTGCACTTTATTTTTTATAACGGCTCGATTTCGCTTACATCTGTAAACATATACATACATTAAACAAATAAATAGTCGTATATAGTACATATGTTAGCATAAAAAAAATCGTAGGTACATTAGCTAATAGTCGTTCAAAACATAAATAAACAAGCATTCCAAAATAAATCTCATGTTTAGCATCTTTAAGGAGATTCTACAGATTGTGGTTAATCTATTTATTCCAATCCTAAGGCATATTTAAACTTGCGTCTGCCTTGTATATACCACATAGTTTCATGATAGGATCGTGGCAGTATCGCATGTACTGAATCGTTAGCTTTATAAGTACTATAAAATAAATTTGTAGTTACTTGACCACCACTTGTGTCTAAGACATCAGCAACTGTCATTATTTGTACATAATTCATTTCGGTATAAACTATGTAGGAGGTCAATTTTATAAAAGATGTAACTGGCACCGGCTTCTCAAAACTTATATCGCAAATATGCGTTAATTTGGGACGAGTACCACAGTAGAGATAAGCAGCGGTCCAACTGTTTTCTAGAGCTAAACGCATCAGAAATCCACCGAAGACAGTATTATGTGCATTACGATTATCCGGGAATGATGGTATTGTTGTAACTGTACTCCATTCAGACATCCAACGTGCATTTGAGGGAAGCCATCGTTTGTTTAACTCCATGGTGTTAGTGTGTGTTGTTCGCTTGTAGATATCATACATTAAACTTTGTTCGAAATCATTGGGTTCAACTTTAAATATAGATTGCGCTTGTATCAATTGGCGACGTTTTTTGCGTGCCTCACCACCGGAAAGAATCTGTTTCTCTTCCTCCGTAGCTGGTGTAATGGGATTGACCGGAGCTGCTCCAGTATTAGTAGCATTTCGTGCAGCCATTAGAAAAAGTGCACGTGTTATCTTTTTATATACGCCTTGGTATTTTTGTTCTAACCAAACAACAATTTCCATTGAACTTCGTCCTACCCAAGATACATGGCCGGAAATGCGTATATCTTCTTTGACATCCGTTGTCAAGTTGCTAAAAGTAATCTTGTCCACCAAAATAGTAACGAATGTGTATGGGAGATCAACATTCGCTGGCAAGTTGGGCACTTTGATGTGCTGATGACAGACCCACACTAAAAGAATTTAATATAATTATTTACTAAGTACATTTTAATTGGTGTTTTTTCAATTTTCGAATAATTACTAAATTCAATTAAATACAAGAACGCACTTTCTACGATATGTTTAAATATTAAGTGAACTGTGTACCTGCAAACGCGTCTAAATCTTCCATTAAACGGCCCATTCGTACGTTTCCCAAGTGGGAGACATAATTATCCTGTAATCTCAAATCAGTGCTTAACGGTAGTAGTGCGGATGTGAATGAATCCTGCATTGCACGCGCTGGTAAATCCTCTGGTTTTGGCGTATACTTTAGTAAATGTTCGCGACTTTTTGGTATGGGATGGTAGCCTCTTTCTAAACCCAAGTGCTGTATTATCTCACTCCTAACTGTAATAGTTGTATAGTTTTGTATATACATAAGTATGTAATTTGTAAGCATAAATAGTTAAAAGTATTATTGCGGTTTAACCTTGATCCATGGTATATTTCGGATCCGATACATCCACGCCTTTTAACGCCGTTACGAAATTCGCCGATCTTAAAACAGATAAATATTATATTTACATAATTACGTTTGTATGCAAGTACGTGAAGTGGAAAATTTTTGCGAAACTTACAGTTGAACAGGTATTGGCATTGATTGCTTACGCACCAAGATGCGCGAACAAAGTTGCAAAGTCCGAAACATTTTTTATGTAATATTTAGAAGTATTTTAATATAATAGTCTTGACTTTGATAAGTCCGATTTCAATTTGTTTACGAATTTTGTCTACCAACCAATCTTCAAACTCTCAGCAAATTTTACACTAATCAATTGCAGTTATGTTATGCCTCAGTTAGTGTCGCACGTAGAATGCTGCCGTAAACGTTTAGATGTTTGTGGCAAACCATCGTTTTCCCGGTTTTATGTTTTTTTTATATTTTCTAGTCAAAACGGTGCAATTTAATATTTTTGAACAACTCGTGAGACTGTTAAAAATATATTTACTATTCTTTTATAGTTTTTCAAATGTGCGTTGGAATTTATTCAATTGTTAGTGACGAACGAACGAAAAAATCTTCGTTCGCGCTAATAATTTCATCGTATGTTACTAACTGCACCTTTAATTTTATCTTCCTATAGATTGGTGTGTGTATATACGTTCATATTTAAAAAATAAATATTAAATAATAACAAGTAAGGAAGAACTAAATTCGGGTATAACCGAAAAATATATACTCTTGTAACTTGCAAGGATTAAAGCCTGGGAAGTACCTTCAAGTAGATAAGTCTTGTTAGTTATACATATGTGGTCTAGGGCGAGTTTTCACCCGATTTTATTGATTTTAAGCACAAATGTGTACCGTTATAAGAAAAACACGCTCTCACATATTGGCTGATATCCGCAGTATAAAGTCACCAGCAAGTTCGAAACCACAAAACTATTACATTCTGTAGTGACATGTTTCAAGTGTATAATAAATATTCATATATTCAAGAAGTACGCCCTAATGAAGTCGGCGGCCCATAAAACTCACCAAACCGCAATCTTTTTTTTTACCAATTACACATACATACATATGTATTTTACTTATTGGCGAAGCCATTCAGCCAGAATAAGCCTCATGAAGATGAAGATGATTTTTCGATGAAAATCCGAAACATTTTTAAGTTGTTGCTCAGCCCAATTCAGGAACATACGACGATTCCGGTGGTCAAGCGGCTTCAGTTCTTGATCTTGTAAGGATGTAGGCCAAGATTTTTTCGCAAAATTCGCTACAACGACGTCACAGAGATGCCCAACGCTTGAGAAAGACGTGTGAGAGACTGGTTTGGGTCGTCTTCAATTGATGCGGCAGCAACATTCCCAACAATCACGGACACTTCTTTGTATCACTGGCACGGGAATATTTTGTACTGTGCCAGGGGATTTAAATTTTTCCACTAGACGTTCAATTGTTAATCTGACAGGACAATTATGACAACCATAAATTGGACATATAGTACTCTTAAATTTGAGGCCACTGACTCTGAATTTCGGTAGTAAATTTTAATAAATTCGACTCATTGTTGGATCGATATCTTTCCAAGCTGAAATGGCAAGCCTTACCGAAAAGAAATGTCAAAAGATCGGGAAAAATATGGCGTCGTTTGCTTTCCCAATCGATCTACTTTTGTAGCGTCCCTATTGAAAAACTCGTTATATTTGTCAGTCCGGGTCAAATTTGATCAAATGGTAAAAAATCGTTTCTTGATACATGGCATACAGCATAAAGAAAATATGCCGTAATAAATGCATTACACACTGACTTTGTCTTTAAGCGTTTGTTTTTTATTTGGCACTAGTCAGAAATGTACACATATTCATTAATTATTATCACAATTAATATATACTTTTAAAATTCGTTACAATTTAATACAGTTTTCGCAATAACAACTTCTATTAGCTTATAAAATGCAATCTAAATCAATTATTACATTAAAAATTAGTGATAAATGATTTCATACATTAATTATGATAACTTAGAGCTTATAATAAATATATGCCGTTAGGTTTATAACGGTTTACTATTCAATGTAAAGTGTTTGTAAGAAAGAAAAATGTTTCACAAACTTAAGAATTTGAAGATTTAAGGCTTTATTATTTATGAACATAAGAATTTCACAAAGAGCACGCTGCTCATTAACTTATTTCAAGCTTATATAAGTATTTATACATATTACCGCTAGTTAACATACATACATATTTATTATATAAGTATGTATACACACACTAGTTTTGATTAACTTGCTTTGGCAAATTGATTGGAATAAAATTTTCTACTTCCGTTCATTAACACTACAACATTATCTACATATTTTTCATATTCTTTGTTTACAGTTACTCGTACATACATATATTTATACATTACTGTATGTCACTTAATCTAACGAGTTGAGTTAAAACCACAAATCATACTCATCATTCACCTCTCAATTGCAGAGGAGAATGCATTTGTATGTATGTAGATGAGCCATAGCAGCTGTACATTTGGTATGTACCATAAGTATGTTGGTTTGTGCTTATAGATATTCATAAAATATGATCCAATAAATGGCGTTGAGACCGGCGAATAGCGCCGGGAAGAGTACCCTCGATGTGCGATCAATATAAATGGCACGCTTCAGACGCTCTTGCTGTGGCGTAAGCTTTGGTTTAGGCGGCTCAGGCTCTGGCGGTGGCGGCGGTGGAGGTGGCGCAATAGTTGGGGTGAGTATTATGCGCGATTCTTGACGCGGTATCCAAGGACCATCGGCGTCGAGTGGCGGTCGAACAACACGACGTGTGTGCACAACCTGTAAAGCGTGTCATTTAAGAAAATTATGTTGTAGCCAGAGATATGTAACTAAATAGGTTATGTTGTTATGGAACTGTCAGCTATAGCTATAGTTTATATGGTTTTAACTTGAAATATGATTCTCAGAAGGTTAGAAAACGTTTTAATTTAAAACATTGTGTACAAAGTTCCCCAAACATATTCCGTGAATTCATTTTCATTGATTTTCCTTAAGAATAAGATATTTTCTCAGAGTAAAACGTAGTTTATGTGTAAATCCAAAGTGTCGACTAATTCTCTAACAAATTTTATTAAAATCCCTTCCGGCGTTTAGTCGTGAAGAAGTAACAAACATTGCAACTCATAAAGTAACGTATTTTATTAGTATGAAATAAAATAATAATCAATATGAATCAAACATATCTGTTTATATGGTGAGATCAATATTCTCTGAACTTCAATCTGAGAGACATTGTAACCTTTTGGAGGAAGGTATAGTCTTAGAAGCAAATACTATTGTTCGTTTTATATGTGTTGAAGAGACAAGACTTTTGTAGCTCTGAACAGCTGGGATGGCAGGAGGGTTCATGATAATAATTTTCCTGACATAAATACTCTTGAAAATTTAATTATCTTCAATGATAACTTAATTTTACTAAAATTCTTTAATACAATAATTTTTTTAAGGGAGGGGTTAGGGTTTCAAGATACCCTACATTGTCAAAAGTGTGCTCAATAATGTGAAAAAGATTCGAATAAAATTACTCGATCCATGAATTAATTCGCACAAAAAGTTTTTTACCTTGAAACCTTAACTCTTCCCTGAATTAACAGGTCGTCAGGAAGGTTGTTTGATAAGTCTACGATAATAATGACCATGTTTGCTTCTCTTGTAAATTACAATAATACATTGTTTCAAGTTTCAGTTTCGCATATGATGACATATGATGCAATGACACTTCTCTTACCATTTATTTTTACTCACCCGCTTATTTTTGGTCATTTCGTCGAATATTTTCTCAATTTTCTCTATCTTTTCGTCCGGCACCACTTTGGCGGGTGTGATCGCTGGTGCCGGTGTGGGAGCTGTGGCTGGCGGTTTTTCTGGTTCTTTTTTCGCACCCTCCGGTACTGGTTTCGGCGGATAGGCCATTGGTTTCGGTATGGGCGTGTCACTCAACACAATATTTATTAGACAATATTCCATTAGCGCCATAAAAACAAATACCGTACAAACGGACATGAATGCATCGACCGCCTTTAAGTAGGAAACCGGCGGCAGAGATGATTGCGACTTCGCATGTTGCGTGGACAAGGTCAACAGCGAGGTGACGCCTAATGTAACACGCGCTGGCGCAGCTTCTGGCTTGATCCAAAACGAGACCCAGGACATTATAACAATCATACAAGTCGGTATATAAGTGTTGAAAACATAGTAGACGAGGCGACGTTTGAGCGTAAAAACGACTTCGAGACAAGTGAAATTGCCTGTCGAATACACTTGAGTGCAATCTGTGAGAATAGAGTGTAAATTATAAGAGTATACTTTTAAGTTTACATGTTTCTGTCCAACCTGCCGTTTCATTTCGTATCAGCGCCACTTGTGGCAATTCGATGTTTTCATCTACTACTAAAGGCGTTGTAGGATCCCACTGAAAGATCATGTCGTCTGTTGTGTGTGATACTTTTTGAAAAATACAAATAAAAAATACAAACATCAGTAATTAATTTAACAAATTAGTAATGCTTTTGCGTTAGTATGAACTTACAACTTTCCATCTGCAGTTTGCATTCTTGTGTATCATGTGGATAAATGGCGAAATTCATGATGCATGACAATTTCAGTGTTAGCTTCACCATATAAAGTATGGTCTTATCCTTGTACAACCACATGTAGTGATTAGGAATTGTCATGGTTTGAAAAGTCACTGATTTGGCATTCTTGAAGAATGAATCGGGTCGCCACATATTCTTTAGCCAATCGACTTCTAGTAATCTGTACTCTTGTGTCATGTTCTCGGGCAGTCGCAAGCGATGATCTTTCCAGGTTTGTGCAAAAAACACATCCGCTACATAAGTCATAGAATTCTCGTCGATCGAATCGAGACCCATTACGGTGACGTGAAAATAAACAATTGTTGGTTGTCCATCCTTTTTGGGCGGACGCATTTTATCATATCGTTTTATGTCCTCGGGCAAAATATCTGTTATCGCTAAGCTTTGCCTTTCATTTGTGTTGTGTAGAAGATTGTTGATGATTAGTTCAAGAAACGAAAAATATTAGCAACAGTGTTAACTTACTGGTATTCGCCCGTTGTGAATTTCTCTAAACATATTGAAAATATTACCAAGAGAAATATTTGATATTCCATAACTGTAAGAAAAGAAAAGGATTTGTTAAACAAAAAATAACATATGTAAAACAAGAAAAAATGTTAACTTCGGCTGCATCGAAGCTATAAAACCCTTTATAGATGCATTTCTTGTAGCATACAAGCTTTAAAAAGATCTGGTTCTTGATTTTGATTGGTTTTGATTTTGAAAATTTGCTGTAGTGATCCGATCTTAATACTTGTTCGGAGATAATAGCCTTGCCTTGGACAATAGTCTTTATTAAATTTCTAGTAACTACATACATATATCGTGTCAAATAAAAAAGTTTTCCACACAAGAACTTGATCGGCCAGTTTGTATAGCGGTTATATGCTATAGCGATCCAATTTGAACAATATGTTTGGAGATATAGCCTTACTCAGGACAATAATCTTTGTCAAATTTCGTGAAGATGTTTCGTCAAATAAACAAGGTTCCAATACAAGAACTTGATTTCGATTGGTTAGTTTGCATGGCAACTGTATGCTTGATTTTAGTTTGTATAATTTTAGTAGATTTAGATTTTGACAAACGATCTTATGGATATGCGTTCTTTCTTTCTAGGTGATGCAAGCTTCCTGGCAAACTTTATATACAAATACTAGGCAGTCGAAAAAATCTTTTCGTATTTTGTCAATAGATGTCGTTGCAGTCGTTCACTCGGTTCCGTTCTGGAAATTTCGACTTGAAAGATGCACCTCGCTCTGGTCGACCTATCGTTGAAAAAGTCTATGGAATTATGGAAAAGTTTGACCAGGACCGTCACATAAGCAGCTATGACATTGCTAAGGAACATAACATTCATCATCAAAGGGTTTTAAACCATTTAAAAAAGACTGGCTACAAAAGAAGCAGGGTATTTGGATACCACATGAATTATCTGTGAAAAATTTAATGAACTGAATTAACATCTGGGATTCTTAGCTGAAATGAAATGAAATTGAACTATTTTTGAAACGTAAGGTAACAGGAGACGAAAAGTGTATCGAATACGACAATAATGTGCGAAAAAGATGATGGTCCAAACGTGTTGAAGCTCAACAAATGAACACAAAACCAGGATTGACGCTTCGAAAAGTTATGCTGAGTATTTGGTGGGATTGGAAAGGAATCATCCACTATGGGCTGCTCAAGTCTGGTCGAACGATTGATTCTACATTTTACTGTCGACAACTGATGGGATTGAAGCAAGCAATCGCAAAAAAACGGCCAAAAGTGATCAACAGAAAGGGCTTCGTCTTCCATCAGGACAACGCTAGACCACACACATCTTTGATGACTCGGCAAAAACTGGGAGAGCTTGGCTGGAAAGTTTTGATGCATCCACCATATAGCCCTGACCTTGCACCATCGGACTACCATTTGTTTCGGTCAATGCAGAACTCCCTTAATGGAGTAAAGTTGGCTTCAAGAGAACCCTGTGAAAATTAGTTGTCGCAGTTTTTCGCTGAGAAATCAGAAAAGTTTTACACTGATGGAAAATTGCCTCTAGCGGAAAAATGGCAAAAAGTGGTCGACCAAAAAAAAGAGGAGACTTAAATGGCCTGTCCCTCCCACGAAGTAATACTTAATTGGTGGTTCTGTGGAAGAGCGAAGCAGGTTAGATTTAGCAGATTAAAGTTCTGCACTCGGGCTTTCGACGTTTCCCCTAATATTAAAAAAGAGTACTAATCGAATGACGGACAATATAAATTTAATTCCAAACACCTAACAAAATATTTACCTCTCATAGTCAAATCTTTATTACTTCTTGACTTCCATCAGTGTCTCAGAAACAATATTAAATAATTGATCAGTGATTAATTAAGTCAAAGTCTTAACCTTTTCATTTTCCCAAGCTAAGTATTTTATTATTATTTTACTTTGTGCAAATATTAGTCACACACTGTCAAGGTAAGGGAGGGCCTAGTAAGTAGAAAATGTAAATAGGAAATCGCTAACCTCAAAATTTACCCTTGAAGTAATGCCTAAGACGGCGGCAATAATTTCAAAATCCTTTCAACCAGTGTCACTGACAATGACAATCGAATTGAAAACGGAAATAACAAAATATTCATTAACAATGAGGAATTACCTTGACAGCTGCGTAATTATATGGATAGTTCGCGCAGATCCAGAAATAGTATCAAGGCATGCAAAGATTTTCAATCACACACGTATACACACATACAAGCATACATGCATGTCTTACTAAAATTCACATACATATAAATCATACACACACAAAGTCAAATTACGTCGAATGCGTTCATAAATATGTCTAAGTATAAAATATTGAGAGAAATATTCAAATGAATTCAAACACAAAAAGAAAAAACAAAAACAAAAACAACAAAAAATTATAATAAAAGTCAACGACGCATATTTCCTCATCGCCAAAGGCTGGAAGTCTTGGCAAGGTTTGTGGTTTGCACTAGACCTTCTTGCAGCTGTGTGACGGTCACAATAGCGACTTAATTCACAATTAAAACCACTTGACTAGAGTGGCCGCCACAAGTATCTGTATGCGCTTTTATGGCGCATTGTCATGGCATGAAATGCGGTGATGCTCGCATCAACGTTGTCTCGGAGGTCGACTTGAGTATGTGTTGGGGTCGTTGTCTAGCGTCAACGATGCCAGCAGTGCCGATTAGGTATTGGCGAAAAAAAAGTTGCGAGAAAATCGACATTCAAAAACGTAAGCAAACCGCAAGGACACTTTGAACAAAAAATTGCTCGGGCGTAGGCAAAAACATGCTATTTAAACAAATTTGCATTATGAGTACACCATGACGTATGAGCAACACAGCATTTGCCTATGAGGCACCTCTGTTAATGTGCATTTGGTTTAAACTGCGCATAACTTTTAACGCATTGATTTTAGGAAAAAAAATATTATTATTTGAAGTATACCATTTTTTAAACTTGAAAATATATAGTAGTAGCTTAAGCAGTTACATGGGTTCCCTCGGCTAAAAAAGAGCCTTTTCTCAACATTTTTTACTCATATAAAAAATGAAGTATTATATTCGAATTCTTTACTGTTACAAACACACACTATTTACAAAGAACTTCTGAATTTTTTGGAAAACAAATATTTTAAACTCGGCCACTGCGACGTCATTTCCGGCGACCCCTCGGAAAAAAGATACGCCCGCATTGGCAGGATAACTCCTTTCAGGAAGAAGGAAAAAACTGAAAATTGGATTTTTGGCAGACAATTTTACAAAAAAGAATTAAAATTTCAGTGAAAATGTCGTGGCGATTTCCGACTTCAAAAACACAGTTTCGAGAAAAACGCGTTTAGAGACGGCACACTTAACCTAGCTAGCCTCAAGCGCAAAAGCTCTCTAGGCTGTATCTCCGAAACTATTACTAGGACAAACTTGAAAATTTAGGACAATATTCTAGAGATGTTGGAGAATTTAATAAGACAATACAAAAAATCGATTTTTTGAAACCCGTAAACCCAAAGAAAGAAATAGAAATATGATGAATTGATGAATTGGTTTCAATTGAAAAAAAAAAACTTGTTTACGTTGGATAATTTCTTTGAGCGTGAAAGCTAAAACTTCAAGCGGCGTCTGCAAAACAATCAAATTTGAAAACCATCACATTGTGTCAAGTTAGGGCTATTCGACGGTTGGTTTTCCAGATTTCTTGAATGACAACTGGCAAACAAAAGGTTCCATACTCAGAGCTTACTGTACTGCGTTGTTCCAGTGGTATGGTTGTGACATGTTCAGTTTTTCCAAAAAGTAGGGAGCTATTTGCTTGGAAGTGGTTTCTGAAAACACTCGTACCATCGACTACTGTTTACTTTAGGGATCATGTGCGTATATCCAAAATTTATCAGCTGTTACGATGTTATACACGTATTTCGAAGCACCGCTTACATTTCAATCGACCAATTGACATGAGCCTTGTTTATAGCGATCGACAAATTGTTATTAATAAATTGTGTGGATCCAACGTGCACGAAATTTTGTACAGTCAAATTATTTCCGAAGCTATAATCGTTTATGAAATATTAAATGTGTGCTGGAACCACTGATGTCTACCGTTGTCTTAATCTCATGATTTTGCTTTATCATTTTGTTCACAGCATCAATAGTTTCCAGAAGAACAATCGATTTTTGATCTACGATCTCCATTCACTATACTATCGATAAACACTTGTTTTTGATGGTGTTGCTGGGTTAATTTACGTCAAAAGTTGTAAAAAATAATCGCACTAAAATGTTCGCGTTTAAATTTAATTTTTTGTCCGAGTTGAATATTTTAAGTTACTGCAAACAACAGCAATATATTGAAACAGATTTTTGTAGCAAACAAGAAAAATAAACCTGGACGTTCAATAAAGCAACTTGCTGTTTATGTATAATTAAATTTATTGATATATGTTCCTATACCTTGTTCATGCTATACCTTGGAAAGAGAAATTATTCGATTTTTTGGACACTAAATAAAGTTACTCATACGACGCGTGCCACAATTTATTTTTATTTTATAGTGAGTTTCGAATTTCATGATTTCCAAAAGAATTTTTTTCAACAGGTTTTCTGGTATTAAATTTTCCAAATGCGATTTTTTGTCGTTTTTTTTGTAAAAAAATTACTTTAAAGTGGCTTAAAAATCCAATTTATTGCCTAAGAAGGCCTTTTGAACTGTTTAAAAAATGTGCTCCGCTAACAATTTGGCATTAAAATTAAAAATTCTTTCCACACAAAAACATTTTTCAAGTCTATCTCAGCACATTATAAAGATCTGTGGTTTATAACGGAACTTCAAAATTATTTAAGACCACACATTTTTGTTTTTAAATTCAATAGTTTAAATATTCAAAAGTATCTATCTAAGGAATTTTTCAAAACTGACATTATTTATTATTAAGTGGCAACTAGTCTAGTTTAGCGCATTCTGCAACAAGCTGAAACTTAAAGCGGTTACATGGGTTTACGGTTATCAAAAAATCGAATTTTTTATTGTTTTATTAAATTCTACAACACCTCTAGAAAATTGGCTTAAGTTTTCAAGTTGAGTAATATTTACGGGAACACAGCCTTGAGAACTTGTGCGCTCGAGGCTAGCTTGGCTAAGTGCGCCGTCTTTCAACGCGTTTTTCTCGAAACTGTGTTTTTGAAATCGGTTGGCAAGATTACGCGAGAACTACTCAATCGATCTTCATGAAATTTTCCACAGGTATTTGAAATACAATTTTTAAAGATTTGGGGGAAGCATTTTTTTCGATTACAACTATTTGAAAAAAAAGTTGTTGCGAAATTTTCATTTTTTTTGTAAAAATGTCTTCCAAAATCACAATTTTTAAATTTTCATCGAAAATGGCGTCGCAATGGCCGAGTTTAAAATATTTTTTTCCAAAAATTTCAGAATTTCTTTGTTAATAGTGTATGTTGGTAACAATAAAAAATCTAATAAAATATTTAATTTTTTATATGAGAAAAAAATAGTTGAAAAAACTGTTTTTACCCGAGGAAATCCATGTTATCCCTTAACGTGGAATAATAAACGCGTTTCTTTCGAAAATACTTTTTTGATGCAGTTATATCAAGTTATAATAGACCGATGAGCTTTAAATATAGCCACAACATTCTTTAAATATCGCTCTATCAAATGAAGCAATAAATATTTAAAAACTGAAATTTGTAATATTTTTAAAAAAATTCGACAAAGCTCGAAAATTAAAAAAAAGTCGACTTTTATTTTTAAGTAGCCACCATTTTATCATTTTTTATAGTTTTTAGTTACTTGGGTTACGACATTCGTACTAATCGAGTTTTAATTATTGTTTTATTTTTCAGTTACTACAAAAGTAGAATAATGGTAACGAGGACACGGCCCTTTCTCCGTCTACTTCAAGTACGCATAACTCCATGAAAAAATAAAAGTTTGAAATTAATTTCGTGTTCACCAAATGATAAAAATGGTGAGTAAAATTTTTGAATGCTTTTTTATCAAAATTCGAAATTTGAACATATGTATATGTATGTTAGTCGAAAAAGTCTTTTCGTATTTTATCAATAAATGTCGTTCCAGTCGTATTTCTCCCGTGCTACCAATCACATTGTGTCATACCATATAGTGTTGGAAAGGTGAGATCTTGGGCTTCATTTAAACAAAAAAAAAATAAATTTGAGGAAGTTGAAAAAAGTTACAGCTGTTCAAAAATGATTGAAAATAATGAAGAAATTCGAAGTATTTTGTAATTTTTGAAATCAATGAAATTTGTGAACTTTATGGAGACGGTGCTGCATCAGTTCGCGTAGCACAACAATGGTTTCGCTCGCTTCCATTCTGGAAATTTCGAAATTTCGATGAATGTTTTACACTGATGGAATAATGTGTCTAGCGGAAAATGGCAAAAAGTGGTCGACCAAAATGATATATATTTGTTTATTTATTTATTAATAAATATAAAAAATAAGTTGAAGTTTGATTAGAAATACGAAAAGACTTTTTCGACTACCAAATAAAATTTTGAAACTATTTACTTATATTATTTTTCAAATATAAATTAGCAAATGACAAAAAATTTTTAGTAAAGTTGTAAATTCTTTTTTATCAAATGCAAAAAAACTTTCGAAATTCGAACATAGATATGTATTTCTAGATTTTCCAACATTTTCACCAAAAATTACTAGAAATTATTATGCATAAATTTTTTTTTATTGTTTTTAGATTTCGATTTTAGTGCTACCAATTAAAAATATTGCCACTTTCACACCAATTGTTAAAATAACTTCAGTGTTTTTATTATCGCAGTTTTTTACCTTTTCTTATTATTTATTTTAACTTAATTTGTTTACTTATTCAACTTACCGAAGCGTATATGTTATGCAAAATTGAGCAATTTTTATATGCGAAAGTTCTATTTGCCAATTTCAAAATCGCAATGCACAACAATTACTACTATATTTTCATTATTGCTTTATAGCTAGTAGCTTCTGGAAAACACTTCAATTTTTTCACAGACAAACTTATGTAACACCGTAGGCGTACTTTAGTGCTTTCCCACAACAAAAGCGCGTTTTGGCTTTTAGCACGAATATTTGCTAAACATATTCGAAATTATTGTATTTCTATGAAAACGAAACTCATTTTATTTAATAAAAAAAATTGTGGAATTTAGCAATTTTTATAGCAAGTTTTTGATTGCCTTAATCGCTTTGAAATTGCTTTCACTTTTCGATTTGCACGTCTAATTGCGCTGAACATCCGCCGCTGACTGACGGTTACGACGTTGAGATTTGAATTTAAACCCAGTAAATTCAGAAGCTGATACAAAAGCATCCGCAGCCCGTGCAGCAGAGCTGAAGCAATGCAACGCTCGTCGCTAAGCAGTAAGTAGCTAATGCACATACGTTGCAGGGCGCTGGAGTGCTGATACTCATTGGCATCTGCGTGTGCCTCGGTGGTGGGCACTTGACGGATGCGGATGAGACAACGGCGCTGCTGCTGTTGTTGTTATTGTTGTTGCAATGCTACGTCGCTGAGATGGAAAATACTTTTAATCTCTGAAATTTGCTTGCACTTTCCTTCCGGGCGCATAGACTAGGTAGGTATGTATGGAACGTGTATGCATGCCATTATATATATAAATATGTATGTAAATCTATAAATATATATATATATATATCTATGCTTGTATGTTTGTGTGTGCCTGCCTCCATTGCTTTAGTGTTAGCATTTGTGAGCTGCTCAAAGCGTAAATTAAGCGCTCAGTGCTAATGCATAGCGCTCGCCTGCATTGACGAGAAAGGATTCGGCGCAATGACGTAATTTTATTAACGATTTCGATATTCAATCTTGACACCTGTACATATATTATTAAACATTTAGATACACAAATATAACATTTAACAGTCAATAACTCAAGAAATATGCACCAAACGTTGAAAACCGTTAGCTGCACTACTGTATTCGTGTAAATTCTGCCTTGTATGTTCAAAGTGCGTAGCAAAAATCTTTATAGAATACCAATTACTTATATCTCCTACTATAACTGCTGTTTGCTAATTGGCGCATATTGAAAATGTGCGTGTGTATGTGTTCGTGTGGCTACACAATTGCTTATCTAGCATGCGCCTTGTTGCTTGCATATGATTTGCTGCTGCATCGGCAGTCACTTAACATAAATTCCACGAGTACTTTGACATTGCCTAATCCTGTCGTCATTATTCCTTCTAGTGGCACTTAAGCAGGCTGCTGCTGCATTGCTGAGCGTTGGTTTTGCAGTAGTTGCTGCCCCGCTGCGCTTGTTGTTTTTGTACTTGTTTGACGCTTTCAATGTTAAAAAAATGATTCGCTTCGACATAAATTATCGATTGCCTGCTAAAGTGCTGCTTCAAGTCAAGTTTAATCGTTTTATTTTAAGCTAACACACACACACACACAAACGCTTGTATACAATTATTCGCTTAGCTGTATATGCGCGTGAATTCGGCGCAATGTCTTCACTGTTGTTGGTTTAAAAATAGCAAACAAAAAACAGCTGTGCACGCCAAAGTAGCTGAGAGCGCATGCAGGCACACATGCAAGCAAACAAACTATACACATGTGTGTGTGTGTGTGTGCAAGTTTGTGTACGCATAGTTTGCATTATGCGCCTTAAGCATAGTTTTGGGGGCTTCTTCGGTGCATCTGCACCTAGATTGGTGTCAATCGGACACAAGTGTATAAATATGCAAATACAAACATTGTTTTGCATTACATAATTATAATTGCGCTGATTTTTGCAATAAAATTTCAAACTATTAAAGACTGTGTTTAAGCGGTTGCAGGGGTTCTCTCGGGTAGAAAACAGCCTTTTTTCAACAATTTTTTTCTTATATAAAAAATGAAATATGTTATTAGAATTTGTTATTGTTACAAACATATTCCTTTAACAAAGAAATTATGAAATATTTGGAAAAAAATATTTTAAACTCAGCCATTACGACGCCATTTAAGGTGACCCTCGGGAAAAATATGCGCCGCGTTGGCAAGTTAACAGAATCAAATTTAGGAATTTGAAAATTTAGAACTTAGAACTTGAACGAAGGAAATAGAAATTTAAAATTGGGTTTTTGGCAGATATTTTTACAAAAAAAAATAAAAATTTTATTGAAAATTTTACGAAATTTTTGTTTTCAAATAGTTGTATAGAAAAAAATCCTTCTTTCAAGTGTTTAAGAATTATAACTCAAAGATATTTGTAAAATTTCATGAAAAACGGTTGAATACTTCTCGAGAAATCTTGCAAACCGACTTCTCCGAAAGTATTACTCAACTTGAAAGAAATTAATAGGACAATAAAAAATTCTATTTCGAAACCCATGAACCCATTTAATGCGTTTAAAGAAGAGCAAAGGTATGATAAATCATCAGCTTCTAAAACCTGGTAAAACTGTTAATATGACAACAATGGATCAAAAATAACTAAAATGTATTTTTCTTTACTTTCCCATTCAAAATTAGTATTTCAAAAACACGCTCATTTGATACCGGAGTTCAGTTCACCTAACGGTTGTTTGTATCAAAACTAAAACTTATCCAGATAAATGGTGTTATGTATATATTAGGGTGTTTTTTTTTATTGAACTATTAATTTTTTTCATTCCCGTCACGAAATTTCTTATGAAATAACCTAAAAAAATTCCCTGAAAATTTTAGCTCTTAATATTAACATTATGAACTGAACCAAGGCCTGTAAAATTTTCCATAGAAAATACACTACAGTCGTGAGTTTTTATCTTTAAATTCCTACAGATCAGAGGTATTGTATGGCGTCGCTTTGATTTTAGACGCATATTTCTCAGAATTGTTCACTCTATAAAAGTGCCCAGTGCAACAAAGTCATAGCTCACACCGGCGAGGTAGTACGGGGCTCTAAACCCGATTTTTCTAAGAATTTCCCATTTTTTTGTATATATCTCGTAAATGACAGGAGCTATAGAAAAATTTAAATGACGAATTTGTAGGAAATTTTATTTGCTATAAAAAAGATCCAAGGTCAAAATCGCTATCATTAAAACTTCTCGAGATATTCGGATTTTTAAATAAGGCTTTATAGAATTTTTATAGATGGTATGTACGGATATTAAAAAAAATTCCGGTGGTTTTTTGGCAATCGTTCGCTACAATTTGATGAGTTGTTGTCGATAGTGTTCTTCATTAATGTGTTTTCCCGGTTTTACAACTTCATAAAACGTCACCCTTCGGAACACACCTGCTACAGAACATTACTTAGACATCAAGGACTTTCGGCTTTGCCGTTGATTTGGGTTTTTCTACAAATTCCTCATAAGATTTGTTGCATTTATGGTTATCGTAATGGATCTATTTATATCACAATCCAATGCACTTCTATCTACTTCATGCTGTGCTTGATGCAACATCATTTTCCAACGTCGTTTGGCTTCAATACACTTCGCGCACAATTTCCTAGTCGTTGAACATATCCGGCAGCTTTCGAACCATTTTGAAATGACTGTTTGAATGTCTATCAAAGTCTCCATCAGCTTCTCTTGTGTTTGACAATCGAATAATCCAGTTCCCAATCTACAATATTTTTGGGGCGTCCAGCACGTTCTTCGTCTTCTAAACCAAAATCAATACTTTTAAATCGTGCAATCCACCTTTCTTACATTCGCTCAGGTAGAACATATTCGCCATAAACTTCTATTATAATACGTTAGCTGAGGTACATATAGACCAAAGAGTTCCTATGGAACCCAATTCATAAAAATTCCCTTTAATGTTAATGGTATTTTTACTTATCAGAATATGTTATTTTATATACAAATATAGCTGACATATAGCTGCCGTATATTATCAATGAAAGAGCTTTAATCTTCTTCTTTATTGGCACCGCTTACGCCGTTATTGCCGAGTTTACATCACCGCGCCAGCCCTTCTTTCTTTTCACTGTTTGACACCGATTGGAGATTCCAAGTGTAGCCAGGTTTTTCTTTACCTGATCTTTCCAACGGGGGGGAGGTCTTCCTCTTTCCACTGCCGGGTACTACATCGAATACTCTCAGAGCTGGTGTGTTTTCGTCCATTCGAACGATAGGTCGTAGCCACTGTCTCTTAATTCGCTGAACTGTGTAATGTATTCGTATTCGTCGTTGCTAATTCAAACGACTTCGTTTAAACTATCTCTTAAAAACCCGTAACACCGACCCATAAGATGTAGTCATCGTACATGCCTCTGCACCATATAGCAGAACCGGGATGATGAGTGCCTTGTAGAGTTTGGTTTTTGTTCGCCGAGAGAGGACTTTACTTCTCAATTGCCTACTCAGTCCGAAGTAGCACCTGTGGCACGAGTTATTCAACGTTTGAAGCCAAGTCACGAGTGCGACGACGGTTTGTTTGATGACAGGAGTTATTTCGTTTTGTTCTCGTTCACTGCCAGACCCATTTGCCTCGCTTCCTTACCTAGCCTGGTGAAAGCAGAACTAATATTTGATATATACTTAGTGAATATATATTTAGTAAAAAAATATTGTTTTTTAGTTTTTGATTGCTGTGGGAATGTGGATGTGATTGGCAGCAAATTGCCTCATTAGCACCGAAGTTGGACAAGAAGTCGCTAAGGACCTGCAATACAGTGCAGCACAACTTTTGTCTCTAGTTGACAACATAAATTGACGACATTCCTCTTGTATTTGAGATTTCACAAAAATGTAAAAATATGTGAGAGTGCATAGATTTCACGAGGGTAAGTTGTTTCTCGCTGAAACTGAAGATAATCTTTTATTAAAAAAAAAATATATATTTAATTTAAAATCATAAGTTACAAGACCTCTAAAATCGTAAAAATCTTGCTTATCATAAAAATTAACTGAACTTAAGACTTAAAAGTATAATTATAGAAATACGAAAATACTTTTTCGACTACCCAATATGATAATTTCAGGTATATAATTTGAAAGTGTATGACGTCGTAGAAATAACGAATACTCAATTTAGTAACTTATTGTTATGCTGAAATCATTTGGCTTATCATTAAAACCACAAATGTGTGATATGAGTTTATTTACCGGAATAATAATTATTTCTAAAAATATTCTGTACAGAAGAAGAAGAAGGAAATTTGCTCGTTTCATGGATATTAAATATTTTTATTCAAGTTAAGCTCTTATTTCTTCTAATAGTAATTTATTTTAATAGTAATTTCAAGGATCTCAATTGACAATACTCAACAAACTTGGCTCTGCCGATGATGACTATTCATTGACCTTGCCAATGCCATGAATATACATACATACAAAGATACTAACATTTTTTTTTTTTTTAATTTTTCATTTAGCAAATATTTTTAGGTACTTTCCATTGCATATACATATGTGTTTGTACTACATATGTACATTTACTTACTTAAAATAAAATGTTCAAGGACAAGTCGCATTACGCATGCAAATAAGTCTATTTATTCTCAATAAATTTGCTTAAAAAATCTTTTCGCACTTACCTTGCTAAAATAGCCACATATGATTAAAAATTACAAATGCAACTCATTTCTATGTGAGAGTGTATATGTGCTATATGCTTGTATGTATGTCTGTAGTTTAGTGCAATATAAGAAAAAATAGCCTACTTGCAGGCGTTCTATACTTTCGCGAACGTTCCAGACGGAGGACACTTAACAAGCAACGTTTCAACGACAGCAAGCATCATACACACACATACATGCATGTATGTGACAGCAACAACAAGTATACATCAGCACCATTATCGTTTTCTTCAGTGCCCCACCAGTAGTTTTCTTGCCACATGAGCCTCTCATGCGCTGATGCAGCAGCGTCAGACTGCGCACCCATCCGCCACTGCCCGACTCATACACTTCCCTATACATACATACATTTCCATGCACATAACAGGGCTGCATGCCGCCCAGCGCATTTACGTCAAACACTTTTGTGGCAACTTTAAGACAACAAGTGCCGCACTTAACCTCATCTTATAAAATCAGCGCAATAAAAAAGATTGGAATAAAAATAAGTGATAATATGATGAAAAAAAATGGAAAATGTTACCATAGTCAGGCGTTGTGAAAAGAAATATTTTGAAGATATTTTTGTATAGCCGCAAGCACTCAAGTTGCTATTGGCGACGCGCTCTTCCTCCAGTGAAAGCGACTAGTTTCCCTCCAGCTTGTGAGTAAAATGCAGCTTTTTGATAATTTCCTGCGCTAACATTTCTTCACATTACCTTCATCTTTGCGGGTTTTTATTTTTTAATTTAATACAAAAACAAAAAAAAAGGTTTGTATACCATATTTCCTATTTAATTTCCACACTTTAGTTTTCACTTAAATGACTTTGAATAGCCGCGCCTGTCGAGTAGTGAGAGTGATGAGCGCGTTGTTGCATTTTCGAGTTGCTTCCACTTTTACACTTTTCAATGCTTTAACAACAACTAATAATAGTGTAACGGTGAAAGTATGCAGCTCTCACTACCATCGTGGGGTCCTCTAACCCCAGACAAACCAAATGTATCGTAGAACAGCGAGGGGGTACTGGCTGTCGGTCGAGCTTTCACGCAAGCTGCTGCTGGTCTCCTTGCCTTGATATTTCATGTGTGAGATTATCACACCATACAATGCAGATAATTTAATAATCGAGAAGAAGAAGAATAAAATTATATCATTACACGTGGTAAGTGCAGTTGGTAAGTGTTGCCGTCAACGATAAAGAATATAATGACGATGTTGTGTTGTTGCCTGTTCTAGATATACATACATATGGGTGTTGTAAGAGTAATTAGAGAAAGACTTCTGGGATTGTGACTATACTTGTTGACCGAGTAGCAGTTAGTTGATACAAGTTTAGCTTTTTACAACGTGTTAAGAAAAGCAAGAATCTGTCAACTAATTATGCTCAAACAATTATAGAAATTTCCCGAATACGAAACGCCTGCCACTTTGGCACAGCGTCGCAAATACCTACATATACGTATATACAAAAAGAAAACAGCCTCGGATGAGAGACTTCCCTTTTGATGACGACCCCTGTAAACGTGTCAAGGATTACGATTTAAGGACATGCACCTGGAATGTCTGGTCTTGGGATGGAAGGTGTTGTTGCTGAGCTGTTTGATATTCTCGTTAGAGTAAAGGCTGACATCACCGACGTCCAAGAAATGTGATGGACGGGACAAGGACTGGGGCGTATTTTCCACGTCCCGACGGAAGAGAAGGACGTTGTGGCCAAAGATGTCTTCAATGAGCGCTTAGAGCGCACCAGGGTGGGCGAACAAGGCATCTTTGGCACAACGGCCAGTAAGTTTAGCCTTCATGATCAAATTTCCCCAAATGCGTTGATCGATTTCGCCGAGGACCGAAATATGGTTATCTATAGAACAAGTTGCAGCATAGAAAAATTCATCAATCTACCTGGCTGTCTTTGAATATATAAGGCACTAACCAGATCGATCATGTTGTGACAGACGGAAGACACGTCTCCAGTGTTTTAGAAGTGCGTACGCTTTGAGGTCTTAACATTGACTCGGGCCACATAACCAAGGAAGGTTCGACGTCGAGAAGCTGCAAGCACAGCAGACTGCGGAACGATTTTCTATTCGACTTGCATTCCTGAACTCTGAGAGCACTCATCAGCAACTCGGTATAACAAAGCGGCGGTGCCGTTGGCTTGCGTCCGACAAGATTTTCAGTCTTACCGCATGAATCCCAATTGGACAATGTCCAGTAAGATACTCTACGTTTGCGGCAAGATGACCTTTGCTAAGGGCAAGAAGTTCATTGCATTCTACTCTAGTTGCACAGAAGCTGTTCGTTTACCAGCGCCTGCTAAGCGCACGTGAGCTACGTTGACCCAGTGCTGGAACGCAAGATTTTTTATAGAGATCCAAGTCGGTCTCATTTCGATGTGAGCAGAATAAAGGTGCGCCCTCTGGTTAGCTCATCGGCAGTTACTATGCGACTAGGTGCCCAAATGAGTCTGATAATGAAGTAGCTTGAAGCTATTTCGAGCTTTGTTCGCACTGTTAGCGAGCTCTGCGCTAGGGGGTTTGAATGCTCACTTCTTTGAAACAGGCTGAAGAATTTTAACTCAATTATAGCTGAACATACATATGGACCAGCTGATATCATTAAGAGTTATGCTCGCATACATATTCTACATTGTCCTTCACTGCTCTAGCACATACCTTCCGTTAGTGGCATGAATGCGCATTTGTTTGGAAACAAAGCATAACCTAGATTTACTTTGCGGAAGTCATAAGTGAATATCTAAGAAGACCTCAATACAATTGCAAGCGAATTTGCTTTTTATTTACGTTATGTGCATGCACGAAAAGGTATTTGGAATTAACGAAGAGGCACATTGCTATATGTTAACATATTTGTATATGTATGTATGTATGTATGTATGTATGTGTGCGTGTAACGATGGCAACAAAGCGTCAATTCATTCATAACCGAATGAGGACATTGAACTTCCGCATTTGAGCGTACTCGCTTACAAATATGTACTTATATACGCAAACAAGCATATAAACATATACATAAGTACATAACTGTACACGCAAGACGCTATAAATTTGTTAACTGCCTGTGCACCTGTATGCGTAAAGCAAAAACGAAAGTTTACTCGTATGTGTGCCGTGGCATGAATGAGGAATTCGAATCCGTATTGGCCGTTAAGTGCGGAGAGCGAGAGTGACCGGGTATTGCGGAGTATTCCCATATGAAGTAGAGTTTATTGTGTGAATGTAGAGCGTGTTTTTGTAAGCATTTGCTTGTCTCTAACATGCTATATATATGTATGTGTGTGTGTATGAATGTGTGCGAGTGTAAGTGAAAGGCATTTGAGAGCAACAGGCTGTGTGGCGCGCCGGTGTAGATTTATGGTATTTGGTCGCAATCGGTTAGGGGCAGTTGCTGCCACCCACGCGCGTTTGTTGACAAACAAAAGTGCAACACGTGCTGGCGACGTCGACAAATTGTTGCTGCAACTTGCCTGCTTCAATGTACAAGTATTTGTTGTGTTGTGTTGTGTTGGTTTGGATATAGGCGCATGTGTGTGGGGCGCAGGCGTTGGATTTCCCTAATATTTGCGTTAACCAGCTGTCAAAAGTGACAGTGTCGCCTCTTGTATACACATGTTTATGCGTGTATGTGCACGTATTTTCGCAGGGGAAATATCGATTTTTACAAATCTCCATTACGGTTGAACACGAAATTGTTGCGAGCTTGCAGTATAACAGTAAAAATCGGTAAAATATAACGGCTTAAATATGTGGTAATGTGAAAATTACAATTTTGCGTGCAAAAGGTTAATTAAAATATAAAAGTGCACAAGTTGATACACAATTAAAAATTAAATTAATTAAATTGCATACTTAAGGGCGTGTAGCAGCAAGTGAATGTAGACAGAAGCAGTTGCATTTTACTTTTTCATAAATTATTGTTGTCTACCCTCAAACAAAATAAATATTGGCGCATTATTTGCACCAAGCAGCGCCGGGCTGTTTACGCACCAAGTGGCTACTTTAAAGATTCTTCAATATGATTAAAATGCGACCATATGTGCCGTCGAATCGTATCGCCATACGTGACTCCATCGACGAGGAGATTAGTGACGATGTGGACGATGACGTCTTTATTAAGGATGCGCGCACCGCCAAGGTATACACATCTACACTTTCCCAGACACACACACACACATATACATATGTTACACTTGCAACTAAGTTTAATCTCTACTTCTTCACTACACGTTTTACAGTTAAGTGAAGAGAAGGGCCTGAAGCGTCCACTAATGGCACCGCGCCGTAAAAATGGTAAAATGCACAACTCGGTGCCAATTATGATGAAGCATCGCCGTTGTTGGCGTTGCTGTGAGCCCTTCTGCTATGGCCTTGCCGCACTAACTGTCCTTATTGCCTTGATAAGCCTCGCAGCGCTCATCCTGACCATGTT
The DNA here is from genome assembly GCF_023373825.1 of Bactrocera dorsalis. Taxonomy (NCBI): domain Eukaryota; kingdom Metazoa; phylum Arthropoda; class Insecta; order Diptera; family Tephritidae; genus Bactrocera; species Bactrocera dorsalis. The sequence continues at coordinate 97,494,746 of NC_064304.1, read as the reverse complement.
TCCCATACCGCTGCAACGCATTAAAGTGTGGCTGAAGCGCGAGCCCACAGCGCCGCCGGGTGCAGCAGCTTATGCGGGCGGTGGTCAATCGTTGGCTTACGGCAGTAGTTTGGGTCCGGAGGTTGTGCCTTGCACACAAATTAGCGTGCAACGCTTGTGGTCGCGCACTTTTCCACGCATGAACAGCGAGAGTCCAGTACGTAAGGCCGATTTGAATGGCGATGATATTGCAGATATCATTTTCGGTTTCGGCGTTGGTGGGTAGCTCTAAATATAGCTTTTTTTATGTGCAATAATTTTCTGCTGTTTCAGATGATAACATTCAGTATGAGGGTTTTACGTTGCCCAAGTGCAAGTCCGCACAAGGCGACGACGAGGTGCCTTGTGAAGGTGGCGTGATTGCTATAAATGGCGCGACTGGCGGTCTACTCTGGCAGACGTGGAGTGTGGCGAATGTGTTCTCACTGCTGTGTACATTGGATATTGATCTTGATGGCTATCCGGATTGTGTAGCCGCAGGCAGGCTGGGTGTAAGTGTTGTTTCCGCAAAAAACGGAGCTTAACAAACTGAAATTTGACCAAAAAAATACGTTAATATTATAATACGTTATATATATACGAGTATAATATCAATGATGCTGATTGCATATTTTTACACTACAACAAACGTAGCACAACCCGAACTGAGTTTGTAATATTTCTCTCACAGATGATATTCGCCATCAATGGCCGCAGCGGCACCAGCATTTGGGAGTTTCGTGAAGTCGAAGTGGAAAGCAACTCGCCCATCGTGATGGATCTCTACACAATAAATATCATACGTGATTTGGATGGCGACGAAATCTCCGATATACTTGCAGCGCATCTCGAGGAGCGCGAAGAGTCCAAAGCGGGCCATATTAAGGTGATTTCCGGCAAGACAGGTAAAGTCATACGCACGATACCAACGCCGTTCAAAGAGGAAGTCTTTGTGCCTGTGCAGATGCTTACAAAAGAGGATGGCACCGAACTACTAATGATCATTACCGGTGGTCAAAATACACCTGGCGGCATCTATACCATACGCTTACTTTCCCTTATGCAATTTACGAGTGAAAAGGAGTTTACACCACTCTTTCAAAGTAAACACTCCGGCGTGATGGTGCCCGCAGTGATTACCGATATAACGGGCGATCATATTGCGGATATTGTGGCAGCATCTTTCAACTCGTCAGTGTATGCTTTCGACGGGCGCAATTTCAGCATGTTGTGGAATTACACTTTTCCGGCTAGTGAAAGTGTTAGCGCAATTGTGCCTGGACATTTCAATAATGACAATGTGACTGATTTCATGGTGAAATATAATACTGGACCGGGTTTCCCAGTGTATTATTATTCGCAGACCACTATACTGGATGGTAAAACGGGTAAGCCCTTGTTGGACACAATGATGACTGATTCCGGTGGTTCGAATAGCTTGCTGGGTGGTGTCTCGGTATCGCAGAACTACGGTGGCGACTTCTTTTTGCATTGGCAAATGCAATGCAGGGATAAGTATAACGCGAAAGATGCTTATGAATTTATACCAGGTGAGCGCCACATAAATACTATGGTGAAGATTTGTATTTTACATTTTATAAACGCATTTGCAGACAGCGACATCATTTTACAATCACGCGCAGACACTTGTCGTCTGCGTTACAACACTTCGACTGTGCTGAAACTTTACGCAATTGCACGCCATATCGAACCACCAGGAGCCGTAATTTTTAGCACAGGTTAGTAACTTATTACATGCATACATGTATGGCCAGAGCTTCATAAAACCATGTACCGCGAATGTTGTTCCCCTCATTTCACGTTTAAGACGACATTGAGGTGCACCTCAACCGCACACAACGCCCACAATATGCTAAACAGAATTCGAAGTCCCCTCTAAAGCATCCTAAACTGCTCAAGAAGCTGTTAGCAAATCGAGAGGAGCTGCTAAAGAAAATCGCCGTGAGCGCTGACTTGGAAAAGCTAGAGAAGGCAACGAAACATCAAAATCAGCCACATTACAAGGAAAATGCGCTGAGAAATCCGATATTCGATCAGGAGATACTGCAGGAGATACTACCAAATAATGAATTACCCGCCGAAAATGTTTTTGAGCCCGCTAAACAAAATAGCTACACTAATTACTACGCTGGTGGTTATGCCGCCAATGGCAACGAACCAATGCGTGAGACGGTAGGTTTCCTTTCACTGTAATCATTTCACTTCAAACGGTACAAACTCATTGTATTTCTATTAGCAAAAAGACTACGAGTCCGTGGTTGGCGCACGTGTGCCCGAAGAATACGACACGCTCTATGCTGACAATGAAGTGTCGCAGCTGGTACCGCAGAATGAGCATCCCATACGCTTGCGCACGAAATATCCCGGCAATCGCGATGTGCGCAGTGACATAACATCCTTTGAGGATGAGCAGAATACTACGCAAACCGTACCTACTGGTGGTGTGCCGCAAAACAACTTAGATAAACAGGAGCCGCTTAGCTTATGGGATCTGGAAATGGAGAAGGAGGAGCGTGATGCTATTAAAGAGTCACACAAATACGATTATTCGACAAATCAAGATGATACAAACAAAAAAAGTAAACGTAGCCGTCTAAGACGTGATGATAGCACACAAGCGAGAGTGTCGGACGATACGGACGTGACTTCTGCTAGTCCATCAACTAACGATGAGTCCGATGAATGGTTCCTATCCTCAATCTCATCTACGGGCGTGTTGTTGAAGACGCTAAATGGCACACGCTCTTCTGTGGATTTCGCTTTCGTGTTAAATATACGTGAGTCGGAGACATATCCACCACTCTTTAGGCCCCAGGATCTCAACTGCGTTGAGGAAAAGATAAGTGCTTATAAAAGTATGGAATTAAACAATTTTGTATAGATAAATAACTAATATGTTGTTTATTCTTAATCATCCAGGTTACACATTAGACAATCTACGTATACTGCGAAAGCAATTCCTCAAGCAATGTCTAAGTGATCGTCTAGTGAATGTTACACCGCATGTGCCGAAGTATGAGTCTCAATTAATTGTGACACGTATCAGCATTTCGTGTACGTGTCATACGCTACAAAAGGGTCAGGTGTGCTCTGAGCTGGACGATATGCAGACGCAGCGTTGGACAGAGTATATGGGCAACGATGGGCACGGTTATTATGCCAACTAGATGTAGGCTTAGTTATGGAATGCAATTAGGTGGGGGTTGGAGGAAGGACGTCATTTAATGTAAGAAACAAAACTGAGAGAGCACAAATTAAATACCGTTTAATTTAATTTTCCAATTGCACAACAGTAATTTTAATATGTTGTTTAAATTTATTTATAAAAAGGAGTGTATTTGAGTTTTGGTGAATACCATTTGTAAAATTAGCAGACCGTCAAAATATTTATGAATGGTGCCAAGCATTTCCATGGTGCTAATTTTTTTTAAAGAAATTTGCTTCAAGAAGCTCTTTTATGTAATAAAAATAAATAATATTCAATAAAAAGGAAACAATTTTAAAATATGGACCAAAATTTTAATAGGAAATGTGTTTTCGTCTTTTACTATAAATGGTAGAGATTTTGTATTTAATTTTTATTTAATTGCCTAAAGTTTTTATAACCTACCGAGTCTCCAATATATTCAAAAAAGTGCGTGTAAACTAATGCATACTCTGTCAGCCAAAAGTGGTGAAAAAACAGTAAAACACAAGCGTTTTTGTTTATTTTTTCAATTATCGCAGAAACTTTAACATAAATTTCTGGTAGCACACACTGATAACTAACGTATGGTTAACCGAAAGTAGACTTCCAAATTAACATATGTGCTTGATAAAAGATCTTAAATGCATTTCATACTTATCATATTCATTGTGAATGACTACTCTGGCTCATTCACCACCCTTTGACAGCTGTCGTAGCGCACATATTCAAGCCGACATCAGCGACGTCGACTGCGGCAGTAGCAAGTAATTTGTAAACCAGGCGTTTAGTGAAAAGTTAATATCACAAAAAACTGATAAATGACCTGCTAGTAATTACTAAAATTATTCATAAATATAGCCAGCAGAGATGGGTATCTTGGAGAAGATCTCTGAAATAGAGAAGGAAATTGCTCGTACTCAAAAGAATAAAGGTAAGTTGATTAGAAGAAATGTGTGGTGTGGCCGCACTACAAGAGTCCGTGCACCGCTGGCAAGTTGTTTTTGTATTTTTTGTGTTGACGCAGACCTGCTTGTAGGTTAACTCTTAACACAAAACAAATAAAATAATTTAAACAAAATTATTCAGTCAGCTAATCCTAAAATTATTTTGCTTTTACTAGCAACCGAATATCATTTGGGTCTTTTGAAAGCGAAGCTTGCCAAATATCGCTCGCAATTGTTGGAACCATCGAAGAAGGGTGAAAAAGGCGATGGTTTTGATGTCTTGAAAAGTGGTGACGCGCGTGTCGCGTTGATTGGTTTCCCCTCGGTTGGTAAATCTACTTTGTTGTCTACTCTGACCAAGACTGAATCTGAGGCGGCCAATTATGAGTTTACCACACTCACTTGTATCCCCGGTGTCATTGAATATAAAGGTGCTAATATACAATTACTAGATTTGCCTGGAATTATAGAAGGTGCCGCTCAGGTAAATATTACAGAAATAATCGTTATGTGTGTATTGTGTTATATTTTTCTTTCTTCATAATTTAGGGCAAAGGTCGCGGGCGTCAAGTTATTGCCGTAGCGCGCACAGCCGATTTGGTTATCATGATGTTGGACGCTACCAAGCCGAATGTACATCGTGATTTGCTCGAACGTGAATTGGAATCAGTCGGTATAAGACTTAACAAACGCAAACCTAACATTTACTTCAAGCAGAAAAAGGGTGGTGGTCTTAGCTTTAATTCTACATGTTCATTGTCGCGTTGTAATGAGAAAATGGTGCAAACTATTTTGCATTCCTTCAAAATTTTCAATGCGGAGGTACTTTTCCGTGAGGATTGTACTGAGGATGAATTCATCGATGTAGTGACGGCAAACCGTGTGTATTTGCCTTGCTTATACGTTTACAACAAAATCGATCAGATTTCAATCGAGGAGGTCGATCGTTTAGCGCGAGAACCGAATTCGATAGTGGTCAGTTGCAACATGAAATTAAATTTGGACTATCTGTTAGAGGCCTTGTGGGATGCGTTGCAGCTGATAAGAGTGTACACAAAGAAACCGGGTGCACCACCAGATTTTGATGATGGTTTGATTTTAAGAAAGGTTTGTTTAGTGATCGATAATAGCGTGTACTGTTTTATAGTAATGATATTGCTTTCTTTCAGGGTGTCACAGTTGAACATGTATGCCATGCTATACATCGTACACTAGCGGCTCAATTTAAATATGGACTTGTTTGGGGTACTTCCACAAAGTACTCGCCACAGCGTGTGGGCATATCACATATTATGGCTGACGAGGATGTTATACAAGTTGTTAAAAAATGATAAACGCTGCTATAGATTATAATATGCGTTGAAATTGTGTTGAACGTTGATTTTGCAGTGGATAATTATAGGCCTTCCAAAAAATTCTTTAATTACCCTTATTATTAATTATAAACAATATAAGCATGTTCATAAAATCTGAGAGAAAAACAATAATTTTTATATGCCTTTCTGAAATGTTGAGAAACTTGCAACGAATAATGAACAATATTGCTTGCTAAATATAAATTATGTCTGCTATGCCATTGCTTAAAAACTATTTAAATTTTTTAATTCGTACGTATGTATGTACATACAGAAAAGTGCTAGACGAAACAAATACTACAAAGATGTAAAAGCATGGAAAAATTATTTCAAAATTTTCAAAATGTATTTTCTTTTATTCAAAACCATTTACAAATATTAAGTGATAACGACTATATTCCAACTTTTTAAAATCAGAGAAAAATTTATTTTAACAATATAATTTTCAATTGCTCCATCATTTGGCACCAGCCGTTGCCGTGGTTCCACTTCTACCCGCCGCAGCGGATGCGTTGTTAAAACTCTTTCCAAATGCACTCATTGCGGAAATATTGGAAAATGGTGTTGGTCCGCAGGTAATATTTGTTGTGTCAACCTTGCTTTCGGGGTTATCGATCTTTGCGAAAACATTTGTAGTATCGCGCAAGCGATATTTTCGCAAGTTAAGAAATTGTTCTTTCTGTGTTTCAACTTTCTGGTGCAATTCATGCAAACGGCCGGCGAGAGATATGAAGCTCTCGTTTATTTGTCGGAAACCACGCTTTAGATCATCGGGCGACACTGTCTGCGGATTAGTTATTGAGCGCATGTGATGCTCAGTCAGCGCAATTTGCTGCCGGAAATTGATCAAGTCCTGCTCGTACTTGGCCACTAAGCTAAGGAAAAACTGAAATGGTGCCGTATTTTCAAATTGTAGGCCAGCGGGCGTATCCTGCGTGCGTTGCGCCATTTCCACAGCCTGTATGGTTTTTGAAGTTTCTTTCCGAAGCAGCTTTATTTGTTTGTAATTTGTATCTACTGAATTAGAAATCTCCTGAAGCGCCCACTGAATATTGCTTATTTCGTTGGACACATTGGACAGTTTTGAAGTAGATGTGCGTCCAATGTCTGAGGAAAGTGTTTTTTGTCCTTTTATATGAGTTTTAAGAGCGTCGACAGTTTTCGCAATCTCATCGGGAACAATAGTTTCTTTTATCTAATAAAACAAAATCATTAAAAGTTAATTTATTAAAAGCCAAATATTTACCTTAACACTATCTTGTTTGAGATCGCCCGCTTTAGGTTGCGTTGAACTGACATCAACACCACCCAGACCAACAAACGGTGTAGCTGTTGCTGTGGTTGAGGTGGCTGTCGGTTTCCACATACCGCCCGTTGCCACTGATGTAGTTGTTGTGCCGAAATTTAAACAAGCCGATGTTGTAGTACCGGCGGGTTTACCAAATGACAAACCACCTCCCAGGCCACTGAAGCCAAGCGTAGGGGCTGTTGATGTCGCCGTACTCGTGGCAGCCGTACCACCAAGTCCACCAAAACTAAATGCGGGTGCAGCACTTGTTGCAGCTGTTGTAGCTGTTCCACCCAAACCACCAAAGTTAAAAGACGGTGCTGCGCTGCTGACAGCAGTTGCACCGAACGCTGGCGCTGCTGTACCGAAAGTAGGCGCTACAGAGGCAGTAGGTGCAGCTCCAAAAGCAGGTGCTGCTGTTGTAGCACTTGCACCGAACGGTGCAACAGTTGCGGTTGGATTCGCGGTCGCTCCAAATGCAGGCGCTTGGGCTGTGGTTGTTGCCCCAAATCCTGTAGCGCCAAATGCGGTTGTTCCTGTTGTAGCACTCGCACCAAATGCAGGCGCTGCAGCAGCTCCAAATGCTGGCGTGCTAGCTGCCGCTGGCGCTGCTGGTGCGCCGAAGCTAAAACCAGCCGCTTGTTGTTGTGAAGGGTTTCCAAAGGAAAATCCAGACATATTGACTGTGGTTTTGTTTATTGAAATTACACTATAAATTTAATTAAACGATTTTTTTGTACACTATACAATTTAATAATTTTATGAAATTCTCTTTAAATTTTTAGCGCGAGCATTTGAGCTAATTCGATGCAGTTGCCAGCTGTTTACACAAAAATTGTCAGTGAGTAATAACTATTGTGAATAAATGTGATTCACAATAACTGAAAGTCCCAGTAGTGTTATTTATTGGTTTAGTCTTTTTCAGGATCTATTCAGATATAATTATATATAACGGGTGAATCAAGTGGAGGTGCCAAACAATTTCTTTCGAACGTTAATAAACATTCCCCATTAAATTTAAAGTTTCTGCGGTTTTGCTTTCAAAAAGTAGGGAACCTCGAAATGGATCACACTTTTCATATGTATGTCGGGTGTTGATAAAAGCAGTTTTAAAATTTGGGGAGCCGATTACACTAAGTTAAAAACTTATTACATACATTGGATATATGAACATAACAAAACCAAAACAAAAGATCGGTCACTTAAGATGTCATAAACGTTTTTCTATAATTTTTATCAAATACTTTATCAAGTATTTATACTTCATTGGACAAGCCAAATATTTCTGAATTCTATATATGTACATATGTAAATACATAGATACGAGTATGTGCATGTACATATATGTAACCATTGTTTATTCGCTTCACTGTTGAATTTCTTTGCATCTTCAGAGGAATTTAAACGCGCTTATTGATACTCAACCTACCAAGTTCACCATGGGCGTTAATATCACACACATATAATCATCTTTCTTATCGCCTCTGTATGCTGACACATGTAAGTACATATATGTATGTAAGTATGTTGAAGCGCGTGCTGATGCCGAGAGAGGAGCAAGTTTTCGTGACGGTTTGTCTGTGTTCTTACGAACAATTGTGCATCCGTATGATGTCATTAAACGGAAGAGGAACTGCGTTTTCGCTTTCAGTAGGCTGACTTTATAATTTCAAAAGACGATTGATAACACGGGCGGTGAAGATACGGCAAACGCAACCTTTCATCATATTTGAAAAGCGTTCAACTCCTTCTGCGTAAAACTTCGCGTCAGTTAACAAAAGAAAACCGCAGCAGCAACCGACAGCTTAACCACGAAAACTTGTTGTCGAAAATACTCGGCGATTTTAAAACGCTTGAGCACAGCTTCCACGTTTACAGCCAGCAATTTGACAAGAATATGCATGGCACGCCATTATGTGCGAGCATTTGAGCGCGAAAAACGCCCCATTAAGATATAACAAAGATTATTATATTGTAATATTATTTGTGAATTTCGCGCTTTGCTAAACGCCCAAAAGGCTGCAACAAATTTTGATATGCGCTGCTGGGGTTAAGAATGGCGAAATGGTTTCTCGCTTCCGGCTAGGGTAGAGACACATCATTGGAGCACTTATTATCGTCAAATTAAGCATTGAAGGGAACGATAAATGTGGTTGGTTGCGAAGTAGAGCGCAGATAAGTGCACAACCGAAAGAAATGAACACTTTCGTAAGGTATAGTACTATTATATTGTATCTCAGCGCCGCGCTAAGGGTGGTGTTGGATAGCTGAGTACACAACAATCGAGCTGTAAGATTATGCATACTATATGTTTTTATAATTTATCCATCCATCTGATAGAAAATAACTGAGGTTTTGCACTGCGACCTATGGTCTTTTGTGCCCACTCCTTTATCACATATGGTCACAAAAGTCCAGCAAACTGAATAATTCCAGGAGCTTGCTAGGCGCGATTGAGGTGATGGGTCCAAGGGCCTTGAGTCTGTTTCAGGTATTCTAGAGTTTCCTGTTCCATGTCACAAACCCGGCAGTTTGCACAAGAGACTATGCCCAGGTTGGATAAGTGTTTCTTGAGTCTGCAGTGCCCAGCACAGAGCGCAACGAAGAGATGGAATTTGTCTCGGGGCAGGTTGATCATATCTCTAAACCTTGCTATGTTGTAATCTCCCGCAGAGCGGGCTAGTTCGTCGGCCAGCTCAATGCCGGCTACCCCTTTAGGATCAGTTATCCAGATCAGGTGTATACGGTTACAAACTGATAGGTGCTTCAGGCTCCACTAGTAGCGATTTGACTTCATAATCTGAGATCGTTTTTAGTGCCGCTTGTCTACCGCTGAGTATAGCGATACGCCAGTTGCGTTGGAGATTGATTTCCGCACACTGACTCATAGCAAAGACTTCTACTTTAAAGATGCTGAGAAAACATCCCATTGGTATGTATAGTTTGGTATTCGGTTCCGTAATGCTTGCTCTAATGCCTCCCGGTGTTTTCGAACCGTCAGTGTGCCACTGGATAGTTCGGACCCTCAGTAGTAGATCGAGCGTGAAATTACTCCACTCCGTCTTACTGCTGAGAATAACTCTAAACTTCTTTGTGAAGTTTACCTTCTTCGTAACGCCGTCTGTTGGAAGAAGTTATATCTTCCTCTAATCCTTTCATCTGTTGAGGCGACATTATTTTCTCTTCGTCAAACTCCCCTGCTGCCATGAGCAACATGGTATGCTTCGACGTACCCCTGGCACCGATTACCATTGTTTGTGAGCAACTCAAGGAGCTTATTTGCTATTACCTATATAGTAGGAGGGATAGAACTCCACCCTGAGGGCAGCCCTTCGTAGTACCAAGACGAATCTAACTCTCCCCCATAGTGGTTTCAGCTATCCTAGTACCCAGTACAGCCTCTTTCCATCTGCATACTGGAGCCGCCACATTCCTTTTCTCCAGTGCCTTGATGACGCTTGCATGGGACGCATTATCAAAAGCACCTTTGATGAAAGGCGCATTTCGCAACCTCGTAAATTTCTAAAAAATTCTGGAGTTCAGCCGTAAGTTGGTTGCTGACTAGCATGTTCTTACAGAACGAAATTTGCTTCGTCGCATTAACGACAGTGATTTGCTTATCAAACGTCAAAGAAGTGATCCATTTTTGAAGAATATTTTACTGGCGATGGTGAGTGGGTTATTTACAAGATTGTTAATCGCAACTGATCATGGTCTAAAAAGCATGAACCAACTGAAATCACTCCGTTTATGTTATCTGTTTGGTGGCTTTCAAAGAAATCGTCCCCAGCCGCTAGTGTGGGGGCTCTTTGTTTGATGATAGGATATAATTCGTCTTGCGCTCGTTCACTACCAGACTCATTTGTTTCGCTTCCTTATCCAGTCTGGAGAAATTATTACCGAATATTAGGAATTATATCGAAGTAATAAAGGAAAATAATGTCGAATTTTGCATTCTCCGGCTTCTGGTGATTAAGCCAATGACGTAATAACAATGCCTTTTATAACTGTATGAGCTGCTGGCTATTGTATCCTCCTTAAAATGTTATTATGATACATATGTGCTTCTGTTCCCATAGCTAAATTGTCATATTCTTCTTTTAACGGTAGAATTCTGCTCTTTAACGTTTGACTATCTCAGCGCAAATATGGCTATTGCTCATTAACCGTGCGCCACCACCAACGACAATGCATCGTTATCCGATCTATTGTTTCATGCTCAGTCATCGGTTTTAGTGCTTATTTTCGTTTAACGTTTCGTTGAGCACAATAACCATTAGGATTTTATGCGCGTTTCATTAACTGGTCATGGCAATGGGAACTAAGACTTCCACGGACCACGCGTGCATCCTTAAACCTACACTATAGGCGTACAGTGCGTAAAATGGCACAATAATGATTGCCATATGAAAGTTAATTAAATGCGAAATGGCAATTCGATAGCTAAATGAAGTCGGCGTTGTTATCGCTGCGAAAAATGGTACATCATATGCCAAATAACTGCAAAAATATGCGTTGATTCAAGTAATTCAAGTAGAAATGGTGTAGACTTAGTTGTTGTGGTCGATTGTGCAATTTTGTGGTGAAACATTTTTCTGTTGCCCACATTGCCACCTTATCTGTTTCTTACTGGACCATATAAACTTATTGTTTTGCCATGTAAATGGGAATATTCCAATTCGATTGCGATTGCTTCAATTCACTGATTTGAGTTGCTTTGTTATCAAGTCATTACTATTATGTAGGAAAGGAACGCGCCTAAAAGAATAAACATAATTGAATAATATTTTAAATATTTAATATATTTATATACATAGGTATGGTATAAAGAAATCTCAAATTTTTGCATACAATTGAAGGTTTTATATAGCATATCCAATTTCAAATATGCAGGGTACATTCGATAAGATTTTGACCTACATGTCTCATAGAAACCCTCATCTCCATTGGCAGAGAACTGGAACGGTAGATTTTCACAAGTTTCGAATTTTTCAACAGCAAATCGTTCAAGCTCCCGGAGCTTCTGGCGAGTCACTATTGCTGTGTGTGATATATTGTTATCCTGAAGGAACACAATTCTTCTCTTTTTGCTTGACAGCTTCTGGGCGCTTGCTTCCTTTAAACGATCGGATTGTTGACAGCACAGATTAACTCAAGGAATTGCATTAATCCATGAATATAAACTATTTGGTAGTGAATTCGTTTCGAATTTCATGAATTTATCCAATGATTTTCGAAAAATCTTCGTCGTAGTGGCTATCCGGGGCGACTTTTTCTTTACTCACATTCCAACGAGGGATACATGGACGGGAAGAAGTTGCTGAGAAAGAGGCGTAGGGAGCTTTGTGGAAGTGACTGACGGACGCAAGTTATCAAACTCTTATGGAGAATGGTGAGGCGGAGAGACTCAAAGCGCTTTTTCCTATATAGGAGTTTTTAGGTAACACAACGGACCGGTGCTCTAAGCTGTTCAAGTGAGATGCCTGAAAGGATCGACATCTTGAGCTAATTTAACCTTTCCTAAAGAGGTGATCACGTAAGATACTACAATATCCCGTCCATGTGGAAAAAATATTAAATATTGCATGTTTCGTATACTTTGGAATCGCGACAACTCCGACTTCTTAGGTTAGTCGAGCTGAGTCAATTCGAAGTTGGTGACTGTTGGTTTTAGTAGTGAGCGCATATTCCGTATTCTTATACGTGATTCTTTTTCCACGCTGAAGGTCGTCATTAATTTATCGAAATTATTAGTTTCGTTGATTATTTTGGGTTTTGTAAACTGTTTGATTTAAGTTGAGTAAAGGATGAACTTTCTCCACCCAAGCCCGTATACGGGGCTGTCGGTCTATCTACTGGAGTTTTCTCTGCGCTGGTGGTGAGGTTACACTGCCTTTACTCGGTCGTTACAGCCTCGTTCATATTAAACAGGTACTACGTGAAGATGAGGTTGACATTTGGGAGGGTTAGGCTGTTTGTTCCCATCACTAACACCATTTGTCTATTTTAGGTGTAAACTAATAGCAAACGGTAAACTGCGGAATGAAGGCGCACTAATGGTCGACAGTTAACGAGTAAGTGAGTGGGCGGTACACTTAATTTATGTTTCGTGTGTCACTGATTGACGCGATAAAACCGTTAATAGAACAGCAATTACAAGGCAATTGGGCAAAAACTTTCCTAACAAGACAATCAGTGTATTCTCAACACAAAATAAATAATGCCTAAATACTCGTGGCATGCAGTGATAGTGGACACGAGTTGTAACAGCGAAGAAGACGTAGAACTTGTGAAATGGTGCTCGGCAATAATGACTGAAACATAAATATGAACAGAGTCACAATAATAAATCAAAGCCTTAGAAGAAGCCATAAGCATGTGGTGCGACAGCAATAAAAACTACAAAAACAAATAGTATAGAAACACTGATGGCACAATTTGCATGTTTGGGAAAGTTGATGAATTGAGTTGACGGAAGGCGGCCGGTGTAGGCATAACACCAAAAGTCCAAAAGTGGCACGCGAATCGATATGGCTGGCACTGTGTCTTTCAAGCCAAATTTGCATAAGAAATTCATTAAATTTATAGGAAAAAGTCGAAAATTGACTAATTTAATTGTGAATTAAGCGGCGATAAAGCGAGCGGCAAACGACGCGTGTTCGTCTTAATGATTAACGCAATGTGGCAATTTGACAGATTTGATTCAGCGTAAACGGAAGGCGACGACAAATCACCGGTAGAAGTATGAAAGGTGCCGTTATTGGAAGGAGTAGTTTGTGTACAAGTAATTGAACCGGCGACAGAAATTATAAAAAAAAACAGAAAAAATAAAAAATCGCTGACAACCTGAAACAAACGGCGACAAAAAATTATAAAAAAAAAATTTAAAAATCGCTGAAAACCTGAAACAAAACTCACGCGGCCAGTTTGTGAGTGTGTGTGCGTATGTCTGCGAAGTTCGTAAAAAAGACATGACAAAGTGTGTGCAGAATTAATGACAGCAAGTGTCAGACGCAAACCTTTAAACATGCAATCAAAGTCAAAAACCGATACATGCAGCTGATAGAGTGCGGCAAGCGCTGTGACAGTTGTGAGGGCAGCAGGGAAGATAGAAACTGTAGCGTAAAACATAAAGTGATGCCGTAAAAACATAAGTGGCAATGCGCTGTTGACTTAAGTGTTGATTTTGATTCTTTTTTTTTGTTGTTTTTGGCCGATGGCGTGAGTTTAAGGACAATGGCCAGCTGCTGTAAGGCGGCTGGTTGCGCGCCAGCATTCGGTGTTTCGTAGTGTAAATAAAAAGTGATGAGTGCAAATAATGCTACTACCGTTGGTGGAGCCAATGCCCGCAAGCGCTAACGATGTGTTGTGCAAATAAGCAAATAATAATAATAATAACAACAAGCAAATGTATACCTTCAAGTAAAAATGTGAGCATAAACAATGTAATTGTCCCCAAAGCGCCGCGCCGACCGTGTCATCTTGGCGTTACGGTCCACCATCTGTGTCTCTGTGTAGCCGGTAGGTGTGTGTGTCCTGGAGCTGTAGTTGCCTTTCTGCATTGGGAATACAATGAGGATTTTTCCGCTGCTTAACTGCTGATGCTGGTTTTGCAATTAATCACACTCGAGCCGTGGCAGTGGGGCGTCAATAAAGCAACAACAAGCAGGAACTTCATTGGTTGGCCGGCAGCACCGTATGACCATGAGTGATAAACTACGAGCATTTTTGGCACTTGCTGCTGCGAACTTTTTAGCCGCCGGTTAAAGTGTCGAACAATGACAGATGTTGGTATTGGTTGCTGTCAAATGTTGAGTACATCCAACAACGGCCGCTGCTGGTTGTACTTGTTCTTTTCGGCGCTCTGCCTCGGTGACTTTGTATTCGTAGTACGTTTGCTAGCAAGCCAGCCGCTGCTGTAGCGCCTCGACGCGTTCTAAATATGCTGCTGCTGCGCAAAGTTTTGTTTGTGATAACAACGTGGCGGATGCAACATGGCACAGTGTTTTGAAGATGACTAAAATTTCAACAGTTTTATAAAGTGAAGGTACGTGAGCAAAAAATAAATCATACCTAACGGTTGTTTGTATCAGCTAAAATGAATGGAGATAGATATAAGGTTGTATGTACATATATAAGTGATCAGGATGATGAAACGAGTTGAAATCCGGTAGTCTGTCTGTCTGTCTGCCCCTTCGTACGTCTGCCCGTCTGTCTGTGCAAGCTGTAACTTGGGTAAACATTGAGATAATGCAAGTGTTCCTTTGCAAACAACGACTAACGAGTTGGTAAATGGGCATAATCGGACCACTGCCACGCCCACAAAACGCCATTAAACGAATATCTATAAAGTATTATAACTAAGCACTAGACACCGCTCACGCGGTTATAGCCGAGTTAAGAAAGCGAGCCAGTCGTTCCGCCAATTGGAGATTGCAAGCAAAGCCAGGGCCTTCTCCATCTGGTCTTTCCAATGGAGTAGAGGTCTTCCTCTTCCTCTGCTTCCCCCAGCGGATACTTCGTCGAATACTTTCAGAGCTGGAGTGTTTTCGTCCATTTGAACGACATGACCTAGCCAGCACAGCCGCCGTTGCTTAATTCGCTGAACTATATCAATAACGTCGTATATCTCATACAGTTCATCGTTCCTTCGAATGCGTTATTTGCCGTGGCCAAACCGCAAAAGACTATAAATCATCCGCAGAATCTTTCTCTCGAAAACTCGTACCGTCGACTCATCGGTTGTTGTCATCGTCCAAGCCTCTGCACCAAATAGCAGGACGGGAATTATGAGTGACTTATATAGTTTGGCTTTTGTTCGTCGAGAGAGGACTTTACTTCTCAATTGCCTACTCAGTCCGAGGTAGCACCTGTTGGCATGAGTTATGCTGCGTTGGATTTCCAGGCTGACATTGTTGGTGGTGTTTACACTGGTTCCAAGAAAGTCAACAGTGACGTGGGAGCCTAGTCGCGAGTGTGATGACTATTTTTATGATGAACGGAGATATTTCGTTTTGCCCTCGTTCACTACCAGACCCATTTGTTCGCTTTCTTATCCAGTGTGGCGTCAGCTACAGTCCTCACAATGAACAGTGGTAGGGTAAATTTATGTATAATTCCTCTAGGCTTTGGAAAACAGTAGTCTTTCAACGCCCCTCACATTTTTTGCCGGTGGCAGTCAAATGCTCTCATGTTGTCACCAACCCTCTAAAGCTTCCTTATGCTACATAATATCTTCTTTTCCCGTTTTTTGACAATTTTATTACTACGATTGTTGTTCCTGCATTAGTTCATTATTATTGCATCGAAATTTACGCCATCAATTCGAATCATCATCAGCAAATCAGCCATTTCATTCACTCAACCATATGTTGTGCATATGAACATTAACACCACCCCTCCCTCAAACATATTCTTCTATACCCACCCTAAACTCGTTCCGCTTTCGGGTATATTGGCAATTCCTAGTGAAAATTCATGCCACCAATCGTTGGGCTGCTTAACTGTCGTCGGCTTGAAATCATCCACGCACAAATATTGTCACAACCTCCATCACTTACGTTGTTTTTGTTGTCGCTGTTATGGCTTGGAAGTGATAAAGTGGCTGTGAGTGAATAGTGTCGATTGATTTCATAAATTTTTGCCGGAAAACGAAACGGATGTGATACGTTTGCGGAATGAGCGAATGTGTGTGGGTCTTGACAATGAACCATTTGCTGTTATTTTAGTGCGATTACAGTTTTTGAGATGGTTTCTGGTACACTGAGTTTGATGCGATATCCTTTGGGATCGGGATTTTGCTATTTGATATGATGATGTGAATTTAAGAGTATTTTATGAGAGTGCCAGATTTTGGTATTATAGAAACCATTGTTGAAGTGTACTGATAACACTGAGTGATTCCTGCAAGTGAGAGTATAAATTGGTATGCGATCAAACTCAAGTCCTTGTAAGGAAAACTTTTTTATTTGATAAGATATCTTCATCAGATTCGGAATAAAATATTAATCAAAGCATTGGTACAATATTCGAAGAGATTTTTCAGATGGGACTACTATAGAATATAGCTGAAATGTAAAGTGACCCTTTAAAATCAAAGATATTTTTATATGAAAGGTGGGTCACCTCCTAAAGAACCTGAGCCCCGATCGACTTGAGCTATTATTTCATGACTGAAGCTTTTGGATTTGGTCGAATCCTGGGCTGGTAGTGGTGGTGGAGTGACACCCTACAGAAACGGCTGGGCGGTTAATGCCCGACCCGTTAAAACTCGGGCAGACCGTGAAGAACGTTCCTTTTCTCTTGTCATTAAGTTGATGTGTTAGGTGCTCCATAGGAGCGTGCTTCAACCCTCGTCCTAACCTTTTAACAGAGATAACTTTGGTACCATTAAAGCGACCGCATTCCGGAGTTCGATAGTGGCTCTGACTGGGGACCCAAGACACATAAATAACAAAAACGAAAGTAATAGAACGGATGTGAGTAGAAGTAGATTGAAAATGACCTTACAGTCGTACAGTTTTCCAGATGGGTCTTTTCCTGAAGTGATGGAATCGTCCTAACCAAAAGGCAGCCAAAAAACCTTCCTTTTAAAAGAGCAGCTGCCGGTTAGGGATGGAAGGCCAGTAATCAGAAACGTGTCGGTTAGATTTGTAGGTAAGGCGGAAGTGTGAAGCGGAAAAGCTAGCACCAGCAGGGAAACCTCTGCTAGATTCATTGAGTGTTCGGGGACCACAGACAAAGCTAAATCACTGGTAGAAAGCAGGCGACGGCAGGTAGGAAGCTGAAGTCTGTTCAGGGATCTGTTCAGGGATCTGAGCAACGTGCTAGACACTTGAATGGGCTATAAGGAGCTTAGCGGCGTCGAGTTTTGCAGATCAATAGACTTAAGTGAGTCCCAAGCAAAATTTAAGCGCCAGTAGTCGCACGAGGGGGAATACTTCATCAGAAAGAAGCCGGGCACTAATCAAAATTTTTATTTAAGATATTTTAATTTAATAAAAATGTTCAGTTTATACTAAGGAACCGGATGTATGAAGTGTTGCAAGTGAAGCACAATGTGCAACTGTGTTTCCTTTGCTATTTCATGTTAAGTGATGCGGCAATAATAATATTTTTTTTGTGTTTTATTGTAAAGTATGTCTTGTTGTTGCATTAAACTTATTTCTCAACTTTAGCAAACTCTATTAACACAACACCAGCATATTATGTTCCGAACCAATGAAAAGCAAACAAGTGATTAACTCAAAAGTAAAAGGCCATGCAAGGTTCACTGGCAACCGGGCAAAACGACAACACACTGAAAGTTCATCAACAAAAAAGGTCCAACTCGGTTGCGGAAGTGACTCTTTTTGGCTTCAATCAACTCAGATTCAACTGCTACGGAGCTCAGCTGCATCTGGGTTGCTTGGTGGACGGCCACCAACAGCTGTACTATGGAGCTGTACGTACTCACATTAAATGGCAAATTAAAGCCAAAAATTTCAGTCTTACTCAGATGAGTTCCACCAGTGAGTGGTGCCATCAAAAATAACCACAAATACCAACTCAATTTTGTACAAATACGAGTAATCGGCGAGTTGATGTAGAGCTGATAGTGCTAATATGTGCATATGCAAGACAACAACAATAGAACTGTCTATGATATGGAGAGTGTAGGCAGCAGACTACTACTGCTGGAAGAAATTTGTATGAGCGGACAGTTAACGGGGAATTTGCGATCCACGACGAACTCAACAGTTACTCAAACTCCGCTGAGCGTCGCTGAACGCTGTTGGTTTATGAACTTTCCCTTGTTGTTGTAGCTAGAAATTCCGCGCCTGCAAGCTTGTCGCAGTGTTGTGGTGAAGGACTGCATGCTTGACTGACTGCATCAAAGTGCTGCTGCTGCAGTCATGCCAATGTGTTGCGGGATTTCATATTGCTGTGTAGCTGTTGCTGGCCTTTGAGCTAGCAAATTTCTGGTCACATGACAATACGGACAGCAGCGCTGATGATCCTTCATTCAACCTATGCGACACAATACCTCCACACGCCTCTTCAAATCGACCGCAAATTTGGCAGCTAACGGCGACTAGCAGTGTTAGTGATTTCTGCATGATTTCCTCGCCACGGCATTGTTGTTGGTGTGCGCGCGAAATATTATTGTTGTTGACATTTGTTAGTGCTGCTGGCGATGATGAAGTAGTTTCTATTGTGCAAATATACATACCATACGACTACATGCATGCCAACTCTTTCGAGATTACATAGACATGTGTGCATACATGTATGTGTGCAGTTAGTTTGGCGACATTGCAACATGCCACCAAAGGCCACTGCTGGCCATCGCTATTTTGCACCGTGATTGTTGCTGCTGTTGCATATGCACTCAGCCATGTTTGTTTGTATTCACTTTGTGTGCCACCGCCACTGCATCCTCAGACCCCAGTGCAGCATATCCTGTGTATGTCCTGCCTGATGTGGCAATTGTGTTTGCCAATAGTGGGGATGAGCTCTGTTAGGGAGCACGTACTCATAAGGGTCGCTTGTGGTTGTAATCGTTACGTTAATGTTGTCTATGCTTGTCCACACTCTTCAGCCATAGACATGTTCATAAACATATGCGCTTTATTGCGAATATTACACATACACATACATACTACTCTTCTATAAGTGAGAATTTTGCACGAAACACTACTTTTGAACGGATTCGGTTTTGAGCTATTTAAGATGGGGACTAGTTACTTGTTACTTAAAAAGATAGGAAACTTTTCTAAATTTGACTTTCCTCAATACGAAATTGGATTTTCTGGATTCCTTTCGCAACAGCTGGACGAAGTACGCTATATCACGGCATTCACTCTGTCACAAGTGGTTCTGCAGGCTGAGATTTTTGAAACGGCGCAATGTTGGTTCCTTTATTAACCATATTAAAACAATATTATAAATACTTATTTGAACGAAGGTCTCTTGGTTTCAGATTCGCCAAAGTAGGCTCCGGTTATTTACAATTCTTCTAGATATATAGATAAATAGAGAGATATTTAGGCTTGCACGGCGACCTAACGTCTATTGTGTCATCCCCTCTGGCACGGAGACTTTCAAATGTCCACTATGATAAATACAGAATCCTTCTGAGGCTATGAGATCCCTATCGATGATCGGAAATACTCGTAAAAATCCAAGCGCCTTGATACTGCGTCTATGGGCTGATGTACAGTCTAGAATCAGGTGCTTGGGAATTTCCGGTTCTAGGTTGTAAAACCTGAAGTAAAACCTGAAGTATACCCGTCTGAAACAGGTTATTTTTTAGTCTGTAGTACCCAGTGTAAAATTCCCTATAGTTACGTTGAAGATTTATTTTTACACGCCGACTTATAGAAAAATCTTCTACTTGAAAAATGCTCGGTTATTAAAGGTATGGAAAGTTTGGTGCGAACAACTCGGTTACTCTTATATAAATAATATATCTATGACGACTTCCCTAACTATTCGGAGTCTTAAGATAGCCTGGAAAGCACTATTTGATGGTCTTTACGTCACATCCTGTTCCTTAGTACATAAGCGAGATATTCCGATTGGGTGCGTTTTCATTAGTGAAAACCTCAACTGCAACAAAACAGTTTTTTTTTTATATATCGGTGGGAGTTAGAGTCTGATCTCACCTCCAGAAAGAAAATTTAATGAAGAAAACGGCACCCTTTTTCAAATTCACTAGTTTTTTTTTAGATATCTTTCTGAGTAGAGTAAGCCACGTTATCGCAATTGCGTTGTCTTAATATTATATAATACATTATATCTTCTTCTTTACTAGCGTAGACACCGCTTACGTGGATATAGACGAGTTAACAACAGTGCGCCAGTCGCTTCTTCTTCCAATTGGAGGTTCCAAGCGAAGCCAGGTCCTTCTCCATCTGGTCTTTCCAACGGAGTGGAGGTCTTTCTCTTCCTCTTCCTCTGCTTCGAAGACTTTCAGAGCTGGAGTATTTTCGTCCATTCGGACAACAAGACCTAGCCAGCGTAGCCGCTGTATTTATATCGCTAAACTAAGTTAATTTCGTCGTATATCTCATACATCTCATCGTTCCATCAAATGCGATGCGCAAAGGACCATACATGTTCCGCAGAATTTTTCTTTCGGATGTTCGTTACGCCGACTCATCACATGTTGTCATTGTCCAAGACTCTGCACCATGTAGCAGAACGGGAACAGTGAATGATTTATAGAGTTTTTTTTTTGTTCGTCGAGAGAGGACTTTACTTCTCAATTGTCTACTCAGTCTGAAATAGCACCTGTTGGCAAGAGTTATTCTGCGTTGGATTTCGAGGCTGACATTGTTGTTGCTGTTAATACTGGTTCCAAGATAGACGAAATTATCTACGACTTCGATGTTATGAATGTCAGCAGTGACGTGGGAGCCGAGTCGCGAGTGCGACGACTGTTTTCTTTGGCGACAGGAGATATTTCGTCTTGCGCTCGTTCACTACCAGACCCATTTGCTTCGCTAACTTATCCGTTTTAGAGAAAGCAGAACTACCGGCTACTACTTGTTCAGGCCAATGATATCAATATTACCGGGTTACGCCAGCAGATAGTATGTTTAAAAATTTTATTGGTTCGGAGTTCCTCTCGGAGACATTTTTGAGTTCAATTCATTACGAAATGGAGTCCAATCTATGCGTTCCCTAAACATTATTCTCTGGCACCGATATGATATATATAATCTGCTTTACTTTAAGTGTATTATCGTAAGATTCTTTATTTATTTATTTAGGAGTAGTGATCGAGATGGTGGAGGGCCTAGAAATCGGAAACAATTCCTCCCGGGCTTGGAGCTCTCTGGGGGTCCACTGATCCGCAATAATTTTTGGAAGATCTTTTTTCTCCAACGATTGAAAGATCAGACAGTCCGAACCCTGTATCCTCCTGGGTCCCGATTTTCTCGCTTCAGCACTATGTAGAGACTCAGGCATAGGATAAGCTTAAAATTAATAATTTCCATGAAACACAAAATTACTATGCGCGTTAAACTTTTCATTTTTTGCCTAGATGATGGCATATGCATTACAATGTCTCTTTGTTTTTGCTGTTTTCATGCATTTTCAATAAATTCGTTAACCAAATGAAAGCCGCTAACACTAACACACACACACACACACACATACACAGAAGCATACATGGTTTTGGGGAGTACCAGCAGCGAGTTTATCAAACGGACTATGTGCAAGATACCAGCAAATTTCAGCACTGCTTGAGCTAGTCGTGCCAACAGCGGTCGCAGGAATTGCACCAACAGACAAACGCCGCCGCAGGCTAAGCGAAAAGTTGGTGAAATTTTTGGTGGTCGACCGATTGCCAACAGCAGCGACAACAACAACAATGCCACAAAAGAAGCTGTGATGTGACGAAACTGTCGTCGCGACTGCCGCGCCCCCAACCCTCCTTGGCCAACAAAATTGCATATGTACTCACGTATGCGTGTAAGAATGTGTGCTGGTCGCTGGTGTGCCACCAAATCCTGGTACGCAGTGTAGCAGCTGTGCGCTGCTGAGGCTGCTGAGGCTATTGCGGCTGCAAGCGGATTGCGGATTTGTGGGCTGCGGCAGTCAATGGTTCGTTGAATTCACTTACGCGAGCATCTATGGTATGTTTGCATGTGCATATGTACGTGTGTATTGGCATAGCTGCTGGTAGACGAAGTTGGTAGTTGGGGAAAATGCCGGCGCTGCTCAAGCCCAAACAGCTGCGACATTGTGGGCTAAACGGTAAATAGCTGGAAAGTTGGTGGCCGGAGTTTGTTGGCGGTCACACAGTAGTTTTGTTGGTGGTTGTGGCGATGGTATCTTTTGGCGCGCACAGCGGTAGACATGCTGGGGTCGCCAGCACACACACACACACACATCCATACATACATAAATGAAAACGCGTGCATATGTCGCGTTATTGGTATTTGTAATATTTACTTTATTGTTATTACACACAGTTTCTTTTGGCTGCTTCGTTTTTGCTTTTGCTCTTTTGCCACAAAAATTTGCCATTATTTGCCAAGCGACAGCTATTAAAAATTGTCCTTACGACGCTGTAGCGTGCACTACTTCGCCGCGCCTTGGCGGTTGACAACGGTTGATGGCCCTTGATCGGTACTAATGATAGCGACGTTTATGAAGGCGGCGCACGTCCATTCGAACGGGTGATGATGAAGTCGTCGCTTGACTGGCAGCGCGCTGGGCTATTGCCTGCTAGTTTTGACGACCGTTTGCGCGGATTATGATGCTGCTAGTTATAAAATTGCTTGCATTGTTATTTGTTTTTGTTGTTGTTGCTAGCGCATGCTACATGTCATAACTGTCAACGGCGCTACTGTGGAAAGCAGCGCGCGCAGCAGCGTTGAGGGCTGTAAAGCGCGCGCGCTCCTTGCTTTGTTTGGCGAGTGACGGGCGAGCGCTGCACCGCCAATTTGGCACACGTCCGTTATAGTTGTGGCTGTGCTGCGCGCACCTTTTGTTGTTGGCGCTGCCTGATTATGCCAGCGTTTTTGCTGCTGTCGCCGCTGTTGTTGACACCAATGACAATGCAGCAGTAGCGCAAAGATAAGCAACAACAACAACACCGTCATGGCTATTAGAAAGGACAATTCGAAGCACAATCACATGTGTGTGCACACACTTGCGCCATTTCGTGAAAGGGCTGCGTAAGTGTACGCTTCCAGCACGAAATGAGCACCGCGGCGAGGCATGGAGCTAACAAAAACAGGAGCATTTTTTCTACAAAGACATTACACTACACCTTTTTAAACTCACATTTCAAACGAAAACAAATAGTACAAGAAACAAAAACAACAACAATAGTCGTTTGTGTTGTGCCACAAAGAATTTGCCGCCAAAGTTACTGCCGCTGTCATCGCCTGTGTTCTCGACCAAATTTTCACTTCATTTTCCCCGCTCGGTTTTTCTGTCTTTTATTTCCTTTTTGCTTATTGGACATATTTCGTATGCTATTTCTTTGCTTATTTGCCTTTGCCTTTGTGATTTGTTCTTGTTACTCTTGCCATATTTGTATTTGTGCGACTGGCATGTGTGTGTGTGTGTGAAGAGTTTTGTGTCTCTTTTACTTTTACAATCTGTGTGTTTCTGTTGTTGTTGTTGTGCCGCTTGATTGTGGCTTTACGGTTGTTTCGGATTTGTTCTTCATATTGTTATGCTGTTTGCTTGTTGTTATTGTTTTTTTGTTCTACTACGAGTATTCCTTGGTACATACTATTATGCTGGTCGATTTTTCTATTTGCACAAAGGAAAATGAATGCTTCGTTGATCACAAATCGCATATGGTGGCGCATAAGAAAAACACATCGCAGTTTACAGTGGGCTCAATTGCACTTGGAACTGGTGCAAGGAATGTAAGAATAAAGCTTCCGACATTTATTTTTTGACCTTAAGGGGTTCAATCTTCTTCTTTACTAGCATAGATACGGCTTAGCCTTTAGCCGAGTTAACAACAGCGTTCCAGCCGTTTTCCATTTAGTAATTTGGCGCCAATTCGAGATACCAAGTGACTAGGTCCTTCTCCACCTGATCTCTCCAATGGAGTGGAGGTCTTCCTCTTCCTCTGGTTCCCCTGGCGCGTATTGTGTCGGATACTGCCAGAGCTGGAGTGTTTTCATCACTACGGACGATATGACCTAGTCTGCGAAACCGCTGTCTCTTAATTCGCTGAATTAAGTCAATGTCGTCGCATAACTCGTACAGCTCATCGTTCCATCTAATGCGATATTCGCCATGCCTCTGCACTATATAAGCGGATGGGCATAATGAGTGACTTAGAGAGGTTGGTTTTTGCTCGTCGAGAGAGGACTTTACTCCTCAGTTGCCTACTCAGTCCGAAGTAGCACCAGTTGCCAAGAGAGAGTATTTTGACATTATTGTTAGTGCTAATACTGGTTCCAAGATAGACGAAATTATCTACGACTTCGAAGTTATGACTACCAATAGTGACGTGGGAGCCAAGTCGCAAGTGACCCAGATCCATCTGCTTTGTTTCCTTATCCAGTCTGATAAAAGCAGAACTAACGGCACCGATATTGAGGCCAATGATATTAATATCATCGGCGTACGCCAGTAGCTGTACAGATTGAAGATTGTACCTGCTCGTTTCAGCTCTGCAGTTCGAATTATTTTCTCCTGTAATAGATTGAAGAAGTCGCACGAAAGGGACTCGCCTTGTCTAAAATCTCGTTTGGTATCGAACGGCTCGTAGAGGTCCTTCCCAATCAAGATGGAGCTTTTGGTATTGCTCAACGTCAGCCCTATTAGTTTTGCGGGGATACCAAATTCAGACAAAGCGGCATAAAGGCAGCTCCTTTTCGTGCTGTCAAAAGCAGCTCGAAAATCGTCGAAGAGATGGAGGTCTTTTCCAAGATGTGGCGCATGGTGAATATCTGGTCCGTTGTTGATTTTCCATGCCTATATGTAGACATACTGATAAGGTCCAATCAGTTTGTTGACGGTGGGCTTTAATCTTTCGCACAATAGGTTCGATAGAATCTTATACGCGATGCTGTGAAGGCTTAACCCACGGTAGTAGGGTAGTTGGCGCAGATTGTGGGGCCTCATCTTTGTGAATTGGGCAGAGCACACTTGTATTTCAATCGTCGGGGTTACATGTTACAGAAATTGACGCGGATCCGTCCGAGACAAGGGTCATAGCGATGATCTTTCCCCGTTTGGATGCATTAGCAGCAAGTTGAAATTATTATTCCTGGAGCAGCACCTAGCTGTAGGGTTGCTTTCTATCTTTCTGATCCGCGCTGGCATTGAGTCCAACACGAATCCCGAGGAAACAAAAACAGAAAAATATACGCATATCGTACAAAAAAAAAAAAAATTGACTTCTTATAAAATAAATCACATAAGGTAGTTCTTCACAAAATAATTTATAAAATAATCCGCCTTGTAAAAAATATGCTACACGCCACTGCGCACAGTGGAGCAATGCTGAATGCACAAACGAAACGATAATTGTGGCGATCTGATATGGCTGACGGTGCGCGCATTTTTTGAAGATACGAAAGCCGAAGACGGTGAGGGCAGTAAGCAGTAACGGCAGAGACAAGTAGGCACACATGTGGACAGGCAAACCGCATCGAATAAGAAGTACCTATGTATGTCATGGTGGCGGTGACGTAACGATGATGATGATGATGCTGCTGCGTTGAATGGTGGTGCGATGCCACCAACCACGTCGCGCTGCCATTACACGGTTGTCGCAGCCAGCTATTACCACGGCCTTCGCAGTCAACACACACCGGCCAATGCACATTGATGCGCAGCAGCAGCAGCAGAAGCAGCGAAAGGAGCAGCAAGCCCAACAGCGACAGATTGGCATTAACACTGGCGACAGTCGTATCGGCAGAAGAATTAGCAGCATCGGTAGTGTTAGCATCCACCAAAATATTTACCGGGTATTTTTGGCATTTCATTTGCCATTTATATTTCGTTTGTGAATTAACGCGGTGCAGAGCAGTTGATGTATTGCAGTTCAAGCAAAAATAACAGCAGTTCAATGTAGCGGTAGCTGTAGTGTAAAAGGACGGTACAGCAAGGTAGTCGATGTTTCTTATTAACTCGCGCTGAGCAGCATAGCGTGAAATTCCATTCATGCATTTACGCACATTCAAGTAGCTGAAGAAAGTGAGAGTTAGCAACAAGGCGGGAGCCAGCAGTCAACGCAGGCAAGCCGCAGAGTGCGCCAGTGTTTAATGTACGACAAGTGCGTGAGTGCGTTCAAAAAAGAGTGCAAGAGAGTGTTGTTGTTGTATCAAGTGTTAAACATTACCACCTGTAGTTGTGTTATATAAACCTTGTTCATTGACCGTTCGAAATAAACAAAAAAGAAGACTTAAAATTGTGTATTTGTGAAACGATGTAATGACAGAGTGTGGAACATAAAAACAGTGGTGAAGAGTGTGTTAAGATCCACACTGTGAAAAAGAGGCTCGTCTAACAGCACGATCGACAGTTTTATTAAACAATGCAAATAGAAAAATACCGGCTGTTCAATGAAAATTGAAAAAAGTAATGAAAAAGAAACAGGAGCCGAAAAGAAACGAGAAGTTATGACAATATTCACCTTATTATACCCGTTATTATGGTGTTTTTTAAATAAATTTCTATGGCTATTCTATAGCACATGATAGATCATCAGATCAATTGTCGACTTCAAATCAGCCGCGCTATTTCATACGGCTAATTCAAGTTCCAAAAATTAAATATATAGATATATATATATGATGAGTAGTTAAAATAAAAATACGTAATTTTAGAAAAATTGAGGTAATCCATCCAAACTGCTAATGTTGTGAAATTTGACCTCAAAGAATCTGACTTTGCTTTCTAAAAGGTTTATTGCGAGTTTCAAAACGGATTTATTTTGTTTTTGTAAAAAAGAAACAATCATATAACATCAACTTTTAATCTGTTTCGACCTTAAAGTATACAGTATTGAGTGAGTTCACTTAATAGCGGAAGTTGGGGTGAGTCGAAATACAAAGCAGTGCCATTTGAATGAATGAAAAATAAGCCCATTTTTCTTAAGCAGTCAAAGCGTTTCTCTACCAACTACTGCCATCAGCAGATGCCAAGATTAATACTTTCAGAGCTGTGCTGATTCCGACGGCACAATATTGTCTGCGGTTGCTAATGTCTTCCCGGTTGCTAATGCCTTCCTTCGCTATCGGTAGTGATATAATATTTTCTTCTCAATTGCCTATGGAGTCCAAAGTAGCATTTAACAGCAAAAGTGATTCAGTTCTAAATTTCAGACTAATATGGAATATGCGTGCTCATATTTCACGGTTATCTTTCATTTCTGAGAACACTGAATTCTATCAGCTTGACGACGGCGACCATCAATTTTCCACAAAATATATTCCATTCAGGTTTGAAAATCACAAAGTGTTTGTGATCCTCTTTTTACGAATCTTTTCATAGATTTGGCGCATGGTGAATATCTTGTCAGTTGTTGATTTTCCGGACCTAAAGACACACTGATAAGGCCCAATCTTCCGTTGGAACTTCGAAAGGATTAGTTAAAACCATTTGAAAGATCATTTGGGCCTAAGAACAGTGAAAGCACGATTGGTTTCAAAATCAATAAGTTTTTTCGAAGAAAGCGTCGTGTTAACGTCCGTGAAACAATGCTTTTGGACTACCAGGATGTCATGAAATGTATTATTACTGGCAATGAGTCTTGGATCTATGCTGACGACACAGAAACAGACGATCAATCATTCGAATATCGTGGCAAAGGTGAGCCGAAGACGAAAAAAGGTCAAAAATAAAAGTTTTGTTGACAGTTTTTTTCGATTATTGAGGTGTGGTGCACTCTGAATTCCTTCTAACCGTATTCGTAAAAAGAGGACGAAATTATGGGCCGACAAATCTTGGTTTCTCGCATACTGCATTGATTCTTCGTGAGTTTTTCGCCAAATTTTCAACCAATATCGTGCCACAACCACCGTACTCGCTTGATTTAGCTCCATGTGACTTTTGGCTATTCAGCAAACTTAAACGGCCGCTCTGGGGAAACCGTTTTGAGTCAATTGAAGACATTACAAGTGAATCGTTACGCGCATTTAAGGCTATTCCGGAAATTGGCTTTAACAATTGATTCGAAGATTGGGAAAAACGTTGACACAAGTGTATGGGGGCCAAAGTAGTGGTTAAAAAAATATATTTAAACCCTAATTGGCGATTGGTTTCTTGTTGTTTTATATTTTCTTTTCTAATTGTTTTAAGTGTTAAACGAAACGACTTCTAGTTTTGACTTGAGTGAGGCTTTATAGTGCTTTAAATATTTTTATTTTTACTTTTGTAAGAAAGTGAGAATTTATTTGAAATATTTTAATAAACTTTTTTAATTAGATATTTTTGTTTGTTGTTGTTGCAGGCGGTCAAGATGCGTCATAGCGCGCTGTCAGTTGCTTGCTTAGCGCTTCTCTTCGTTTTCCCAAAACATTTCTCTCACAAAATATTTTCATTTTGTTTTATATAGAATTTTTATTATTCTATATATTTTTAAATTGCATACTCCGGACTTTGAACTGCATACTCGTACTATCTTGGGATGTTTTTGTTTTGACTGCTCAGTATTTGAAGAACTGTTGACGTCTTTACACCAAAACGGAAAGACAGCCGCGACTTGTTAAATACTTATATATTTAATTAAAATAAAAATCAAAAAAATATATACATATATTTAATTATTTTTGAAATATATACCGTTATATACGTGCACATATACCCTCATATGTACAAAGTGCTGAAAATATTTAATATGAAAGACAAAAGAGTGATAAAATATATTGTAATATATACATATATTTACAAACGCGTGCAAAAGTAAATAGTAATAAGAATAAGAAAGTGAAGAATGAGCAAAATTTGCTTTGCCAAATAATTTCTGTGATATACTATGTACATAGATAGTACGTGTAAACCAAGGTATATACATATATGTACGAATTTAAGTAAATCGCTTTAAAAATAATTTTGCGTTCAACGCGGCGTAAATTGAAAAGTGTCACTTGTGATTGTCAAGAGCAGTGGCACTCTTGTTGTGCCACCCACCACAGCGGCGCGTTAACGTATTCATATACCCGAAGGCTTGGCGGTCATTTGCTTTATGTGTGCCTATTTTTGTTTTTGTTGCGTTTTCGGCATTTAGTGCGTGTTTTTGAATTATTGACAATTAATGCACCGCAATTGCGTGAACGCTATAAATTAAATGCACACACCCATATGCATATGGTATGTAGTGAGAGTATTGTGCAGAAGAAACGACCAAGTGCGAACATTTCAAAATGCAACATTGCGATAAGTTAGACTGCGTGGCGTACGCACGAGTGCAAATGATTGCCTCGCCGATTTGCCAGCAATCAAAATTACTATTTCGTGGGCGTTTGGGTTTATTTGCATAATTGACCGCTTGCGGCCGTGACATTGCCGAACGCCGATAATGACAAAATAGTCGGTTGGTTTAGAAGTCAGTGCAGAAATTTGGCATTATAACGGGTTTTTCAATAAGCGCGCCACAAAAGTTTTAAGTAAAACAAAAAGGGTTTGCGACATCAATGAAATTCTTTATTTCTGTAAAGTACATTCGATGCCATTATGTGTGGAACACGATTTCTTTTGCATGGCCACTACGGCTACATTTGCAGAAGTCCAGAAGATGAATCCAATTTTCGGTGGTTTTTAAGCAGAAATTGTCGCTGGCTTGTTGACATAGACCATAAACTTGAAGTATCCCCACAGGAAATAGTCTAACGGCGTCAAACCACACGATCGGGGCGGCTAACTGATCGGACCATTTCGTGAGAAAAGGCTTTCACCAAACTTAGTTTTCAATTAATTAAATGTAACATTCGCTGGGTGGCTTGTGGCGCCGTCCTGGTGGTACCACATATTGTCCAAATCCATATCATCCAATTCCGTCCAAAAATCTTCGGTTATCAATAAGCTGTAGCGATTCCCATTCACAGTGACGTGCCGGTTTTGATCATCAGGGCAGAAGTACGGCCCAAGACGCCGCTGGTCCAAAAACCGCACCAAGCCGTAATTTTTTCGGGATGCAATGGTGACTCATGGTGTGCGTGTAGATTGCTGGCTGACCAATAACGCATATTTTGCTTATTGACGGAGCCATTCAGCCAGAAATGAGCCTCATTGCTGAAGATGATTTTTCAATGAAAATTTGGATAATTTTTAAGTTGTTGCTCAGTCCAATTCACGAACATTCGACGATTCTGGTGGTCAAGCAGTTTCAGTTCTTGCGTCAATATGATCTTGTAAGGATTTACGTCGAGATATTTTCGCAAAATTTGCCACAACGTCACAGAGAAGCCCAACACTTGAGAACGACGTGTTAGATATTGATTTGGGTTTTCCTCAATTGATGTACCAGCGGCAGCAATATTCTTGACACTACGGGCACTTTTTTGTCTCATTGGCACGGGAACATTTTGTACTGTGCCTGTGAATTTAAATTTTTCCACCAGACGCTCAATTGTTGATCTGACATGAAGAATGTACCTACATTCGTTCGAATTGTATGTCTAAAAATTTTAACGTTTGTAAAATACCATGTAGAGTAGTATTATTTAAAGTATTGCTCTTCTGAAGCCATAACATTTGAGCAACTATTCGGCACTTTGTGGGTTCTATTGCAAATTAACTGATCAACAATGAAAAGCCAATTTTTTTAAGCTCTGTTCTGATGTGAACCGTAGTCCAATGAGGGCGTTCTGCAATGACCGAAAAAATGGTAGTCCTAAGGCAAAAAGTCTGGGTAATAAGTCGGGTGAGGAAAAACTTTCTAACCACTGTTTTCCAAGTAGTATTTAACCTGTCTGAGATCGAGCGTTGGCGTGATGGTAATTTATACCTCGTGTCTAGTCGTAAGTACCACGAGTTCTTCGGCAATCGCTAGTTTCTATTTGATTAGTTATTATTGATAGGGTTCCTCAATAATAGTTTCATCTGGTTTTAGAATCTCATCCAGCACGTTCTACTGATTCTATCAAATACAGAGTGTTACCTTGCCGTCATGGATATGCGGCTTTGCCATTGATTTGGCTGGTCGGCCGATTTTAAACATTTTAAAATGGCTACTTCAGTGACTCCGAAAGCGTTAACGAGCTCTTCTTGTATAGCTTTGTGTTTCTTTGACATCTTTATGCGATGAAGTCCTTGTCTTTTCTCTTTAATTAACAAATATTCGATAAAGAGAAAAGAGTTATGCAGTAAACTCGATTTTAGCCACATTGTTATATCGGGCAAAAATTTATTAACTAATTTTCTGTTACATGTGCACGGGGCCTAATCTGTAGTTTTCTCATAAAGTCAACAAAGCACAGTTTGCATGTAATAGGATATAGTGATTTACATATTTACCTACTCATACTCGCATATTTGCCTGTAAACCTTTACGGTTGACATTGTCACTGCCAGTTGCACACACTCTATCAATTAGTCAATACATACCATAGTTTATTATCGAGCGAGAGGCGCACTAGTTGTACTGGCTCCACTTGCTGTATTTGTTTTTATCCTCAGTACCTTTAAAATGGGCCTCGCATATTTTCCAATCACAGAAGCACACACATTCCACCACTCGGTGTGTGAGTCTGTGCTGGCGAGTGCCCGCATATTTATGACCCATGTTAACAATTAATCGAACTTAATTGATCATAATTGTGACTCAAGTACTGAACGATTGATTGGCACTTATCACTTGAAGGGTTTTATGGTGACAGCCTCTGCGACTTCGAAAATTTTCATATATTGATGTTCGCGATGCGTTCGCTTTCATCCTTCTCGCATACAATATTTGCATTTTCCCACAAACACCAATTACGCGGTGCCAATCGCCAACGTTCGGTCGTTCTTTTATTGCGTCGTATTGGCTGTGTTGAAAGCACCCATTACCGCTATATTTCGCATTTTTGGCAACAAATTCGTGTCGCAAACACGTTGTACTGTGCTTGTGGTTTTGATTGAGGTTTCATGAAGTAGTTTTCGGATAGTGTGTGGTCCCACTTTTCGGCATTATCGAGTAAGGTAATAATGACTAGAGATTGATAGAAAAAAGAAACATTAAAAGGGGTTATCTGTAAAAAAGAAATCCATTATTGAAGATTTCATTAAAAAAATTAGAATTATCCGATTTCAAATCTCATAGAAATCCTTGGCAAAGGCCTGTGACAATCGATTTTCACAGTATTTTTTTTTGTTCAGCAGTAAAATCATACGTAATGAACACGAAGAGGTAGTCGAGCGTTTGCTGTATGTTAGATCCAAACTATAAGGTAAATAAATAAAAATATTTCCAACCAAGTTACCGGTCATTATCGATATGTTTGACCCGACGTTGTCCTAATGGACCACAATTTCTCTCATATTCGGCAAAGTTGGCCACTTCTGGTTGATTGCATACTTCAGACGGTTCGATTGTTGACAGTTAAAATCAGAGTAAAGAGTTTGGCCGTGGCAGAGGAGCTTATAGTATATTATTCCAATTACTGCCAATTTTATCAACTCATAGCAAACACTTTCTGGCAGTCATGCTGACATCGCTACCGTTTGCGGCGGTTCACAGTTAGCCGACCACGACCGTTTTCGCTTGAGATCACCAGAGTTACCCTCTGTTCATAACCAGTAACCATCCGTTTCAAAAATAGTTCAGTTTCGTTGAGAATCAGCAGCGACTCGCAGATGGAAATTCGGTTCATGAGGTTATTTGCGTTAACTCGAGCTTCCTTTTATACTTTTGCAACATGTTGCTGCAGTATACCCAGAATGGTTAAACGGGTTTGGCAATAGGAACGCTTTACAAAAGTTCACCAATAGGGTCAGCAAACGAAACCATATTTTTTCCGCTTTTTTGACATTTTTCTTCAGTAAGATTCACCGTTTCATCATGGATAGATATACGATCCAACAATGAGTCGAAATTATTAAAATTTACTACCGAAATTCAAAGCCAGTGGCCTCCACTTTAAGAGCGCTGCGTCCAATTTATGGTCGTCATAATTGTCTTTTCAGATCAACAATTGAGCGCCTAGTGAAAAAATTTGAATCCATAGTTGCAGTACAAAATGTTTCCGTGCCAATGAGACAATGAAGTCTCCGTAGTGTCTAGAATATTTTTGTAGTTAGCGCAGCAAATCAGTCTTTCACACGTCGTTCTCAAGCGTTGGGCATCTCTGTGACGTCGTTGTGGCGAATTTTGCGAAAAGATCTTGGCCTACATCCTTACAAGATCAAATTGACGCAAGAACTGAAACCGCTTGACCACCAGAATCGTCGTATGTTCGTGAATTGGGCTGAGCAACCACTTGAAAGTAACCGCATTTTCATTGAAAAATCATCTTCAGCGATGAGGCTCATTTCGTACAAAATGTCCCAGACAATTGGCCGCCTCGGTCGAGCGATTTGACACCGTTAGACTATTTCCTGTGGGGATACTTCAAGTGTATGGTCTATGTCGACAAACAATCTACGATTGATGAACTTCGTACGAATATCGAACGTGAAATTGCAGCAGTATCGATCGATTTATTGAAAACCGTCGAAAATTGGGTTTAGCGTCTGGTTTTAAAATTTACTTTTATTTTTTGATAAAAAAATTGTTTTGAACTAGTAAGTTATATAATACAAGGGAACTCTAACCATTTCCTGTTGCAACGATCTTCCGCGCATAAATGACCTTTCCTAACAGATATCACGGCATCACTGCATTCGAATATACAGTCGCTGCGAAAAAACCACGTACAACCGTGAAGACAATTAAAAGTGTGACATCGATTTATTATAAAAAAAACGTTTATATTTTATAGATTTCAGGAATTAAAGCCCACCCTTGCATTATGTACTGGGCAAGTTGGTTGTTTCATTAATTTACGATATCACTTAAGCATAAACAGTCAAGGAATTAAACGATCAAAAAGAGAAGCAAGCTACTCTTAAATGATTTATGCTCTCCTAAACTATATTGTCGATGCAATAAGAGATATATATGTACATATATCATATAAAATAATCATTGCAAATACTACTTTATTATTGTTGTTAGATTCTGCTACCACGTGTACTTCGCCAAAGCAACTTAGCGATAGCACACTGTGAGCGAGAAGTTTTATCACTGCGCGAGAGCGAAAAGAAAGAGCTGTAGCATAAAACAGTTTTGCCAGTTAATACGACTAACTTTCGTCTGTAGTAAGAGTATGCGTATTAGTGCTGCTCATTTAGATATACTCATATGTTTGCCTTCGTGTGATAATGCTTGTTCGCTTGTGGGCTTGCGTTGGCTAACAGGTGAGCGTAAAAATCTTGCCTTATATTTTTGACGATCACATGGAACCGGCTGCTATATGCTGAGTTCAAATAGAGAAACTTGTAGTAGAGCTTGTTGGCTGGTGGGCCTATATGTACGTTGTATCACCGTCGCTCAGCGGGTCTGTTTCGCGTAGCCAAGTGTTGTTTGGCGTGTGTCTCTTGAAATTTGAATTTTTAGTCGTTTGTTGTGCGTCCTCGTGTCGAAATCGTTGGTAATAATAGCGTGTTCGACGACGGTTTCTACGGTTCGAGTGCGTAACGTGTGTTTTCGGTATTGGAATTTACAGTTCGGTGCGCATGAGAGAATAAAATATCACATAAGCAAAGCAAAATAAGAATAAAATACATATTTATGTATATATAAGTAAGCGTATGATATATCACATAACCGTGAAAATACATATGTTGTAATAAATTAATCAAATAATTGTGTGTTGTTGTTGTTAATCAATTTCTAAATGTGGCTAAGCATAAACAGGTTGTTTTCAGCGTAAAACTAATTGTGATTATCGGTCTGCCATTAAAGCGAATTCGCTAAGTGTGTTGGGGGGGAAAATCGGCGGCAAAAACTTGGAAAAGTTTATTGACACAAGACGTTTATGAAACGGCAAATAAGTGCGCGCTTTTGCTTTCTTTTTGATTTCGTTCGTAGTAAATGTGTGTCGTTTTATCACAGCGATCGCGCTATGTAACGGTTTACAAATATTATTTTTGCGTACGTCGCGTAACGCGCTAGAGACCTTAACCGCTAGCCACACATATTCTAAGCGAACTGGAGCACAAATTGTTTTTGGATCACAAATTGTTTTTGTTTATATTTAATATTTTGTTTTTTATATTTATCTTTGATTTTGTGCAGCTTTAACGCGCTGTGTTGCTTTACCTACTTTCGGTGTGCGCTTAAGTCGCTCATTCTGGCTTTTTCAAATATCTGGCATGCTTTTAATTATCTGTGTCTTTCGTTTGTGTCTGTTTTGGCCATACGAAAATTTCGCTGAACTTGCTGCTTTGCGGTGTTAACTCGTTTTCGCTCACCGTGCGTCATATTGCCAATATGAGTTTGCGTATTTTCTTAATTTGTTTATCGGGCTTCAATGCTGCATTTTGACTTGCAGTTATTTTGTTACTAATTTTTGCGAATTGTAAGATGATGCGGGGTATATATTTATGTAAGCCGGAGCTATAAAAGTGCAATTTATTAATTTGGCGTCAATTATTGTTTAATTGAATGCGGGTCTTGATACAAAATCGACGTGTTTCGGTTACATGAATGCGGTCTCATGTGTGCAAGACCATATGCCTTAAGTCAAAATAAAGTATTACACAAACAATTCCTTGAAATTTTTTGGTTTTAAAAGAAATAGTGTATGCTTAAAAAATCGCAAGTGAAAAATCTAATGAAAAATCTAATAAAAACACAACGCACTACATAGAATTGGCGTTGTTAATGAAAATTATTATTTATGAAAAAAATATATTTTTTTATTAAAAAAAATTAATTGAAAATTATTATTTACGAAAAAAAAATATTATTATAATACAATATATATTATGCAAATATTGCATAATAAAATCACAAATTACTAAAAAAAGAAAAAAATCAGCAGTATTATTTTTTCCAGAGTCAAATAGTGCCAACCTCAATATACAAAAATATTGTGTTATATAAATGTATATATAGTTCAATTAATTAAAATACTACTCCGCAACAAGAAAAATCAAGTGAATAGTATATTAATTGTTTAAAGTACAGTTAAAAGACATTTTCTAATTGCATCGTTCACATACAATGGCAACACTGTCTTCCACAACAGCCTCGAACGCTAGCGAACCGCCGAAAATTAGCAAATTTTTCAGTAGCAGCTGCAATTATCAGAGTAAAATCCAACAAGTGATCAGTTTCAGTTTTACCTCATCAAATTTCATCTTTATCACATGCATACTCAGCATTAGTAAATTGTGCACTGTTACCGCTGGTCCGGTACAAACTACCGCCGCTGCGAGTACTACGGATCCCACCGCCACAGCTGGTCCACCATACAGTGCGCTGAACGCTACCACGTTATTGGAGAAATTACATTCGTTTGCTACAACACTCGGCCCACCTGTGACGTCCACGTCGTCGGGGAAGTCATCGAAAAACAGCGCAGCTGCGGCGAATAGTGTCAGCGACGGCAGTGGTTCAATGTCGTTTTTCGGTCGTAAAAATTTAATAAATCTAGATTTTAAATTTCTAAATGTCTCCGGCAAAATTGGCACACCACTCAGCATTGGTGAGTAAAAAATTAAAATTATATACATAGTTGTATTAATATATCTTATGGTTATGTGTGTATACTATTATATTGACTATGTCTCCAAAGTGAGCCAATTTTATGAATTTTCAAGATCATCAAACTACTTCCACAGAACTGTTGGGTGTATAAAATTGCTTCAAATTATCTTAAAGATCATGTATAGAGTGCGAAATTCGGTCTATTGTATTTCAGGAACTCCCTATCAACTTTAGTTTCAGACTTCTCGACTATTGCAATGATTTTTTCAAGCCGAGCTTGTTGTCATTAAGGTAGCAGTAGATTGGAGTTTCCTTCAGAGAAGTGACTATTCATCCTGATAGCCGACACTAGCCTTCAGCTCACTAACCGTGCATTAAGCTCTATTTAAGGAAGGCCTAACCTCGTTATCCGCAGCAAACAGTCACTTTGTGATAAGACTAGTATTGGTGCCAGGCCCAGCGGAATCGCAGGCAA
Organism: Bactrocera dorsalis; assembly: GCF_023373825.1. NCBI lineage: Eukaryota > Metazoa > Arthropoda > Insecta > Diptera > Tephritidae > Bactrocera > Bactrocera dorsalis. The sequence continues at coordinate 97,457,310 of NC_064304.1, read as the reverse complement.
CTATAAGGCTAATGAGCTGTCAAGAAAAGGTAACCTAATGCCGCTATCAGTAGAATGGGAACAGGTTGGTGCTATGCTCTTCTCGGGTGTTCCATTATTGAGTAACTGAGTTTGACCAGCGCTGGGTTACTATCGGTTTATGCGCTGTCGCAAGTTCTTTATGGACCAAGATTGATCCGTAGACATTAAAAGAGTTCCTTTCTCCTCCCGTACGGCTAGTCTCTCCCTAGTTGTGGGTGTTATAACAGGTCATTGCGCCATCGGCGTCCATGCCGTAAGGTTGAGAATCTTACCGGACTTCAGGTGTAGAAGCTTCGTGGAAGAAGACAAAGTGGAAAGCACTTCCTTCTTAATTGTTCCGCATTTGCGATATTTAGACTCAAACACTTGGTAGCTCACAGATATAACACCGAACTGATGGAAATAGAAATGAAAAGCTTGAGCAAATTTTTGTTGATCACACCGCGCTTGACTTACAAGTTCGCGTTACAGGACATCTATTTTTAAGGCTTCACAAAATGCTTCATCCATTAGTTCAAGTGCGATCTCATCCATCTGCTTCGACCAGTCATCCAACTTAACCATTGTCTATTTGGTTAATCTAGCAATATGTCTAGATTTATGGAGCTTTCGTGCTTCCTTAGAGGATCCATTCTCGTTTAAATTGTAGGGTAATCAAGCCGAATGCAATTTGGTGTCTCTGGACCAGCCATCAAACCTATTATCTATTTGGTTAGGCTAGCAATATGTCTGGATTTATGGAGGTTTCTTGCTTTCTTAGCGGACTAATCAATTTGGTGTCTCTATCTCAAGGTCATAGAAACGATAATATCTTTTCGACCTGATCCCTTTCTTGTGCATGTGACAGCTTAGTCGACGGTCAATATTTGAAATAATTTTTGCTTTATATCTTCTGCATTCTCATACCATAAATGTATTCTATATTTGCAAAACTCGTGCCGCCTGGTTTCTTAGCTTTTCTGGCCAAGTGGTCCATTTCGCATACATATAAATATGTATGTATGTACATGAGCATTTGAAAATCTATTTTAGTTGGTCGTGTATAAAAATAGCCGACAACGCAGCCATTGCACTCCCAGCACACATATCCACAAACCGTTCGCTTAAATATACATACACACGCAGACAGCGCCGACATAGTGGCTGCGCCAAACTGCCTCGACCACTGGCTGCACACGAGTTGCCAAAGCCTCTGCCGCTAACACGCTTCATGCAGTCAGGTTTGTGTTGTTGGTGCTCCGTTTGAGTTGTATTCACTTTTTTAAATAGATTTTTTATTGTTTTTTTATTTACTAACGCAAATGTAAGCGCGCTGCAGCGCTGGCGCTTGGTAATTGTCAAGCGTCTGCATTCTTCAAAGTCATTTCGCGTCTACTGGCCTGTCTGCCGAGTTGTTTTCTGCATTTTGTTGTAATATTGCATTTCGCTGCTTATATATCCACTTCCACGTTGCCGCTTTTGCCGCTCTCCGTTGCCGGACTGGCCGCCAAAAATCAACCGCATTTCATACCTCGCTTGGCTGACTTCACTGAGTAAGCGAGACTTGCGCATTTTGCTTTTGAGTTATCTACTATTTAGTGAAACTTTTTACTCCATTCACTTCACTGTTGTGTATAGTATAATTATCGAAATATACCGGCCGGCATTGAAATAATGTGCCATGCTTGTCTGGTAGTGTGTGGTGCGCGGTGGCATAGCGACGGCTACACATTCAAAAGTCAATACCAGTCTTCCCCAACAGAGCGCCCAAGCAGGCGCTGCAATTGTACGAGTATAAAAGTGAGTATGGGTTGGAGAGTGAGCCAGCAGTTGGCGAGAGTGCCGGCAGTTGAATGTGCAGAGGAGCAACAAGTGGCAGCTGGTGCTCTAGCATTGAGTTAGCGTATAGTTGGCGCTGCTTGCATAAGTCCATATGTATTATATTATAACCTACAAACATGCTTACATAATTTTTTCAAAATTAATATGTATAAATATATTTGTGTGGCCTTTGGCGGCACTGTGTGATGAAGAGCAGAAATTATTAATTAAGTTCATGAGGTTACAAGTTCAGCGGTGTTAAATTGTTTTACTGACCACTAAAACTCGAAAATGAGTAAAAACTTTAAAGTTTTAATTTGTATTGTGTTTGTAGCGAGACACCTATAAAATTAATATGGAAAGTTAAATTAGTGTCTAGTCGTGCTGTTCTCTAAACGTAGTCGAACTATAATTGTAGTTATAATACCCTTCACAGTTGCTTTCTTACAGCATTAAAGTGTATAAAAATAATTTTACATTGATTTCTGTAGGTAAGTTTCTATGTAAGCTATGTATATGTTATAGTGGCCCGATCTGAGCAATAAGTTCGAAGATTGTTGTACCTGATTTTGATTGGTCAGTTTGTATAACAGTTATATGCTAAAGTAGTCCAACGCTAGTACATAGTATTGGCAGTTCCGACAAATGAGCAGCTTCTTCAGGAAGAAAGGATGTGTGCAATATTTCAAATTGATATCGGAAAAGCTGACGGACTTGTTAGCGTACATACAGACGGGCGGACAAAACAAATCGGCTCAGTTCGCTACGATACCAAGTTTCACTCAGTCACTCGGAATTCAAATCGTCTCGTCATTTGGATTTTTTTTTTATAGTGAGTAGTCGAAAAAGTCTTTTCGTATTTCTAATCAAACTTCAACTTATTGTCTATATGTGTAATAAACTTTAATGAACCAAATATGTACCATTTCGATCGACCACTTTTTGCCATTTTTCCGCTAGAGATCTTATGCCATTAGAGTAAAACTTTCAGCGAAAAACTGCGACAAGTAATTTTCACAGACTTCTCTTGAAGCCAACTTTTTTCCATTGAGGAGTTCTGCATTGACCGAAACAAATAGTAGTCCGATAGTGCAAGGTCAGGGCTATATGGTGGATGCATATAAAATTTCCAGCCAAGCTCTCCCAGTTTTTGCCGAGTCATCAAAGATATGTGTGGTCTAGCGTTGTCCTGATGGAAGACAAAGCTCTTTCTGTTGTTCAGTTCTGGCCGTTTTTTGCGATTGCTTGCTTCAATCTCATCAGTTGTTAACAGTAAAATGTATAATCAATCGTTTGACCAGACTGGAGCAGCTCATAGTGGATGATTCCTTTCCACTCCTACCAAATACTCAGCATAACTTTTCGAAGCGTCAATCCTGGTTTTGCGTTCATTTGTTGAGCTTCAACACGCTTGGTCCATCATCTTTTTCGCACATTATTGTCGTATTTGATCCACTTTTTGTCTTCTGTTACCATTTGCTTCGGAAATGGTTCGATTTCATTTCATTTCAGCTAAGAATCGCAGATGTTATTTAATTCGGTCCATTAAATTTTTCACAGACAATTCATGTGGTACTCAAACATCGAGCTTCTTTTTGTAGCCAGCTTTTTTTAATGGTTCAAAACCGTTTGATGATGAATGTTAAGTTCCTAAGCGATGCTTATGTAACCTGCCCAACCTTTTCCATAATTCCATCGGCATTTTCAACCATAGGTCGACCAGAGCGAGGTGCATCTTTCACATCGAAGTTTCCAGAACGGAAGCGAGTGAACCATTCTTGCTACACAAACTGATACAGCATTGTCTCCGTAAACTTCACTTCAATTATATTGGAGGCTTGCGTGGCATTCCTCTCTTTTTTATACAAAAATTTCATAATATGGCGAAATTCTTCATTATTTTCCGTCATTTTTGAACAGCCTTTGCCTTTTTTTCAACTTCCCTGGTTAAATGAAGCATAAAATCTCACATTTTCAACACTATATGGTAAGGCACAATGTGATTGGTAGCCCTGGAGATATACGACTACAACGATACGAGTATCTATTGACAAGATACGAAAAGACTTTTTCGACTACCAAATATTTGTCTAAAATTCCAGTGGTTTCAGTGCAAAGAAGCGATATTCCGTATCTGATATTCATTTTTAATTAAAATAATGAATATTAAAAAAAAAATATTTATAACTATTTAAGATCACAAAATTATATGAAAAATGTGAAAAATTAGATAGAAAAAATTTCGATTATTTTTTCTCTTTTAACGCTTCATTCATTGCAACTAACACTAGGTGCGCGTAAATGTTGCAATATTTTCACCCAGGCACAACGTGTAACTTAACCAACTTTGCACACTCACGCGCATTCTTCTGCCATAGACACACACGCACACATATTGAATTTTAAAGCTTGCGCCAAAATTAGATACACGTGCGCGCCACAAAGCCTTTTTGATCTTTTCGCTTCTAGTTTCTTTTTTTAATTTCTGCACTTGTGTCGAAAGCCGCAAAAGTTAAGAGCAATCTGCCCGAAGCAAAGAAGAAGTGCACGGCTACTGCGCAACCATAACTTGGCTGCCTTCCCATTACTCGCTTGTTCTCAGTCCTCTTCAGTTGATTGCACTTGACAAGTGTGGCCAGATTGCGCTTATTTTTTTTTTAAGTGCGCAACGAAAAAAGCATAATAAATACTAAAATAAAAGTGCTCTTCCTTTTATATATGTTACGTATGTATCTGGAAATGACAAGCTCGACCATTGTGAAATTGCATTTCCAATTAGAAATTGCATAATTTATGGTTAATATGTGGCATTGATTACAATGCAAGGCTTAGCCGCATACGAAATCAACTAAGTCTGCTGTCGTGGACTCTACACCTGTAGACATACATACATATAATACTTGTCTACAGCATATACATATCTACATTATGTAAGTATGTCTGCGTTGGCTGCAACGCATCCATGAGCGGTGTGCCAATTATGGTGACGGAATGTCTGATGCGGCAGGTTGTTGCCTTTTATGGTTAAAAATGCACAGCCAACGACTTGTGTGGTTGCATGATGATTTAGCCTTGAACTGATTGAGGAATGTGTACATCCTTATATGATGGTGCAAGTATTTTAGTGGGTTAATAAAAAGCGAAAGTAGAGTGATCAATGCTATGTGAAGTATTTTCGAGCGACAGCAACAAAAAACAGGAAAACACAGTAACTTTGGCTGTAGCGAAGCTATACTCGTAGTATCCTCAGTTTCCTCCGCAGGTGCATTTCTTATAGCGATTATGGTATGAATGTAAATATGTGTTATAGCGATCCAAACTGCACAGTATGATCCTAAATGCTAGCTTTGCCTTGGATAATAATCATTGTCATATTTTGTGAGTATATTTTATTAAATGAAATAGTTTTCCATGCAAGGACTTGATTTTGATAGCCCAATTTGTATAGCAGCTATAGGCTATAGTGGTCCAAATTGAACAATATCTTTGGATATTGCTTCGTTGGCTTGGATAATTATTGGGGACTTTTAAATTGTGCTGTTGCTTTATCTGATTAAGAGTTTCCTCGAACAAACGGCGACCTATTTTCATTAATTTCTAAGTAAAATCTTTAAAACTCGGTTATTAGAACGTCATTTCCCCCAGGACCTCGAAAAAAAGGCGCTACCGCATTGACAACAGAACTACTTACAGCATCATATGAAGCAGATAGAAAAAGTACAAGTCACACCTTAATGCCTCGCTGAGCAAAGTAAATAATAAATTTCACGTTTTACTTTCAAAGTCCTTTTAGCTTTGCTTTTATTTGCAAACAAATATTTGCTCTCTGTAAATAAATAATTTAATTAAACACAATGCACATGATAAAAACGAAATGAAATAATATTCTTAGAAAAAGAAAAGCAAACGAAATATTGAAAAGCAGACAGCGTATGATAATCCGCAATGCAAATATCTTTAACGTTACCTAAAATGCAAAACAGCATGTTATCAAAAAAAACCAAAAAAAAAAAAATCGAAAGATCAATAATTAACCATTATGATAACCAATATATAACCAGTTTGTAACCAATCCTAAAATTTTGTTTCAATATAAGTTTATGATAACCAATATATAACCAGTTTATAACTAATTCTAAAAATTTGTTCCAATCCTAAAGTTTTGTTACAATATGAGTGGTTTCTGTTATATCGCTTTACCTTCGCTTGTAAACTTATGAAAAGTGATGTTAGGTTATTTTGCAATTTAGGTGACGATCTACCCATACATACATAACTTGTGCAATTAAAAAATAGTTTCCATATGAAAACAACTTTGCAAATATTGTACTTCTATTTCATGCCACTCAAACATTTTTCGCGCTTTTTGTTTGAAGTTTATATTGCAGTAATATGCAAAGTAATAATTTTATGTGACCATATGTACATACAAGTATATACAGGTATTTTAAATAATCCGCTTAAGTCTCGGTTTTTTTAAGTTATTGTGATGAAAATTGTCATAATAGTTTAGGTATTTATTATTTATTTTTTTAAGTTTTTTTATTAACTCTTCTGTACATTATGTATGTGTGTATATTATTTAGGTGTCAAGTGTCAATATGAGCAGGTGTTACATCGCACCTGTCAAAGTTTTTAAGTTTTAATCATAAATTTTTGTTAAAAAAAAAATAATTTGTGTTTGAAACGAAAAAAAGTCATCACACGTGCATTTTTTATAGCATAAAAAAGAGCTTCATCTTGATTTTGATTGTTTAGCTTGTATGACGACTAACATACAGTCAAGTGTCACGTAAGAGCATGGTCGTGTTAATTTATAAAAAAAATCGTTTTATGAAACTTTCATATTTACGTATATGTATGTATACACATTCAATACATTACAGACAATGATGCAATTTGGTCCATAATATGTCCAGTTACCACCGGCGTCGATAATTGCCTGGCATCTCCGAGGCATGCTTTCTACTAAATTGACGGTGTATTCTAGTGGCAAGGATCTCCAGATGCGACGAACTGCTTCAAAATGTATGTGCGGCCAATCCAATGTAACGATGCCAGATTGAGTTTTCCACTGAGCACAGACTTGCTGCGGTGTTTAGGATCGTTGTCGTCCTGCAGAATCCAATCTTCATTTGTTCTGATGAACCATCGTTTGGCAGATAGCAGCAGAGCCGTTTTGTAGATTTTTATCATTTTCTCGGCATTTAGGTTGTCAGTAAAGAGGTACAAAGTGCCGAATCCCTGCTTTGAGAAGCAGCCACAAAGATACACCTTTATTCCATGTTTTACGGTCCGCTGAACAAGCCTATTTGTGCAAGTTGACTAGGCTTGCGTGAGCACAGAACGTGCCCATATAGAACATTCATCAGTAAAAATGACATTTTCAAAATCTCTATCAATATTCTCATGCGCCCAAGTGAGTCGCTTTGTCACAAGTTTTTCAGTCAACAGAGGTTTCTTCATTGTGTTGCGCCATGCCAGATCATGAGTATGAAGAAGGGTTCGGATAGTTTCGTAGGATATATCTAAACCTTTTACCAATAATTTTGCTTGTCGTTGCCGCAGTGTTAAAGCAGGGTTCCGCGAAAACAGATTTACTATTGTTTTTTTTACCATTTTTGTTCACTTTTCCTATCGAACCACGTTCTGGTAAATCATCGACATTTTTAGCCACTATATATGGCTGTATCCACTTCTGTACAAATGCCTTCGACTTTCTCATATATTAGCAGCCGCTGATTGCGACATTTTGGGACCTTTCGGGTGGATGCAAAGGAACACAGCCTCGTAGCGCGACGCGTACTTAGCACTCATGGCGTTTAACGTGATTCTCTTTCAAAAGATCAACGACAACTGAACCTTTGTTGACAATGCATTAAGGACAAAGCGTCCCGATAGATAGACAAGGCGTCCCTCTATCGGCTCGCGAAGGAATTAGAGCGAAGTCTTTCATTAACTGTCGATAAAGTCGACCACATATCATCATATCGTACTTGACATACTGTATGTAAATACATACGAGTATGTATATAATGTAGTGATACGATATCGGCGGTTCCGATAAAAGAACAGGTTCTTAGTGAGAAAAGGATGTATACAAAATTTCATATCGAAATCTAAAAAAAACGGAGGGACAGACAGACGAACCTGTCTAAATCGACTCAGCTTGTCAACCTGACCAGCTATAACATTTGCTCATTATACATTTTGACCACCATGCCAATAGAAATGTTCGTTTTTTGAAGCAAACCAAGCATACGAGGTGTGTTCAAAAAGTATCGGGACAGTTTGCGTGGTGCATCATGAGTTCTTGCCACAGGGAAGAACGGTCAATAAGGAATATTACCTGCAAGTTATGCGCAATTTGCGCGAAATAATCCGCCAGAAACGCCCGGATTTGTGGAAGAACAAAAATTGGCTTTTGCACCACGATAACGCTCCTGCTCACACATCGTTGTTTGTGCGCGACCTTTTTGGCCAAAAACAACACACTAATGATGTCGCAGCCACCGTATTCCCCAGATCTGGCCCCCTGTGACTTTTTCTTGTTCCCTAAACTGAAGAGACCCATGAAAGGACGACGTTACGCTTGTCTTGACGAGATAAAGACGGAATCGAAGGTGGAGCTGAAGAAGATAAAAAAAAAATGATTTTTTGAAGTGTTTCGAAGATTGGAAAACCGTTGGCACAAGTGCATAATATCTCATGGGGATTACTTTGAAGGGGACAAAATAGATATTCATGAATAAATAAATAATTTTTGAAAAAACACAAAATTCGCGATACTTTTTGAACACACCTCGTACACCCAATTTTCGACGTCTGCGTGGGAATCGCAGTACTAGTCAGCCAATGCGTGTCCCTATCATGAAAACAAATGGTAATCGGAAGGAGCTAAGATTGCTGAATACGGCGGGTGGGGTAGCCAGCCAAGTACCTCGATTGTTTCCTAGCCAGATTTTGCTTTGTGTGCAGGTGCAATGCTGTGCTACAAAATAACTTTGCCGTGTCTTTTGACCCATTTTGATCGTTTTCCAGGCCAACATTGTTGCTGCTGTTAATACTGGTACCAAGATAGACGGTATTATCTATGTTTTCGAAGTTGTGACTGTCAACAGTGACGTGGGTGCCAAGTCGCGAGTGCGATGACTTTTTGTTTGATGACAGGAAATATTTCGTCTTGCCTTCTAGTCAAACTTAGAAAAAAAATCGATATTTGAATACCCCCTTAATCGTTTGCAATATAGTCGAATAATTAATAGATTATTACTACAAGTGCCTTAATAATTATGTTGCATCCAAGCATGCCTCATTTTCACTGCCCACTTCACATTACACTCTAATTTATGCACGCTTCGATCGCATAAAGCATGGTGAAGCTTTTAACCCTTATTCACGCCCTCCAACACTAAACTGTTCACACTGTTTTATCATTTTCACCTGCAGCTGAGATTAGCGCGTCCACACATAGAGACTACACAACTTCGCGAGCGTGACATTTAAGCCTTTTGCAAAAAGTTCATGTGCGCTTCAACTAGCAACAAGCACAAACGCACATACCATAGTTTTATGCGCGTATAGCTGGTGCTCACTGGTTGTTGTGCCCGTCAACTTGTCGCTGTAGTGTTTGCTTTTCCATAGCTTAAGCTCACCTGGAGTGTTGCATGCGTATATCACGCTTTTGTTGCGAGTTGCAGATTTATTTGCGCTTGCAACTCTTGCCGCATGCGACATTTTAACCCTTGTTTAGCAAGTGGCGTCCGTCTGTTGCGCTAAGCGCGCACAACAAAACACCATGGCATTTTGACTCTTTCATTTTTACACTCTGATAAAACTTTTGCCAACTTCATTTAACTATTAAGTTGCCAGCGTTGCATTTCCCCCCTCTAATTTTACCACACTCTTCCACACACACACACACGTGTAAATTGTTTTGTGCACTTTTCATCACGTGTCACCTTTAAGCGTGCAGACATGCTTGCGTAACACTTTCCATATTAATCAGCGTTGTATGCGCTCATTCTCTTCCCCGCTCTACCGCATAGTACTGAAATTTCGTCTACATAATTTCCCATGTTAATTTGGCGCTTTAAAAGTTTATACTTTGGCTTCATGTTGTTCCTTCCCGCTTTCTTGCTATAAATTGTCAACTTTTGTGGCTTTTCAGTTGTGCGTCTCCTATTGGGTTTCTCAACCCCCCCCAACCGCATGTTCTTTGCTTCTTTTTGTAGTTTCCATATTGCTGTGCATCTCCTGCGTAGTTAATCAAGTTGCTGCAAGTTACGTAATACTTTTGGTTTTGTAAGTATTTAAAAAGTGATAAAAGTAGATATTGGAAAAGTAAATGTTGCGGCAAGTAGCTGGGGCTTTATGCACATGTGTTCTCGCAGTTTACATGAGTAAAATGTCAAATGAATGAACATTGCAGCGCCATCACTTTGCTGCAGGGTGGAGATTTCAATGAGAATTGGTTAAATAACTCTTCAATATTTCTTAAGAGATTTTTCGGAACGTCAGAAAAAACGATATTTTTTGTTGTAATTTTTCCGTATAGAACTGTTTGCAATCAAGAACTGAAGCCACTGGTCCAGCGTAAGCATCGTGAGCTTGCTGATTTCGCTTTGGAACAACTGAAAACGATAATGAGTTCTTTAAAAAAATCATCTTCTCCAGTGAGGCATACTTTCATCTGAGTGGTGCGGTAAAACCATTATTGATTTTGATGCCAAAAAAATCCACAAATTATCCATGAACAACCATAACATTCACCGAAATTGATAGTTTGGTGTGTGTAGTTGGTTTCCAAATAAAGCTGGTGACAACATCACTGTGAATGGAAACAATATGGATCGATGACAATCAACTTTTTATGGCCGCAATTGAAAGAACTGGATCTTGAAAACATTTGGTTCCAACAAGACGGGGAAACGTGCCACACAGCATGTGCAACAACCGAATTTTTGTGAGAAAAGTATGGAGATTTAATTATTTGAAGAAATTGTGACAATGAATGGCCTCTAAGAAGTTGTGATTTAACATCTTTAGACTATTTAACATCTTTACACTACCTCTTGGGGAGTTATTTGAAGTCACTGGTCTTAAGTAATAAACCAGACACTCTTCAAGCTTGAGAACTTATCATCATCGTTCATGCCTCTGCACCATATGTATAGCAGAACGAGAATATTGAGTAACTCACTCCGAAGTAGAACCTGTTGGTAAGAATTATTCTGCGTTGGATTTCGAGGTTGATATTGCTGTTGGTGTTAATACTGGTTCAGATAGACGAAATTATGTACGACTTCAAAGTTATGACTGCAAACAGTGACATGAGAGCCAAGTCGAGAGTACGACAACTGTTAGTTTGAAGACTGGAGGTATTTCATCTTGCACTCGATCACTACCAGACCCATTTGCTTCGCTTTCTTATCCACTCTTATAGAAAATCGTATCTGCTCTATTAAGTTCTGCAGCTCGAATTGTTTTCTCCAGCAGTAGATTGAAGAAGTCGCGCGATAAGGAGTTGCCTTGTCTGAAACCTCCTTTGATATTGAACACCTTGAAGAGGTCCTTCCCGATCCTGACAGAGCTTTTGGTAGTGCTCAACGTCAGTTTACATAGCTGTATTAGTTTTGCGGTGATACCAAATTCAGAAAGAGAGCCGCTACTCTTTCGTGATGCCATGAACAGCTTTGAAATCGACGAAGGGTGGGTGTGTGTCGATTCTCTTCTTACGGGTCTTTTCCAAGATTTGGCGCTTAGGAATATCTTGTCAGTTTTTGACTTTTCAGGCCAAAGTCCACACTTATAAGGTCCAATCAGTTTGTTGACGTTCGGTTCTAATCTTTCGCACAATACGCTCTATAGAACCTTATAAGTATTGCTGAGGAACCTTATACCACGGTAGTTGGCATAGTGTGGGGTCTCCCTTTTTGTAAATTGGGTTGATCACACTTAAATTCCAATCTTCAGCCATGCTTTCGGCCGACCATATTCTGCAAAGAAGCTGATGCTTGCTTCTTATCAGTTATTCGCCACCGCGTTTAAATAGCCCATGCAGAAATTTGATAGTTCCTGGGTAGATTATCTTTCAGTAAATGCTGAAGCAAATTTGAAAACTTAGTTTTGAAAGAAAAGGATAAAGCTACTCTATTGCAGCTGTTTGAACTGAAAGGCTATATTTAAGAAGGCTGTAAACATTTTTCTTTTAAATCTCACACACTAGGTTTGTTCCGTAAGGCAAGAAATGCTTCACATATTATACATACATACTTACAATATCTCCACAAAGAGACACTTTGAACTCAAAATAATAACATATGCGCATATGAGATGTCTGCGGATTATTATCAGCTACAGAAACATTCCTGTCATTTGAAAATTTCATAAATTTATGCAACTTTTATCGATATTGACGTTTGAAGTACGAAAGGATAAGTCAAAAGAAATAAAAAAGTCCAAATGGAAGTGCAAAAGTGGGAAAATGTAATGAGATTACGTCAAAAGTGTTGACGGCAGGAACTTAACGCTTCTGAAAGCGACACACAAAGGCAGCAGAAGAACCCCGTAGAAAGATATTAAGATAACAGTAAATATCAGTGGCAAATGTTGCATTGTCACAGCAGGCAAAGGTGGAGTGCTGCAAACACATTGTTTGCATTTGTAACCATAAATATTGGCTTATATGCATGCACATTGGTATCTATGCACCCTATATAAGTATGAGTGTGTGTGTGTATTGCGCATCAGTTGTGTGAAAACGCTTGCGCTGGTCGCCGGCACGCGTCAACGCTTAGATCAAATAAACCGCTCATAACGAGAGCAAAGATTAATTGAAACGAAATGTTGCATTGACATTTGCACGACCACCGGTCCACCGTGACACCGCTCATAAGCATATTGTTGCAGCAACAACAATAACAATGGTCACAAAAATGCTACACAATGTAGTGCAAATAATGCTTTGCTGGCATTATGTAATGCTGGAGGGTTGCCAATAATGTCCTTGATTTATTTGGATTTTCGAGTGGCATTCACACACACACACACATGCAGACACTTACACGTGCGTGTACACATACTTAGGCACATTGTGAATTTCCCATGGTCTGGTATGCACAAATGTAGGGCTAATTTAAGAGTGGAATTGTGTCAAAGTGAGATTGAAAATATCGCCTGGCATGACTGTTTGCACAAACGAGCTTGTACAGTACTGTCTATTGCTTGAGTACGTGTCGGATTGCTTCACATGCAGTTGTAAATTGCATTTGCTGTTTATATTTTTGTGTTGTTTTTGTTTTTGTTGTCGTGTGCTGTGTGTTATTGCCGCTTCATTTGTCGCATGGAATTCTGTTATACGTAGTACTGTCTATCATGTAGTAAGTGCCCAGTAGGAAATATGTATGGATTGTGAAGGCGGCTATAAATTTGTGAGTACGATCTGTAACATGTCAATTGAAAGTTCTCGGCGTACTGTGTGAAATGCATTCCAACATTTGGAAACCATTTTTGTAGTACGATTGGTCTTTTTGTTTCAAAAGAGGCCTCAGTTTCTCAGGCTCCAAAGGCTAAATCGAATCGAGATTGTTCGGATAGACTTTAGACTTTACATGTCAGCACAAGAATAAGTCTAACGGTGTGATATCACACGATCTTGATGGTCAATCGACCGGCTCAAAACGTGAAATTATCTGCTGACCGACATTGATTGATGCGATGTGTGGGTAGTAACTTAGTCTTGCTAAAACCAGAGATCACGAGCATCAATTGCAGGCATCAAATAGCCGATTATCATGGCGCGATAAAGGACGCTATTGACGGTTTCATTCTCACCGAAATCATATTTGAAGGAATATGAACTGATGATTTCACCGGGCCACAAACCACACCAACCATTGTTTTTCTGGATAAAATGGCTGATTTGAATCTCTTCAGGTTGCTCTTCGTCTCGTGCGGCGATTTTGCTTGTTTACAGCTAAACAAAATCGATTTTCGAACCTTAGGGATCTTCTTGGAACGTTTCAAGAGCCTATAGAGAAAAGAAATGTTGCTTGGGAAGGTCGGGCGGCTTCAGTTCTTGCACAAGCTGTATTGTGTATGCTTTCAATTTAAGATTTCGAGGTATAATACGCCAAGTCGTTTTATACGTTAGTCCGAGTTGCTGCGAACAGCGCCGTGTACACTTTCAGGTACGGCTGCCATATTTTCTCCACTGCGTACTGATTTGGTCTATGCGGTCGAATATTATCCAATAATGAATGCAGGGTCTCCAGATGGGTGATGGTGGTGCGAATAGTACGGTGAGTAGGCCGATTGTGTTTACCATAATTTGAGCGAGGCACGCGAAACACATTCCTTATGGAAAATGAATTTTCGTAATAAATTTGAACGATTTGTGAACCTTGTTCAGGCGTAAGTCTTTCCATGATGAAATGACAGACAATACTGAACAAAGATAACATGGCAGCTTAACATGATTCACGCGTGATCTGTCAAAAACGGCTGTTGAAAAGGTACTCTCTCTCTACTTGGAGTATATGTGACATTGCTTTGGTACAAGAGAAAACAGTGACTTCGGTGGCTTCAAAGCCGTAATAGTCTTTACGGGTGTGTTTCTTATATGACAAAAGGGAGTAAATACAATATATTGATACTGATCTATATGCTATAGTGAACCGATCAGAATAACATGCTCACTGATTGTCAAATAAAAATTTTTTCATACAAGCATTTGATTTGGATCGGTCAGTTTGTAATGCGACTAAATGTTATTGTTGTCCTATCTAAAAAAAATCCAAAATTGTAGTGGTCTCTTCAGATATTAATCTACGCTAAATTTCGTGAAGATATTTCATCAAATGAAAAAGTTTTTCATACAAGTACTTGATTTGGATCGATTGTTGCTGTTGTTGTTGCATCAGCAGAATTCTGCTGAGTTGACAGTCCTTGACCTGATAAAAATGCGACCCGACTGTGGTGGGAACTGTCGGTTTATATGGCTTGGTCGGTTTATTTGGCTGCCAAATCCCACAGATTTCCGGTCTGAACAATTTCTTCAGAGATTGTGGCGTTGCCTTGATCGAAAATCCATGCCAAATTCCGAAAAGATACCTGGTCTTATAAAAACAAAATTCAAACCACTTGGTAGCGATTTATGCCTGTACGTGTAGTTGAATTTTCCTACAGGGTCACGTACATGAAAACACAAATCTACTTTTGCAGTTACTCCATATACATACATGTTTGAGCGCATATTTCGGATTTCTGTTGATTTTTCGTGTTTTGCGTTGCATATGAAGTGCTATCGATGACATTGATCGGATTTGTAAAGGATAAATAAGCGATTAAGTGCCGTTTTAAATGCGAAGCCGAAGTTTGCCGCATAGCTTTACACATACATACAAATATATGTACATAGGCAAAATAAAGTGGTATGAAAGCAAATGCTACAGTCAACCTGGCGTTGATGCTGCCGATAGTGACATGATATTTACCAGGGAGTCAACCTACGCAGTTGCCTGTGGTGGGTGTAAAAATAAAAGGAAAAAATTCAATACCAATGTCTGTAGTTAAGTATGTGTGTGTGAGATGTTGTTGTTGTGTGGATTGCAGCAGCTTTGCAATGATAACTGCTACTGATGGATTTGATTGATTGCTCGTTGATTGCACACGTAGTGCCAGCAATAGTTAGCTCAATTAATGTTGTTGTTGCCATTAGCATTTTTGCAACGTGTCACTTGAGTGCCACGGTGAGCGTGACAAAAACCCTTATTTAATATTGCACAAAAAATGCAGGCAAACCGTGAAGAAAAAACCTTAAGCTAGTTAGCAGCACCGGTTTTGTTGACAACTTGTCTGTCAATATGCCTGTCAATAGAGTCAACAAGCCGCAATGTGCTGCAGCAACGCACGCCAATATTAAACAAAACCCCCCTGCATCAACACGGCTTGTGCGTATCAATGTTGGCAGCTAATTTTTGTGGAGTGCTTTTGTAAATTGAGAACTGCAAATATGCGTAATATGGCATTGAGTAGTTCGATTGCGTCAATGCGTGGATGTCATTGATTAAGGGTTGCCGGTGTTGAATAAAATTTAATTGCGATTTATTGTATGAAGTATGCTGTATATGAAATTGATTAAAATTGCGAACATTGGCAATAATCTGATATTTATGAGGTGAGCTTTGGACACTTAATAATATTTGAAGCGATTATAGTGGAAATTGAATAGGTGAAAAGCGTGCCATTAGAGACATGAGATTTGAAAGCACTGTCAATAAGAACGCTACACAAGTTTTTATTAAATATTATAAAACAAAAACGGTTGAGGCCGAGACAGGAAAATTGACTGGACCATTTCGTGAGATTAGACGTTCGTCAAACTTGGTTTTCAATAAATCGTTTGTGATATTCGCTGTGCGGCTTGTGTTGCCGTCATGTTGGAACCACATATTGTGCAAGTCCATATCATCTAATACGGGCCAAAAATATTCGGTTATCATTGAGCGGTAGCGATTCCCATTCGTGTCGGTTTTGATCATCACGGAAGAAGTACGGCCCAATGACCGCCGCCGGCCCATAAACCGCACCAAACTGTATTTTTTCGGGTTGCAATAATGACTCATGGAGTACATGTAGATTGCTGGCTGACCAATAACGCATATTTTGCTTATTGACGAAGCCATTCAGCCAGAAGTGAGCTTTTAAAGTTGAGGCCACTGACTCCGACTTTCGGTAGTAAATTTTAATAATTTCGACTCATTGTTGGATCGTATATCTTTCCATGATGAAATGGCAAACTGTACTGAAGAGAACTGTCAAAAGAGTGGGGAAAAATATGCCATTGTTTGCTGTCCCTGTCGGTCTACTTCTGTGGCGTCTCTATTGAAAAACACGTTAGTAGCTCAATTGTCGTCAGAAACACAGAATAGAAAGATGTCGGCTAACTTAATTACACTCAGATTTTTTTATACTACGTGTAAAAGCCACGTGTCTATTCCACCGAGGAATGTATCCTAGAGATCTGTCTCCAAAAGTTATATTTTGGTCCATAATTTACCAAATATCATACTGGACTCTAGATTATACCTGTATGACGTTGTTTTTAATCTATTTTTCTCGAATACTAAAAACTATAAAAACGAGTTTTTTGTGGGTATTAGGCCAAAGCATTTTTTTGGAGTTTTTCTAAGTTCGACTTTTCGAAAAGTCGATTTAGATTTTCCTCCATAATTTTAGAGAAAAATATATTTCTAACAACGAATACCTCGAAACTTTGATTTCGATTTTTCTTCAAACTTTATGTTGCAGATGTTCTAAGGTTTCAAGGTTGGGCCAGTATTTTTATACCCTGTATATGCGATATTTTTGCGATATCGATTTGAATCTTTGCACCTCTACTCCTCACACCAATAAGCTGCTTATTTGTCGGAACGGCCCATATCGGACGATTATAACATATCGCTGCCATACATATACATACATGTGATAGTGTTCCTGGAATACTTATTCTAACCGTTTATACTATTTTTACAGCGAAAACTGTTGTTGTTTTGCTTTTTTGGCAGTTATTTGTGTTTTGCTGTTTCACTAGTCATCTGCCGATTTATTACACAACAGCAACAAAAATTGCTTAAAATAAGACACACACACAAACGCTGGTGCAATAAAAAACCAGCAACCAAATTTTAGTTGCCACCAAATTGATTGCCTTGCCCATAAAAATCGTACTAAATAAACGAACGAGTTGCATATAAAAAAGGGTCACAAATTTCTTTGCTGCAACATTGGCAATATTGTCCAACACAATTGGCATTGGTCATTCGATCACGCCCACTTTCTGCTTTACGAGTTTTACGCGCACAAATAACGACACCGCGCAGCTGAAAAACAAATGCATCCCTACACCACCAACCATGTATCTATGGGTGGGTATAAATATAGTGGCTACTATCGCAAAAGCAACACTGCAGTTACTACTAAGTACTATTTTTATGATCATTGCTATTATTAACATTGTTATTGTTTTTATTTAAGCCACTCGTGTACAGCAGTTCACGTTGCTGCTGTTTGTATATTGTCATCGTGTTTGCTCATCAATATTGTTGGCAAGGACTGCATGCGGTGCGCTCTTTCCGCTCCTCACACAACTTAACTCATTGTCAGTTGGATTTCTACTCCTTTGCTGTTCATTTTCACTTTTATAGCCCCAGCTGCTATTCATTCTTATTGGAATTGTTTTACTGTCGATTGCTTTCCTTGCGGCTTTATTAGTACTTTAACATGGCCTCGTAAGCGTTACGTGCCATGCATTTTCGATTTCATTTGCTATCGAGTCGTGGAAACCATATATTGCTTCGTGTAGAAACCGGGAGCAGTCCAATTGATAAGGGGGGCGACACAACTGGTTAGTCTTTGTTGCAGCTGCATTTGGTGAGTGGGTTCAAAATTTAATAGAAACACTTTCGACTCACCGAAATTACAACAACAATGCATTTTTCTCAGCAGGCAAGCTGATTTATTGCATTGTTTTTGTAATGAATGCACGAATGCTTCACGTTGCTCGACGATAAATTAGAAGCGTATGGTTGGGCGAAAGCAACCGAATATTGGCGTAATTTTTACCGTTATTAGCATTTTCTAAATTGGCATATGTATATCGCAATGAAAGAAAATAAAATTGCTAAAACCAGCGCATTTTTATTAAAATAACAGTAGGAAAACTGTTCTCCCGAATTTTTCTTCCAGAATCTTGTTATCGAATTTTGATAGTAATTTCTCAAATTTTTGGAAGTTATTCTCCAAAATCGATTTTTTTGAAAATGATTTCTCGATTTTTCTTGTTTCTTGTTGGTCTCATATAACATTTATTTAGAAATATGTATCCACACATTTTTGGCTTCGAATTTTGAAAGAAATTCCCCGATTTTTCGAAGTTAACCTCCAATTTCGAAATTTTTGTCTTTGAGTTTTAAAAGAAATTTATCGATTTTTTCGAAGTTAATCTCCACATTAAAATTTTGTTTGAAAATAATTTTTTTTTTCGAAGTTTTTCTCCAAAATCGACAATTTTGTCTTCGAATTTTGAAAGCAATATCTCGATTTTTCGAAGTTATTCTCAAAAATCGAAATTTATATCGTCAAATTTCGAAATTGAGCTTATTGAAAATATATTATTATACAATTTCCCATCCATGTTGTAAACTCTTTGAGCAGTAATTTCAAGCCCATGAAACTCTACTAACCACTCTCTTGATTTTTCGAAGTTTTCTTCCAGAATCGATGTTTTTGTCTTTAATTTTTTAAAGTAATTTCTTGATTTTTCGAAGTTATTCTCCAAAATGGACATTTTTGTTTTCGAATTTTAAAAGTAATTTACTGGTTTTTCGAAGTTATTTTCAAAAATCGACATTTCGAATTTAGAAAACCTCTCGATTTTTCCAAGCTATTTTCAAAAATCAACATTTTTGGCTTCGTATTTAGAAAGTAATTTCTCGATTTTTTCGAAGTTAGTTTTAAATATCGACATTTTTGGCTTTGAATTTCGAAAGCAGTTTCCCGATTTTTTGAAGTTGTTCTCCAAAATCAACATTTTTACCTCCAAATTGCGAAATAAATTTCTCGATTTTTCGAAATTGGTCTAAAAAATCGAAATTTTTACTTTCGAATTCTGAAATTGAGCTTATTGAAAACAGAACAAAATAGCTTATTAAAATATTCAAATCCAAATTTTTAGATCCATATATAAGTACATACATGTATGTATATACTAGACGTCCTCAAAATTGCCAAGGGTTGTTGAATAACTTCCAATTCCCTTTTTGATTTTTGTACCTTTTTCTTTCTCTCTGCAAACTTTTACTTATATAAAGTTAGCCAGCAAAAAAGTGTAAAAACGAGTTTGAGTTTTTGTTGTTTCATGTGATGCCAAAAAAAGCGACAGCACTGTCGAAAATTCGGCGAGTCATTCGAACGTCATGCTTCACGCATTTCTGAGCGAAATTTGCGGCCGGCGAGCAAAACGAAAAGCATAATCGAAACGCCGTCATATGAGAATTGCAATAATACAAATAAAGTAAACAAATTGAAACAGAATATAATGAAACACAGTGGAATAAATTGAAACTTTTAAATTGGCCATCGCTGTGCGGCGCTGCTAATGTGGTCAATGACGTTGGCTGCGCTGGCTGGAAAGCCAAATGCGCGTGTTTGAAAGTGAATACAAGTTTGAAACTATACTTGAACGAGAGAAATGAAATGTAACGGCTTTTGTGTGTATATAACAGTTTCAATTCTTACTTGTTTACAGTTTTATTTCTATTTTGTTAGTCAAAACAATTTTCAGGTTACCGCTTTGCTTTCCTCGTTCGTAATATCACTAATCGCTGCTAACTTAAGTTCGAAATTATACTTAAAATTTAGTCAAACACACACATTTTTAAACATATTTTAATTTATTTATACCTAGCCACTTCCAACTACGACAGAGACGAGCCCCTGCAAATAGTGGCGCTGGTGATCATGGCTCTTCCATTGTGTATGCCTACTACGCGCTTATGTAGATCAGGTTTATGCAAGTACGTGACGAAGTGACAGATTAATGAATGTCGTTTTGTTGTTGTTGTCAATGCAACTGGTCATTCTAGTTCTGCTACAGCATTTTGCTTTGGTTTTATTTTTTTTTTTATCGTTTTGCTGCGTTCACCTGTGTGTGAAGGGATAATTTGCGGAAAATTACCGTTACCTTGAAATAATTACTTTCAATATAGTTAAGGCCCCATATGAAAGTAAAGATGCATTAAAAACTAAAGGGTGATCCAAGCAGAGGTACTTTTTTTAATAGCCTTTTTTACATATCACGTGTGACTATTTGATGCCTGAAATTTAAGCTGGTGATCTCGGCAACTTTTAGTTTTAACAAGAGGGCGCCACTTCCCACACATCGCATTAATCAATGGATTTATTGAGAGAACACTTCGGTGAGCAGATAATTTCACGTTTAGGGCCGGACAATTTGCCACTAAGATCGTGTGATATCACACTGTTAGACTTTTCTACTCCGCCTAGCGGAATACCTCTACAGACTTCTTTTGTCATTTTAGCGTCGTTCCATTTCATTATTCTTCTAGAGTTCAAGAGGCTTCAGACCCAAAGTTGTATAGTAGGATCAGCACCTATTGACGCGGTACTATTCCAGATGGATGCCCTAAAAATGTTATTGATTGCTCCAGAGATGTTCAGGAAAACTCCAAGAGTGTATTTTTTATATTCTAGAGCCTATTCGCTTTTTAAAACTAGTTTAATGTAAGCGAGTTGCGCTTTCAAAAAGTTTTCAGGAGGCGCTACGACCCTGATATGCACATTCAAGATTGTCTCTCATATTTTCAGCAGGCAGCAAGTTAAGTTAATAGGCCTTAAAATATTTCGGGTAGATGGGGTTGTTTCTACCTGCCTGCGACATGAAAACTACCCTAGCCTCGCTCCATTAGTGTGGCACATAGTTGAACTTCAGGCATTCCTTAAATATCGCCTTTAGCCAGGACACCGATAGACGAAGCGCGTTTAGCAACATGGCTGGAATGATTCCGTCCGTACTGGGAGAATTGAAAGGATCGAATGGGCGAATTTTTCTCTACCTACCCTACCTTATCCTCCGTATGATGTATTCGGGAGAGTTGACGGCACTAATCCCTTCATGGCTAGGACAAATCGCGTCAAATTTAAAATAATATAAAATTTTAGTATTTTTTATTTTTATCGAAATATCGAAAAAATATCAATTTTTTTTAAATTTCACAGCAGATGTGCCCCTTAATGACAAAAAAGGTAACCACACAACGAAAACAAAAATTAGGAACGTTAAAAAATAAGGTTACTGTGAGCACCGAAAAAAATGAGGCTTCAATTATGCTGGCAAACATGACAGAGAAATCTGTTTCATATCAGCGCGTGTATGTAAATGTTTGCATGTGTTTGTTCGTTGGGCCACTTTAAAATTTACGCATTTGCACTTGTTTGAAAATTTCCAAGGCAACCCTGTTAACTTTTAAACCTATAAGCATTCCTCAGCGCCCAGAGATATCTGTTTTCGCTCGGCTTCTACCGCAAGCCCACGCGTTCACACAGACAAACACTTTTCTTATGTCCTTTGTGTAGTATCTTCTATGTAAACGGACATTCGTGTTAACGCATTTGAGGCTTGCTCGTGGGTTTCGTGGTCTGTCTTTTATTTTTCGGTGGGGGCGGCGGATGCATTTTTTATTTGGCTGTGGTGCTTTGGATTTTGGTTTGGTGTAAACTTTCGTTAAAAGGTTTCGTTTCGTTTGTTATGTGTTGCACGTGTATTTGCCGTTTTTCAATCCGATATCCATAAGGAATTTATTTTTGTATTGTCTGTGCATGGAAAAATTGGAAAAGGATTGCCTAAAAGATTGTACTTTGCACAACTACAAACACATTTACAAATATAGTTTAAATTGTATATAAAAAGAGCAAAGAATTTCGTTTGAAATGTTTCTATCAGATAACATGTGATCCTTAGCGGGGTGTGTGTGCGTAAGAGTGTGTCTGGCGAAAAATGCTTACAGCTTTTAAATGTATGGTGGTCTTTCGGTAAAACTACGAAGAGTTATTGCAAATGATTTTCCCAGTTGGCATTGGGTTTGAGAAAGTGTAAGCAGGGAATTAAAAAAATACGGCGCTTTTGAAAGTACGCGGGATTATAGAAAAAGCTTTGTAGTTGAGTGGAGTAAAGAATTTTTACTTTTTAACAGCAAAAACCAAACGCGCAGTAGACGGTCCGATTGCTTTAAAGTTTCTGTCAACAAACTGGATCAGACTCAGAATTATATATTTCAACAGTAGATTAGTCGAAGTGGGCGATCAGTTAAGTGGAATTATAATGCTAAACCTTTCGAAGGCCTTTTAAGCTGCTTACAGAAGTATGTGTAGTTTATCCTTAGAATCCAACAAATTTACAAATAAATTCAATCAAACTCGTTTCTGTTCTCTCCATCTTACTGTTTGTGTTACCATAAGTGGCTTCGGAGATCGCCCGTAGGTATGTGGAGTAGCTGTCTGACAATGCCCGTGGACTTTTAGGAGGCTCATTGAGATACCACCGGGACCAAAATCGCCTCACTCTGTTGTTTCCTCTCTGAACCACGATATGCTTTTGATGAAATTCATCAGTAGTAAAAGTTTTATCCGGGCAACCCCCGAGGTGTCGTCAATAAACCGGGAAGAAGTTTTTTTTGCATGTTCTGTGTTCTCATATTATCTCATACCTTCTGACAGCTTCTACAATAATCATCATTTGAAGTTCCTAGTTTGCAATTAGACGATGACCTCTTAGCACTCCTATTTCACTCCTTTATAACCGCGTAAGCGGTTTCTACATCAGTGATGTGATGATGTAGAAACCGCTTACGCGGTTATAGCCGAGTTAACAACAGCGCGTCAGTGGTTTCTTCTTTTTGCTATTTCGCGCCAATTTGAAGGCCAGCCAGGTCCTTCTAAATCTGATTTCTCCAATGGGATGGAGGTCTCCCTCTTCCTCTGATTGCACCGGCGGGTATTTAATCGAAAACCTTCGAGATTGGAGTGTTCCCTTCCATCCGTACGACGTGACTAGCGCAGCCGCTGTATCTTGATTCGTTGAACTATCATTGCGTAAAAGACCATTGATCTTCCGCAAAATTTTTCTCTCGAACACTCCTGGCAAGAGTGATTTTGTGTTGAATTTCAAGGCTGATATTGTAGTTGGAGTTGAGTTTGGTTTCAAGATAGACGAAATTACCTAGGGTTTCAATGTTATGACTGTCAACAGTGACTTGGGAGCCCTTTGTTTGCTATCGAACGGCTCGGAAAGGTCCTTCCCGATTCTGACGGAGCTTTTAGTATTGCTCCACGTCAGCTTGCACAGCCGTATTAACTTTGCGGGGATACCAAGTTCAATCAATGTGGGAAATAGGACGCGGCAAATCGACGATGAGGTGGTGTGTGTCGATCTTCCTTTCACGGTTCTTTTCCACAATTTGACGCATGGTACAAATCTGGTCGATATTAGATTTTCCAGGTCTGAAGCCACTCTGATAAGGTCCAATTACTTTGTTGACGTTGGGTCTTTTACACACTACGCTCCATAGAACCTAATACGCGATGTTGAGGAGGCTTATCCCACGGTAATTGACGCAGATTGTGGGGTTTCCCTATTTGTGGATTGGTCAGAGCACACTTAGGTTCCAATCATCGGACATCCTACTAGAGTTCTTATTTCATTTCTTTTGAATTTTTGTATTCGGTATGTGTGGATCATATTCCATTCTACCATGTTTGCCTGCTTATTGAATTAGTCAGGGATTGACTCCACTAAGACTGTATCAATGATATGTTTGTCTATTCTCTTTTTACAATTAGCCAGAGGCATAGGTTAAATTCTTTCCCATTCCCACGACAGTCGAGTATAGGTAAGCGGAACGGACCCGGTTTTTTTCTGGGCAAGGACTATCAACTCGGCTGAATTCTGCCGATACAAGAGCAACTAAATTCTCTCTTTCCCGGAATATAATTGTGGGGTGATGTCTGCTTTGACTAATTCATCGGCTTCACAGTTATCAGCGATATCACTAGTATATAGTGAAACAGGATGTTAGCTCCACAAAGAGCGCCGAACTAGGAAAATATAAAATTTTTTTCTTTAAAAATTTTACTATGTACTTTCAAAGATACATACATATGTATGTATATCGATAAATTTTAAAACCGTAAATCGCCATTTTATAAGCTAGCGCACTATCTGCGCCCCTCAATGGAGCTGAAAGCAATTGCTGTTAGTTTTTACACACACATGCAATTAAAAAAAATTCAGTAATGGTGCAACATAAATTTTCGAATGCAAATCAAGGCGTGACTTCATTCATGAATTTCCCACTTCCCGCCATTAATATTAGCCATTAAACATAATTAAACGCACTCTATTAGGACAATTAATATGCAGCTCAAATACACGCACACACACATACACACTTGAGTACACGGAAGGACGAAATGTTGATGACCTCTGTGCGCTTTGGCAAAAAATAAAATAAAAGTCATATATTACTAGGGAAAATAAAACAAAATAAAGTTACATAAAACAGCGCCTGGAAGTACTTGAACGCGCCGCAACATTCGGACGGACGTCAGAAATGTTCGGCAGCGGATTTATGCGCACCAAACCAACACTCTCGCCTTGTGGACGATTTATTTGCGGTGTCGCACCAATTGCATGTAGACATAAGACAAAAACAAAAAACGGAAACGAAATATTTACGAGTGCTCGGCAACAAATGAAAATACCAAAACAAACCACATGGAATTGGCGTAGACCTGCAAAGAAAACCGCACAAAAATTTCACTTTCTTTTTTCCAGCGAATTATGGTCATTTCAGCAGTAAATAAAAATCAAGCGCAAGGGCAGAGTAAATAAATAGGGAAAAATAGGAACTCTCCCACACACCTACCAAAAGAGAAAAATGCTTAAAACAACAGCAATAACAAGTCAAAGAAATGCGGACTAAATGTGTGCTCCATGCTTTGTTTGTGTGTCCATGCTTTGTTTGCCGATAACTGCAACGTTGGGTGCCTATGGTTGTTGTTATATCGAGAATGTACATATGTATGTTACGATGAATGTACTGGAGAAAAGTAACGGAAATTTATTTAATTTTTCGCTTGATTTGTGTACTTACTTTTGTTGCCAGAGCTTAGCTGTGTGTAGCTGCGGAAAGACGCTCTAGGTTATTTTCACACTTTTGCTGGCAATCTATAAGCGTGTGTATATGAAAACAGTAGGCGATAAAAGTGTGTTATTATTGCTTCACTTTAAGTTTGCGGCTGCGATAGTTGAGTTTATTGCGTGCCTTTTGCTAGAGAAACTTTTAAAAGTTGAGAAATCTGCGTGGTTATCTAAGAACTGGTTACTTAGGTGTCTACGTTGCAAGGTCGTAAGATTGACCCGAACCCGAACACCCTACTGACCCGAAACCCAAAACATTTTCGCTTAAGGGGGTATTCTACTCTAGAATTTTGAAAAATTCGATTTCCTCCAAAGGATTTTTAAAAATTAAAATTATTTTAAGAGCTACAGTTACTTTAGTCACGCAGTACCTAGCCCGGTAGGTAAGTAGACTCACTTTTTTAAACGCGTTTTTCTCGAAACTACTTGTTTCCACACGGTACCGGCATTATCTCAAGTTCTATACAACCGATTTACTTGAAATTTTGTGTGAACCTTTTTTATATAATTCTTTATCCTTTATCTTTAATAATCCTTAATCCTTTGTTTTAAATATTTAAAAAAAATTCAGGAATTTCGAAAAAAAGCGTAAAAAATGATTTTTATTTTCAGGCAGTCGCCATTTTTCCATAAAAATTGTTCGTGCTCCCTGAGGTAGGGACTATAACAGCATCCTTACTTATTAAGAATTTCTTTTGATTTTTTTTTTATCAGACCACCAGGAGAGTCAGGATCAATGTCACCAGGATGCGCCATTTTTTTTTACACCTGTCTCTCCCCCTTCTAATTATTTTAATTTTTAATAGTTTTTTGGATTTTTTTTCCTATATTCTTAAAATATCAATAAAATAAAATTTAAATAAATTTAATTTAAATAAAATTCAAAAAAACTGCCCAGAATTCGATTTTCAGAGTAGAATACCCCCTTAAGTTGTAGCAGAGAATGTTGATAATTAGATTCTGCATAAGCCGCGAAATTCTATTTTTTGCTAAGGCATCTAGCCTCCTCTTTCTTCTCGGCGATCATATTAAGGGTGTATGATTCGGATCTAGAAAAAACAAATCGATTTTTTTATATTTTTAAAGTTGAGCTCCTCGGGTGAAAATAAACATTTCTCAACAATTTTTTTCTCATATAATCTATGAAATATTTTTATATAATAATTTCATTGAAAATTTCGAGACATTTTTGTTTCAAATAGTTTTATTCGAAAAAAATCCTAAGTCCAAAACTTTAAAAATTGCATCTCAAAGAGCTGTGTAAAATTTCACGAAAATCGGTTGAGTAGTTCTCGGGAAATCTTGCCAACCGACTTCAGAAACATAGTTCCGAGAAATACGCTTATAAAGACACCTAGCCTAACTAGCCACGAGCGCACAAGTTCTCAAGGCTGTATCTCGTAAACTCTTGCTCGGATCGACTTGAAAGTTTAGAACGTTATTTATGAGTTGTTGTAGAATTTAATAAGATAATAAAAATTAAATTTTTTGAAACCCGTAAACCAATGTAACGCCTTATGTCTGGAACTTTCCGTATTCGAAAGATTCAATTTTTACTATTTATTTATATAAAATTCGAAACTGTCGGAAAAATAGTTTGTTTTTCAAGCAGTCTCTATTTCGTGAAATTTGTTTTTCGATTTCTTCGAAAAGCTAAACTTTGTGACACTATATTAGGTTAATATTTTTTTGGTTTCTGATTGCTAGGAGGGTTGAGACCCCCACTTCATTTGCTGCTAATTTTTGCAATTTTTAAATATTTTTTTATTTCTTCCTATATTATTCTAATGTTAATAAGTAATATACAAAATTGATAGTAAAATATTAGTTACCTGTCCTTTACGTTAAGATTTTCTTAATATTCCTGCCTCTAGACTTGAATACCCCCTTAATCTGTTTCAACAGCCCCAATTGATATTTCGCGCTTCAATCTGAGTGATTTCTAGTGAGATGTGAGTTTTGGAACGAGCTGTACGTGAGAGAGAGAAACATTTCCTCTATGCCTTGAAAAACAGAATTAGCAGAAGTTAACTTAGTGCTGTACTGGGTAACTAACTATTCGACCTTTGTTGTGTAGTTTTAGGAACATCCTCTTCCATTTCAAAATCGTCCTTCAAAAAGGCAGAATAGTTAGTTTCCCGGTACATATATGTACATACATATGTATAATAAATCATTCATGTATATTTTTTATCAGCAGCCACTTGTGCTCAACTTGCAAAGCTAGCAATGACCGATATAAGTAAACATCTTTGTGAAACACACTGTAGACATAAGCGCATATGTATAGGTACATATATGTAAGAACATATAGATGTATTCACGAAAGTGTGAATCGATAAATAAATATTTACAGTAATACAAATACGGAGAAACCATAAAATTTCATCGCCATGGCAGTGAAAACGCAAGGCAAAGTAAATCGAAAGAGCGTTAAGGGCAAGGCTAAGAGAGTTCAGCTGTTCTAGAGCAACTTAATTGTGCTAGAAATACTTTTGCGTTAGTTCAAGTGTTATTAGAAGCCCGCAGAGGCGCCACAAAAGAGATAAGTAATGAAAGTGCACGTACACATACAAACTTATACGTGTGCTTATTCGTATATGTATCTTCTCATTATGCTTCAATGGAACTTAAATTTATGTAAGTAAATTCTAGCATTTATAAATAATCGATATACTAAAGTTCTTGCGGAAAATTTAAGTGTCACTTGATAAATTTTGAGGATTAAGTGACCATAATCTGCGCATAAGCTAATGCCAATTGTGCTTCAGCTAAACAATAAAAATAAATTACGGCAACTCTAAAGCAAACGTTGAACTTGTGGAACACTCCTCAGAGTTGGGCTGCAGCCAATGGCAAATGTAATCAATTTCGAATGCTTTGTATATTGAATTCTGCCACTTTTCAGCTCTTTATTGCGCATATTGTGAAAATACAATAAACTTCTTCTCATAATCAAAAATATATTTAACATCTTTGCCATCAATAAAAATTTACTGCTGCTTAAATTTTCGTCTACAAAAATTCATGTCACATGTTTACGATTGCCACACGTTCGTCTAACTGAAAATTGAAGATGCAAAAAGATAAGCAATAAAACGAGAAGCAAATCAAGTCTTGCCATGGCAAAGGAAGGCAAAAAAATCATAAGAAAGTGTAGCAAGAAACAGTAAGGTACTAGTGCATTGCATGCACGTAACGTAAACAAATAAACGAAGGCGTAGCTAATCGAGGCAAGTGAAGAAGACACGCAACGTAATCATAGCAAGAACGAAATAAATGGCTTTGAAGAGCGCAGTTCTACACACACATAACGAAGCAACTGCAACAACAAAACACAACAGCTTCATATTCAAATAGCTTTTTGGCTCTTTGGCGCCTTGCAGTATGCTACTAATGATTTTGTATTTAATTTCGCTTAAAGAAATGCTTTTAAATTTTTCATTGGCTAAATATCGTCATGTGACTGTATTATAAATGCTGTTTCCTGAAATATTTTTTATCTTTTGCATATTTTCTACTGATAAAGATGTCACTTGGCATTGGCAATTGTCGCTGTCAATGTTATAACTTTGGTTGCCTTGGTATGCTTTATCCTTAATACCTTGCCTTTCACATATATGTAGTTAGTTACGTGCGCGTAAGCATCTTTGTTTCACATTTAAATGCCTAACATTCCTTTTATCTTACATGCTGTGCTTATCAAAGCGGCTTATCATGCGCGGCACGTTGTATCGATAAATTCAAGGTACCGCAAATAATTTCAGGTAGCATACATTGAGGCGTTTAAATGCCTTACATATGCTTTGTGCAGAAATATGTGTGTGTAAAATATATAAACGCTGAGAAATGTTGGTATGTGTCAAAGTGTTATTAGCAGTTTCTTCCACGTATAATTTCTTGAATAGCAGTCAACTACTTTAAGAAACTTCACTTGCTATATATATTTCTGGCCTAATAATGTAAATAGGCATATTTATCAACGAAAATGTTTTTTGTTTTTTCGTTGGATTTGGCTCGTCTTGGAAGACCCACGCCTTCGATTGCTGTTTTGTTTCGGGCTCATACGCGTAGATCCATGATTCGTCACCTGTGACGATCTTATAAGCGTCTTTTGAAGCCGCGATCGTATTTTTTCAGCATTTCTTTACACCATCGCCTTTTTTTGAGCGATTACCAAATTGTGAGGGATCCAACGAGAACAAACCTTTTTTATGGCCAGGTGTTCATGCAATAACGAATGTTTTCTGGTGGGAGAAATGCATAGGCATACCTCTATCTGAAGGTATGTTACATGACGGTCTTGCATTATCAGTTCACGTACGGCATCGATGTTTTCTGGCACAACGGCTGTTTTTGGACGACCTTCACGGAATTCGTCTTTGAGCGAGCGTCGGCCACGATTGAATTCGTTGTACTAGTTTTTCACAGTGCTATAGGGTGGTGCTTCATAGCCTAACAAAGATTTTAGATCGATGCACTCTTGTCGTGATAATCCACGTCGAAAGTTGTGAAAAATGATCGCACGAAAATGTTCACGAGTTAATTCCATTTTTTGGCCGAGATGAATTTTTTAATTCCCTGTAAATAAAATAATTCACGATTAAATGACAAAACGTTCTGAGTGATGTTATGCTAAAAAATGTCAAACTTTCCAATGGAAATGTTAGTGTTGCCTAGGCCTGAAATATATATAGCAGCCCTCGTACAGTCTTACCAACAACGGAAAGTAATTCGAGGAATGTTAAAAGTCTTACTATTTTTTGCACACTGTAGTATGTTGCCTACATTTTGGAGCGAGGTTGGCGTGGTTGAATGTAGCTTAAACTTCGCTCCGAAATGTAGGCAATGTTTTGGAATATTGGAAATGTTTGATGTTTATTTTTGCTCGTGATTTTTTTCACGACAATTTTAAATTGAAGTTTGATATATTAGACTAGGGTACATAATCTTGGAAAAAAAAAATCATAATAAAATGAAAAGCAGTGAAAATAAAAGATCAAATAACAAAAAAATTAAAGCAAAAATAATTTGATTAAATTTAAATTTCTGATGTCGATAAGTCAGAGAGAAGTGGCTTCTTCGAATTTTTATGGAACAAAAATGGTTTATATCGATTTACGGAAAAACTGCAAGCTCCATAGAAAAAAGTTATATGGCAATATTGTAGGTAATAAAATGATCTACAACTTGTGTATCCTCATCTTTTGGACATAACCTCAAAATTTATGGGAAAAATTCAAATAATCAATTTTTGGTGTTTTTTATTTTTATATTTAACACATTTTTTTTCTTGCACGAAAATTGGTGTAAACTTAACTGTTAGCTATATATATAAACCTACTATGACTATCTTTTTCATTCCACATTTTAGCAAGGCATCTGCACTATTTTCATATAACTATTAAACATTTCTTCAAAATCTTTCTTTTTCCTTACATTTTCATTCCATGCATGAGTATTTATGATGAATTGATTATTTATCGTTGACGTGCCTCCACAACGCCCACATTGTTGCCACACTTTACTTATTGCTCTTTAAGCCCAAGTGCCAGCTGTAGTGTGGTGGCACTATAAATAAACGTTTTGCGTACCCTTTTCAGGCACTTTGCAGCCGCCTGTCAACAGTTCGAGGACACTGGTTATCCGAGTGGTTGGTCATACACTTGGCTATTGCACTTCATTCGCCATGTCTCGAGATTCGAGGCCGTTTTTATGACAGCTTCGTGGAAATTTACTCTGTTCAGCACTTACACTTTCATTAACGGCTGTAACTGATTTCTCCACTTCAACATTTCCATTTGATTTGTTCTGTTTTGTGTGTGTCATTTTCCGTTTTTTCTTTCTCAAACGTATATCCTTTTCAGTATTTCGTTCATCCTCGCATATTAACGGCGTACTTACATATCAATGTTTGTGTGTGTGTGCGTGGTCATTGATATAGCTATTACCCCTTCCAAGCACACATCTCAGCTTTTACTGCTTTTATATGCGAATGTATGCCGAATTTTTGTTGTGGCCTTCAAGCGTGTTTACATTTGATTTGCTTTCGTTTTGCTCGGTCTGTCCTTTCTCTATGTTTTGCTTATTGGAATTTCTGTTCAGTTTGCATATTTTTGATTTGATTTGCATTACTTTATTAGATTTGCTTTCTAACCAAACCCATTACCACCCACTCACCGACTGTGGTTAGTTAGATTGCCCTCTTGGGTTATGTAAGTGTACAGTGGTGCTTTTATAACCAATTTGAATTTATTTTTACAAAAAAGGTGAGAAATCTTAATTGGAGCTTAGTTTGACCAGAGAGTAAATTTAGGAATTTTTTGACCTCGTAATTTGGCTTCCGAAATAGTTTTATAAAACAGTTAATGTATGTTAATATGATATGGACCAAGTTAATATAAACTTTTAGTTAGTCTCTAAGCCAACTTAGGTTAGGTAAAGTTATGTTAAAAGGCCGATCCTAAGCGGAATCTGATTTGGACAGCTTAGAAGGCCAATCCGTTGTGGTAACTAAAAAAGGCTACATTTTGCTAAAAAGCTTGAACGCGTCCAAAGAGCGGCTCCCATCGGCATCTGCGGTGCTCTACGGGCTACATAAAATATAGCACACGTGGACATTGAAGTCAGGTGGATTGTTGTGAAGTGTGCTCTAAGGGTCAAGGAAGCTGGGTATATGAAGGGGTTGAAACAAGGACACGCCGAAACTCTCGACTCCCTTAACCGAACTGAACTGAAAAACTTGGATTACTGCGTCGCAGAAGCCACTCGTGACGGCCTTTTCTGTCTTCACATACCGCCAAGGGATATGCCGCTGGAAAAGAGGCACAGTCAGCTTCTTCGAAGCTAGGAGGGAGGTTGGAGGGATGGTCTTCTGTAAGGAGTTCCCTATCCACCTTAGCTTTAGGCTATCGGACTACTGTATTGCTTTTCAGGCAGAAGTGGTAACTATTAAGTTAGCACCAGACGTACTTCTACGAAGTAAAGTCTCTTTTTAAGGAAGGTGAGCAGCCACTCTGACAGCTGCAAGACAAATGCTGAGTTCGCTAATGTGCACTCAAAACTAGTCAATGAGTATCTGTTCCCACTAGAAATAGTATCAAGAAAATTCATCTTCAGACTTGCTTGAGTAACTTTTCACATCGAAACCGCTGGCTATTACAAAGCCGTTGACTAGTAAGAGGGACCACCTTTGCGGCTCTCTCATTGGAATAGGTCCAAGTTCGATCTTCATTGTCGTCTTGCGTTCTAGCATTGAACCTATGAAAGTCGCATGCACTTAGCGGGCGTTGTTCGACGATCAGCTTTTGTCGGGTCAACGTAACCGGAACGGACCCGGATTGTTATCGGGCCAAGGACTGTCAACTCGGCAGAATTCCGCCGCTACAACAATAACAACCAGCTTATGTGCGATTGCGGTGTCCTTCTGGCCTAAATCATCAATGTGTTTTACGTGAGTACCTACTATGCACAACATACCTCACGGTGCTTTCTATTGCTAGAAGCACGTAGATCAATACAATGCGTTGATAAGCGCCCCTTCTGGCCTAAAGTAGAATGTAGGAGATCTGTTGAACTGGTTCGACTACTGGTCCGACTACTGGGTCGACTAATGGTCCTGTGAAAAGTTCATCTTGCCACAATCGTAGGAGTGCTTACTGGACATTATCCATTAGGCATTCATGTGTTAAGGCGAAATATCCTATCAGACGCTAGTTGTCAAACTTGTATACGTGAAACGTGAGATGAAAACAGTCCGTCACTTTCTCCACCATTGTCCAGCCCTTGTAAGACTGAGGCTTAAATATTGCGGTAGTCTTGCCTTCGACGAACCAGTGTACATAGTCAAAACTGCAATTAGCCGTTTCAATAAATTTGTGGTAGGTTCAAAGCGCTTTGTGCTTATCTTATGATCCAGTATATAGGAGGTTTCTCAGGCTATAAACCAAATTTAATTTCCAGAATTTTTGTTTTAACTTCAAATTTAAATCTGTAAGCAACATAACAATCCGAATGCTTTCAATTCGCTTTATTTGTTAAGT
This sequence comes from Bactrocera dorsalis, assembly GCF_023373825.1. NCBI lineage: Eukaryota > Metazoa > Arthropoda > Insecta > Diptera > Tephritidae > Bactrocera > Bactrocera dorsalis. The sequence goes on along the minus strand of NC_064304.1, from coordinate 97,423,668 downwards.
AAGTCTTATCATATAGGAGTAAAACGAAAATGTACAAACAAATATAAAAATACAAACTACTGTGCGACTCAGCTGGCGACTCCGCACGTACAGAACTTCTTTCACACGCTGGGCACCACATTGTCTTGCCTAGGGGCGCGTGGGTCGCCAATTCATTTTCCGATTGCGAAGCGTGATTTTTATTGCATTTCATACATTTATGTGCATGTGTATGTGTGTGTTTGTGCATGGCCAGCAGACTGTGTGACCTTTTCACGCCTATCTGTCTCACTTATTTCCAGTCAATTCTCACACATTATTCGTTTTGCTTTCGCCCAGCAGGCGAGTATTTGTCGGCTCTGCGTCAAACGATTAGCAACTCTTTCCTTCCCAGTATGCCACTGCTTCGGAGCTACGTTCGGGTGATTGATTAATACTTGAAGTGACAAACTGTCGTTGCGTGATGGTGTCGAAAAAATAATACCAGTTGAATTATAGCTGTTTGAAGTGTGGAAATTTGGGTAGCGAAAAGTAATTTTCTTGTCATTTTCCGCCAGGCATTTCAAATATTTTGTTTTTTCCTCACTAGTATACCCGAAATATTTGTTGTTTGCTATGAAAAGGTTATTATCACGTATATATTTATAAAATGTTGTTACTAGCCCGTGAAGTAGCTCAGTTTCAGGTATTAAACAATAAAAATTGTGTGGAACCAAACTTCCACATGCATACTCTCTCTCTCTCTCTCTCAAAAATTATTGTAATTTTTTACATTTTTATTGCAAAAGTTTTATTAGCGATTCGAAAAGTGTCAAAAAGTAAGCTACTAAATATTAAAATGTTAGCCAAAGTCTCCTAAGCGTTCGTTGTGTGCTTACTCGGCTGCGTTGTAAAGTTTTCGGCCATGAAAAATTTCCAGCCGCTTTGCATTTGTTAGCGATTTCTGAAAGGACTACGGCTATGTTGTCAGTCACAGTTCTTTTTTATTCACCTTTTTCGACACATTGCGCCCACACCTCTTATCTGCCTGCAACTGTGAGTACCTAAAACAGTTAGCAGCGCTATTTTATGCCCGAAGTGTCGGAAACCTGCTTTACCCTGCACATTAATAATTGTCTAACCAACCCAAAGCTATAAAATTTATACAAACTTCCCAATGCATTTGACCGCTGGCCGTGCCTTTACCTTGTCGCGTTGCCATAATTTGTGCATTATTCTATCCTTTTCCATAAACGAGTGACCTTTTGGCAACCGCAAATGCACCTTTTTGTAGCCGCAGGCAACCCAAATGCAACCCACGTTAGACCTTTTCCCAACGGGGTGCCATAAAGGAGCACCTCAACGAGCTTTTATGTGGTGTAATGTTTTAGCGAAAAGAGAAAGAGAGAGAGAACGAAGGAGACAAAGTTGATCGCAAAAATATACGGGTTGTCATTGATGATATTGAACCCAGTTTCTAAAGTATAATGTGGGTCACTGCATATCTTCATAGTAGTAGGGTCATCTGTGGCTCGTTCAGATACAGTCACATTTTATGATGAGCTGGATTTCATTATTTTTGAGAACGGTTCTTTGCACATCCAGAATAAATCCGTATGTTGAAATGTTTGTGAGTTACTTTAACCGCTTTGAATGGATGAAAAGCATAATCTACCTCATCGAAAGGTGCTTTCAAAGGTTCGAACCAAATAAATACTGTTGAAAGAGTGTTGATATTTTCTTAATCCCAACAACTAGAGCATTAGACTTCTATTACAACAATCACTATTAGAAACAGTTTAACAAGAAAAAAGCAAGGAAGGTCCAGTTTCGGTTACAACCGAAAATTTCATGCAAGGAATAAAACCAGGAGAGTCTCATCACGTACATAAAGCTTGTTAGTTAGATGGGATCTAGGGCGAGCTTTCACCCGATTTTCTTCATTCTAAGCGATATGCAGCGATATACATATGAAACACACTCTCTCTCAATTTTATTAAGATAACTCACATACTGTCCAATTTGTGCGATAGAAAGTCAAAGTTCGAAAGGAAAGAGTCAGATGGACTTTAAAAGCGTGTTTTAGGGGAAGTAGGTGTGACTGTAGTCTGATTTCGCCGATTTTTACACTGTAACAAGGTCGAAGGCGCTGATAACCCCTGCATGCAAACCAGAACCAGATACGAAGGCACTGATGGTGTGCAATCGGCTTGCTGGTAAATCCAAGGATTATCAGACCACGACTAATTATCACTTATGGAGCAGTTACTTGGGTTTCGAAAGCATCGCAGACGTCGGTAGGACTTCAACTATCGAAGCTGCAACGACTCGCCTGTGTCTACATGTCGGGTGCCGTGTGTAAGTGTCCCATGGCGGCACTTAGTCTTGTTAGAACTCACCCCTCTACACCTAGTAATCGGTCAAGTCGGCAAAGACACTCTGCTCCAAATGACATCAGAAAGGTAAGGTAATGTCTTTCCAACGTTTGAATGAGCTAAGTGGCGTCATAGCACTGGCCCTTCTCCCTAGAAATAGGGTAAGATTACTTTCAGCACTAAGGCCGATTGAAGCGATTCCGTTACTGCTTAGGGACAGAACAATCAAGTGGTACACCGACGGCTCGAAAACGTTGGAGGGAATTGGCGCAGGCGTCAAAGGACCACGCACAAAACTCTCTATACATATGGATAGTTTTTCAAGCATATTACAAGCAGAGCGCTCTGCTATAAGTCGGTATGTAGAGTTAAACCTCCAACGCAACTATCAGATCGAAGGTTTAGCTATACTAAGCGATAGTCAAGCAGCACTCAAAGTGATTTATGCATAAGAGATCAAATCGCTATTGGTGCAGGAGTGTATAGAACGGCTGAATAGTCTTTCGGAACGTAGCCAAGTGCACCTTACTGGGTGTCAGAACACAGAGGTATAGCCGGGAATGAACTGGTTGATGAGCTTGCCCGCTCCACAGCATCCACCAACAGGGTAAAACCGGAACATTTCATTGCGGTTGGTCCCCACACCATAAAGGAGATGCTCCGCAATGATGAAAGAGTGGGTAGGGAGTGGCATTGGCAACAACTCCCAGGCCTGCGCCTTGCCAAGTTGCTAACGGGTGGTTACAACCTCAAAAGGTGTAAATATGTAATCAATCTTCCAAGTGAAAAGCTCAGGCTACTTGTCGCCTTCTACACTGGCCATTGTAAGCACAAGGGTCACTTAAGTATTTTACATGGGTCTAGTTTCTTGCGTAAACTGCCGGTTCTGCGACTTAGAGTCGAGAACACCAGTACGCCTGCTAATGGACAGAGAGTTCGCCTGTCTTGAGAGATCCTTCAAAACTTTGGCGGTGCCAAATGATGAAATTGATATTTTTTCGCCGATAATTTTCAAAATATATAATTATTTTGATTTCTTCAATTCCATATTTAATAGGCAAGATAAAAGTTTTCTTACGCAGAGCACAACAATACTCCCTACTCTCAAGTCCATAACAGTCAATAGCTCTGTCACTTCATCGATCGATTAACTTTTCGCATATTTTCAACTTTTCCACTAAATGAATTCTGACTCCGACCTGGCCAATTTATATTCCACTTAATATTTTCAAAATATTTACTTGCATTTTCTTACATTATTAAAAGCCATGCATCAAACTTCAGCAAACTGTTTGATTGGCCGTGCCATTTCGCAAGCATCTACGCCATTTTAATAACCTTTTGAAACTTTCCGGCACACAAAAGTTTCCGACTTCCATTACTTGTGCGCTCTTCTGCAGGCTACTTATTTTAATTTCATTTAACCCATAACTACCCCACAATTAACCCAATTTTGCATTGTTGCACTGCTTAGCGTAAAAGAAATATGAAAGAATGGAAGAAAAGACAACACCACTAGTGCTGCGGCTGTTAGTGTAGTGGTCGAAACTTGGTTTCAACTCTTGACTTTTATGCTTTTTCAATGACCGAAAGCAGCTGTTCGAGACATTTACGGTCTCACTTCGGGAGAACTTCGTTGTCAAATCAACTGGTGCGAATATTCAATGCAAATTATTTGACTGCATACACCAACAACTTCAATACTTACACACCGACACCGACGTATACATACAAAAGTATATACAAAAGTACAAACAAAAGTATGCTCTGTAGCGCCTACTGCAACAGCAAAATACGTACGGACGACTCCGCTTCACTTTACTTAACAAGTAAAGCGAAACTCCATTATCATCTCGGCAATTATTAGCAGCAACTTCATTGCATTGACCCACGTCAATTGGGGTCAATTGCATTATTTGCAGCCGTTTGCAAATTGTTGGCAATTCCGTACGCATTCTACGTCGCCTGCAGTTGTGCTTGTGTAGTTGTAGTTGTAATTTTGTGTATGTAACAGATTTTCGCCACATTACCACATTGCCATTGGTCGTTCGACCACCACCAAGTAAAAGGAGTCGGAAAGTTGCTTCGCTTCTGGGAAAAAGCAATGCCGCACTAAGAAGAAAGTGCAACAAAAACTTAACAGCAATGCGCAAATTCAATTAAAAATTATTTTCCGACAATATTCATTTCATTGCATTTCTTTCGCACTACACTTTTAATGCTCTCCTTCACTAATTTTGCACTCAACCAAAGTTTCAAAGTTTTTGTGCGAACCAGCGTGCGCTTTTCCCATTATATGGCAAATATGGTAGGAATGTATATATATATATATATATAAGTATATTTACTGTTACTTAGTGACTTTGGAATGGCTGCTCCAATGCAGTTTTTCATATGCAAACACATACACAAACATATACAGATGTATACGTACATGCCGATTGTCTGTGTGTACTCGCAATTCATTTGGCAAAGATATTTTTTGAGCTTTGAACTGCTGTGAAGCAGAAATGGGAGAAATTACCGGTAAAAAACAGTGTTTCCCGGAAAAAGTACGAGTACAAACTCCTTTTTGTGTAAATGCAATTTTAATTTAATTCCATAATAAATAAATTTCATATTAATGGTTTTTTCAATAAAAAGTGGAATTTCAATATCTGTTGTGCGAATATTATATACTTATGCGTTGATATTTGTGCATATGTAACGTGTTTGCATATAATGGGTGCTCCAAATAAAGGATTTTTTTTAAAAAGTCTTTTTTGACAAATCACGTGTGATTTGTGTCAAGCTGTCATATTATTTTTGTTCAGCATTATTTGGCAATTCATCATGGAAAAACTTAGGCCTTACAAATCGTTCAACTTTATTACGAAAACTCACGTTCTGTAAAGAATGAGTTTCGCGCTTATGGTCCACATAATTGGCCTATTGAGCGTACTATTCGTAACACCACCACCCATTCATTACTGTATAATATTCGACCGAATAGACCACACCAAGCACGCAGTGAAGAAAATATAGCAGCCCTAGGTGAGAGAGTACACGAAGACCGAGAATACTCGATGCGGCGCCGTTCGCAGCAAATCTAACTGACATATGGCGCATTTCACGTCGAGATCTTAAATTGAAAGCCAACAAAATACAGCTTGTGCACGAACTGAAGTCGCTCGACCCACCCAAGTGACATCGCTTCGCTCTATGGGCTCTTGAAAGGTTCCAAGAGGACTCGACGTTTTAATGCTAAATTTAGTTTAGCGATGAGACCCATTTTTGGCTCAATGCGTATGTAAACAAGCAAAATTGCCGCATTTGGGACGGAGAGCAATCTGAAGAGATTCAAGAGCAGCCATTTCATTGAGAACAAACAACGGCTTAGAGTGGCTTATGGGCCGGTAAAATCATCGGTCCATATTTCTGCAAAAATGATGCCGATGAGAACGTAACCGTCAGTGGCGACCGTTATTCCATCATGAAAACCGATTATTTGATGCCTGCAATTGAAGCGCGTGATCTCGACGACATTTTTTATCAACAAGATGACGTCACTTCCCACATATCGCATCAATTAATGGATTTATACTTCGGTCAGCAGATAATTTCACGATTTGGGTCGGTTGATTAGCCACTAAGGTCGTGTTATATTACACCATTACTCTTTTTGCTGTAAGGATAGATAAAGTCTAAAATCTATGCGGACAATGCCGCTTCGAATTAGGTCTTGGAGCAAAATGTCGTGTCTATCATTCGCCAGTTACCAGTCAAAATGCTCGACCGAGTCATCGAAAATCGTACGGACCATCCTATACAAAGCCGCGGTCAAGAATTGAAAGTTACACTCTTCAAAAAAATAAATGCCAAAGAATGTTCTTTAGAATTATAATAAACACTTCTTATTTAATTTGATGTTTCTGTGTTTTTTCTTCCAAATAGTAGGGAACCTCGAACCTCACCCTTTATATGCACATTCATTAAATTTATAAGTTGGTTATGTTTTGTTACAAAAAAAATTTCCACTTCAAAGCATAATACATATGTGAGGAAGTTTTTTAAAAGAATTTTTTTTAAAAGAAATTTTTTAAAAATATTATAAATATTATAATATTTAAAATATTTTTTAATAATTTTTTCTTGTTGTCATATACTTGTATTCTTATTTATAGGTATCCGTTTTGTATAAGAAATTTGCATACCCAGACTTTTTACCAGAAAAATTAAAAAAGAAATATGTATACTGAATTATGAGTTTTAAAAGTTTTATTGTCTATGCGGTAGAATATAATTTTCCAGCATATTTAATAGTATAACTTTTTTTGTGTATAAATTATAAGGTTATGGGTATCAAGGACTAATAAAGTGCTCACATTTAATATTGTCGTCTTAGTGGGCTTATTTTCGGTAAAGGTTAAGTTAAGTTAAATTAAGTGGTCGATACTATAACGTCGATTCTACAAAAATTGATCAAAAAGACCTTCATTAATCGACAAGGCGCTTTGAGCTATTCAAAATTTTATTGAGGTGGTCAACATCAGCTACAGTCTCTTGATGCGCTAAAGGTATGACTGTCGAATAGTTTTAGCCTCAGTCTTGCAAAGAAAGACCAAGTGTATGAATATTTCCACCTCATTTTCTTCCATGCAACTTGACAATTTGCGTACGAGAAGATTTTCAGCCTATTGGAAAATATCAAGTAAGAACTCCTAAGCTTAATGCAAGGTGAACTTTGCTAAAGGTAAGGAGTTCTGTAGTTTTCTTACGTTTAATTCTAAGTCAGAAGGACCTCGCAGTTTCATAGGAGCTGATCATCGACGAAAACCTGTTAAGCGAACGCTAGGTCCATAGCTTCAGTGCTAGAGCCCAAGATAACGTAGATCAGACTCGTTCCCACTCTAGTTTGAGCGAAGTACAAGTGCCAGTTTTGCTACTTCATTGGCTTTGTAGTTTCTAGTAATTCCGCTAAGACTAGGTTCTTGAACGAGTCTGATGATGAATTACATTGGTGCTATTTATAGTGAGAACAGACATTTCTTGACTAATTTTGAGCGATCATAATGTTAATATCGGCGCTCTGCTGTCGAAGTGAATACTCATCTCCCTGAAAGAAGTTTACATCTTCTCTACTGCTACCTTAATAGTAGTCAGTTCTGTCTGAAAAACACTACAGTAGTCTGGTAGCCTAAAACTAAGTTTGAGTGATAGCTTTTTACAGAATTTGCCCCTTCCAAATTTCCTTTATAGCTTCGACTTACCCGTGAAAAAGCTCATTGCGTCTTTTCTATAGCAACATCTTCTAACCCACGTATCCAACGTGGGAATGTGGCCGGAGAAACAGCCTCTGTCGAAATCCGTAAACCCGATATACCATAGAGTTTCTTTTTAAAGTCCCAACCGACGTGTCTCGTAGGGAATACCTTATATTTGGTTTGAGGAAAAATGAGCTTTTCAGATAGCCATCTCTATTTATATTGACTACAGACGGTATTGAGTTAATACATGAAAAAATTAGTAATGCAGATTTTTCGATTTAGAGGGCAGCGGAAAGAAATAAGTACTTAAACTCCCGGATCGTCTAAATCCAGCTCATCCAACCCCTTTAGAAATAAACCGATCTAACAGCCTTCTAAAGAGCATATTGTCAAAGACGCTCAACCACATTCTTGAGCTTGTTGCCGTGGCGGATCCGTAACTTCTAGTAGGCATTTCTTTGTAACATATTTTAAATCCTGATCTTAATTCGTAAATTCTTCTAAATTTGAATTAAAAACGCCGTTTGTGGATATTTGTAGAAAACTCGACAGAGCAAACGCCATTTCTGTTTTGTATAATTTCAACTAAGCTGTTAAGGAACATTTTTCTTAAACCAGTTCTTAAAGATCTATGGATCCATATAATCTTACGTAGGTATCGTTGGTATATACTATAAGTCTAAGATTCGATCTCTTGTCAGTACAATTTTCTTTTATAGGAGTTTGATAAAAAAAATAAGCGTAATCTTGAAAAGATTGGGAGCGATCGGTGACGTCAACGAGCTGTTTCGACGTCAGTTAAATGTCGTTACTGTTGCTTAGTAGTTCTAAACATGTAATCTTCAAGATTGGGTCTCAAAATTGTGGATTGAGACCCATTGCTAGACTTTCCATCAATATATAACTCTACCTTCTTCACAAAAATGCTGAGAAAGTATAGTGACTGTGTGTGTAGATTAGATAAGATAATTAAGTGAGTATTGCATCGCGACCTAATGTCTATTGTGCCCTCTCCTAAGTCACAACGACGCAACTAGCTCCATCAAATTGATAAGTTCCAATATATTGCTAAGTGCTATTGAGGCGATGTGATCCCTATTTGGAAATATGGATCCTACGGTCTTCAACCTGCGCCTACAAACTGCTTTGAAGTCGTTTAGCAGGTATTCTTGTGTTTCAGACTCCAAGCCGCAGGACCGGCGATTCGCATAAGAAACTGAGTCATTTTAAATAAGTGCTGTTTGTGGGTGTAACCAACTAAGCAACCAATCAGGAATATTCACCAATTTGGAAGAAATTTAATCAGAGATTTTAAAGAAAAACGTGAGAAAGAGAGAAAAAACTATTTTTAACAATTACGTTTACATTCGAAATACGCACAGAAATAGCGTACATTTGCGCTTGAGAAGAAAATCGAGGTAATACTAACAAGAAAATATGACTAGCTCCCTTCCAGCGAATGCCATGCAATTTCCCCTACTTGTCCTTCAAAGTTTAAAGTGCAACGTACGCGAAATTTTGTTGGCAGCCAGCTGCCCCGACAATCAAACGCTTACCACCACTACCAATGTGTACAAACATTTTACAGTTATTTTATTTGGGTATTTGTTTAGTTATTGCATATGTGTGTGTGCGTGTGTGTGCAATATGGTAACAACTAAATATCGGAGTGCAATGATGCAATCATTCGTGAAAAGGATATGCACTCCAGTGGCATTGCTTGCCAGCAAATAAAAATTATGAAGCAAAGCATAAATAAATTGCCAGAAAAGAGTAAACAAAAAACAAGTGCAATTCTCTATGCATGCTTACGTGTGTTTGTTTGTGTGTATATGTTGGTAAATATATGTAACTTTTTTTGTTGTTTGTTGTTTGCTTTATTTATTTGTATGCGCGTATTGCTTTCATTTGATATGTGCTCAGTGGCTTTCCTTTTGGCAAGCAATGTTGCGTGTTGCCGACTTTATTGAATTATGTGGCAGGCAGCGTTGCATGCAATGCTACACACCGCAAAGCAATAAATAATTATTGTTGCAGCAGGAGTAGAACTCAGCGCGCTCCTGTATATATAGGGTGATCCCTGTCGAGGCTACCTACTTAAAAAAAAACACAGAAACTTCAAATTTAATGAAAAATGTTTCCCCTCATTCGAAAGAAGATTCTTGGCATTTATTTTTTTGAAGATTATAACTTTCAAATGTTGACCGTGGCTATGCCTTAGATGGTCCATCCGTTGAGTGCAATTTTTGATGACTTGTTCGAGCATTTCAACTGGTAACCGGCTAATGATAGACGGGATGTTTTGCTTCAAGGCCTGAATTGAAGCGAGATTGTCCGCATAGACTTTAGACTTTACATATCATCAAAAGAAAAAAGGTAACAATGTGATATCACACGACTTGGCGGCCAATCGACCGGTTCAAAAGTTGAAAGATTTGTAAAGAGCTAAAGAGATATATAAGAGAATAGAGGTTTCTAATAACCTATTTTTCAGAGTACCCAGCGAAAAATATGCAGTTTTTACCCGCCCTAGTATACACACATGAATACCTTTGCGGCTCGGTTAATGCTTCGCAATGATTTTTGCTGGTAAATTATTAAACCGTTATTTATTTAATTTAAATGTTAAGTGTTTTAATTGCGCTTTTATCGAAATGCATAAAGATACTGTTATAGTACATTTTTTTAATTTTTTTGGTTATAATTATTCAGATGTTGGTTGGTTGGTTGAAAAAAGAGGAGCAAGAGCGTCAGACCGGGGGTTGGGGTTGGGTTTTGGTTTCTGAGGATAGTGTGCTGGCTATTTTGGGGATGGATTTTGAAGAACTCTCCGCAGTTAAAAGTTATACATTATTTCCATCATAACTGACACCCTCGAAGAAAAGGGCTCTGAGTTGCAAGTACAAAATTAAATAGTTTTGCCCCAAAAATTCTATTCTGGATCCGCCACTGTATTGACACCTAGACTGGGTCCAATGACCTAGAATTATAAATCCGCTGGTCGTAAGCACTGCTGCTTAAACGTTGTTCGTGCATAATTATGTTTTCAATTATGTTAAGGAAATACTCGTGTAATCTCAGATTTTTTGAATTGTAAATTTCTTCATTAGTTGACAGTAGTGTACACTTTAGTAATATTAGTTTTGTATAAAAAAACTATTTATAAGTTAATATTGGAAATAAATAAACTTGAGAACAATTTTATCTTTTCAGGTATGTATATTCCATTGGACGTAAATTATATATAAACAACATATATAAGTAAGTACTAATAATTATGTAAATAATTAAGAAATCGGCGGGCGTAGAATAACCAATTACAGAAATAAAAATTCCTTCGTTTGTCAGTACATTACTATGAGCAATAGAAATACTTTGTTCATAATTTAAAAATTCAAATTTAATTTCCAAAATATTTTTCGTTCCCCACAAAATAATCTCCCTTGGCTCTAATACACTTGTGCAAATGTGTTTTTCAATTCTCGAAACAGTTATTAAAGTAAATTTCTGGAACGGTATTCAATGCGCTTAGCGATTCACGTTTCATGTCTTCAATTGACTCAAAACTATGTCCCCAAAATGCTGGTTTGGGTTTGCAGAAAAGCCAGAAGTCACACGGAGCTAATTTAGACGAATACGGTGGTTGCGGCACGATATGGTCGAAAGAAATTCGGAGTATACCACACCTCGATTATTGAAGAAAACTGTCAACATAATCATCATTTTCGACCTCCTTTGACGTGATTTTTTAGGGTATATTCGGTCGATTGTTTCCGGGTTGTAAGCATAGATTCGAGACTCATCGCCAATAGCAATACGTTTCTTGACATTCTGGTAGTGGGAAAGCATTGTTTCATAGACGTTAACGCAACCCTGTTTTTTGAAAAATTGAATGATTTTGGAACCAATCGTGTTTTGATTGTTTTTAGGCCCAAGTGATCTTTCAAAATGGTTTTCACTGATCTTTCCGATTTTCCAACGATCACAGTAAGATCTCTGGCTGTTAATCATCGATTTTCAATCACCAATTCCTATATTTTATTGTCGTGTTTATCGTTAGTTGATGATGACCGTCATAGACGTGATTCGTCGTGAACGCGTGAATAATTTGTACCAATCAGAAACTCTTGCTCGCCCTACATTATCACCGAAGGCCTTTTCCAGTATCCTGAACGTTTCGACACGAAAAATTTGATTCCGCATACAATATTCAATGGAACTTCTTTGTTGAAAAATTTCACTCGTCGTCAAAATCAGACGGACTTCAGAAAAAGACTTCATACTAAACCTTTTACATTTTACTTTGAACCCGAAGACTTTCGTCACTTCACAAGTGCTGGTTGCTGATCAACGCTTGCTGAGGTGTGGCGAAGCCCTTATATCTAGCGCCCGTATGCTCGAAGCCAGGTAAACCTGCTCGTTCCCATATTGATGAAATTTAGCTTAGGGTGCCATTTCTTGTCATATTGGTTTCCAAAGGATTCCGCTGTAGCTAGGCACCCAGACAAGCTTGAGAAGGAAGTAGTTTGATGTTATTGCTAGTGCGGTCATGTACTCCTTGAGATTTGAGCTTACTTTCAGAAAGCCCAAGTTCGTTTTAGCAGTACTATTTCTGCTTAAAAAGCCCTGCAGGGGTGTGGTAGTCTGAAGCAAGAGTTGAATGAGAGCTCTAGACACAAGACTCCGTCACTAACCTTCCCCTTGACTTTGGATTCATCCGTAAAAAAGTTAACTGCGTCTTCTGCAACGACTCCGCCCTACTATCCTATCCTACCTATTTTTCGGAGATCAGAGAAAATGTTGCTAGGGTTCCGCTACGCAGTGGTTCAAGTTATCAGAGATACAGTCAAAATGAGAGAAGATTTCGGAACGTTCCTTTCTAGGACATTTAATCGGTCCAGTTTCTTGGAGGTGGATAGCAACCTTCATAGCAATTAATGTTATGTCCACTGGTGCTATATCATATATACCTGAATAATGGTATCATTGGTGCTGCACGACTGATGTCAATGAGGGAGAATGAACACATTATAGCGTTCTTAACCGAGCATTCTCCATCTGACAAATTTGCCATAGAACAATATTGACTTAATTATGGTTTCGAAAAACCAAAACACAAAATTCGGTAAGAAACCCACCTCTTCTAAATTGCTCCTTTACAGCTACATCAGTTGACCAATGCTCCACTTATTGAGCTTCGCTAGATCACTCTTTGATATCAAATACCCATTTAATCCGAAAAAATTATAGCTTTCTCTTCTCTGATATAATATTTTTGCCTCTCAAAGAAAAAAAACACATGAGTTTTATGTCATTTTTTTCAATTCCTCTTAATTTCCAATTAAGGCACCCTTATGCATAATTAAGGAAAATATTTATAATCAAATAACGGCAACCACTGCTCGAGTATGCATAAACAATTAGGCGCAGGAATTACACGCTTGACAATTCAGGCATAAATAGTGTCATGCATAACGCTTTTCATTCCACAGCTAATTTGTGCGAGCTGGTGGTGCGTAATTACTCCATGTAATCATAATGCATTATGGATTGGAATAATGAAATTCTCGCTATTCACGTGCCTTGTATTCACGCGATTGAGCTTCTAAGAAAATCTGTCAATTCTGCTTCTAATTATGTCGTGGACATTATTCCGTCTAACATACTCGTAGATAATAGTGAATTAATTCGATAGCTTATTAGGAGAGTTGTGATTAATACCTGACCATGCAATTTGGGGGTACGTGTATGACTATGTATAATACATGTGTGTCGATTTTCCGAAAACTGACATTCTGCCACAAATCAAATCAAGTTTATTATAGAGAAGCGTTCAGCTATTCCAATGGCGAAACCGCTACTGGCTATAATCCATTTACCGTGGTCAATCAACTGGCAGCTAGCAACCGCAAATCGGTTACAGTTTGGTCGGCGCAGTGTTTGCGGTATATCGTTTGTCCAATGTTGATTTTTGAATCGAGTTCAAAATGTGGTTCACTGCTTTCAACACTTGACATATTTTGATATTAAAGCTTCAAGAGGAAATGCAAGTATTTCTCGAAAATAGTTAACAGTACTTGGAAAAGAGATAGAAATAAAGCAAACTGCATTAAAATTTTGATATTTTACAAGATTAATATTGCAGCGGCTGAAGAAAATTAATGATAAATAAAACAAATTATTCTAGAAAAGTAATAAGCGAATCATTATATTATGGCTGAGGCATTGAGATGAGGGTTAAGTTGTAGATTTGATCCAAAATCGATGGATGTCCCCTGGACAAATAAGTGTGTTTCTCATGAACTTCTTAAAGTGTGTCACCGGATCCTCAAGATCGACCAAGCTTTTGAGCTTGCCACAAATATAGCGATACAGCTTTCTGAGCGTCCGACAGAATATTTAGCGGTACCGCGTGAAAATCTTATAAATTGTGTTGAGTTAGAATATCTACAATTGCAACGAGATTGGTTTAGCTAACAGCCAGTAGTTCGTAGGATCTCTTACGGTTCACGCAGAGTCGTATGGATTTTGCAGTCGCTCAAGTTCTGGTTGTTAGCCAGCACTTGCAGAGCTTACGGGGGGAACAAAGGTTCAATGCCGAATGCAAGAAGATATCGGAAAATCAATTTGCTTCCAATCGGCTGAAATTTGAGAAAAAGAGACCTACTTAACAAACTCAGAGTTCGACAATGTCGCTGTAACTAAGCACGCATACCAGTCTTGTACGGGAGAAGCTTCAAGTTAATGCTAGCGAGATCATTCACTGCGTGTTTAGTTTTGAGCGAATATTAGCGAGCTCAAAGCCTGAATGCCCGCTCGGCTATCGGAGTGAATGCACACCTCTCTGAAGAAAGCTTCACTTCGGAGCAGTACATATGCTGCAACCTCGATGGCAGCCACCTTCGCTTGAAAGCAGCTGCAGTGAGCTGGTAGTCTGAAACTAGAGTTGATAGAGAGCTTCCGACAGAATAATGAAAGACTCCATCATCTATCCTATATCATATCATATCTATCCTCCCTCTTCACTTCGAGCCATCCTTACAAAAGCTGGCTGTCGCCTTTCTCTAACGACTTCGCTTGGGATGTTATCGATACCATCATATTTACATATACTGTTCTGAGCTTTCATATCCTGGTATTCATTACAACACATTTAACTTGAGACTTTTCTGGTAAAGAAATTTCACTTATAGAAAATAGCAGTACGTGCATTAAAAGAAATGTTCTTAAGCCAAGTCGTCGTAAATCTGTTTGACCGCTTTTATTTGCATTTTGAATGTTTATTGTTATTTTGTATAATAAGTAGTATATTGCTATTCTGAAATTTAATAGCTGTTTAGCTTATCATCTCGCACTTGACTGGCCACCTTAAATCCGTTAATCAGTTAAAAATTGCGAGGCGTCCTATTTGTGCCTTCTACACCGTTGCTCTCCCACTTTGTCATTTATTTAACTGGAAGTCATAAATTTGCTTTAAATTTGCAGTTATTTATTTTAGCTGTTTTATGTCAATTGTTTTAAGATTTATTGTTATTTATTGTGCATTGTTTGATTTTCAAGCAACGCGTTGACGCTTTGAAGGTAGTATTACGTTATGAACCTTTTTGTTTGCCTACGAGTCTTTGCCAAAATTCGGTCACTGAAGTATAAATATTTTAAATAATAAGCACTAAGGGTTTAAACTTGTTTCTAAATTAAGTCAACGGTTTTATTGAATGGTATAGTTGAGATGGCTTTAAGTACAATCTACAACACGCTTCATTTAATGATTTACTTACTGGCACTTACAACTTATGGATCTACATTAATATACATATATTTATATTAACGGAATTATGCCAGTTAATGTTCATATCCCTGTTTGTTGTTCAAAGAAGAATTTTAATAACGTATTCCGGCGCATAGCGATGGGTCTTGACATCTGTGCCAACTGGTCGGTGGGTCACTGAAAGACAATGACATCGCAATTAATTCTCACCTCTTAAATAGGTATAACTGTTGCCCTCCCGAGCTCTGTCAAATCTTAGGGTAATCCTAGAAATAAAAATGAAATTGGTGGGAACACACCAGGCTTCCAAAACTCTTCGAAATTGGAACTCCGCTAGAAGAGTCAATACGCTAAGTTAAGGTTTACGATTCTACATTGCCTATTGGCTCTACAGTTGTATTATCCGTTCCACGCTAACATATGTGGCCTTACTATGCCGGGGATATCGGCCGCAAGGAAAACTGCATTAAAAAAGGCCCCTATACAAAGGCTCACTACATTAGGAGGCCATAAATAGAATCCCGGTCAAAGACAGCCAATATTGCAATTCCCCTAAACTACCTACTTCAAGCGTTATCTAAAGCAATGGATGCTAGAAAAAAACCTCAGTTCTTTGAACAGAAAATTTTCTATATTTACAAAATGATTATAATGAACGCTTATAGTTTTTATAGCAAAATAAGCTACTTAAAAGCTTTAAAGTACACACACTCGCAATCGCTGTTCAGACAGCTGTAACTAATTTTATGTCCCATCCAAATAGTTAGTTGGCATATTTGGCTGATTTTTATTGACCGAAACGGCGCAGTCGACCAGCTATGAGTTGCGCAGCCGTTATATGACTGGCCTACGGATTATTAGGCTGGCTAGTGTGTGAGTGTGTGCGACAGTGCGCTTCCGTCGCAGCGCTTTGACAGAAGCTTATCGCGTGGATTTTCTTTTTATTGCTGATTAAATTTCTGTTATTTGCTTTTTTAAAGCTATCAAGCGATTTTATGGTCTAATATTGCGTTTCATTGCTTTCTAGAAAAATGCGGATTATCATCGCTGCTTTTTATAACAATATTTATTTGAACACTCACAGCACTTTCTTATTTATATGATTATTTATTGGTTTGGATTTTCCCACCATATTATTATATTAGCCTACAATCTAGCTATGCAGATTGCAAATCTTTTTCGGCTCCGTGATTTGCAGTGCTGATAAGCTGATATGCATAGAAAACAACACAATGACAGTGGGAGAGCCTATAATATATATTTGTAAATGATCAGCGTGACGAGCTGAGTTGACTTAGCCATGTCCAATGTCCTTGTCTTATAAGCGAATTAGTCACCCAGCTTTTGAGATATTGCTCTAAAATTTTGCACACTTCTTTATTTCTTCAAGAAACTGTTCATTTGTCGGAAACGCTGATATCGGACTACTATAACATATAGTTGCCATATAAAATAAACAATCAAAATCAAGTTGTTGTATGAATTTTGTATTTGTTAAGATATCTCCACAAAATTTGACATCAATTAATATCCAAAGCAATGCTTCAATATACATATGTTTTAATTTATATCGGACGACTGTGGCGTATAGCTGTCATATAAGCTGAATGAGCAAAATCAAGTTCTTATATGAAAAACTTTTGTATTTGTTAAGATATCTTCAAGAAATTTGGCATGGATTAATATCCAAAGCAATGTATCAATTAATATATAAATTCTTTAATATCGGCCTACTCTGGCATATAGCTGTCATATAAACTGAACGATTAAAAACAAGTTCTTGTATGGAAAATTTTTTTATTTGTTAAGATATCTACACGAAATTTGCCACGAATTATTGTAAAAGTCAGCGGTTGATTTTCTGAACAAATTGTTCAAATCGGCACACTATAGCATATAGCTGCCGTATAAACTGTACAATCACAATCAAGTTCTTGTATGAAAACTTTTTGATTTGTGAAAAAGATACTAAAAAAGTAAACATTTTTTCTTGTGTTATAACTTTTTTTGTATTCTTTTGTCCTCCTTCTCTCCTTCCACCTTCAGCTTGAGGCCAATTCTAAGCTCAATTGTTTCGAACGTCACTCATACGCACTGTCGATACATATTTATTGAGGGTGGACATGCATATACAAATAAGTATTTACAAGCTTTTGTGCACGCGAGCCAATTTGTACGGAAAAAATCATAACTGCCCTTAGCAAAATTCATAAAATAGACACTGCGAAGAGAAATATTAAGCTATAAACCAATATGCAAACAAAAGTGGATTTAAAAAGAATGCTCGCAAAAATTACAATAATCCACTTTCTGCAATAAAAAACTAATTAATTTGCGCTCGAAAGCAAATATGCACAAATTAAGAAAAAAATAAATAAATCATGGATGAGATCCATACACACAAGCATAGGCAACAGCGCGATTTGCTTATGTGGGAAACCCCCTTCTCATTGGAATATGCATAATAAGCATAATTTCTACTCTTCAGTTGCTATGTACGTGAGTATAGGGATTATATTGTTGTTGCTGTTTGTTTTTTATTCTATTAAATTTGCTAGTTTTTTCTTCTTTTTTACTGTCAGAGACAATGTTTTGCGTCAATTTCAAAATAAGATTCAATATATAGTTATATATAAAAATATGTATATATGAACAGCTATATTTATATATATATGTTCCTGAAGTAAACAGTTGATAAAAACGTTAAATTATTATTCATCGAATGATAACAGAGCCAGATTTAAGTCATTGCATTGTGTACTTGATTGCAGTTCTATTCTACCATTCCCAATATTTAGCAATTTTATTATTTTTCAGGAAGGATCAGTTTGAAATTGTACGCATATACATATGTATTCATCATTCCCGTTTAAATATTGCATTGATCTGTGCAATGCTTCGAAAAGATTTCTGTATATCTCAAATTTTTTATCAACACTTCAGTTATTTTTTATGCCAGACCTTTTGCAATTTTAAATTGCCTGTAAGGATACCCCCTCCAATAGTTAGCAGGTATAAAAAAAATGTTATAGCTACCCATAGATGCATTGAATCACCCAATTTATTACTTAAGAACGAACAACTCTGTCCACAATATAAAAACTTGATCCACAGTTGTCGCCATTTACTTTGGCATCGCTTTCTTTAATGCACGTTTACGCCAATTTAAGGTTTGAATATTGGATACTGCGATGGTATCGCCATCTGTCGGTCAAACATTTCAAAATTAATAATTGATTAAAAATGAAAAAATAATTTAAAAAACATTTCCGGTGGACCAAATTGTAAATCTAAACCATTCTCGAATCTCCTTGAACATATACACAAAATTTCATCAAAATCGGTCCATCCGTTTAGGAGCAGTTCAAATGCAAACACACGGTCAGAAGATTATTAAAATTTAATATATTTTCCATTTCATGAATTTTATGCCGATTAAGCCAAATGTCGGAAAATTTTCACAATTTCCTCGAATTCAGTAAGCGGCTTTAAAATATATTCGCATGCAAAGTAGCAGCAATAATCGGGCAGTAAGTAGCCAAGAGATGAAATCACTCATACGCCATGTACTGCACTTTAGATTACCATACTGTGCTCGCTGTACAGCAGTGCATATGAAAGTCATCAAAATAATGCATTTCTGTACAGAGTTGCCATTTTTAAAAAAGTAAAAATTGTTGTCGACTAGTATTAGCATAACTGAAATTTAATATCAAAATAGTAAAGTTGGAAAAATTTCGATTTTTGCAACACTAGAGTAATTAATTCACCATCATCATTTAAATTAATCATTTAAGTGGTTGTAAGTGAAAAAGCCAACTTTTAACGCCTGTTCCACTTTGACTTCTACAGAATTAATTACTTACTAAATACGTAGGAACAATTAGCGCTTAACAAACGTCTGCTGGAATACGTCAGCAAATTTAGTACAACGACAATTAGCATAAGCTAGAACATACCATATTTGCTGCCAAAATATTTGCCTGTGTGTTCACCTTCACTGTTTCAACGATCTGCAATAAGCTAGTTAATAACAATAAATTTTGATTTGCGTAACTAACTTGTTTTCATTTATTTTACGGAAGTTGTCTAAGTGTTACGCAAAAGTCAAATTAGGTGCCCTTAAAAATTTTTTCAACTATGTTGAATACGCAGTTTATTGCTTATGTGTGAATCTAATGACATAAAAGTTAGACTTTGTGCGGAATATTCGGTTCTAACTTGAAAGCTGAAAGAAAGTCTGACAACGCTTGAGTGTTTTCTTATGAGTGTTATGCCAAATTTCTTGCAAAATATCACGTCAAATAGGAAGCGTGCCATATACTCAGCTCATCACGCTCTTTATTTACATACATATATGTTATATATCGTCACCTTAAATGAAAAATAACGTAACATCTCTTTTCATAAGTTTACAGGCGAAGGAAAGACGTTATAATAGAAACCACATATTGAAACACAATTTGAGTTTTGGCTATATATTGGTTATAAAATGGTTATATATTGGTTATGTATTGGTTATATATTGGTTATAAAATGGTTATATATTGGTTATATATTGGTTATATATTGGTTATATATTGGTTATATATTGGTTATATATTGGTTATATATTGGTTACATATTGGTTATATATTGGTTACATATTGGTTATATCTGACAACAGAAGCTGAAAATTGTATGATACATATATGTAACACTATGTAGCGAAGCGTAGGCAATAAAAAACTAAATTTCGATTATTTTTTTATTACTTTGTTTTGCATTTTACGTAACGATATATACGTTTTACGATTTCCGACGTTTCCTTCAAATTTCATTATACCATATACGCTGTTGAGGGTATACAAATGCTTTTGTTCACTTTTTCTCAAACTATATATATTTTGTGCTTAATAAAATCGCGTTAATTATTTCATACATTTTATATAAAGCAATTGCTGTTTTAAAAGAAAATCACCTAACGCTTAAATTGTGGTAATTAATATCTATATTTAAGCATGTATGTGTGTGGCTGGAAAACGTTTAAAATTATTTGCATGCAAAATGTTTATTAATTAAAAGGAAACATGTTTATTTGCATGTATTTACTTCGCCATTTGACAGCACGTCCGACAAACACATGCATACATACATATATATCGGCGTTCGTACGAACCTACGACAATAGACCACTATATGTTTATATGTACATAAATGCATAGGTCGAGGTGAAAACAATTTACGGTTCTCAGTTGACTTGTTATTAAAATATATTGTGCTTTTAAATGGGCGTCACTGCTGTACACGCATACACACAAACATATATGTACTACAAGAAAAAACGGACGTACATATGTTGATATATGTATGTATATATTTGTGTACTATGATTAACAACATTGCGATATATTGTGGGTTTATATACATAAATATATATTATTTACTTTCGTATATATGTATATGCATAAGTGCAGACAGCAGAACCGTCAAACTGCCCAATAATAAAATGCATTTATTTGCATATTTTCCAGTTTTCATAAATAAAAAATATGTGTGTTAGTCACTATGAATGCTGCGAGCGGGCTTTGACAACTTGACATATGTATGTAAATTACAAGCTCACTTTACGTAGCGTTTTTTGTCCAAGTTGCAGTCACATGTTTAATTAAAATGCACAAACAAATCAATTGACTCATTTTCTGATGGAAAATGATGATTGATGGAAGTCGGAAAATATTAGCGCAGAGCAATAAACTCTATATGCGTGTTATTTGTTTGACATACATACATACATACGTGCCTAAACAAGCAGGAAACATATGATAAAGCAATAAATAATGTGACTAATTTTACGTTTGATTAAATTTGTTAATCAGAGGACATTTCAATAGCCTTCATTGCGTATAATTCAAAGCTTCAATTCATTGATTCTAGGAGAATGCTGATGTGCGGTGTATAATTATAGATTGAATACCGTTTATTAAGTATCCCACAATGTTTAACCTGATGAGCTGATTCGTCTTTCTCTCTGTATTTAAGGGTTATAAAATTTTTATTTATTTATTTATTTATTTATTTTAAATTGACAGACATACTAGAAAAAAAGAAAACTTTTAAATTTATTGATCCATACTTTAGTATATTTTAACTATATTTTAAGACTTAAAATTAGTAAAAATATTTATTTGGAAAGAAACTACAGCTGATATCCATGAGATCCACTCAAAAAAGACGCTTTGCGGTAAGCACTATATCTCTAAACTCGAACTTCTGAAAACATGGTATAATTGAAATTCAGTGTGAATCCTTTCCTGAAACACATTAAAAGGGAAATTGCGGAGATTCATTACATAACGTAACTTTACTTATTTTTTGTTGCCTTTCATCATACGAGCAGCTTTGCATTAATTACATTTTCGCGGTTGTTGCCGCAAGCTAAATATCAACCAACGTGTTCAACACCTGATTTTTTCCTAACCTCAATTGACTTAGTTACAACATCGCTGGTAATTATTTAATATTGTGGTTGTTGTGTTACTAAACGAGTCGTAGCTGCTTTTTATCGTTCGACATGTTGCAGCAGTTACGCTTGTGGGAAACCCTATGAATGTTGAAAGATGAGTTGTTTCTGCAAAAGTTGCGTAACTGCATTTATATATGTAGATATAAATATGTACATAGATAGATATTTATATATACTTACTTACTTATGTATGTAGTAAGTTCACATATGTGGTGTTTTATTAAGCTTTGTGTGGCGCTTCAAGGCATATAAGCCATTTATGAGCAGTAACGCGGTTTTAAATTGACGCTTGTAGAAATATTTTAAGCAAAAAAGCGCGGAAAAGCCAAAACTTCAAACTCGACTAATAAAAGAACAATATAATATAAATTTCTAAATTTTTATTTTTTTTTTACAATTTTATTAGAATATTTTATGAAATGAAAATATTATTTTTTGGTTTTGCTGCAGAGTGGAATTTATTAATTATTTTATTTTAACCATATTTACGCGTTTAGTACATGAAACAATGTTGTTGTGCTGCTGCTATTGGTTATTCGTAACATTTACTGGATTCAGGCAAAGTACGAAAAAGTGAAAAAATGAGCAAAAACTCTAACACACAATAAACTAGAAAACAAATAGCGCAATTCTGCCGCGTAGCAGGGAATGGGAAAAATACAAGTAGAACATTCAATTTTCGCAAGTGCTTCCTCTGCTTGAACAGATCTACATACATTATATACACAAGTGCTGCTGCACTTACCAATAAACACATATACACATATACACCGTCTAAAACCCATATAAATGCAGTTTAGAATTCTTTTGTTTTTACTTTTTGTTTCTATGCAAATTTTGTTTAAATGGAGAAAATAAAAAGCAACCCTTTTGTCTGCAACAATTTTATGGCAACATTAAACACACATACAGACATGCTTACATATGTATGCAATCACGTATTTTTTTGCACATATCCACAACAAATGAATGTCAATTTCAGCTGCAGCGAAAAATATTCAAATTTAGATTTTTATTTCCTTGCAATTTCTTTTTTTTTTATTTTTCCATTTAATGTTTGGCTTTCGCAATTAAAATGCGCGTGAGTTGGTTTTTGTGCATTTCGTAAAAATTTTGTGGAAATTGGTTTGAAATTGCCGCGCTCTGTTGGCGTAAATGCACTTGTATGGTGCGCGGTTGGCATTTCCGCAAATTGAATTTTAAAAATGTCCCATTCACTATACATAGAAAACACATAGTAAGCACATTGCAGCAGCGCACAATTAATGGAAAATGGCGCCTAAATGTTAGCATTTATTTTGGCAATATGCAATAGTGGTACTTTCTGTGGGAAATATTGGCAGATTGCAATTTATTGCTCTTGATAAAAATTTAAGTTCAATTTCGTGAAGACAGCTTGTAAAATAAAACAGTTTTTCATACAAGGACTGGAGTTCGATCGTACAGTTTGTATGACAGCTATATGCAATAGTAGTCCGATATAAAAGATTTCTTCGGAAATTACAGCATTGCTTAAAGAAATTATCTACGTCTAATTTCTTGGAGATAACTCGTCAACTGAAAGAGTTTTCCATACAAGGACTAGATGTTGATCGGTCAGTTTGTATGGCAGCTATATGCTATGTTATTGCGATCAGAATGATTTCTTCGGAGATTATAGCATTGCTTAAAGAAATAATCCTCGCATATTTTCTTGGATACATCTCGTTAAGTAAAAAAGTTTTCATACAAGGACTGGAGTTCGATCGGTTAGTTTGTATGGCAGCTATATGCTATAGTAGTCGGATATCGGCAATTTCGACAAATGAGCAGCTCCTTGTTAAGAAAAGAGCGTGTGAAATATATCATACCGATATCGCAAAAATTTAGGCATTAATTCTCATTTGTACAGTTGGACAGAATAATGGGCATGATCGATACAGCTCGTCAGGCTGATCATTTATACATATTACAATGTATGATACCCTTTTTTCTGTAAATCTCACTAATTATATGCGTAAAACTTTTTGAAATACCTGTAAGACCGGAACAACGCAAGCCTTATGCTTATAGCTTCGCGATACCAACTCTCAAAGCTAGCTAAGGTGGCAGGTTGTCATTGAACAATTGACAGCCGCATTCAATATTATTGCATTTGAAATAAATTTAATGGCTGCGGGCCAAGAAAATTAAGTCAAAAGTTGAGTGTACGAGAATTAGTGAGCGCTAAAAGATTGCATTGAGAACAAATGCTGAGAGTAATGTGTGGGAGAGTAGATTAATGTGTGGTGTCTATATATTTTGATATTTATTTGGTTGCATAGCAATTTTGTGATTATGATTGAAAGCCAAATGATTTGCATTAAAACACATTTTTTTTAATTTTTTTTTGATAATGAAATATCGCTTAAGGCACCTGCCTTTAGATTACAAAAATATAGAGAGAAAAGGGATGGTAGAAAGAATGGTTGGGATTATGTATATTATTTGAAGGCCAAGGCCATTATACAAAACAAAATAAAATAATATATAATAAAAAAATTACTAACAACAAATTTGTGGAAATATATATATTTATTTACTCGTAATGAGTAGCAATATATCAATTTGGAAACAAAAACAAACCAAGAGCTTTAGCAACTCATTAATATCCATCAAAAATATTGAGAAAATCTATCTGTACAAAAACAAATGTACTTGCTAGGCAGACCAACTAGCACAATGACATACATACATATATATCATATATAGGCGCTTGCGTTGAGTTTCATTTCAAGCTTGAAAAAAAAATTTTTTCTGCTAGAAAACATTTTGTAAACATGTTTATTAGCATTTAATTGTACGTTGAACTATACATTTCCACAAATATATTTATATACAAATGTATATGCTATATGTATATATATATATACTACGAGTATATATTGGAAAGTCGAAAAAGTTTTTCGTATTTTGTCAATAGGCGTATTAAAAATACGAAACGACTTTTTCGACTACCCAATATATACATACATATGTACACATTTACTTACAATAAGTTATTGCTCTGCACAAACCTATGTTAAGAGCATGCAAAGTTATTTTGAAATTGCAACAAGTGATATTACAGAGAAGAAGAAAAAAGGCAAAAGCAACAATTATTCGAAAAGTTAGTAGGTTGCTGTGTGCGATGAGGCGAAAAAGATTTTAAATTAATTGGCAATCAACTCAAGCATAGAATTACATGAAGAAAACATAAAATAGAAAAATTAAAATAAAAAATAGAAAAAGAGCAGAAAACATTGAATCTTGAGCAAATAAATTGTTTTAAATGTTGCGGTGCGACGCACCGTTTGCCAGCCGAAATTAGAAGTCAAGAACGCACAAAGTCACCGGACAATGTTACAAATATAATTAAAGGCAAACAAATAAAAATATACATGTCTATACATACCTATGTACGTATATATGTGCGTATGCATGCCGCCACTTGTAAGACAAAAACGCTTAAGTCGATTTAAGCGCTCGACAACTTTCTTCTTTCATGAAAACTCTTATGTGCTGTTATTGCAGTAGTTAAATCTTCATCATAACAGTAATAAAACAAACAAATGCTTATACACGAAGAGAATAACTTTAATTTTTTCTCAGAATGTGAGATAATTGTGTTAAGATTTATATTGTGGAAATGACGTAGTGTTCATGCATATGTAACTGCATGTATCTGCATACATCTAAAACCTATGCCACGGTTTGTGTTGGAACAATAAATAATGTATGTACATATGTATGTGCATAAATTACAACAATTTGTTTCGACAAATTGTGTGCTGAGGCTTAAAAATTTGCATGTTTAAATTAAAGAGTATTTCGCATTGATACTCCATATGAATTTGAAACTGTGGAGAATTACAAATGAAAAAAAAAATTTTCTGATATTTTTTATAAATTTTTGCTTTAAAAATAAAATATATATATAAATATTCAATTCCAATAAAAACTTAAAAATTAAAAAAAAAATTTCAAATTTCAAAATTAAAAAAAATAATATTTTTATTTAATTTTTATTTTTGTGTTCAAATTAAAAAATATATATTTAATTTTTTCTGATATTTTTATACTATTTTGCTTTAAAAATAAATAATTTTTATGTTTTCAATTTCAATAAAAATTTAAAAATTAAAAAAAATTATTTTTGTTATTTTCAAAATTAAAAAAAAAAAATAATATTTTTATTTAATATTTCCTTTTGTGTTTAAATTAAGCAATGTATATTTTATTTTGTTCTGAATTGTTATACCTTTTTGTTTTAAATTTTGTTATTTTTATATATACATATATATTTTTTTTGTTTTCATTTCCAATAAAATTTTAAAAATTAAAAAAAAAATTCAGGTTTGTTTAAGTTTCAAAATTAAAAAAATAATATTTTTATTTAATCTTTCTATTTGTTTTTATATTAAGCAATGTATACATATTTTATTTTGTTCTAATATTTTTATACTTTTTTGCTTAAAAAAGAATTAAAATTAAAAAAAATATTTTTATTCATATTATTATAATTTGTTTAATTTTCAAATTGCAACATATAAATATTTTTTCATATTTTTATTTTTTTGTTTTGCTTTCAACTTATTATTATTGGGAATTTTTGTTCGAACTTAAAAATTTGGAAAAATAGAAATTAAAAAAAATCATATTAGTTTAAATAATTCTCATTTTTCGTTTTTAATTAAAAAAAAAACATATATGCTTTTTATATATTTTCTATACATACATATATATTTTATTTTTTCATATTTTTATACTTTTTGTCGTTTTCAAATATAATATTATACTTTTTTCATATGTATGTTTTTAATTTTTTTTGCTTTTAAATTGAAAACAAAATATTTTCAATTGTTTCCAAATTTTTTAAGAATTTAAAATTTAATAATTAATTTTTGTTAAAATGTTTTTGCGCTAATATATTTTATTTATTTTCCGTCTTTGAATAAAAAAGCTGTCCTTTGCTGTAATATTTTGCTATTTTTAAATGAATTAAAAGAAAATAATTTATTTTTTAATATTTTTCGTAATTAAAAAAAATTTTATTTTTCCATATTTTTTCCGTAATTAAAAAAATATATTTTATTTAGTTTTCAAATATTTATATTTTTTTCTAATCAAAAAAATATTTTATTTTGTTTTACTTTATTAAATTTTTTTCTAATAAAAAAAAAATATTTTTTAAATATTTTTCCTAATAAAAAAATAATTTTTTAATACTTTTCCGTTATAAAAAAAAATATTATTTTGTTTTGTTTCATATATTAATAGTATTTTTGTAACCAAAAAAAAATATTTATTTTGTTATTATTTATTTAAAATTTCCGTTATTAAATTAAATAGTTTTATTTGTTAATTTTTTTCCGTAGTTAAAAAAAAAATATTTATTTTGTTTACATATGTTTATATTTTTTTCGTAATAAAAAAAATAATTTACTTGTTCCATAATAAAAAATATTTGGTTTTGTTTTCATACGTATATTTATTACCATGTTGGTGTAAATCCCAGTGTTTTATTAAAACTTTACATTACCGACATTCCTATATTGTTCCGCTTTTCACCTTGCGCGTGCTTAAGCTTACATTCTAATTGAAGAGAGCTAAGCAAAACTAAAACATCATAAATAAATCAAAATAAAATCATAAATTAGTTTTGGGTTCCTTGTAACTGCACATATGCAAATAATTACATACTAACACGTATGGGTATATTATATATAAAATATATTTATATTTATATCCCTTTATAGGAGTATACCATATATATACATATGGTACATACCATACGTGTTGTAGCACATATTTAGGTGCTTGATTGGATATGCAAATATTAATCAATGCGCGTTTGGAAAATCATGTTTATTTTATATATGCAAAAAATGCTACCGCCTTTCTTGGTTGCAGCTAAACAGGGTGTGTACTCATGTTTGACAATCATTACGCCAACATGGTATGAATTGGCTGCGTAATAGGTACTTACGTGTGCATTAATATTTACATATTGACAGACATGGTTTGCCTAACTCATTTGTAAATGATTCGCATGGTGAAAAGTTGCAGCGACGAGAATGAAATATGCTTCGGACCGTTACTTGCGGAAGCGGAAAAATATGCAAAAAAAAAAAAACTGATAAAACCGCACTTAAACGTATTTATATATCTGTCTGCATATATTTTTCAGCTATAGATTTTTTGGCGGCTAAGAAAATTGAACGTAGATCTTCTAAAATATCACTGAAAAATTGTCTATCAAATTTGCAGGAGGACAATAACCAAGTATTTCTGGTAATACTTTACATAAACTCTCTCTGAGTAGTAAAGAACCCAGACCAACTTCTACAAGTCACTCATCATGTCCGTCCTGCTACATGTGGTGTTAAGCTATATGAGTATATGATCTAAATTTCAGTTTAATAATCATTCTTATACATATCATGATACAAAAGCCATAATCTAAGTTTAATGCGCAGCCTAAGCTATTGGGAGCTTATGCAAACTTGTTCACTTTATAGATATATTATAGCTGATTAAACTATTAAAAAACAACACTTAACTTAAACTATTAAATAACTCTCTATATAATATTATTATCCACACTTGACTTTTTAGTGCTTAGTAAGAACTATTTTCGCTAGAACCCACTGGCATTTCCTCCGTTTTTTCGTATGTGACAAACACTTATTCTCGCTCTTCGCCTAAGCGCTTTAATGCCACTTTGTTTTTGACATGATTGCGCAAATATTTGGCAAATGTGAAATACGCAACATTACTCTTCCGCTTGTCAAGAAAATATGCTGTCAGTCAGTTGGCTAAATGGTTTTACTATTGCCGTTTCATTTAATTCGTTATAAATTTCTTTTCTGAACCTGTGCATCGTTTTTGCGGTCAAGTACTACATCCATATACATGCTATTATATAAAAAGGTATATACATACGTATAAAGGAATCATATGTGTAGTAATTTTTAGTTTTCGCAGCGGGAAAATGGCACCAGCTGTTGTAATGCCGCTTCAAAGCGAATTTAGGTCATTGTTGCAGTGGCTGTGAAGTCTACATAAATGAGAGGAATAGCAGGAAAAAAGTATTTTTGTTGCAATTTTGGTGACATTATTGGCACGCCGTAGCACAGTGGACCAAATTGGGCTCGTGGTTTCTCGCAGAAATATATTTCAAGTGGCAAGTGAAAAAAACTAATCACTTACTAAATTTTGTAAACAAACTTTTTTCACCATTGGGACTCTCTTGGCCTCAATACACTTGTGCCAACATTTTTTCCAATTCTCCAAACAGTTGTTAAAGTCAATTTCCGAAATAGCCTTAAATAAGCGTAGGGATTCACGTTTAATATCTACAATTGACTGCAAGCTTTTTCCCCGAAGCGGCCCTTTGAGTTTGCCTCGATGGTTGCGGCACGTTATTGGTTGAAAATTCGACGAAAAACTCACGAAGAATCAATGCAGTATGCAAATGTACATTATCGTGGTGCAAAAATCAAAAGTTCTCCGCCCATGATTCCGGCCACTTTTTACGAATAACTTCCCGCAAATAGCGCATAACACTCAAATAGTAATCCCTGTTGACAGTTTGGAATACCACACCTCGATAATTAAAGAAAATTGTCAACATAGTCTTGATTTTTGAAATCTTTTGACGTGTTTTTTTCGACTTTCGATTTGATCATCTGTTGCCGCGTCGTCAACATATATCCAAGACTCAGTGCCAGTAATAACATGTTTCATGACATCCTCGTTGTTGGAAATCATTGCTTCGCAGACTTTAACGCGACGCTGGGTTTCGAAAAAGTTATGTGAATTTGGATCCAATCGTCCTCATTGTTTCGCAGACCTTAACGCGACGCTGGTTTTCGAAAAAGTTATGTGAATTTGGATCCAATCGTCCTTCTCAGCCCTAATAACCTTTCCTTCCGATATTCCAACGATGCTAGTCAGATCTCAGACTGTTAGTCCTCGGTTCTCAAGCATAAATTCCATGATTTTATTGCCGTCTTGATCATCAGTTCTTGGCCGTCATGGACGTGGTATTAACGTATTAACTAAGTGAGCTCATACGCATATTGAGTAATAATTATCGTTTTCGTGCAACTTAGGTTTGCTCCCTTACTTCTAGTATACATATGCTCATATGTCAAACCATTTAAATGAAAGTCAAGCAAGCAAACATCTCTAACGATTATATAAATGAGCTTTGTCACAATTCGCACATTTTCGCCTCACTAATTGCAACTCGCATTGGCTTACTGTGCTTCAGCATTTATTTTATTTTTAGCGCTTTCTTACGAAATTTCATTCACATGCAGCCACAAATATATATAGACGTGGTGGCGTGATTCTCGGCAAAGTGCCCCAAAAGGAAATTTTTTATGTGAACTCGAAAAAAAAATGCGAAATGCGCCTCAGTATAATTGTTCGTAAACAATATTTGTGTAATTAAACAACAATAACAAATGAGTCAGCGATTATGTGAACGAAGTGGCGCTCAATCCTACAACTACATACAATAGAATATATGGAATAAATTAGAAAATTATTAATAATAAAAAACTGAGCGCAATAAACAAAAACAAAAACAAAAGTAACTCTTTAATTGCAATACCAAAAATATGTTCATTTATATAGAAAATACTGTTCAATAAACAAATTATTATTATTGACGGCTGCCCATTCAGAAAACTTACGAAACGCTGATTCATAGCCGCGATCAGGCCACATTTTTAGGTAGAAAATATTTGCGCTCGCTTGTTAACTGACTCCTACATTCAAACGTTAATATTTTCTCTTTCTTTCTTTTATCCAAACGTTTTGTAGATATGTACTACTGATTTTCTCTAACGTGTTATGAACAATTCTACTACAAGCATGCCGTTTATTCGCACTTGCTATCTGTTGTTTGCGCGCGCATTTGCTGCGAGGGTCACACTGTGCGCTCTGTGAGCCAATCGTAGTACCATGAATTGGAAAGTAATTTAATAAAGAGCGTAGTTGTTTTTGTGCATCGAGTGATTAATGAAATTTGTGACACGTAATAATTTGTAATTGGCGCAAGCTGCACGTTCTACCACCCATGCGATTGCCGACTTTCCCCAAATGCCTTCCTTTCTTGGATTTTTATTTTCGTTTCGTATGCAGCAATATGTCTTGTCGGCTTTCCTATTAGATAAAAATCGAAATTTTGTTTTTAGCGTATTTCCAAATTTAACCATGCCTTGTGTGCTGCTCTCTTAATGTGCTCTTTAGTTGACACACGTATGTAAATTTATTTCTCTTTGTACCGAACTAAGAGCGGTTGATTGATAAATTTGTTTGCATTACATACAAATGTATACAGAGATTTGTGGTAGGCCGCTTGTACCGAGCTGAAATAGTTATTTATTTATGATATTGTTGTAGGTCAAGAAATTGGGCTTTGTCTTTTAATTGGCAAAGAATGTGATCAGTGTTGTGTGAGCGCTGCTGCAAATAGTAGCAGGAGAATTTCAATTGAATTTTTGTTATTTTTTCTTTACAAAATATAGAACCTATGGCACGCATTGCTGTAATTTCGTTTCCAAAACTCATGAATAGTCTCAAATTCGTCAAGTAAGTGTAATATTGAGCGGGATGTCTTCTAAAACCGAAGTCTTGTAAATGTATAGTTACTAAAAAGTTCTATAATGATCTACATTCCATTTAAAATATTCTCTTTAACCCTGGACGGTCATCCTTTTTTTGTACTTTAACGTCATCCTTCGTCAATATGACGACGACTTATTTCAAATCCATTTTCAGTAGGGTGTGAGTCGAAATAATGAACGCGTTTTATTTTTTTTATTTATTTATTTAATTATTAATAAATACAAGTCAAAAATAAAGAGGAAAACTTATATCGCTGTACGAAAGCGGAGATCAACACGAACAATTAAAAACATATTTACAATGAAAATAAAATAGTTCGTAGTCATTTTGACGAAGGATGACCGTCTAGGGTTAAGAATCTTTATTTCGATTCAAGATTGCGTATTAAGAATCCGTAGTCATGTTGCTCTGCTTTCACTTATATTGAAGCGTTTTTTACATTATTTTATTTCAGAATTCAGTGACAAAGCTCTTTTTTACGAAACGGAAATTTTCGCTTTCTTTTATTTTGATAGGTTATACATTTAGAAATAACAGGCCAATTGAAAAATCATAGGCCTACCATAGTAAAACATATTTTTTGGTTTTTTTCCCTCTTCAAGAAACACTGATTATAGCCACGCGCCAACTTTCGATATCATTTTTGTGGTACGATTTGTCCTTTGCTTCAAAATAGGCCTCAGTTTCTGGCATCACCTCTTCCTTACACGAAATTTTTTTTTCAGCGCGTTCTTTTGAGATCTGAGACCAGAAAATAGACACTAGGGACCAGATCTGGAGAATGTAGTCGATGTGTAAGCAAATCGAAACTCGTTTTTTATATTTTCGCCATCGTGTTCACTGACTTGTGACACGATGCATTGTCATGATTTTGCTTTTTTCTTTTTTTTCAAATGCGGTCCTTGTTCAGCGATTTCGTACCTCAAACGGTTCAATAATGCTCGGAACCAAGTCGCGAGTACGACGACTATTTGTTTGATGACAGGAGATATTTATATTCGAGTCTGTTTTTTCTTTCATTTAGAAGATATTAGCGATTGAAGTTTGATTATTTTAAAGCAACGACTTTTTGTTAAGAATTTTATGAATTTTATTTATCGATGAAAAAACTCATTATAAATCGGTAACCTCATATTTTATTTTGTGATTGAAGGGTACTAAGCTTCGGTGCCGCCAAAGTAAACGTTTCTACTTTTTTTTATTACTATTATCATACAAGTCATTCAACATCAACAGTATCGCCAAATATAATTATTCTAATACAATATCTCACAGAGTTATGCCCAGCGCATAAGTATATGGTAGCCATACCGAAATCAAGTAATATGAATGGCCCATTGATAAACTTGAATTTAATATCGTAAAAAAAGAATCACGCTGGCTCTCATAAAACCTTAAAATGTATGTACGAGTACATGTATTTATCTTCATTTTGCTCTCCCATTATATTTTGTTTGACAATGACGCGCTCTTTATTTGACAGTGAGCTCTTCTGTCAACAAACAAGTTAACGCAAGATCACGCCAGTTGCTCGATATACTAGCTTTATGATAATTTGTTATTATAATAAGTCATTACATAATGACAATTTAGCGTTAGTAAGGTAATGTAACTATAAATGAAGTAGAAATATGCAAATTTTTAATAAGAAATTATATATTTCTTTTTTTATTACTGAGATTGTTGCTCTGTGCCAAACTGCACTCTTGGAATACTATTTACCTTTTTAGCGAGAAAAATCGCTTTCTGGGAGCATGCGGAAGTGCTACAGAAAAAATGTACTTATCTATAAGTAAACATGAATCTATTACAAAGGCAATTATGATAAGCAAAATTTGCATTTTGATAAATCGGGGAGTGGGCAAACTATTGATAAGGCATGCCGCTGAATTACAAAAAATGAATTGAAATAGAAAATTGTCATGTGCAAATTGCAAACGCTTATGAGCGCCTAACTGCAAATATGCTCTATGCAACTTTGATGAACGACAGTCAGGCGCATGAAAGAACATACAGCTGCTTAGTAAGACACGAGGTACACGTAAGGCGTTCAGTTTTTTTTTCTACTTATCAGCAAAAATTTTGTTTTTGGCAAAATCACGCAATTCGCAGAAGAATGGCAGCATTTATATCTCACAAAAAGCCCCGCAAAGCGATAGACACTTGTTATACGTATTTATCAACTGTTTCGATTTCCTATTAATATCTGCGTATATGTGTTAAATTTTCGCAAAATTAATTTCTTGATTGCTTTCTCCAAATCACTTCAGCTAGCGCGAATATATGGGTCTGTGTTATAAAATTTCGACTACTATGCGATTTTATCAGCTAACGGCTGGCAATTCAAAATAAGTACGCACTTGCATACATACATGTGATTCTATGTTTATATCAATAGCAGCAGCAGTGAGCAATAAAATAATATCTGTGATTTCATTGACATTTTTGGCATTGGAATAAGCAAACTTTTTATGGCTTCCTTTGAGTGTTTGTTGAAATTCCTATGCACCACTGATTTGGATTATTTTTGCTCAAATTTTATGATTTGAATTTGATTGAACGCTTTTTACTATCGTCGTAAATGCGATTGCAATAATACTAGGGTGATTAAAATTTTAGCGAATTCAATATTTTACTTAAAATGTTGATAAACAGCTATGAATTTAAAGCCAAGAAGCCTTAGAACTTGGATAAAGGAAAGAAAACTGAAAAACGGATTTTTCGTAGACATTTTTATAAAAAAATAAAAATTTCGCGAATTTATTTTTTTTTCCAAATAGCTGTAATCGAAAAAAAAAACTTTCATCCAAGTCTTTAAGAATTGTATCTCAAAAGCCTGTTTAAAATTTCATGAAGGTCGATTGAGTAGTTCTCGTGAAATCTTGCCAACCGTCTTCAAAAACATACATACTTTCGAGAAAAACGCCTTTAAAGACGCCGCACTTTGTCTAGGTAGCCTCGAGGGCACAAGTTATCAAGGATGTGCCCCCAAAATTTAGAATCAGCTTAGAACAATATTCTAGAGGTGTTGTCGAGTTTTATAATACAATAAAAAAAATCGATTTTTAAACCCTGTAAACTCATGTAACCCTTTAAGAGTACATCTTACGGCGGATCATGAGTTGAGATGTAGGCTAAGGTACAAAAATCGTTTGAACCAAATACTTGCCATAAATAATTTTACTGTTTCCACGACAGTCGGGTCTAAAAAACTGAAACGGACCCGTATTTTAACCGACCAAGGACTGTCAACTCGGCAACATGCCGCGTAGTTACATCAGAAATGTTTTCTGCTGTTACAATGATCTAAATAAGTTTTGACATTTAAACTTCGAACATATACGAATATTTTTCGCAAAAGAAAAAGGAACAAAAACAACAACTGAGAACTGCTTTTTGCATTGTTTGAAATCAGTTTCTTCAAGTGAAGATATGAAGCCAAAAATGGCTGCTATAAGAGTAAAAACTTTCAAACATAAAAATGTATAAACATACCATCATCTTGAAGCAGCTAAACTTAAATAAAGCAGACTATATGCTACTAAAATTAGATTTCATAACCACTTCCGCGTCAGGACACTCTCTGGACGTGAATGGGGAAGAGGTTTATTACCAGTGAAAGCGGAAAGCAATCATATATACGGACAATCAGGCGCATTGCTGCCCTTGTCGACGCTACTTATTAATTCCAGCGTAACAAACAGTTGCAGGAAGGCTTTAAACCTTCAGCTCCAGCTCCATTTACCTACAATTTGTATTCGCCGCCACAGGCACACTTGCAAGAACAAAAGAACAGACAGACAGCATACAGCAGAGTTGGCCAAGGTAGGAACATCTTTCGTTGAATCCCAATACCATGCATGCTGCCAACAATCTAAAGAGAGTTTCAACTCACTTTTTTCATAGCTCAGAGCATATGGAAATCAATAAGCAACTGCAAGATAACGAAGGGCTAAGAATGATAAGATTAGAGTTAAGTTAAGGACTTATTACGTAGGGCCGGGAATAGTATTTACAAATTGGCAGTTACTATAATGAGGCACTGGCATTTTGGAGCACATGCGGTACAAATGGATCCGCCCTATAACAATATTTGTCGTAGCTGAATGATAGAAGGAATTAGGGAAACCGTTTTCCACATTCTATACGAATGCCAGTATACAGACCAGATTTAAAAAAGTTATTAAAGGAATACTGCGACGTTGGAGATGGAAGGTTTTTCCGTATTGATACACTGATGAAAATAAATGAAAAATTAATCAAAATTGCGTGGCCTCTATATGTTGGTGTTCATGCTGTTGAAAATTAGAAATGTTTATCCATTTTACCTCAGAACTTAAATTTTAAGCCAAGTAAAGTTTCATTAATCGTTACTTTTCTAATCAAAAACGAATTGTGGCTACGTGTCAATTTTCTGGCTTCCAGTGCAATAAGCGCGGCAGTATAAAAGCTAAATTCGAGAGCAATTTAGTATAATAAGCGAGAAATCAATACGTCATGCATTTGCTAATAAATTTGTATATTGCAACGTAGCGTTTTTGCCATGTTTTCCTTCGCTTCGCATGTCATGCTCACAAAAAGTGTTTTAAAAATATTTACAAAGCCAAACAAATGCGAATTTAGTTGAAGTGTCAACAAATAATTGAAATCGGAATACAAACATATGTAGCTGAATATCACACCAAATTTATTTTAATATCAGTAAATATATATGTACATATCAGATGTGTACATACATACATATGTATGTAATTCTAACGCTATTTGTTGCACGCAACTAGAAATGTCAACGATCTCGCAGTGTAGTATGACCCTTAACGTGCCTCATCATTGCCTTCGATTTCAATATAAACTAATACATATTTATATACACACATATGTCATATAGTTATATTTCGATTCGCTGGCGAAATGTATCGTTTATTGTTTCTCTGACCACCCTTCAGCGAAGTCTGCCAATTCTTTTTGCAAAATTAAATCGGAGAATTTTTGTTTATTATTTTTTCGTTTGTTATGTTTAAACACGTATCACTTACGAGTATGCTGCGTTTTCTATACACAAATATAGATATGTATGTCTGTAAAAATGCATGCAATATTTACTTTTTTATTCAGTTCGAATTTGGTTTGTTGTTGGTGCATGACAGCATTCGGTTTAATTTGAAATTGTCGCTTTTAGCTTGGCACGTGAAATTCAATGCCTTATTGAATGTGTCTCATAGTATATACATACGTACATACATATATGTATATGCATTTTTATGCTTTTTTAATAGTTGAAAAATGAAGCTTCTTTTTAAAGCGTCTGTGCATGTTTTCTATTCAATTCAACTCTTCCCTTGATAACAGAATTCCTATATTAGTTTTCATGCTTTGGGGTTCTTAACCTTTTAAAGTAAATGGAGACTTTCTATAAGCGTTTTTCATGTTTAGGAAATTGAAATCGATCGGCAATATGTGATATTTTGACAACCGAGCTAAGTAACTGAGTTATAGTGATCCATACTTTTTCTTTTTTATTTCCTGCGCTATATTACCTACTATATACATACATATATTACTATAAAAATATAATCAATGAATTTAAGTTTCTTATAGTTTTACTAATCTCATAAACACGCATACCTTAACCCAACCCAAGTGAACTCAACTCAATACAACTGAACTGAACTTAACTTAATTAAACTTAACTTAACTTAACTTAACGTAACTCAACTTAATTTAATTTAATTTAACTTAACGTAACTTAACTTAACTTAACTTAACTTAATTTATTTTAATTAAACTTAACTTAACTTAATTTAACTTAATTAAACTTAACTTAACTTAACTTAACGTAACCTAACGTAACTCAACTTAATTTAATTTAATTTAATTTAACTTAACTTAACTTAACTTAACTTAATTTAACTTAACTTAACTTAACTTAATTCAACTTAACTCAACTTAACTTAACTTAATCTAACTTAACTTAATTTAACTTTACTTAACTTAATTTAACTTAACGTAACTTAACTTAATTTAATTTAATTTAACCTAACTCAACTTAACTTAACTTTACTTAACTTAACTTAACTTAACTTAAATTAATTCAACTTAACTTAACTCAACTTAACTTAATTTAACTTACCTTAACTTTACTTAACTTAACTTAACTTAACTTAACTTAACTTAACTTAACTTAACTTAACTTAACTCAATTCAACTAATTTCAACTGATCTGTATTGAACTGACTTAACTTAACTAAATTCAAAAAAACTGATTTGCATTGAAATTAACTCTACTGAAATAAATTCAACTCAACTGAACTCAACTCAACTTAATTCAGCTCAACTCAACTCAACTCAACTGAACTGATTAGAACTTAATTCAGCTCAACTCAACTCAACTCAACTGAACTGATTAGAACTTAATTCAATTCAACTCAACTCATTTCAACTGAACTGAATTGATCTGTATTCAACTCAATGCATTTAAAATCTCCTTAAATCCAAGAACCCGCACAAAAGAGTGAAAAAATTAATTAATTGCCAAATCTGCATTCCAAATGCGCATAAAAAATGAGAAAAAAAATTATAAAAGTGTATTAAAAGTAATCCATTCAAAAATGAGTAAAATATGAATGACAAAGAAACATATCTGCATACAATCGAAAAAAGTATACCCACCCAAGAATTAAATTCCTTTATGTCCTTGTCTTTCGTCGTGGATTTAAGCATCTTAAGCTGCTTTCAAACTTCATCACACACATTTACATACAAACATATGCACAAATTAGAACGCATATTAAAGATAATGAAACAGAAGCAGTCAAATCGTTGGGGAGCGAAGAAAGGGATTAAACGCAAATAACATGCTCAAAGCGGCAACACACCTAAGCAAGCAGATATATTGGCGTACATAAATTCCAATTTGCATTGTCCCAAATGGCGTGCTTTTAGGCGCGTACGCATATTAAATATTAATAACGAAGCAATGCATATCAGCATAAATTATATAAGGATTAATATGGTGTGCTTGCCACAACAAAAATGCCAAAGAATGAAGAAACTTTTCGAAAGCAAAAAAAGCACAACAAAATTCAAAACGAAATGCTGCGTGAAGCGTTGAAAGGAAAGCAAGGCATATTTGTAATCTCACCGGAATATGCGAGGAAAAGTTATTTTTTCCCTTTCGGCATACGCGCACATAAATCAATTTCGCATAAGTTACGCGACTTTTTCAATACAACCACATACACAAGTACAAACGCAGCGCACAAATTGCGCTGCTTGGAACGCCGGTTGGATTCAGTGACCTTGTAGGTTGTTAGCGATGCCGATGTTATGGGTGCAGCAGCCTAAATTTGTATTCATTTTGGATACTCGAAATTTGAAAGAAACTTTAAAACAATAAGCAACCAACTTTATCAAAACAAAAGAAAAAAGACGTTGAAAGTATAATTTCCGCGCTTTAAGTTGGAGTATTACAAATTCCTCATAAACTTTGTAGACAAAACAAAAGAATACTTATAAATCATTGCTATAATGACAGAAATATAATTTTATGCTGGATAATGCGGGCCAGGGTATTTGTGTCCTACAGCCTTATAAATCTGCTGAGTACACTTTAGAGAGAGAGAGCGAGTGACTATTTACCTATAAAATCACGGAATTCAAGGAGCTTTGGTTCATTATAATGCCTTTTTATTTTCATGAAATTCCGATTTATTTTCTCTCATCCATATGCAAAACTGCTAACTACAGTAGCAATCGCGTGTGAAAATAATAGTTGACTGCATTGACAACTCTTTCCAAGTTTAACTTTGTTTCAACTGGCGTGGCCATGGCAATGCTGCTGCCGCCCATGGCGTGTGATTAACGGTGGCAGTGATGTGCGCTGATATGACTTTTTCATTTGACTGCATACATTGACATCATTTGCCATCATTGACTTTGATCTATTGACGCGCTTGACTCGAACTAAATACAAACCAAAACTAACAAAAGGGGAATTAACACTGATGAAGGCGTCCATTAAGCATCCCACAATGACACATGATTATCGAATGCAGATTCATCATAATTAAATGGCGCGCAGTGTGAGTCCTATACATAGAGCGAGTGCTCTAATATTCTGTGCTGCTCACTGCTATCCCTTTGACCTGGTCGGTGTGTCCGTTTTATTGCCGCTGCTGGGACGTGGCCACATGTTGCGCCGGCTAGTCGCTTCAACGCTTTGTCTGTTCATTGAACTCGCTCGACTACAGCGGTTCGTGGTTGGTGCGGCGTGGTGGAAAACACCCATGTCTGTGCGGCAGCTATCGATTTGGGTTTGGGTTTCGCTAATTGGCGCATTGACGGCGATTCACCGCTGGCAGTTGCTGCCAAAGTGGGTGTGTGTGTCTCGATACACCGTCTGTCTGGACATGCTCATTTGCTTCATATTTGCTCTTGCCAGCGGGTCAAGTTTTATATTGATTTTGATTTATTTTGCCTCAATACGGTATTTCGTTAATGAATTGTCTTTCAATGGAATTTTATGCTTTGAACTAATTTGTGTTATTTCATTAATTGATAGGTCATTTAAGGTAAATATTTCCAATTGAGAATTCAATTTTCAATTCAATTTTATACTAATAAGGTATATTTCTTAGATGATGAGCATTTTCTATGATAATGAGCAAAGATTTAGGTAATATGCATACCTAATAACAACATCATTATTATTACCATGTTTGAATGCTTAAATTTCTTTCGAAGAGTTGCTGGCATCACTTTGAAATTTCAGAACATGCGTTGTAAAGCTAGAAAGTTTTGCCTTACCCGTCTTATAGCCCATACCTAGGCAGCTTTGACTACCATCTGTTCCAGTCGCTGCAGAGTACTCATACTGGAATGCGGCTTACTTCAAAAGTGGTTATGAAAAATTGGCTTGACTCATTTTCGGCATGTAATCCACAAATTGCCAGAAAGGCAATGCTTTCAGTAATGCCATTATTTTTACAGCATCAACCGAGTATATTAAGTCTGTTGCGAAGTTTGTAACACTCTGAAGGAACAGTGAATTGTCTGTGAAAAATTTAATGGACCGAATAAACATCTGCGATTCTTTGCTAAAACTAAATGAAATCGGAACATTTCTGGATCACATACGAAAATAATATTCGTAAAAATCATGGTCCAAGTTAGGTGAAGCTCAATAAATGCTCGCAAAGCCAGGATTGACGTCTCGAAAGGCTATGCTGAGTATTTGGTGGGATTGGAAAGGAATCATCCGCTATGAGCTGCTCCGGCCTGGTCGAACAATTGATTCTACATTTAACTGTCAACAATTGATGACATTGAAGCAAGCAATCAAAAAAAAAAACGGCCCGAACTGATCAACAGAAAGGGCTTCGTCTTCCATCAGGACAACGCTACACCACACACATTTTTGATGTCTCGGCAAAAATTGCTAAAATAATGTCGGAAAAATGCCAGAAAGCGATCGATCAAATGGTACATATTTGGTTCATTAAAATTCATTATAAATAGTAAAAAACAAGTTGAGGTTTGATTAGAAATACGAAAAGACTTTTTCGACTACTCAATATATTAAGTGCCCAACTAAATGCGCGCTGTCTATAGATGCCTCCAGCTGTTAGTGGCGATCGATGTTTATATCCGAAACTTGCTAATCTTAACCTAGAAATTTGCAAAAGGATTGGCGACTACATGTGATCGGAATGATTCAGAAACAGAGAACTATATCTGGAGTGGCACGAAAAACTGATTCTGCTGCCTGTCATTGCTCGATCTTACGTTGCCAAATCCATTAAAATCTAACCTGGAAAAGCATAAATGGGCAGTCCTACCCACTATATTCCCCAGCTATGGCACCCTCTGATTGTTATTTGTTCCGTTCGATGACACATGGTCTGGCTCAGTAGCAGTTCCACTCACAAGTTGACATCGCATAATTCAGTATAACAACTTCTGTATAATACAATTGCATTTTCATACAAAAACTTGCGAGACTTTCTTGTGCACGTAAGATTGAAACTAAGATTTAATATATTATTAATTTTTATTGTGAAATTTTAATTATTTTTAAATTTTTCATACTTGTATAACATCTCTCATATAAATTGTGTAATAAAATAAATACACCAGCATACGTACTATATATGATGTATATCTGTATATTTATAACTAAATGATAAATAAACAAATTAGTGTCTCTGCAATTAACGCTTTTGTCGAAAAATCTATTTTAAAACATTTAGCACTTGTTGTTTTAGCTATGCCAAAACTCTCTGCCGGTGCTTTAGTAATCTTAAAGTAAGTGAGCGCAGTAAGAGCCCCAGCTTTCTCTTCATCCACTCCCTCTCTCTC
The DNA here is from genome assembly GCF_023373825.1 of Bactrocera dorsalis. Taxonomy (NCBI): domain Eukaryota; kingdom Metazoa; phylum Arthropoda; class Insecta; order Diptera; family Tephritidae; genus Bactrocera; species Bactrocera dorsalis. The sequence continues at coordinate 97,381,821 of NC_064304.1, read as the reverse complement.
TCTCTCTTAGCTTGTGAGTTATCTGCATTATGCCGTTGTTTGACCAAGTGGTTCCATAGTGTAGCGGTTATCACGTCTGCTTTACACGCAGAAGGTCTCCAGTTCGATCCTGGATGGAACCAGTGTGAAATTTTTTTTTGTATTTTTTTATAAATTGAATTATTAAAATTTATAAATTAATATGAAATTATTGAAATTATACGCTAAATACTTTTCTGATGGCCCAATGCACCGTCGACGTGAACGGTGGTTAATATCGAAAACGCCATCTTTGAAGAGACCAATCCTTTTGCAAATTTCTAGGTTAAGATTAGCAAGTTTCGGATATATAAACATCGATCGCCACTATCAGCTGGAGGCATCTATAGACAGCGCGCATTTAGTTGGGCACTTAATATATTGAGTGGTCGAAAAAGTCTTTTCGTATTTCTAATCAAACTTCAACTTATTTTTTACTATTTATAATGAATTTTAATGAACCAAATATGTACCATTAAAAAAAATTGTTTATAAATTAAAATTTATATTAATTTATTTGAGTGAGATTTATAATAATTATAATAAGGAAATTAAATTTAAAAATATATTTTTAACTCATAACAAAAATAAGTTTTAGAGTCTCTGTCGTCCTGTATTAGAATATTTTATGTTTAAGCTATGAAAAATGTCTTCATAGCAACCTATAAAAAATATTTTGGCAAAAAACTTTTCGCGCGAAATTTAAATTAAAAAGTCTTACAATTTTTTGCCCGCAGCAGTATATCTGTAATTATGGCCTTGTATATGGGAGCGTGTCAGCAAATTTAATTATTTAATCAGTTCGGACTAATGAGCATTATCTTCATTAGCGTCAACACCTCGCATCAAAGGTTACACACTCACACACATAGATCCACGCACACGCCCACAAATCGTATTGTTTAATAGTCAAAAGCTGGCCACATAGTTCGTTAAAAGCCTTTATGCACGATGCCTTGTGATACGATGACACGCGAGGTGTTTGAACATGCCGTGCGAGTTCACGGAATACGATTAATATTTGATTGAATTATGCATATTTGGCTACATATATATATACATATATACGTGAATATATTACAGATGTGTGTGCATGCAAATTAAGAGAGACAATAGCGTTAGGATAGTGCTGCCACTGAAAACTCCTTGTCAACGTTGGTTGCCATGAAATGTTGGCGCATATACATAATTACTGTGTAACGCGACGACTTTACAGTTGGGAATTTGTTTATGCTTGACAGGAGTCAAAGATGCCTCAATCAAATTAAATAATGTGTGCGCATGTACAGTATTGTTGGAAAAATTTGCAGCGTTGAGTTTATTTTGTCTAGCTTGCCATTATAGTAGGAACTGAGTGGTGCCAAATTGATCAGCAGAAAAATTGGCGAAATCAGATCAGAAATAACAACAACAATCTATTAGGGTTAGATCAGCGCTTTTTTTTTTAATGATTTTCAGAAATGTTTTTATGGAATAAAAAATTAAATAATTTTTTGAAATTTTGAGCGTATCTCTTATGTACATATTGTTATACTATATACGAGGGTTGCCTTTTTGTATTTTGGGATTAGAGAACAACAAATATTTATCATAGAAAATCACTTAACTGCTTTTCAGAATATTTTTCGTTAATATCTATATACACTTTTGCATGCGCTTGAAGCAAATTTGCAACCCTGACTGAGGGCTCTCCAAAATATGCGTTCTGAGCGCATTAACTACCTCTTTTGAAGTCTAGTCAGGAGTATAGTGTGGATGACTCATCAAATCAAAGTTTTGAGTGCTCAAACATGTAGGTGTTTCAGAAGATGTGTGAGAGCTCGCCTTGTCATGTCCGTCTTTGGCGGTTGATTTTTCTGATATCTTGAAATGAAACTTGCTCCATCAAATGACTGCATATATGCGATTAGTTCGGCGTCCGTTCTCGAGAAGAGAGCTTCCAATAGCTTCCTTTCCACTACTTTCCACCGCTCCTGTGACATTTGTCCCAGCGGGTTACTCTCTCATTAGCTGTCGCCGCTGCTTAGGACGTTGTCGGTTTGTCCGCGTGCTGGACGTTTAGCTTCCCGGCGACGGCTTTGCACTTCCCCTCTTTGTCTAAGACCGCTGTGCCCGCCGGTAGTAGCAGCTTCGTCTCCCACCGACGTTTGGACTGATATCTTACTCCACTTCGTTCCTTTATTGTCCCTATTATACCTTTTCAAACCAATTGTGTTGCTACTACTTTACACATCAGTATTAATGCAAAAGTTCCCACAGTAGCGTGAATGTGCTTGAAAATTGAATTTACCGAATTACCGTTAACGAATGAACAAATGACTTAGTCGGAATCGCTGACTTCTTCGCTAATTGACTTGCTGCTTGACTGAAGTGTCAGTGGCAAAACGTGCCCTACACACATACATATATGTATATGTATGGACAGACATATATATATGCAAACTCTTGAGGGACAAAGTGATATTGTTGTTGTAATTACATACATTCAGGCCAGTGTGCACATATGTAAAACATGTCTGTCCAAGCGACCGCGTGCGGCGAGTGCCAAATGTCAGCTGCGACGCTTCGCCGTCAATTATCGAGTGTTGTAAGCCTACATACAAACACGTTTGCCGACGCTATTATAGGAGCGTTATTTTTACACGTGTACAGTGCTAGGTGTACACTTTTACACACACATCCCTACGTGCATGTATGGCTGTGTGTGGGTAGTGCCGTGCGGCAGCTGTGCCGTTTGCTCAAATTTGTCGCGCCATTTAAATTCGCCATTTACTGTTACGCGTGCGAATATCGCTGTATTGTTGTTGTAATTGTAGCTTTTGTTGTAATTGTAGGTGTGTGTGCTTGGTTGCTTCAGTGCGTGAGAATTTCGCGTAATTTGCATTTTAAGTGAGTCAATTAAAATTGCGTTTTTTTGTTTTTGTTTTTTCAAATTTCTTTACTTTCCCGTGTTTTCTATGCAATCGTCAATTTAATTGAATAAAACTCATGTTTTATACACTCTACCTATTTACATACATACATACATACATATGTGCGTGTGTGTAGTAAAATAGCAACATACAGGCAATATTTTTTGTTTCACACTAATGAGCTGTCATTTACACACAATTTTTAATTTCGCCTTCATGAAATAATTTTAATTACAAATATCAGCATTTGTTTAAAGGGGGGTTTGCTGAAAAAAAAAACTTTTTGAACTCTAATAATGAGATCAATTTAGAAGTTGTGGAAAGCGCATTTTTTAAAGCGCTTAGGGCGAATATTACGCTCCTTACTACCTGTAACAGTTTAATTGAAAAGTCCCCAACTTACCACAAACACACTTTTTTGGCCAAATTCATTTTTAATCAACACAGATTCCTTCAAGGGTTATACACTGATTATTGCGAACCTTAAACTTTTCGATACCATTTGGTTTTAAGATTTATTCCTTGCTTCAAAGAATGCCTCAGTTTGGGCGATCACTTCATTCGACGAAAATGTCTTCCCAGCGAGCATTGTTTTGAGAAATAATCGCTGAGGACCAGATCTGGACATCTCCCCTGGATGCGGAAGCAATTCGAAGCACAATGTGCATCCTAAAATATAGAACCTTTAACCTAACAAGCCGATTTTTACACGCTTTGGAGCGAGTTCATCGTGTGTAGTCCACTCGGATGACTGTCGGTTGAATTGCGAAGTGAAATGTTGGAGCCATATTTCATCCATTGTCACATATACCCGGAAAAACTCAGTTTTATTACGCTTAAACGACTCCAAATACTGCGCTGAATCATCAAATCGTCCTATTTTTTTGGTCAATCTTGAGCTTGCGTAGCTCCCAACGAGGTCATCCTACGGTAGGCCCAGGAAACGTGCTACTTAGATGGGTCGGACCATAGGGAGAGGGGTGTCAGATGTGTAGAGGGCATGCAAAGAGGTAGTTAATGACATCGGGGATTTTTTGCACGCTGTACATACTTGTATATTTGATATGTCAGGGTCGCAGGAGTATAACCTGCTACAGTATCCAGCACGAAGCTGCGCAAGAATCACTCTCGATTCTCGAGGAAACTCGAGCTCGTCATCTGCAATGGGTGGATGTTTGACACCAAGTACGCCATTCACTGAGACTGAGTCGGTGAAGGTGTTACTGGCCCCACTGTAAATAACGGTCAGTGCATGTCTGAAGTTTCTTCCGTTCGAAGTCTGGTCGGCGTATTGTTTTATGTTCACGACGCAGTTGAGCAAGGACCTCTGGATGTTTCTGGGAGGACGTCGACTATGTTCACCGTCTTCAGTGCTCATTTTGACACGTCTAAACGTAGCATACCAATCCTTGATGGTTTATTTTCCTGGGGCAGTGCCCGAAAACTCGTCATTAAACTCAATTTTTGCTACAGATATATATTTTCCCTTCGAAAAGCAATTTTTATCCATTTATTTTCACAATAACAAAAGTTGCTTTACTCAAAATAACATAATTCACAAGCTAATAATCCTATAGCTGTTAAATTACACGCGCTTTTTGAAGCTTAGGGCTAACTAAAAAAACGCTAACTAAAACTAAATAAAAGTGGATTTGATGCTAGTATCAGGCCGAGGACTTGTCAATTGACCTGCTAGTATGCAAATCGGTTTTTGTTGAATTCAAATTCCACTTAAAATAATTCGCTAAATTTATCGCATCCCATCCAATAGTTACATATGTATATGTTTTTGTAATTCCACGAACGCTAAATCGACCCTAATAAAGTAAACATAAATTAACGAAGCATACTCCCTAGTTAAACTAAAGTATTAATTGCTTTCACCCAACACATAGAAAAAAAACACAGAGCAGTTGCTTTGCCGGGAAAAACAGTTGAAAATTAGTTTCGGTTAAAGTTGAGTTTGGAGTTTGAGAGACACCAAAAATGATGAACACTTAATGCGCATAATTGCTTAATTTTGTAGGAAAACTTTTCACGAACATTTCATAACGAACAGTCACTTAATTCGCTTTTAATCCACCGCTTGCGCCTACGACTCGGCTACTCGCCTCCTTCACTTTGTGGGACGACGCACGACGTAATGATGTAATAAATACTCCCTTTCTGGTAATTAAACTGGGAAAGCCCAACCGTACTCGCCCGCAAAGCAAACATAAAACTTTAAAGCTTAATTTTCTATAGACACAGCCATTATGGAGAGTAAGTTCGTCGCATTTTCGTTGTTGTTTTTGGAGAGTTTTTGCATTTGCAGACCACAAACAACAATTTGCAAGAGTAGAGCATAGCAAGAAAGTGTATGAGTGGCGACCTCGTGCTCGTAAGTGAACTGCATATTAGTGTAATAAAAGTATATTTATGCAAACATTTTAATCCGTTTTTAATGAAAGGCAAACACTAACATTAGAGAATATAGTGAATTTGCGAGTTGCGAGTTGCGAGAGAAGCAATTTCGAGATATAAGTTGAGAGATGTGACGTGAGTTGCAGGATTATTATGTCAAAAATTTAATGAATACTGGATGGGTGTGTTGGAAATTAGTAAAAATGTGGTTATTAAGTATAAGGTAAAGCGTTGTAAAGAAGATGGATGCTTAGCATGGATCAACTTAAATATAAAATATTGGCAGATTTTATTTATGCGAATATGAGAGATATCAGGCATTCTCTTAAGAGAAAAAACTTTAAGATTTTTGAAAAAATAATAAAAAAAAGACAACGTCGATTGCACCGAAGCTATAATAACCTTTATAAATACTATAGATTCAATACAGAAACTTGATTTTTATCGGTCAGTTTGTATGACAGCTATATGATATAGTAGTCTGATTTGAACAGTTTCTGCAGATATTATAATGTTCTTTTGGATAATAATCTACGCCGAATTTTGTGAATATATCTTGTCAAACAAAAAAGTTTTCTATACAAATACTCGATTTTGATTGGCCAGTTTGTATGGCAGCTATATGATATAGCAGTCCGATCTGAAAAATTTCTTCAAATATTTTAGATTTACTTTGAAAAATAATTCATGCAAAATTTTATGAAGAAATCTTGCCAAATGAAAAAGTTTTCTATACAAGGAATCGATTTTGATCGGTCAGTTTGTAGGGCAGCTATATGATATAGTAGTCCGATCTAAACAATTTCTCCAGATATATTAATTTTGCTTTGGATATTAATCTGTGTCAAATTTTGTGAAGATATCTCGTCAAACAAAAAAGTTTTCCATACAAAAACTATATTTTGATCAAACACTTTGTAGCTGTCATACAAATAGAAGTATGCTATGTTGGTCCGATATCGGCGAATTAAAAACGTGAGAAACTTCTTGGTGAGAAAAAAATGTGTTTAGCGAATAAATTAGGATTGACATTAACAACCGAAAAAGCAAGTATCATACAAGTCACACAATTAAAACTGATATACTTTGAGAATTTAGACCCGCTCGAAGTACACAGACTCCAAATTCACACAAAAACAAAAGGGTCAGCCACAATTACCTCGCTGCTGACGCTAATGCAAATGAAATGAAAAAAAGACGAAAAAACAAATTGGGGAAAAGTCTAAAACAAAATGGTAATGAGCAAACAACAACGAAGATGATGACAAGTGTGAATCCCCACAGCATCGAATGGGCAACCGCAAAACGCAAAGGAATAAAAAGTTATGCCATTTATAAAGTAACAAAACTTTTTCGAGCAGTATTTTCTCCAACTAAAGACCAACATTTGCGCATTGCGAGCAGTGCAAACACTCATATGTGAACTTCAAAATGACGGTCAAAATGTCAATGTCAAGCTGCCATTCGAGGGCATTGCGAAAGCGTCAAAGATAGCTGAGAGCAAAGCGTGCAGCATCGTGGGTGAGCAATGTGTGCGTGTGAGGTATATTACGGTAGTCAACCAGGCTTACATAACTTTAGCGTTGCTGCTTGTCAATATATTGCGCCTTAAAGGGTTGCCATTTCACTCAACTGCCGCACGTGACAGATTTAGACGTGACAAGTTGATTGGAAAAGTTGCGCGGCTTCAAGCATCTACATATCGCTGCATATATGTATATTGCCACAAGTATTATCAAGAGGTTTGTCGGTTTGGCGGCACTACCCCGGCGGCGTTAAAGCGGAAGTGACGCTTCAACGCCAAACACTGAAAGATTATTATTAAGAAATTCACTGCCATACTATACCTACTCCTTTAATGTGGTTGTTATTGTTATTTGACCGCATGTTGTCGCCGCCATTCACCAACATATTGCAACCATTTCTTGGAACTCATATTCGATTTTTTGTTGGTGTTTGTTATTTCTTGGCGTCCCCAACTGTTCCTGACAGCGAAATAAAGCGTTTGGCAGACCTCTGTGCTGCCATTGCAACAACAATACCGCCTGATTGTTGTATGGCAGCGTGGTGGCATGGGTGCGAAACGACGTTGCTACATTGTTCAATGACGCGAGGTCATAGATGTCACATGTGTGTCAAAACTTTTGTGAGCGCGTAATTGGAAATGTGGCAAAGTTGAATAGCTGGAAAATGCAATTCACTTCGATACTGAAGGTCGCTTATGAAATGCGTGAAACTGATAGAGCAGAGGGGTTATATCTAAAAATAAAGCAGCTTATGGCTGTGCAGCAAAGACGCTGATTCTAAGTAATTAAAGAAGCTATAAGAAATACAATTTTGTAATGTAATTCTTCTGCAACTGGCTTCGAGCCAGACGAAAAAATATGGTAATTACAGGAGCCGATTTCAACTATACGAGTATTATGTTCTGTATAAAAATACTTATTTTAGCAATATTCAAATTAACATAATCTCAAATTGAATAGATTGCACGCTGCCTTTCAGAACGAAATATTTTTCAAGACTGCTGTTAGCGCCTACAGGGCTCTCATATGTGAGCTGTCTTCCCGGTTATTTTTTTACAGTGGTTCTTCAGCAACAAAGGGTGACGAAATCTGGAATATTTTGCTTATTTTCAGTTTCTATTTACACCGTTAGACATGTGTTTGGCGCTAAGAGCGGTGAGCGGTATTATTACTTTGATCTCGCTGTCAAGAACTTAGTATTAATTATTGAAGGCCCATTTTTTTTTTATTCTCAAGAGGCTTTGCTTGGCTCGATGATATATTGCCACCTCATAATTCACAGAAATCAAGAAAAAACGTTAACACCGCTTGCACTGAAGCCTTAATACCCTTCAAAGATACAAAATATTCCATATAGGAATTATATTTTGATCATTAAGTATGTATGACAAATATATGCTATATTGATGCGATCTAAACAGTTTCTTCGGAGATTGTACCGTAATCCTAAGCAGTGCCACATGCTAAATCTCTTGAAGATATCTCGGCAAATAAAAAAGTTTTTCATACAAGCACTTTATCCCGATCGTTTAGTTTGTATGGCAGCTATATACTATAGTGAGCCGATCTAAACAGATTCTTCGGAGATTGCACCGCAACCTTAAACAATGCCACATGCCATATTTCGTGAAGATATTTCGTCAAATGAAAAAGTTTGCCATACAAACACTTTATCCCGATTGTTTAGTTTGTATGGCAGCTATATGCTATAGTGAGCCGATATAAACATATTCTTCGGAGATTGCACCGCAACTTTAATCAATGCCGCATACAAAATTTTATGAAGATATCTCGTCAAATGAGAAAGTTTGCCATACAAGGCTGAATGTAATTGCTTCCGGGTATAATTCATATCACGGGACATATCTTGCTGTTTCCATGCGTTTTGTTTGTAATAATTAATGTATGTATATATTAATTATTATACTGATATTTGTGTGTGTTAACCACAGGCTGAACTACATGCAGAATTATGCTCTCAGTAGCATTTAAGTTGTGAAATTTTAAGGTATCTTTTCACCCTGGTGCCAATTTGTTTGGTTGTGATTTATATGCTGATTTATTTGCATGGTCTACACAGGTTTAGAAATCTTAATAAATTAAATTAAGTCCACACCCTTCTGACAATATGTGGAAGTTAAAAATATATCCCTAAACCCACCCAAGAAAATTGTACTATATACATAACTTATGGCTGCCATATTGAATGCGGGTGGACACCACTGCGTATGAGTAACAATTTAGGCAGTCGATCGAACCTTTCACAGCCGTTGTCTACAACGACAGATAGCTAATGCAAGAAACACATTGAAAGTAACCTTAATAGATGCAAGCATGTGCCTATGGCTGTGTGCTGTGAACCGAGAGCACTTTTGGCACGCATAAATCCATCAGGCGTGAAAGTCCCAATAGCAAAAATTGAAAAAAAAAATGAATAAGGAGCAGGCGAGAAGAGAAAGGCAAACTAGTAGAAGTAACAAAAAATTGCACATACATATGTCTGTGTGAGTATGAGTGAATGGAGAGTATTTTTTTATTTCTGTGTGAGTGTAATGTATGTTTGTGTGTCGAAATAATTGCTGGCCGGGGCGTGCTTCGCCGGCGGTGGGCGGAAGCGCAAACTTTTCAAATTTTCTAATCGAAACAAATTGAATTACATGTCGTCGTTGACTAGCTTGGCTGGCTGCGCACACATTTCCACACACACTTACATATGCATGCATTGAAGGTCGATAAAAGCGAAGCGAGTCCGCATTTCCTCTTGGTTGTTATTTTTCTTATACTGAATGGCGGCTGGCGGCTGACAGCTGTGACTGTCTGCTCGCCTGACTGCTTGCCTATCGAAAGCGTCGACGGCGCTACGGAGTTGTAACTTCCACAGCAAAATGCAAAACGAGCGCCAAACCAACATGCAATACTTGGTTGTAGGCGGCAGATTAAAGGAGGAGGGTGGCGATAAGGTGCAGTGAAGTGTGTAAAAAGGACATTCAGCTTGAAAAGGCGCAAATGTGGCTACCATTGACGCAGGTTGTCCTACATGAAGGATGCGCAAAATAAAAAAAAAGAAATTATTGGCTGGCAGGAAAAGTGAGAAAATTGAAAAAATGGCAGGAAATAAAGGAGAAAAGTGATAAAAAAATCTAAAAGTGAAAAAGTTACCGGTTTGCATGTGCCTGTATATAGCTGCTTGTAGGATATGGGAGGCTCCGTTAGGCGTCGAGTTGTGCTAAGCCGCCTTATTTGACAAATAACAGCTATGCAAGTGGCAATATCCTTTGACATATCCATTGTGCCATAGTAGTAGGTGGAGCACCCGCATACGACGTATACACGCGCATTGAACTATGAAAACCCATAAGCTTAACAGCAAACGCACTGAAAGTTGACAAAAGTGGGATCAGAAAGTAAGCGACGTCTTGTCAATGCCGACACCAAGGCAAATACACATACATATGTATTGCATGATTAGTTAAAGACAGGGAAAAGGTATGGCAGATAGGCAAGTAGAGGATCCAATTCTGAAATTCATGAACGTCCACACACACACACACATATTTCATGCGCTTTAACTCATGCCTGCCAATTTTTGTGTATTTATGTTGCTTAGTTGTGGATATACCAGCTGTTAGCCAAGTAAGTAGCGTGCCAACATAAGCGCTTGGATGCTAGTAACTATTTTGATTGCAGTCGCCTAAATACTGTTTTGTGCTTCGTCGACATATAGAAAGTGTAACATTTTTTGATTTTCAACACATTTCAGTCACATTAGCATGCGTAAAGTTCTAGTCTTTAGCGAACCGCTTACAAATTATTCTTTTTCATTTCACTTCACTTGCTCACTGGGTAACTGCTTGACAATTGCAAGCATTTGTGTGTCACCGCTTGCATGGAGCTCTTGCTAAGTGGGGCGCCAGCAGCTTCGCAGTTGAATGCGAATGCATTCCAATCGCTTTGACTGACACTATTGGGGCGATACGAGTTCAAGGTGTGCTTACCACCTCACTTCCTTAACACTTTGCTGTCAGTCTGAGCTTTTGAAAAGAATGTTGTCACTGCCAATATGTAGGGTTGCATGTGTTGGAAAAGTAGGTGCTGCCAGTAACGCAGGCGTCTGTGTGTGTGTATTGTGCCGGAGCATAATGTTGACAGCTGAAAGTGAAGCATAGAAAAGAGTTAAGGATGCTAATAATAAAATATCGGGAAAACGGATTTACTTTATGAGAAAAGTGAAAAAGTTAACTTGACGCGTCTTCATTGCATTATGAAATAATAATAATCTGAGTTTGAGGAAGGTTGGGTTTATTTTTATAACAAGCAAATATGTATATGGGAGTAGACAAAGTCTTTTCGTATTTTGTCAATAGCTGTTGCAGTAGCATATCTCCTGTGCTACCAATTACCATTTGTTTCGGTTAATGCAGACCTCCCTTAATGGAGTAAAGTTGGCTTCAAAACTGTGAACGCCTGTGAAAATTACTTGTCGCAGTTTTTCGCTGAGAAACCAGAAAACTTTTACACTGATGGAATGAGTCTCTAGTGGAAAAATGGCAAAAAGTGGTGGACCAAAATCGTATATATTTGGTTTATTAAAGTTCCTCATAAATATAAAAAAAAAAAGTTGAAGATTGATTAAAAATACGAAAAGACTTTTTCGACTACCCAATAGTTCATAGTTAAAGTTTGGAATTCTCTCACGTAATTAAAAGAGAGCAAAGTTTCCATAATACCCAATACATAGATATACGAGTACGAGTACTTTAATGTTTGTGGTAAACTTTATGGCAGATAGTTGAGATAATTTAGTGATATTCGTTGACATTTACCTTGCTGTATAAAAATGATGTCCTAGAATTGGTCCTAGAATTGATCTGAAAAAGCCAGAAATCTTCACCAAACACCATTTCACAAATACGCCAAAGTGTTCGATAATAGAAGTTAATTGCAATATGTTCGTTGTTACAACTGCTAAACCATATTATACGATTGACTAGTGGCATAATACTTTCTTGTATGAACACCAATGCGAAGGCGGATATGACAAATTGAAAGCGATTTCCTTGAAAATCTGTAATAATGAGTAATTCCACTAATTACTCAACTAACGTCGTTATTAGCGCAGATCATGAGATATTTAGCGTAACCTGCATGGAATATATACATATGTATGTAGGTACATGTGTATGAAGAAGCTAACTGGTACACGCTCAAACGATACATAACCTTCAACAACTTCCGTGTAACACTTAGTTAGCTTACACTCAGGCAAAAGAGGTAGAGATAAAATTTATGAATAGCATTTGGTTGAGTGTATGGAGCTGCTAAAACGCGCGTTTAAGCAACATAAGTGCTTCCGACAGCGACGTAGGTGAAACATTTAAGTGGCTGGAGATTTGTTGCAATATCGAAGGAGCACAATTCTAAGAAATATTGGTAGTAACTATGGTGAGCATATATTGTACGAATGCGCGCGGAGAGTACCTACAGCTGGTGAGCTTGGCAGAGATAAATAAATTGGGTGCTTAACGTTAAAAGAGTTAAGTGACAATACCAGCTAATAAGTCAAAACTGGTAGAGGTAAAAGAGTGAGGAAGTGAAGTAAATCATGCAGGAAAAGTGAGCGTATAGTAAGCAAGAAAACAAAGAGAGAGCAAAATAGAAGCAGCTTGTTGGGTGAAGTGGTGTGGTGGTGCATACATAAGTTAAAGTAATTAAACAAGTTTCGGATGAAACAAGAAGACACGTTAACTTTGGCTGCACTGAAGTTAAAATACTCAACACAGGTACTACTTTTTTATAGCAAAAAATTTGTAAAAGAATCTTTGCCTTGATTTTGTTCGAGCAGTTTCTATGGTAGTTATATGTTGTAATAGTCCAATCTCAACAATATTTGTGGATATTATAAAGTTCTTTTGAATAATATCTCTTGCCAAAATAGACAAGTTTTCCATACAAGTACTTGAGTTCGATCGTTCAGTTTGTATGAAAGCTATATGTTAAAGTAGCGCGATCTCAAAAATTTCTTTAGAGATTGTATCGTTTTTTTTTTGAATAAGTTTCAGTGTAAAGTTTTCTGAAGATATCTTTTCAAATAAAAAACTTGTACATATAACGACTGGTTTTTGATTGATCAATTTGTATGGCAGCTATATGTTAAAGTAGCCCGATTTCAACAATATGTTAGGACATTATATAGTTTTTTGGGGTTATATTCTGTGTCGAATTTCATGAAGATATCTATTTAAATACACAACTTTTTCTTAAAAAGAACGTTAGTTCATCGTTCAGTTTTTATGACAGCTATATGTTATAGTGAACCGATTGCGATGGTTCCGACAAAAAAAAAAGCTATTTAAGGAGAAAAGCATGTAGGCAAAATTTCAGATCGATATATCAAAAACTGAGAGACTGGTACGCGCATATACAGGTGGCTTAATCGACTGAGCTCGTCTTGATGATCATCTACTTGTATATATAGTATATTAAAAAACTGTTAGAGGTGAATTACACTTATCACTTAGAGGTATGAAAAATAGATAGCAACCGATTCTCAGATCTACTGAGTGTGCATATAAAATTTCATAAAACTTCGTCAAACCGTGACGAGGTAACTTATTGGTAACTAACACTGTGACTTGAGAATCTTATATATAATTAAAAATATTTCAAAAAGCGTTTAAAACCAGCGGCAATAATATCACGAAAGCTCAACGTAGTATTCAAAGGTATTTGGATTTTATATATACAATTACTTTAATCATCCAGTAATCGATGACTTTCTCCTTTTGTCTTCAACTCTTCTTTCTCACAACTTTTAACACACCTAAATTATGTGGAGTCAATTTAAAACTTTTACTGAAAATGAAATTCATTTCATTTTGCGCTTGTTGTTTTCACCGCGCTCCTTCACACTTAACTGTTTCTCGTAAGATTTCTGAGATTGATTTCAGAAATTGCAGTGATAATGGTCTCCTTACAAAGTTCAGCGGCGCATAAAATATGCTCTGCGTTTCCCGGACATGACACAGTTACACACACACGTACATATAATATATTTGTGTGCGTAATTCTTGTTAGTTCGTTTTGTTGTTGACACTGTTGCCCCAACGCATGGGGCGTAAAGTAAATAATCGAAAAACTAGAACTTCTTTCAGTGAACTATTTTTTTTTGTGCTTTTACTGAAACTTTTTCGATTTAGCAGCAGTGTTGTGGTGCCGACAAATGCATACACACTGTTGTATGTGGCGTTGCGAAAGGATCGCCGCGTAAAATGTGCACAGTTGTCAGTGAAATGCGAAAAAAGTTGGCAGTGAAATAGAAAATTTATAGAAAAATATATGTTGGCTTGTAGAAGTTTGTGTGTGTGTGGGAGGTATGGAGAACACTGAAAGCAGCGTGGTTACTATGCCGCCCTCGTTCTGTCTCATCCACTGCGGATGTGTTGTCGATAGTGAAAGCGTTTTTCCGCATAAAGCTGCCTAAACTAGAGGGTTTCTTGTGATAAATATAGGGTGTTTGATATTTCAAATCATTTTGTCACCTAAAATGCAAAACAACGCATCATCAAAAGAATCGAAATTGAGTTTTTATTGCTTACGATGCACTACATCATTATATACATATGTATAATCGTAAAATTTCAAATTCCCGCTCTCAGATATAACCAATATATAACCATTAAATAACCAATAAATAACCCATAAATAACCAATATATAATTTTTCAAATTTTGCTTCAATATAAATGGTTTTTATAACAACGTTTTTCCTTCGTCTATAAACTTATGAAAAGTGATGTTATGCTATTCTGAATTTTAGGTGCCGATTTGTAGGTTTTCGCAGGTTGCGTAACATGCAGATTATGTTACAAGTGCAGAATATAGTGGCTATAACTTCTCGGGAAAAATAATATATAAATTTTTTCCTTCAACATGCCTCAAAACGTGTCCAGAGAGCTGCTTTGCCAGTCACAACTCTGGCTCTGTGTTTGTTGTTGTTGGTTAAGTTTACATGCACAAAAACAATAAAAAGTGCAACTGTGGGAATTGCCTTATAAAATGGCATTAAATAACTGCTGCTTACTTGAGTGCAATGCTTAGTCAGCAGAAAATTGTTTATTGTTGTAATGTCCTTATTACTATTGTTGTATTTTAATAAATGCTTAATGCGCTCTTTGCTAACAGCAAGCAAAGATAAATGCCATTGGCTTTTGCGGTGACAAGAAGTGAATGCAAATGCTTGGCTTTGTGGTGTGTAGGCTTCAAGGATGCAAAAATTAAGTGAACAGGGATATGATGTTAGGAAAGCAGTAGACTCTAGTTATACTGCAGCTGAGTAAATGGAACTTTATAAAACTATTCGTATTTTTACACATTTCCACCAGACCCTAACCCATAAAATTAAAAAAAAAAATAAAAAATAACAGGTCAGTTGAAAAGTCCGCGGCCTACCTTAGTAATTGTAACAAATTTTTTTTTGGAAATTTTTTTTTTTTATTCACCATAGTTCCCTTCCCTTGATTATAGTGACCCTCTAACTTTTCGATACAATTTTTGTAATGGGATTTGTCCTTTGCTTCAAAATATGCTTCAGTTTCGGTGATCACCTCTTCGTTCGATGAACATTTCTTCCCAGCGAGCGGTTTTTTGAGATTTGAGAACAGGAAATAGTCGTTGAGACCTAGATCTATAGAATTCCTGTGGGTGCGGAAACAATTCGAATCACAATTCATGGATTTTCGCCATCATTTTCACTGACTTGTGACAATGTGCATTGTCTTGATGAAACACGACTTCAAACGGACCAATAATGCTATGGAATAGTCGCTGTTTATGGTCCTACCTTTTTCCAGATAATCAATAAAAATTAATCCACGCGCATCCCAAAATACAGGCTATATAACCATGCCAGTCGACTGTAGCTTTTTACATCCTTTGAAGCGAGTTCATCGTGCGCAGTTCACTCGGGTGAATGTCGATTGGATTTTGAAGTGAAATGGTGGAGCCATGTTTCATTAATTGTTATATTAAAGTGCCTGCTATCTCGAACAACTTCCCTTTACGGTTAGTCCAAAACTTTTGTGTGGACTTTTTTGATGTCTTCGTCGGTAGCAACCTCTTTTAGGCGTCCACTGCGTTCACTGTCTTTAGTGCCTATTTCGACACGTCTAAACTTAGCATATCAATCCATGATTTTCCTGGAGCAGAGTTTTCCATAGGATATACAATATTAAGTTGGATGACTGAATAAAGAACCCACGTGGTGTAATATACTTATGTAGTCCTTTGTGAAGCCATAGAAAAGAAGAACTCCTGTGTTCGAACTTATAAATTAGCAAAATGCTTAGTAGCCATTAAAAATTTACCATTTTCGTTGGGATGTCTGACAGTATGCGCTTCCAAGTGATTAAGTATTGACCACCTAAACGTAGGCTAGTCAAGTCGACAGTCAAGAAGGAAGTGAGGAGTTGTTCCCACCTCATCTTATTCCATATAACTTTTGCAGATGGCGTCTAGTAGAATTCTCCACAAAAGTTGGGAGAAGCAAGTCTTAGTGAGGGCAAAGAGATCACTAAATCTCTTGCGATCAATCTTGGTTTAAAGACTTATGCGACAGGGTTTTTGTACTAAATATATATCTTTTGGTAGAGTTAGGTTGCATTATGGTTTTCATTAGGGAAACATTTTTAACGGATATAATTTTCGATATCATTTTACTATTTATACTATATATGTTTATATTATATATCTCTGTATATAATTCAAAAATATATATTGTTAACTGAAATTTCTTCCATTTTTCATCTTACAGCACAGAGCATAGTAAAAATCTGCGAAGAGAAGCAATTTCAGTGCGGCAATGGAGCCTGCATACCCATCCGCTTCACCTGCGATGGCGAATCAGACTGCAGTGATCACAGCGATGAGCGCATCGCCAATTGCAAATTTATAGGTGAGTGAGCAAAGTAATTCACATAATAATAATGTAATAAAGTGTGTGCTATGAGCGGCAAAATTGCGTTGTCTGCACACATACTTACATATGCATGTATGTGTGTTGTAATGACGTGCAAAATGGTACATGCCACATAACATTGCATTTACAAGCGCATAAACATATATATATATATATATGTATGTGTGTGTGTGGAAGTCAAGTGATTTTGTGGCGTTGCGAAGAGTAATGTCGCGAACTTGTTGCATTTTGTGTGCAGACACTGTAGCCTTCGAAGGCATTGCTGCTTGATTTTCAAACAGAAGAATAGCAATGTTAAGAGGCTTTTAGTAAATTGTAGACCAGAGTGTGCATAAATGGCCTCAAAAGCAATTTAGAAACTGGAAATTTTAATTCGACTACACCTCTCTTTCATTTCCATAATTTCTTCAGAGTGAATGCAAGCATTTTGCTTGAAAAGAAGAAACAAAAAAAGTAGGATTGAAGAGACTGAAATGCCGCAATTATACATTTACCGCCTTTTGTGGCAAGGTTTTCCCTCAATTAGAGGTATTTTGTACGTTTCCGTTAAAAGCAGTAATTTCCCTGTAAATTCTCTGCCATACAATGTTAGGGACATGGTGGAAATTGTAGCAGTTGCACGTGTGTGCAATTCCGGTTTTTAAGCAAATACAATGACATTAAGCGCTGTTGCACGGGCGCATTCACAATCGCTCGCCACAGAAACCACACAGCCACACAGGAGGATTACACTTGCACGTATAAATGGGGGGTTAAACTGACATATTGTTGGATTGGATTTTACGTAATGTTGCAACTGAAAAAAATACATGTTGTTAAGTACGCAACAAAATGAGCAATATTCACAGTCCGTGAGAGAACACTATAAACCAGCAACATGTTTTTAATTTCCGACTCTTGAGAGCTTCACAGTCGCATATTTGCAGTATCGGAATTAAATTGCGGTTCTTATAATATTTGTTGTTATTGTTATAGCGGAAGAATTCAGCCGAGTTGACAGTCCTTGACCAGATAAAAAAAAAATCCGGGTCCGATCCGGTTACGTAGACCCGACTATCGTTGGAACTCGACATTGTCGATAAACTCGGGTTAAGTTAGCACTGCGTCCTAGTAACGGTGAACCACGAGGAACTTAACACACCTTTTTAATTCTGCAGTAGATAATAATGAACAAATGGCTCTTTGATCGACAATTCCAACGTTAATATCTAGATGCCGACGGATCAAAGGGTGAAACAGGAACAGGCGCTGGCCTCCTCTCTAGTAATCCGTAAGCAGAAGGTGACTTCAAACTAAATGATTAGAGTTCAGTTTTTCAAGCCGATATAGTTAGCATAACAGAAGCCACCAAGTAGGCGATACGGCAATTTCAGGCTCTCGTTGCGCCAACACTAATTCTCACTCCGTTAGATTATGCAAGTAGGCAATAAGTTGGTAATTCAGTAATATAAGTAGGAACTTAGTTGGTAATTCGGTTAATATCATCTGTATACCCAGTCAGATATGGAAAAACGGTAACGAAAAGCGAGACGACGTTAGAAGCAACTGGAAAGAGTATTCTCCTAAGCTGTCACAGAACATGTAGTTCCTTCAAAGGCTATTTGAAGCAATGAAACTGAGAGAACATCTGTGGTCTTTGAAGCATAAGTAACTGAGGGCACACCACAAAGTTACTTTGGGCTAGTGTTAATAGTGGTTAGACCAAAAAGCCTAGCCAGGGTCCCTATCCTTAAGAGCCGTCTTAAAGAAAATTGGAAAAGTGGATTCGGCGAAATGCAGAGCATGTGCGGAGGATGATGAGACCCTGGAATATTATCTTTGTGAATGCCCAGCCTTAAGCCGGATAGGAGGGAATAAATTCCACGGATTTCAATGCCTCAACTTAAAAGATATTGTGCAGCAAGGATAGAAAAGGTCACGTATTTTACCAAATCCACTGAGTTAGTGTATAAGGTTGTTTTTGGTTACCACCGGGAACAAATAATAATGAAAGCTCAAAAAAGCTTTATATTGCAAAAGTTGCAGCTTTCAATTTTTGTTGTAATTTCACACTATACTTATCTCTTAAAGAATGTTGCTAATAATTTTTACTTATGAAGACTTTTAGTAACATATGAAAATTTTGTAAGAAATACATGAAAGCTTTAATGTAATTTCCACTATACTTGTCCCTTGAAGAATTTTAATAAATAATTACTACTTATGAAGGCTGTGAGTAACATATGAAAGCTCAATAAGGAATACTTGTACATATATGAAAGCTTTAATGTAATTTTTGTGAGTATCATATGAAAGCTTTAAAAAAGTTTTAGCTTGCACAAGGTGTATAACTGTAATGCATATGTAATATGCAACGAAAACTTAAGAAATCTAAAGTACAAAATACTTTCATGATTAAAAATAAATGGAAGCTTTGATGAATTCCGGCAAAATATACAAAAGCTTTCATTAAATTTCGAAAGCGCTATTTTTTTTTAATATTTACGTACATACGCAGATACATAGTTTAGAATTGATAAGCACTTCAAGCTTCCTTAAAAATTAATTCAAAAATAAATCAGTTATTGAAATTTTTTTGGAAAAGCTTCTTTGCCTATGCTGTCATTTAAAGCAGAAATTTAGTGTGCTCCTGTACGAGACATACAAACTTCATACATATATATATATACATATATATATATATAAACATGACTGCGTATGTGTCAGTGTTGAAGTCTCATATTTCGTATTCATGATTATTTGTTTTGCACTTTAAGCGTTGCAACACCAAATGTAATGTCACAGTTGTGTAGCTTCACAGGCGAGTGCACGAACAGGCGAGAAGATGCAACCGCAGTGCATACAACGTTCACCGAGTGTTGACATCTCTGCTTGCAGCTGTGCTATGTTTGTAGTGGCGCTTGCAGTTTAGTTTCAGTTGTGCAAACTGGAAAATCCTTAAGGATTACAATTTAATAAGATCTTCTCAAACTAGAAATACACATGTGCACTGTCATACATGTGTTTGTATATGTGTGTAAGCCAGAAGAGTTTAAGTCAAACTAAGTGTTAACTAAACTGAAATTGTCAAGTTATTTTTCTAGGATTTGACAGTTAGAAGCAGCGCCTAGATCGAAAACGAGAACGCAAGTGTTCGACCTTGCCGCCGCAGTTTGATATTTTTATAACATTTGCCGTCGTGAAGTCGCTGTTTCCGCTCAAAAATATTCACTTTTTCACTAATTTTTCTTGTTTGCTCATAACAGCTCAAAATCGACTTCAGCTATTTTCCTTTTGAACACTGCTGTGCATACTGTGGAATGCATGTTTACCATTCACACACCAAGCACATCTGTTGCCGTGTCTGTCAGAGCGGTGAAAAGCCAAAGTTGAGTCTTCGCAAGGTAATCTCAGTATTGTTGGTGTTTGTTGTGCTTATGAAGATTGGCAAAATTCCATTTCATAGATCGTACGTGTGTATGTCCCAGTAATTTTGATTGCTATATGAATGTATGTGAATATGCATCTACGTACGTCTGTGTATGTGGTTTAATGTGGCTGCGTGATAGTTACAACTTTGCACCTGGCTATGCACACATTAACACGTAGCAACGTTTATCACGCACACACACTAGCACAAAAATCATGCATTTTGACCATAAACTGTAAACGAGCAAAGAATGGCTGCGTGATTATCACTTGATTGTCACACAAGCAACATCCAGTTGCAATGTTACAGTAAGTGTTGCCACTCGCTGCCAATTGATGCAGTGCTGTGTGGGTTCTTTTCATGAAAGTCGCTTTGTGAGGTCACATGGGTTTCCTCGATTAAAAAACAGCCTTTTTCAACAATTTTTTTCTTATATAAAAATGAAATATTTCATTAGAATTTTTTATTGTTACAAACATACAATAGTACCAAAAAAAATTCTGAAATTTTTGGGGAAAAAAACTTAAACTCGGCCAGCGCGACGCCATTTCCAGTGACCCCTCGGAATAAAATGCGCCCGCTTTGGCAGGCTAATTGGTTGAGTAGTTCTCGAGAAATTTTGCCAATCGACTTCAGAAATACAGTTGTGAGAAAATCACTTTTAAAGACGAAGCACTTAGCCTAGCTAGCCTCGAGCACACAAGTTAACAAGGCTATATCTCCGAAATTATTACTCGGATCAACTTGAAAATTTGGAAATTTTCAGGAGACAATAAAATTTTAACTTTTTGAAATCCGTAAACCCATGAACCCCTTATGCAAACGGTTAGATATATTTCTCAGCCTTAAAAAACAGAAAAAAAAACAAAAAAAAGAGCACAAAAAACATATTTTTAAGGACTTGTAAATTTATATAACCTCTTAAACTAAATTCTGTGAATCTCAATAAATCAACTTGAAGCTTAATTGTCTCAGCTAATTGACTACATATTCTTGTTAATTAGTGATTTTTTGAGTTGCTTTTTTCATCTGACTTTCATTGCGTTTGTGCTATGTGAGTACAAAAATAACTCTCTCCGCTTGTTCTTCATAACTCAGAGTTTCTTTCTCTCTCAGCTGCCATTGGTTTCTGCCGCAATTTTTGTCTAGAATAATGGGTTCAATCAACCGTTTATTATGGTAGTCACTCTGTCAGGAAACTAAGCTTGAACGTTTCTGAGCTTCTATACAACGCGCTACTTTTTAGATGTTGTTTTTGTAGCGGTTAGCTAGAAACTGTTTAGTTGGCAAGAAGAAAGTTAGTTGGTAACAAAATCATCTAACGGGAGATTAAGGAGCGTACCGTTTCGAAGGGTTTGGACCACAGGGAGAGGGCAATTATTCAGTGGGATTCATCGAGTCATGCAGGCACTCATTGCACGCGGAAAATATACTGGGTATATAAGGGTTAAATTTGGATCGGTAGGAGTTACATCTGCTACATTATTCAGAGTAAAGTTCCGCAAGGATCACTCTAGAATCATGAGACAGCTCAAGTTGTTTTCTGCTATAAAAATACAGCATTCACTGGGAGATAGGCGATGAAAGTGTTAATAGCTCTACTGTATCTGGCATTTAAGGAGTGTCTGAAGTTAGTTATGTGATTTGATCTCATGATGCTCCTAGGAAACGGTGCCGCTCCAAGTAAGTATATGGCTATATCTACGATTTCAATCCCTAATAAAAAGCACACAGGCCTCATTTTGTATATAGGTGTTCGAAGGGATTCATCATGAGGCATTTATAGTTACTCTACGGAGTGTTGAGATGTTCTTAGCTATGCCATGCTAATATACGATACACACATTTCATGTTGTTTCGCTTATAAATTTTTACGATTGTCATTTGATGTTCGCTGCACACAAACACATACACACATACCCACACATCACGTGATTACTGACACACGAGCGTTGCTTTCGCTATTTCGTATATGAAGTTCGCATTGCAAAGCTATCGAATGGATTGAATCTGCCAGTTCATTTGCGTTTTTTTCAAATGATATCCGCCTTTATACACATCAAATCCATTTTTCTGCGAGAAATTTTCCCGATTTTTGGCAAGGACTTAATGAAATTGTCTGTATGTGCTTATGTAGCTTGAGCTCAGCAGAAAATGAAAGAAATGGAATCCTAACGTAGGAGTTATATCGTCGCTTATTTTCGTACTTTTTGTTTTTGTATGCGATTTTATTATTGTTGTTGGCTTTTATTTGTTACTAAGATAATTTAAAGTTGACCCATTTGTTTCTAAAAAAAAGAACAAGGAAAACAATGTTCATTTCAAAAATAATTTATTTTTCCAATATTTGTTTCAGCTAATATTTAAAAATTAGATCGCGTAAATGGGCACCTTTAGCTTTGACAGCTAAATGCACTCTTTTTTTTTTTGACTTTAATGTTTCGGATGATATGGCCTGTTCGTCGAATGTTCTTAGCTATGCCATGCTAATATACGATACACACATTTCATGTTGTTTCGCTTATAAATTTTTACGATTGTCATTTGATGATCTCGCTGCACACAAACACCATCGATATCAATCGCCCAAAAATGGTCGCGATAAATTGATTGTTGGTCGAGCTGTATGGCCCCCGTCCTGTTGAAACCAGAAGTTATCCATGTCATTTTCGCGAATAAATTATGCGTCGGAGAGTGGTGCGAGAGATGTCTAATTCCTGAGAGCGGCGATAACTCGATGTCGATGGAGTCTCCTCAATCTGGCTCGTACAGCTTCGATATTTTCAAATGATATCCGCCTTTATACACATCAAATCCATTTTCTGCGAGAAATTTTCCCGATTTTTGGCAAGGACTTAATTGTGTTCTTAACTGGAGCACTTTTCACTTTATTTTTTTTGCGAAACGCACGTTGAGTTAACACAATTGAAAAGTTATTTGAATATAAAGCTGAACAATTTCAGCGCGTTCTTTTGGAGTGTACTGTTCATTAGCCGATTTGTCAGCGCTGTTATTACAGCGTTGGTCAACTTTAAATGGCCTACCCTGTAGTACATTCTGAGCCAATGCGATCGCGCGTGAAGGATTACGTACAGACAGTTTCCATGCTATGAAATGCCTTGCGACATTGATTTCCAAACCTTCGCGAAATCCACGAAAATAATTCAGAGAAAATCAAAAAATCAGCGAAAATGTTGCAAGTAGCAAAGCGGCGTAGCTCTAGTGTTCGCAAGCGCATATGTGTGTGTACGTTTGTGCAAATGTCAGAAATTATCTACGTATGTGACTGCAAGTTTATTTTTATTGCTTCGGATAAAAGTTTAAAGACAACTTAGGGGACGGGATAAAAGGATGCCCGAAGGCGCACATGTGTATATGTCGGCATTAAATTTGCTACACTACGCGTCTGCGGCACAACAACCAATTTCGCGTCGCTTTGCTGTGTTTGCATTTCGAAAATCGCTACGATTTATAGGCAGACATCGGCATTAACGCAGACAAACAATAACAAGTAGCTGATAAGAAAATGGCTTTGCCGATATGCTCAAGCGAGCGCTCATTGATGAAGCCATTCGGGCAGAGTGGCATGCTCAGTCACTTAGTCAAACAGTCGTCTGTATGTCGTACAAAGCCGCATTATAGGTTTCAGGCAATAAGTAGAATGTAAGAAGACACACGACAACATGTAGTGTGGAATAAAAAATATTTGTGCGGATTTGCAATTCATATAACTGTTACAAAAAAAAAAAAAAAAAACAAAGCAGAAACGTTATCTTCGGTTCTACTGAAGTTATAAAATCTTTCACAAATAAAAACATTTTCCATAAAAGAACTTGATTTTGATCGGTCAGCTTGTATGACAGCTATATGCTATTGTGGTTCGATTTGAACAATTCTTGCGGAGATTATCTTATTGCCTTAGAAAAGAATCTGTGCCAATTTTCATGGAAATATCTTCTTAAATAAGAAAGGTTTCCTTACGAGAACTTGATTTTGATCGGTCCATTTGTATGACAGCTATGTGCTCTAGTGGCTCAATCTGAATAATTTTTTCGGAATTTATGTTATTGCCTTTGATAATAATCCATGCCAAATTTTATAGAGATATCTTCTTAAATAAGAAAGGTTTTCTTACTAGAACTTGATTTTGATCGGTCCATTTGTATGACAGCTATGTGCTCTAGTGGCTCAATCTGAATAATTTTTTCGGAATTTATGTTATTGCCTTTGATAATAATCCATGCCAAATTTTATAGAGATATCTTCTTAAATAAGAAAGTTTTCCACACAAGCATTTTGTTCCAATCGGTCACACTGTATGACAACTATATGCTACAGCGTCCCGTTTCAGCGGTTCCGACAAATTAGTGAATTTTTGGGGAGAAGATGTTGTATATTGAAATAGAAAAGCCTTCGATGACACACCTCCGGCGTGTGGCCCAGGTAATGCGATTTGATCATGTGGCTTACCATGGCAATTGAGTAGTCAAATCATACCCAATTGAGTTGAAATCTAACCCAAACATGAATATTTACATTGAGGAACTCAATTATAGTTCAGCCTACGGAAAGTTTTTATATTCTAAATATTCTTACAATAGTGCGGATGAGTTTTTAAGCAACTTACTAAAAGTCCACCTAAACACACGCACTAAAAATATACTTCAAAAATCGAAGGCGGCTCGGAAGCATAAACACAATTGTGGGCGACTTTGTGTGATTTTAAGTGAAATTCTTAGCAAGAAATATCCAACCCATATCGAAAGCTTTTACCTACCTAAGTGTATACATTCATTAAGAAATTATTTCCATTTTCTGTGCCATTGACGTTCATTTTACTTAGCTTTGTCTTGCACCTCCGGCGTGTGGTCCAGGTAATGCGATTTGATCATTGTGGCTTACCATGGCAATTGAGTAGCCAAATCGCTTGTCACCATGATATTACCATATTGTCGTCATTGCTGTCAATATAAGCAATTGTTTGTTGTTGTCGTTATTCTTGCTGTCTTGTTGTTTTCTGCCATTATAATTGCGTTCTTAACATACCTTATCGGCAACATCAATTTGCCGTCCCAAATGTAGCCTTTCCTGCGTTGGCCACAATAATGACAACGATAGCTACAAAACTCATACACCAGCATATATCTGTGTACGTGTGAGTATGTAAGTTTTCGTGTGCTTACATTGGTTTAATTGAATTTTCATCGAATGTGCTGCAAATTTTATCATTTCTGTGCAACATTTCTAATTGTTTTTGCGGTTGTTGCTAGTGTTGTTGCAGTCATTGTTTTTGTTGTAGAATTTTTATTATCCTTTCACCTTAATATTGAATCTGCTCGTTTATTTGAGGTGGTTGAGCTGCGGTTTGCTTTGATTAATTCACAGGGCTTTTCTGAGAATTTCACACTTTGCTTTTCACTTCTTTTCATTGTGTTTGTGTCAGTGTTTTTTGTACACATATATTCTTAACTATCTATATTGTTTTAGATAAGGTTGAGTTTAAGGGTGTTCTTGTGGTTTTCAGAAGTTTCATTAAATAATTATTGCAGTAAACATAATGAGTTCGGCTTAATTAGTTGAGGGGGGTTTATTATAACAAATGTATCAAGGAAAAGTTGTTATTGCAGCCAAATTGAAAGTGAGTTGGTCAGCCCAAGAATGCGGTTGATATAAATTTGCTAGAAGCTATACATTTGGTCTACTCATATTTTATCTCATTTTAATTAATGAATTTCGTTTGATTCATTACTAGCTTAGAGTTATTGCAGTCGTACTTATATAAGTACAGTCAACTCGGCTGCATGATTTCTAATAATTCAATGACAACAAAAACAAATAATGCATTAAATAATTAATTTTTTGAGTTCATACTTTATTATAAAGGGAAAGGTTTGCCATTATGGCATATTTTAAGAATGATTTCAGGCAAGTGACCGCAGCGGCAAGCTTGAATGAAGTCCAGCCGAGAGAACCAATATTCGACCACTTTTTATAGCAATTGGGCACGTATATCAGCAATAACGTGCCAAATGTTTTCTTTCAAGACGTCAATCGTGTCTGGCATACCTGCTAGACAAACGATTTCACATAACCTCACAAAAAAGTCCATGGCTATTAATTCGCTTTACCTTGGAGGCCACGTTAGAGGCCCACGACGCGAGATAATGCGTTCATCAAAAGTCTTCTTCAATAAATAGATTGTCTCGATAACTGTATGGCATTAAGGCAAGTATTTTTCGAACCAAATGACGTTATTATCAACATCCTCCAATTGAAGCACGGAAAAGTCATTAGTCATGGCTCTATAGCATTCCTAATTGACTGTAGCATTATGGTCTGCTTTTATTTTAATGAACCAGTGATTATCTTTGCCTATATAGTACACCAAACAGACACTTTTTCAAAATACGAGATTTGACAATTAAGTAATGTGACTGATTTTATTGCAGCGCTTCTGGTAAACCTTGAAATTTCCTTTCTCTTTTTCCGGCATCTCTCCCCTCTCCATTGATATATGTACCATCGCTTTTGCTTGTTTAGTTCGCCTGCTGTGTCAAGTTGAGTAGACGTGTGCTTGTAGTGCTCCTCACGAAAATGGAAAAACCAAATCAAGAGCAACACGTCGCGATAAAATTTTGCGCCAGATTGGGCGGAACAGCTTCGGAAACGTACGCTAAAATTTAAGAGTGTATGGTGATAGTGCTTTTAATCGTGCTCAGGTGTTGTTGGTTGTCTCCGTGCGCCCCCCGCCCGAAAAAAGCTCGTATGAGCAAGTCGAAGGTAAAACGATGATTATTGCCTTTTTTGATAGCCGTGGAATCGTCCACAAAGAATTCCTTCCACCGTGGAAAACTGTGAATCAAGTCTACTATTGACAAGTACTCGAAAGATAGCGAAAACGAGTCAACAGGGTGCGCCCAGACATCGCTTGTAGCTGGATCCTTCATCACGACAACGCGCCGTGCCACACCGCCCTCAGCGTATTTCGCCTCTAAAGAAATCGCCGTGTTGCAATAGCCGCCTTATTCGCCCGACATGTCACCCTGTGACTTTTTCTTGTTTCCTAAAACAAAATCGGTGGTAAAAGTAACCCATTGAGTCGATTACGGACATCCAGGCGGCCGTGATGAGGGTACTCGCGGACATCCCAGTCGAAGCGTTCCAGAAATGTTACGAAGCATGGAAAACGCGCTGGAAACGCTGTATAGCTGCCCAAGGGGACTAATTTGAAGGGGATGACAGAGTTGTAGAATAATTGTCAATATACGGTTTTTATGGAATCAGTCTCATTACTTAATTGTCATACCTCGTATAATGGCTTCTTAATAATGGCTCCTTTAACTATTCAACCAAAATTGAGCTTCATCTCTAAACAAAATTTTCTTGTGAAAATCGGGATCTTTAGCCATCTCGTTTTGTGTCCATTTACCGAACGTGCGACGCGCTTGATGCTAGTTTGGGTTTAATTCTTGGTTGAGTTCGATTTTGTAAGGTAAAGTCCTATCCCGACGAACAAAGTCCAAACTCTAAAAGTCCGTCGTCATTTATGTCCTGTTGTATGTTGCAAGGGCATGGGTAATGACAAAATCTGATGAGTCGACGTTACGACTTTCTAGAGTAAGGTTCTGCAGAAGCTTTATGGTCTTTTGTGCATTGGCAACGGCAAGGACCACACTTAATGGAAAGATGAGCTGCACGAGATCTACGAAGACATTGACATAGTTCAGCGAATAAAGAGACAGCGGCTAGATCATGCCGTCCGAATGGATGGACACACTCTAGCTGAGAGTATTCGACGCAGTACTTGCCGGGGAAATTAGAGGAAGAGGAAGGTCATCACTCCGTTGGAAAGACCAGGTGAAGAAGGACCTGGCTGCACCTGGAATCTCGAATTGTTGCCAAACAGCTAAAACGAAGAACGGATGGCGCGCTGTTGTAAACTCGGCTACAACCGCTAATGCGGTGTCTACGTTTATAAAGAAGAAAAAGAAATCTCATAGAAAATATCATAAACAAACCATATACAAAGTTAGTACTAAACACAACTACACAACATTTTCTGCAAGAACCTTCTAAAAATCTGATGGAAATATTGCATAACCGTTATTCGCTGAGCACAGTTTGCTCCGCATTCTTCTGACCTTGAGCGCACAAAAAGTACAAAAGCCATTGTTTGCCAACTCTTTTCGTTGTTGTTAAACGCTCTTTAGTACTTTAGTGTTCCTATTGTTTGCCTTTGTTGTTATAGCAAATTCGCTGCTTGCTGTCTGGGGTATTTGTATCCTTTGCAGCCTCAATTCATTTCTTCCATTTGCAAACGCGCCTTTCTCTGATAAATGCATTATCTCTACGCAGGCAAGCAAATCTTCCAATTTCTCATACTTCCTCCGCTTGTGTGCTGCTCTACATCAAATGCTTGAGCGTATGTGAGCTTTGACTCGGGTTAGGTGTCCTTTCAAGTACCCGCAGTACTGGTCGAGTGTGTGTGCGGGTGTGTGTATGCATGCATAGTTGTGTGGCATTGTCGGTTGATTGCTGGATTTGCCATTCATCTGAGCCGCTTGTGCAGTCGAGCGTGGTCAAATCTCTTCGGTAACATTACAAGCACAGCGTATGTACACACAAAAACAACGACAACAAATACTCTAGATGGTAATTGCTTGCCAGTGCGTTGGCATGTATGTAGAATAGATATGCGCATGTTTGCTTATCTATGGTGGTAATGTGCGCCTTGAACCGCTACGGTTCTGGCCGGTTTGCTGCAAGGACTCAATGTTACTCTTGGGTCTAATAGTTTTCAAATGGCCATTATCATTTCTAGCCCAAAAGCGTGCAAATCGTGTTTGAATTGAGGAACCTCATTGGCGCATGTAAAGAGCGCCACATAAGGGCACTGACAAACACAAAAATATACATATGTATATATGAATATGTGGCACATAGTAGGTAGCTGTTTACCCCATAGGGAAGCTGTGAATAACTGTATAAATTACACGTAAATTCGGGCAGTTTTATTCGAGGTGCCCGATACATAGATACATTTTTATGCCAGTTCGCTCGCTGATAATGAGCAATGTTTATTGTTTCCCATATCCCTTAAAAACCTGGACTCATATTCTAATCGGCTTTAGTCCACAAAAGAGTCTCGATGGAGATGGACACATACTTTGTTGCTTTGGAAAGGCAAATCTTCAGCGCTTTCTAAAATAGTCCATCATAGTCCATATTTTCAGAATACGTGAAATTCGTGAGAAGACCTTGACAAACAGATCGATACCCTCAATTTTTGTTAATTTCAAGCCGCTTCCTACAACACCGTCAGGAATTGCCTATTCGATGTCATGCCTAAATTTGGTATCCTTGAGAAAGCGCTTGGAACATTCAAGTGATCTGTTCTCTGCAAGATCGAAGAAGATGAAGTCGCGAACTAATTAGCTCTATGGTGATTTGGATATAGTTACACGAATAAAAATCCAATGAGTGTGCTGGTTAGGCCATGCCGTCCGTGTGGAAGGTGAGACTTCAGCTAAAAGCTATTTCGTATTTGGACCCATGGGTGGACAAAGAGCGTTTAGACCCAAATATTTTTAAAAACATCGTAAAAATTTGTTCGTCAGTTTTTGAGATATTCGCATGAAATCTTATACATAGTTATATTTTAATAGTTTATGGATCATTTGTCGGAACCGGTCAGATCGGAAAACTATATTACATAGCTTCCAGACAATCGATTATTTAGACTTTTTGAACTTTGTCTTAAGAATCGCTGGATCGAAACCGGTTTTATACCCATAGTTTCTTAGGCAAATGATCCTTAGAAAATTTGCGATTTTATAGAAAAGAAGGAAAGCAAGGACGTTCTCATCCAATGGAAGAAAAAAGTGCATAGCGACATAGAATAGGGAAAGAGTTTTGTGTTTTCGGCCCAGGCCGTTGGAAGAATTGGCGAAACCAACAGTCCCGTAGTAAAATTTATTAAGATATTATTAATTTCACAGACTTTTTTCACTAATTAAACACCGCTTACGAGCAGCAGGAGGTCCTGGTATTTGGTAGGAAAATAAAGTATCCGGAAATTGTAAATTAGTCTTCCTTTTTCAGTCCTTGAAATACTTTCATAAGAAGTCTTCGGAATGGTTTTCTGCTTCTTCAGCGAATATTATTTTAACTCTTCAATCGATTGAAAACGGATTCCACGGAGCGGCAATTTCGGTTTGGGAAACAAGAAAAAATCACGTGGAACCAACTATGGTGAACACGGTGGTAGATCGGTAGTATTCATTGCATTTTTGCCTTTAAAATCGGTCAGAATCGTGGCTCGATGCGATGGTGCATTATCATCGTGTAAAATCCATTCATTGTTCTTCCATAATTTCGGACGTTTTCGACGGATGTTCTCACGTAAACGCCTCAATACGGCCAAATAGAACTCCTAATAACCGTCTGCCCCTCCGAAACAAAGTCATGATGCACCAAACCACAAACAACGAAATAAGCAATGAGCATCACCTTGATTTCTGACCGGCTTTGGATAGGATTTTTTTGTTTCGGCTAATTTTTTCCCTCCATTTGGAGGATTGTTATTTTGCTTGCATGTCAAATTCATAAACCCATGTCTCGTCGGCAGTTACAATAGTTTCCATGAATGTGGAATTCGATATCATGATCTCTTGCCATCTCTTTAACACTTGACTGATGATTTTCAATCACCATATCCTTCACTGTTTTTAATATTTTCATCAGTTGAAGAGCTCGTCCATAACGAAACATTTTCCCAATGATCTCTCGACTGTTTTTGAAGGCTTTGTACCACTCGTAGACTTGTTTTTGTTGTTTGTTGTTTTTGATAAAAATGAATCACCGTAAGGTTTTTCCAACCTTCGCAACGATCCAACCTTCGCAACGATTCCGCACACGAGTGTTGCTTAAAAATACAAAATTTGAGATGAAATACAAAATTCGATATTTCTATCAATTGTAAAAATCGCAACGCTCTACTGAGGTGTACTGACTTAAGCAGCTGCTGTAAACAAACCGGTTAACAAATCGCGCTCATATTTGGCATGGTAATTAAGAATAGTTTTACCAACTTAGCAGAATAATTTTTTTTTTTGCAATATCATTTACCCGGGGAATTTAATTACAATTTCCGTGTGCTTTTTTGTTACAATGATTATAAATTTCATTCGAACCTCTCTCTACCCACAAGACTGTTAACCTGAAGCAAAAGCAAAAACCGTTTTTTTAAGTTAAAGTTGCCTTTGCCTTTACTTTCAATCTTTTCTACTGCTATCGCTGTCAGTTCAATTGGGATTTGCCGAGAAAAAGCTTAGGGCACGCCGCTCAATCCAATTCAGCTTTAATGGACAACGTTTCACTAGCATGATTTGGTTTACTAGTAGTCTGTCACACTGTTTTGCCATCACATTGTCATGGTTTCCTAGCGGTTGTGTGTGTTTTCTACTGAAATATTTCCTTCAGCACAACATTGTTGCACAATTTACGTGAGGTTGATCTTCAACGGATGTGTGACAGAAAAAGTAAATTGAAATTGACACGAACAAAATGCAAGTAAAATATTTTTGGAAAATTCGAGGACTGATGTCTCACAGAGTGCTTGACCTGAGGATGCACAGATATTTGTAGAGGTAGAAAACGTATTTGGCAAATAAATGATTTTAGAGAGAATTTCTGTAAGCCGTTGGCAACATCGGAAGTAAAATGAATCTGCACTTTATTAACTTGCCGTTTTCCTTTCTGAGGGTGGTGGAGCAACTGTGGTGAGTGTTAACAGCAGAGAGTTAAAGCGTAGATATTTTTTCCAAATTTATTTTTTAATTAATAATGCGAATGTGTGGGAACAGGTTGGCATCATTATGAACAGTTTTTTTGCGGCAAAAATACTCGTTAATTTTAGTTTTTATTTATAGTTTTCTATTTCAAAAAGTATGCAGAACTCTACTATTAATGTGGAATTTGTATTTTTGGACCTGAAAGCAGGCAGACTTGTGTGCCGCTGAAAAACCACACCGACCAATGCGTAAACAGCCAGCATATTCTACTCGTATACGCAAGTATTGATGTGTGGGTGTGTATTGCTCGTACGAACATATCACACAATAACTACAAAAGCGGCACAAATCAAAAATTACGAAAATCGATTCTTCGCCATGTATGAAATCGTAATACACTTAACTGCTGACACAAAAAATTTCATTATTGTTAGTATTTTATTTACAAAGAAATTTACAACAACATCAACATTTTACGGCAATTGTTTTCTGATTCACCAGAACTGCCATTTTCGAGTTGTGACGCTTTTCTAGTTAGTGTGCGCATATACACTTGAAGCACACTTGTTCTTGTGCATTTGTGTGTTGCCTCGAATATGTGGGTTCCTTTATTACAGCGGTTAGGCAGGACATCAAAGATACTTGTGGTTTCGATTGTAGCGCAAAGGACTTTTTTCTGCACCCTTCTTTTCCCCATTTTGCTACTATGGTAGGGGTAACATTTTTTTTTGCCCATATGCTTTCTGCTGTTGTTTGTCGCACAAGCTTCTTTGTCGGTTGCGTTCATAATGTTTGTAGTGAAGATCACAGGGACGCAGGAATTTACGACGTAGGAAGATTTGAAGCACAAAAATAAACTACGCACCTGTAAACGGCTTTGTCGCATGTATAGCAAATAAGTTTGGTTGCGTATACGCAGTGTTGCATACAACGCTTAGCATATGCACGCATATTCGATGATGTGGAATGGCATTTTATATCACTTGTTAGCATACAAAACACACTCTTTGTGTAAAATGGAGAAAGTCGGTTTGGAATCTGCATTCGGCATGCCGCATGAGAATAATTGTATGCAAATATGGCTCGGGACTACAACTCTATACATAGATAAGTAGCTTGCTGCTCTATAAATGTAAATTTTCAAACAGAAACTGCACTGAAGAACTGTCTGTGAACACCGTGCATATACGAATAAGACGCGCGTATCTTTCATTCTAACTGTGCTGCCTCGCTTTTAGTTTAGTATTCGATACTCATCGGTGAGATCGTTGAAATATTATTTATGAAGGCCTGATATGTTGAAGTTAGTAGAAAATGTAAAAAAAATAGTATTGGCATTGTCATAACAAGTACGTAAACTGGATTTTGAAATTCAAGTTGCTGATTATGAAACATTTCTATCATTTCTAGTTCATATACTTTTCGTTAAATAAACAGCATTGCTGGCATTTAGAGGAATTATTAATTTAATTAAAATTTTGTACTTTTTTTTTGAGATATTCAGCTGCACCGCACCGCGAACTGACATGCATATAATTATTGTAAGCATGCTCGTATCCAACCCCGTTCACAAACAATCGAATGTGCGTGACAGTCTGGCAAAAAGCTCGTGGCCACAAATCGAGCGGTGCCAATACAGTATAAGCAAGTTTAAAATGAAAAGTTTTTCCCCGCCGGTGTTAACTTTATTCATTTCGTTGCAAGTGTTGCACTTTTCACACAACTTTCTGGCGGCGACACAATCGCTGGTTCGTTTGATATTTACACACGTGCTGTAGGCAACAATCTGCTTTCTTGGGGCAACTTCGTAGGATTTCCTTGCATACTAAGCAGCTATGTCTGCATATTACTACAATACTTGGTTATACACATATCTCCACCTTCACTTCTGAACATCATTTACACACCTATGAGCGCTTATATACCCACTTATACACTGCCACTAGTCTGTCTCATCTGTTATCTATGTTGCAAGCGTGTTTGTAGGCGCACTTGCGTCGGCTGCTTTTATAAATTTATACATTTTCAACTCTCTGATTCCCCAGGCTGTCATTTTTCAGTGCTTGTAGAAAATTTTTACACTTTTAACTCTTTTATGTGGCAATCCACAAGGGTCTGCTACCTACACCGCCACGAACTTCGCGCACATTTCACACTTGCGTTGCATACTTTTGCGCGCGTATCTTTCACACAACTTTGCATTTTGTGGCTGCTATGTAACACCAGCACCACCGGCAAATTGCTGTGCTTTAGCGTATGTTGGGACATGGTGAAAAGCACACGTTTTTCTTCCGGTAGTTATCGCTTAAAGAAACGGTGTTTCACTACTGCGGATTAACTGCTTTGGACTTGACGAAAAAGTGTTAAGGCTTGCTTGCTTTAAGATAATTGGAAAACAAAGATTCCTCATATCCATAAGATTCCAATAGCGTAATATTGAAATTAATTGACGCAATTTATTTTGAAACAGGTGGCAACATTTTCCTAAAACTAATCATGCTAGGTATGGAGTTATACACATGATCATTTATATAGATCAGGATGACAAAACGAGTTGAATTCCGGATGTCTTTGTGTTTGTTCGACCGTTCGTCAGTCTCTGCAAGCGATAACTTGTGTAAAAATGGTGGTAACTTGATGAAACTTTATATATAAAAAAATTGAAATGCGTTTTTTATTGCTTATGACTCACTACATTATAATATTAATTAATTTCAAGCTTCCGCTCTTAGATATAACTAATATATAACCAATACATAAGCAATATATAACTATTTTATAACCAAAACTCAAATTTTATTTTCATATGAGTGGTTTTTATTACATCGTTTTTCCTTCGCCTCTAAAGGATCCCGCACAATTTGACAATCGCTCAACTCGTAAACCAAACTTGGTGACGAAGAATTTTTTTCATATCATTATACACCAGAAGAATGGATAAAATCAGATAATGACCAGGCTCACTTTTCATATAATGGTTGTGTCGAAATTATTGAATATTTCCCCACTTTGAGCCTCGCAAGTAGCAAGAGTATACAATGTTCGCTAATACCCGAACTTAACCCTTCCTTACTTTTTCTGAAATATTTTTTATGTGAAAATATCTTATACTCGCTCTTCCTGACTGTAATATTCAACATTAAGCCAGTTCAAGGTGCAAAATTTTTTCTCACAGTCATTGGTGAAAACATGAGTTTTATTTTTTCTTGCAATTATGTGACTGTACATTACACAAACACATGCAGCATAGCAGAAGACGAATAAAATATGTATGCTTTGTCGGCAGTCAAACTAAACAACTTTTATTGGTCACACATGACCTGTCGAGCAAGTGTTGTTGTGAATTATAAATGCTCTAAAAAGTATTAAGGCAAAAATCTGGTTTTATTTAATAACCTTTCTGCTTCAGGACGAACGCTTCTAAAATTTAATAATGCAGGCATATGACAAATGCATTGCATGAATAAATGTATGTAAAGATTGGTTATCTTAACCTGTAAACAAGCAAGTTATAGCGAAATCCAGGAACATGTAAAGGTTGTGAGTTTCAGTAAATAAAGACAAGTGTAAAATAAAATGCTTTAACAGGAATATTACATGTGTTGAGCTACACAAATTTCTACTGAAATACGAGTAATACCAGCTACCGGAAATTGTGCAATTAAAAGAAGAGTGAAAAATATTTGTTCATGGTCGAAACAACAACAGCAATGTATGATTACAATGTGCGTACAAATATTTGCAGTTCTTCGAACTTGAATATCTATTATATTTTTCAAAATTACAACAAAAAAATATTTCATTATTCCAGCTATTTTTCAGTAAATAAAATAGCTAGCCGAATATACCAATCTGTTCGTGTACAACTTATTGAAAAGCATTATTTATTTCATCTCGTAATTTCGTGCACATGAAACCTGAGTAAATATGCAGTGTGCAATGAAACATTTCGGCTTATAAATACACACATACACACGCACAAAGCAGCACCAACTATTTTACAACAATAGCTGCAATAAATGAAAAAATATTTGTATTTTACTAAAGCAGCGCCTGCAAGTGACAAATCCTTCCAAATGACAAACACTTATGCACACACTCACGCTCGTATTTCAACGAAAAGTTAGTTAAGTCCTTTCATCAACTCCCAAACCTGCCACACTTGTGCACAAGTAGCTTAGCGCCATCTGACGTGTGCCGGCAGCTGGCTGGCAGTTTTGAAGATATTTGAAGTGTGGATTTTAAAATGATTGCCTCAAGTGCTTTGCTTGGAAATTACATGCAATTTATTTTTGTCTGCGACTAGGCCACTGCGTTGTAAACTTCATTTTGCCTTCGTTGTATAAGCCTATATTTAGGCGCTTAAGCCTAGTTAAGCACCTTAATGGCATTATAAACACAGTTGTAGGCGAGCATATACTTAGCTTGATATAGACACTTCACAAATGTGAAAATTGCGAAGATAAAGAACAAGCTATATAGTTTAGCAGACAAAAGGTGGTGCTGTTTTGTTGACTAGTGTAAAAAAAAATTGATTAAAAATGCAATATAACTACTCGAAACTAGTCAAATTATATTGCGCAGACGATTACTAAAAACTTTTTACTATATTTTACGTCAAGCTGCTGGAATATATATAAATAACTACAATTTATATTGATGCCTGCAGCGCAATGTAGTTTCAGCGAGAATTGTTCGGGACACTCTTCTTTATAGCGCATTATAAATATACATTTTTTTTTAATTTTTTAATTTTTAAATTTTTTGTTCATTTTTTGATTTTTTTCGTTAAATTTTTTGAATTTTTTTCTTTGAAATACTATCAACAAGCTCCAGCGGAATTGCTATGTATTCATTGCTTTCGCTCTTAAAAATATGCTTCTCTTACAACTTTTGTTGTTCTAATTTTTTTGTTATTGTTTGCTCAACAAGCAACAACTTTTGCATAATAATCAACACCATTCATGTTGAGCATACTGATTTATGTTGTATATATATTACATGCCATATGCTCAATGAAAAACGACGAGCGCAAGTTAGGTGAGATGGCTTTATTTATATCATTCATATTGTTTTGCATTCAAACGGTGGTGTGCTGGAGGAAAAACATTAAAAAGTCTGTTCGTTTGCCTAAAAAATAATTAACAAAAAATTAACAATTTATAAAAACAATAACACAAAGCTATTTCCATCAGAATTGAATATTGATAATATTGTGCAGTCGAAAAAGTCTTTTCGTATTTTGTAAATAAGTATGTAGATGTCGTTGCAGTCGTATATGTATCTCTTGTGCTACCAATCACATTGTGTCAAAGCATGTATTGGTGGAAGGGTGAGATTTAAAACATGACTACAAGAACTCAGCTCTTCATGATGATGACATATACAACTATGTCTAAGTATATCGTCACCAAAAATTCAAAATAACTTAACAACACTTTCATAATTTTACAGGTGAAGGAAAGTCGATATAACAGAAGCCACTCATATTGAAACAAAATTTGAGTTTTGGTTATAAAATGGCTATACATCGGTTATCATTCAATCACATTAAAAAAAAATTGGGGTTTGGTTATAAAATGGTTAAATATTGGTTATTATATCTGACAGCGATTTTCGATTTGTTTGTGATCCTACTGTGTTGTGTATTTTAGGTGATAATATAAACTTTATAAGGACTCTGATGTTTCTTTTGGAGTGTTACTTCGTGGAAATCTTAACAAGCCCCATTTAGGGTGTAAAAAATACAATGCAGTGTCTTAAAGTATTATTTAATGGGGTTGCCATTTGATTTAAAAAATAGCATTAATATTTTTATTTCCAATGTCAGCTACTATATCAGCTATTTTCAGTACATTTCCAGACGCATTCAAAAACTGAAACAAATTATGATTTCATAGAGTTGCCACTTGATTCAAAATAAAACTTAATTTTTTTTTTCTTCATATTAATATAGACGATTTCTGCGCATTTACAGACTCAGTGAAAACTGAAACAAAATACCATTACATCGAGTTGCCACTTATTTAAAAAAAAAATAATTATAATAATTTTTGTTTATTATTAAATTAGACTTTTTCTGTACAAACTCTGTTAAAAACTAAAATTTTTCGTATAGAAATTTGAACAGCGTTGCCATTATTTAATGAGGTTGCCATTTGATTTAGAAAATAACACTATTATTTTTACTTCAAATGCTATGTTAGCTGTTGCCCAGACGTAGTGAAAAACTAAAAAAAATTATGATTGCATGAAGTTGCTTAAAAAAATACCATTACATGGAGTTGCCACTTGATTCAAAATAAAATTGATTTTTTTTTCGTTTAATATTAATATAGACTATTTCTTTGCATTCACAGACGCAGTGAAAAACTGACACAAGATACCTTTAAATAGAGTTGCCACTTATTTAAAAAATAATCTTTATTGTTTAATTTATTTAATAAATTAAAAGTTTTCTGTGCAAACTTAGAGAAGAACTTGAATTTTTTGTATAAAAATTCCAACAGCGTTGCCACACCTACAATGCCACCGTATTAAATATAATATTATTTTGTTATACCTGAGACAACGCTTTTATATAACATATTGCTAGCGTTGCTACTTTTTTGAGTCATATATGTTTCATAACTTTTTCAAAATACAAATTTAAATTTAATTTTGATTTGGTAACAAATACATAGGTTATTTTACTTTCTAATATACAAATTTTGAGAATTTATATTATTTAACCCTTACAATTGAAGCATGTCCTGGGCAACTTGCCTTTTTCATAACTTATCTGCGACTGCTTCATATAAAACTAAAATTAAAATATTCACTCATCGCTTTCTGCAATGGCACAATGTGCTTAAAGTTAATATTTTTAATCAAACTTTCATAATAACTTCTCGCTTTAAAACAAGTGCCGTTAGTCACACACGCACATTTACGCAGTTGTGCTGTCAAACTGTTTCTCCATGTATTCTGCTTTTAATTTCACAATTCATATACTTTTTTTTGTTTTTGTTAATTAATTTCGCATGCCTGTCAGTGTGGCCGCACCTGCAACAACTTTGCGCCTGTCATCTGTTTTTCTTTCCACTCAGTTTCAATTTTCTGCTACTTTGCGTTTCTTTGTGACAAAGTGGCAGCCAGCGCATGGCATGTGCCTAATGTGTGGCATGTGGCATGCGGCATGCGGCATACGCCTGCTGCTAATATTTTCATACGCTGCTGTGCTGGCCGCTTATCCTTTGTGTCGCTCCTCGACGGGCTTCTCTTATCGCATTGTTGCTGCTATTTCTTAGCTTTGTTGACAGCAAGCACGGTCATACCTTCTTTGTTGCCTACTCTTTCATATATACCCGATTAGCTGTTGTCGTTCTTGCTGCGCGCAACTGATTAGTTTACTTTTAGTTGCATGCTTATTTTGCTTTGTTTTGCGTAGCTGACCTCCACGACCTGCGTGTCTGCAGCTGAGTTTCTTTGTACCTGCAAGGTATGCTAAGACTTTGCTGTGGCAACTGAAGTTGCATCGAGTATTTTTGCTGTTTTTGCTGTCGTTCTTTGAAATTTCCTTCTGTTCTGCATCCTGGTTTGCATGGCGATGACTTCATTAGCGTTTGTGGCTTCACCGATCTTTTCATTCCGCAGCACACCACATCGCATCTGACGCAGGCGCTGCGTTTCACGCGAATTGTTTCAAATTTCTTTTGCTTCACGTTCAGCCTTCTGCCTCCTACCTTTTGCAGGTGTGCTTTGCTCGTTGCAGCTGCTGGCGTTATCCTTTGCATTGTTGACATTCTTTCACCTCAGTACTGTTTGCTTGTTGCCCGTTTATTACTTTGTTTTTTGCTCCACGGCAACTGCTGTTTACCGCTTTTGCTCTTTGGTTGACGGTGTATCCATTTTATTAATCTTCGTTTGAGTTCGTGTGGTGTGGTGCTCTTTTGGGTGTATGGTAAGCATTGGCTTCTTAATTATGACGTTTCTACAGAATTTGAATTTCTAAAGTATGTTCCTTGAATATTAAGGAAACCCGACTTTAGCTTTTATGCAAAATTTCAAGATTTTTGAAAGGATAGGTTAGGTTATGTTCGCATAGACTAGTTTGGTCCTTTGCGGTACACGACGGAGTTTACTTGCTAAGTCCAAGGGGAGTAGTCATTTTATGGAATTCCTGCGCTTGTTGCGAATTTGAACAGACTCCGCAGCCTATTATCGGTACCTCCTCCAGTGTATCATGCCGTGGATACATACAGCATAGTCTTGCCAATGTGAATAAGTGCACAAGAGATGTTCTATTGTTTCCCTATTGCCCTCGCTATAGACATTTCCTGCAGTTTTTTAGATTTGTCAACTCCGTGCTGCGGGGAGTCACCACCAGTTAGAAACTAGATAGTACATGTTCCTACAGTCTCTTCTATCGAGTACCAATAGGTGTTTTGTGTACTAGCGATCTACCCTTTTGCACGTGACTTTGACAGTTTTGCACCCAGGTAGCTCGTTGCATCGGGCTTTGATTTTATTTACCATGCTTCTGTCAAGATCCTCGTATAGACAATGCATGGGTTTATCACGTTTTCAGATGTTACCAGCACACCATTCTTGGCAATCTCGTCCACTATTTCATTGCCCTCGATGTTTTTGTGGCCTGGCACCCAGTAGAAGTGAAGTGGCTTGCCTCTGGCAACACTTTCTCTGCTGCCCGGCTTCCTAAAATACTTTTGGCCGATTTGCGGTACGAGGTTACTGCTTTGATTGCTATTTGGCTGTCTACGTAGATGTTGATTCTGATTTCGCTATAGCAAAAGGCTCCGGACAAGCTATACTGCAGGGGTCCGACAACTCAGTATATTCCTGCACCAACTCCATCGTCCGTTTTCGAGCCATCCGTACAGACGTGCGATGATAATAGTTACTAGGTGAAATCTGGTCACTACTTCCCCATGCTATAATGATTTTCATTGTTCTAACAAACCTTATGCCGTGTATGTCAGTCGGAGTTTAAGTTATAAGTATATAGCATAGGTGTTATAAAATTGCTTGGATTCCGAGCCTTTGCTTGACTTTTTACTTCTTAAGGTATTCCTTTTGGCTTTGATTCCTGCAATAGCATACAATTGTCGGTTGCACCCGAAATTAGACCTTCCTTACTTGTTCGTCATTTGTTTGATTCGCTTAGTAACGCACAGAAAATATTTCGCGCATTTTTTTAACTACATTTAACAAAAATATAATAATTCCCAACCGCACAATAATTAAGTTGTGCCCCAAAAGTATGCTAAGATTATTTGACCGCCAAAGGAATGAAATAAAAGATATGTGAGAAAATCGGCTTTTAATTTCGGTAGAGTAATTGCGGTGATCAGCGTGAGAAATGATACAACTGTTGCAACGCTGCCGAGCAACTAAATAAAGAAATCCATAAAAACGAAAAAAAGAACAACAACAAGCAGCAAAAGAATAAGCAAAAATACTTAAGTGTAGAAAATGAACTGAATGGGAGATATACTTACATATTTATATACTATGTTCATCAAGCTACCTATATAAATTTATATACAGTTTTATCTCTATACCTCTGTGTGTGTGTTTGTGCATTGTCTGCTATAAAATCCAAAGGATACTGCACAGCAAACTAGAGAAGGCGAGCTGCGGTGGGGCGCAAGCAAACAAATGGAACGGTTTAAAATTGTTCATGAGAAAAATCACAGCAGCCTTGTAATGAAATAATTTTGTGTTAAGCCACTGGTTGTGGGTATAAAAAATGTACACTCCAGTGTCCAGGAAGAATAATGGTGGAGCAAAACTTGTAAGCTGGGACTGCAAGCGATGCCAATTGTGCGCTTTAAGCGATTTTTTATTCAAGTCTTTTTTCTTGCTGGGAGCACACACAATAGCAGGACGTAGGAGCTAGGCGCCCGCAGGAAGGCTACACGAAAGCGTGCGCTGCCCGCTGTTCCGAGTAAAGCTGGTGGGCGTGCACAATCCGCAGAGGCAACAGTGCGCAAGTAAGTAGTGAATAACTGCCAAGACATTCGCCAACGTCCGGCTGAGCGTTTCCGCTTTTCCTTTAACGAAAATCTATTCATGCCTGTAACGTAAGTGCACAACTGTTGTCCGGCAAACGGTACAGGTTTTTGCTTTTTTGCCTTGCTACATTTTTCTTGTTGCTGTTGCATTTTCAGCGAAAAATTGCAGTATATCTCTGTGCTGTTGCTTAGTTGCTGCTGCATCAGCTTGTTGCAGCAGCTGTGAGCAGTGCTTTTGGCGTTGTGTATGTGTGTGTATGTATTG
Source organism: Bactrocera dorsalis (assembly GCF_023373825.1). Taxonomy (NCBI): domain Eukaryota; kingdom Metazoa; phylum Arthropoda; class Insecta; order Diptera; family Tephritidae; genus Bactrocera; species Bactrocera dorsalis. Next base: position 97,339,508 of record NC_064304.1, on the reverse strand, counting down.
GTGTTTGTTCTTGTATTTGTTAGTGTATGTGTTGTTTATTTTTACTTGCCAACATCCTAGCTGATTTCATTGCAAACAACGTTACACAAAAGACTGAAGTACTTAATAGTGCTTAGTGAATATCAGTGTGCGCAGTTGGCAGTATGCAGCGCTTGTTCTTCTACCGCCTTCGCTCCGGTTCGCGCTGCATTGAGATGTATAAATGTTTTTTCTTTTCTTTATACCCTGAATAACTTATATTAGGTTTGCCATGAAGCTTGCAGCACACAGTAGGAAACGTTGGAGACCCTACAGAGATAAATAATCACCATGACGACCTTAGTCGATTTAGTCATGTTCGCGTATATACGCTTTGAACAAAACCATCAGTTTTTGTGGTATCATTCTGAATTTTTATACATGTTCATTTCTCACTAAGAAGCTGCTCATTTATAGGAATCACCGATATTGGATCACTATAGCATATAGCTACCATACAAACTGATCCATCAAAATCAGGTTTTTGTACGGTAAACTTCTTTATTTGCCAAAAAATCTTCTCGAAAATTGGCGTTGGTAGTTGTCAAAAAACAACGGTATAATCTTCGAAGAAACTATTCAGATCGAACCATTATAACATATAGCTGCCATACAAACTGACCGCACAAAATAAAGTTATTGTAAGAAAAACTTTTTTGCTTGGTAAGATATCTTCATGAAATCTGTCATGTATGATTGTTTGAAACAACGGTATATTCTGTGAAAAAATTATTCAGATCGTACCACTATAGCATATAGCTGCCATACAAACTGACCGGTCAAAATTTAGTTTTTGTAAAGAAATTTTTTTTATTTGGTAAGATATCTTCATGAAATCTTGCAGGAATTGTTATTAAAAGCAAGGAAATAATCTCCGAAGAAATTGTTCAGATCCACTACCACTATAACATATAGTTGCCATACAAACTGACCGACTAAATTCAATACTAAGATCTTTTTATATCCTTTTAAGCTATAAAAAGTGCTAGATGAAGGGTATTATATCAGCAGTGCAACCGAAGTTAACAGTTTTCTTCTTTTTTTTTGTTGTTTTTTGTCTTGACTTTCGCATTTTATTTGGTTTGCTGCTTGCTGGTTGGCATTTGGCACAACTTTGTTGTTCTTTTTATCATTTTTGTTATTGTTGCACGAAATGCACAAGTGACAATTACTCATAAGAATATGTGCCTGTGTTTGTATTAGTGTATGCATTTATTGCACTCCTCACTCGGTGTTGGTGTTGTTGTCGCTTATTTGCTATGCAATGCGTGTGCAGTCCTTCATACCGTAACATTAAACCATGCGTGTAAGTGCGTGTGTGTGTTTCTCACAGCTGCTGTCGCTACAAATAATATACCTAATCAGCATAGCAAGCATCTAAGCGCCACTAACACTTTGCCACCCGTGTTATCTAAATCTCTTCCAATCACACTTTAACGAGTATCTTGCAACAATTCGCCGCTTTCTTACACATAAATATGATACTAGCCATATCTCTTGTCGTATATACCAAATACTTTTATTTATATAGTTATATAACAAGTAAACGTTCCGCTTATCCCTTAATAAAATATTTATTATTGTTGTTGTTGCTGCATTACTTGTGTTTTATTTACTTTTACGCAGCTGTTGCTGTCGCTTGCAAGGTGCACACCTCAGCGACTGCTTATGTGACCCAACAGCCGGCAGTGGCCAGCGCATAAGTGCGCGTGCAATATCTGCTGAGAGTCAACAATGTTGTTGTTGTGTGCAAGTAACTCTCACATTTGAAATGCATTTGACCGCTATGAAATTGCAGCTGTGTTAATGTATTTTTTATTAGCTTATATAAAGCTATAAGTTTTCATGTGTTTTCTCTTATGGCTTACGGTGCGTATGAGTAATTATTTTGTTGGAAGCCAGTAATGTGTTAAAAATAGTTATTGAAAAGTTACTAATAGTTGGTACATTCACTAATATTTTGCTTGGGAGTATCTACAGAGAAAATAATTAAATGAGAGATTAACTTGAAGACACTCTTTCAAGGGTTATATGTACTTGCAAGACATATAGAAACATGTTTGTTGTGATTTTTACTTTTTTTTCAAGAGGCATTTTATTTAAGTAATAAATATGTAAATATTTATGTGCGCAATTAAAAAGTCTATTCAAAATTTTCCATCTTTCTTTATGAAGATATTACACCATTTATTCATTTTTTTTTATTTTATTAAATTTCATTCATTGGTTCTCCTCTTTTCTGTTTATTTTCAGGTATGTACCCTAAATACAAGCAACGTATTAAATTGTGAATTCGAAAATTTTAGCGGCACGGAGTTGCTTGTCTGTCTCCACTCACCGCAGTCTGGTAAGTGTAGCAGGCAAACAAGCAAGCAAAAAGAAAATCATGAAAATTTCACCTGTTTTTCGTAAACTCTATACAATGTGCGCTGCTACAACTTGTGTTTCTTTGCAAATTTAAACGCTCGAGGGTTAAAGCATCTTGCAAAAGCTCGCAATAACACACAAGCACACTCATTAAAAATATAGTTGATATACGTTTTAAATAAAAATTTTTGTTGCATTTTTAGTGTGTTGAAAAAGAGAAAAAATAAATTGTGAAATTGAAACGTGCTTCAAAACCGTAGTAAATGCAGCATATGCAAAGGCTGTTGAGTGCGTTGTACGGCAAAAGAAACCACAAATTACTCGGAAAGTTGTAGCTTGGCTACGGTGAAAGTTGAAACTTTCAATGTGATGATGAATACTTGTTACACATTTCTGATTTTAAAATCATTTAAATATTACTTTATTGTGTTGCATATACTTCTATTATATAAATACATAAGTACTATATGATGTACGTGCATGTACATTTGTTACTGCATAAAGTAGTAGAAAAATATTTTTATCTAGATTTTGATCAGTTAGCAGCTATATGCTATAGTGCCCTGATATCGGCGATTCCGACAAATGAGCAGTGACTTGACAAGAAAGAGACGTGTGCAAAATTTCTGACCGATATCTCATAAACTCAGGGACTACTTCGCATATATACAAACAGGCAGGTGGATGGACAGACGGGAATGGCCAAATCGAGTCAGCACCTCACGCTTATACTCTATATATGTAATATGTAAGGTCGCCGCGGTTTCCTTTTGGCTGCTACAAACTTCGTGCCAAACTTATATACCCTGTTCATGGCATAATTATCAAACGTAAAGAAATTGTCGTAAGTTGCTCATACGCCATGGTGCTCAGGACATTTCATGTATAACTTTAACTGTCTTTCTTTTTAAAGCAATGATTTTACGGAAAAAATCTGGGGCAGGGGGCGTCAGCATATAAAAAATATGCTTGGAAAATAACGTACACCCTAATGTACATACATATAAGATAATATGATACGTACTTGGCCGACTGATGAAATTGATGTGCCAGTTATTATGCCAGGTTTGTATATACCAAGTGGTTTAACTGCAGCTGGATGACAGTTAGAATATAAAATATTTAATTTAAGATATATGCTTTTACAGTATCTTTAACTATGTTCAGTATATTCTATCGCTTTCAATAAAGCGGCATTAATAGAGAAATGTAGTATAAGGTCTAGGTCAAGATATTCACTACAAGATAAAGGATGATAGTTTTTATATGAGGTGGAAATGGAAGCTGGAAATGAGATTTCAAAAATATTTGTACGGGTGTATGGTCGCAGAGATCTAGAACTGACCCAGAACATATATCGTTGTCAGTAAATTATTGCTGAACAAAAAAGTATTTATATAGAGATGTTTTCGATCGCCCAGATCTTGTTCATAATTTATTTTCATTTATTAATTTATTATAAATTTATTTTTTCACATTCATTCGAACCTTTGTTTGCGCTCCATGGCGCATTCCACCTTCAAAAATGCATTGCAATACCACTTAAAACAACGACAAACATATTTCAAAGCTGCAAATATGCCATGAGTAATGTCATATTGCTGTTGACTCAAGTCAGTGGCACACAATGGATTACAAGCTACGCAGTATCGGCGACCATGTAGCTAACAGATGCCATCAATCCACCATTGCCGGCATATAATTCATATGCGCTGAGCATAACATACATCAAAACAGAGTTTACAATTGCATTTATGCATCGGAAAGCGAAAAAAAGCAAAAACCGCAATGGCTTTTGCATGCTTCGCCAATCTTCATCATTTCTGTTGCATAAACGTGGGAGATTGCTGTTTGTATCCACGCTCTCATGCACGCCCGCAACAAATGGGCTTACAAAGTGTGCTCAAAAAAAGCTTACTGCAATCTGGAAGTTAGAAAAAAACGCAAATCGCTGGTGAACTGGTAGTGGTGTGGAAAAAATGGCAAGCAAGAGTTGTAGGCAATACCTTGGCAAATCAGCAATCAAAAATATGGATTCGCGAATTCATTTCTTTCCTGTTTTTGCTATCGTGTAAATTTTTTTGAAGTTCGCCCTTCGGCTTCTGCGTATGTATAAGCCCTTCTTGCCTTCTCTGTCGTGCGACGAATTGTGCAAATAGATTGCGCATATGCGCGCCAAAATGTATGCTATGAAGCATGTGTTTTTTTACAGTCGATTTGTATTCAGCAAAAGAAAAATCTCTCTCTAGTGACGCTTGTTGTGATACATTTGCCATTCAATTTGACCCGTTTTTGTCGGAGAATCGTTTCTCTGTACCTGTTCATGCATATTAACAGGTTTACTGATTTCAACTTGCTGCTTTGGTATTTCTCGAAAGTATGAGCTCCTGGTTTGTGAGGACATACTAAGTACAAACGGCAAAAAGTAAAAATTCCATGTCTTTTTATTTATAGTTAGAGTTGTTTCGTGATAACTGATCTATTTTGTAAAGAATTTGATGTTGCCAGGCACAGAAAATTGGAATTGAAAGAAAAAAACAGCAACCAAAGCGAAAAATATTGATTATTGTTCTCTTTTTAAGTGGGTTTTCTAGTCCAGAAATAAAAAAGCCGATATTTTTCATATTTTTAAAGCTGAACTTTTTAAGGATATAACGGGTTTTGATTAAAATTCAAATGAATTTTGATGATATAGGTATTTTGGTGACCTGGCATCCAAACCGGTTCGCACGGAAATGAAACTTTAAACGTATTTTTCTCGAGACTATTTTTTTTCAAAATGATACCCACGATTTCTCAGGTTCTACTGAAATGATTTACCCAAAATTATTTATCTTCTTTATGATTTTGACTATGCCTGGAGCTATCCATATCTCTAAGCTGCAATATTATTTTTAGAAAATTCAAAACAGTCAAAAAAACGTGTAAATTTTTCTCAGGAAGTCGTCATTTGGTGAAAACTTTTTTTCCAACTTTCTATTCTAGATTAAGGATTTTTTTGTTTTGGATTGCCAAGACGATTGAAATCGTGCATATGGTCACATGACCAGTTTTGAGACCGCCCACTTTATCAGCTGATAATCTTTGATATTTTTTCTTTTTCTTTTTAATTAATACTAAAATAGTTCATTAAAATATTAATATGATTTTTTGTGCAGTGCATATGAACCAGTCCGGCTCAAATTTGATCAGCTGACAACTATTGCTAGAAAACATTATGGCTGATATTATCAATTATATTGTTGTTTTTATTATTTTTGCTTAATATTTGCTGCATCTTCTTTCTACGAATTCCTCATTTGATTGCTTTTCTTTAGATATTATTTTGTTTTAGGCCTTATGCGCGCGCGAACAGCAACAACAGCCGACAAAAAGTTTCAGAAAGAAACAAAAAAATCAACGAACAACCAGTCACAAGAAACGTAGGAAATTGTATGCTAAGCAGTAAAGTTTTGGGCACGTGAGGGTTTGTGTGTGACAGAGTGAGAGAGAACGCCACTGTGTGAGAAGTAGTTTAGTATATGGAGGAGTACAAGGCGTTAAGATGCTTTTAGGTGCACAAACAGTGTTTAAACTTTGCAGGCCGTTTTTGTAAGTAGCTTTAGAGCGGCTTAAGTAAAGAAAAATTGTACAAATTGGCAACGGCCGTGTTGCATTGGTATTAAGGAAACCTATCCAACCTTGACGGCTCAATATAGTATGTGTGTGTGTATACTCAAGAGAGGCGTCAATAGGCAGATGTGCGTATAAAAATAACTGAGTGCTGAAAAAAATTGACTGAAGATGTCAGAAAATTTAGAAAGTATTGTAGCAAGCTCGATATGTATTAATCAAGGATGCAGAAGTTCAGCTGCCAAAATTTAGTGATAGATATATACAGCCCTTGTGCATTTTTTGCAGAACAGAAATGTGTTAGTGTATAGAAATCGTTTATTTTTGTAACTTTATACCCTGAATAGATTATATTGAGCTTGCTACGATGTTTATGATACACAGCTAGAAACGTTGGAGACTCTGTAAAGTAAGTTAAAGTTTTTGCACATTCTTTTCTCATCAAGATCAGATCGGATCACTAGAGCATATAGCTGCCATACAAACTGATCAATTAAAATCAAGTCCTGTTCCTGTTTGAAAAAAAAAAAATATTTGTGAAGGGTATTATATGTGAGTTCATCTAAAGTTAAGATTTTCATTTTATTTTTTGTTTTTTTTCTATCAATATTTTTCTAACAACACAGGAAGCATGTTGATTCTCAGTTAAATTGGCTGGATGATTGAATGCCTTGACAAAGTTGTGATAATTTTTCGATTGTTTGTCTTGATATGCAATAGCACGTAAATTCTGCCGGAAGTGTCTAAAGTTTTGAGAGCATTGAGCAGAAAACAGAAGCACGTGTTGCAAAAAATGCATACACTAATTGTTCTCAACGATAGTGCATGCAACAACAAGGATGAAGCAAATAGTGCAACGAGAGACTTCTTAGAGCTAAACTGCAAAGTTTTATGGTATAACTGACATATGAACTGGCTTTATTTCGTTATGAAAAACACACTCAAATGCACTATTGATTCGAAATTGATTATTTTAAGTTGTTTTAAGGAGTTACATGGGTTTCTTCGCGTAAAAAACAGCATTTTTTCAACAATTTTTTTCTCATATGAAAAATTAAATATTTTATTGGAATTTTTTATTGTAACAAATATACACTAATAGGAAAAGTTTTATGAATTTAATATGACAATAAAAAATATAAATTTTTGAAACCCGTATAACCATGTAAATCCTTAAATAGAGTGATATATTGAGACATCTTGGGACAGGATTTTAAATTTTTATATGCTATCGAAGATAATGCCACGCGCCACCGCAAAGCACTCTTAAAGTCAATGAGAACATTTATGATAACCTCTACAGCAACATATGGTAAAAATAAAATAAAACATAATAACGTTTGTGTTTAACAACGGCAGTACCCGTTGATCCATATTCAGTCGAAATAAACGGCGATTTATTGCCAACATTAACAGAGCTTCCTGCAAAGCTTATTCATACATATATGTATATATTTATGTATATATTTATCGACCTTTGCCACTTGATTACGTCCGTTTTTCATTGTCGAATCACGCGTCAAGGCAAAGCTCACACTTTAACAACCGGACGTCGAATAAAAAGAGGAAAATAAGCTGGCTTGCATTTACCAGTGGAAAGTAGAAATTCTGTTGCTGTATGCGCGTACATACGTATGTACTTGTATAAATAGTTGCAGGCCGACTTGAATTTTCGACTTTTAAATTATATAAGCAAAAATGTTGCGCTTGCTGGATAAGGTGACATACGCTGCCCAACAGTTCTATTGCTTGTTGCTATTGTTGTTGTACGTGCAGTAGTTTTTGTAATGACATTTGTTGTTCTAGTTGCAATTGTTGTTGTTGTAATTTTTGTTGTAGTTACAATTGTTGTTGCAGTTGCATTTTTTGTTATTGTTGCAGGTGTTCCTGCAGTTGATATTATTGTTGTAGTTACAATTGTTGTAATTGCAGTTATAGTTATAATTGATTTTGTAGCTAAAAATGTTGATGTTGTTGCAATTGTTGTAGTAGTAGCTGTTAAAGTTATAGTTGTAGTTGCAATTGTTGTTGTTGTTGATATTGTTGTTTTAGTTACAATTGTTGTAATAGTTGTTTTTGTTTTTGTAGTAACAATTGTTGTTGTATTTGGAAATGTTGGCGTTGTTGTAGTAGTAGCTGTTAAATTTATTGTAGTAGTTGCAATTGTTGTTGATATTGTTGTTCTAGTTGTTCTAATTGTTGTTTTAGTTTTTATTGTTGTTGTAGTTACAATTGTTCTTTTAGTTGTTATTGTTGTTGTAATTACAATTGTTGTTGTAATTATAATTGTTGCTGTTGTAGTTGTTATTGTTGTTGTAGTCGCTGTTGCAGTTGCTATTGTTATTTCATTTACTGCCCTTCCACATTGTCTGCCACATCACTTTTACGCGATTCCAATTGGACGGCTCATTCGGCACCAAGCCAACTGTCTGACACGACGCCGCTGCTTACGCACGACTGAAGTTATTGGCGGCCATTTATGCATCATTTCCGTTATGCGCTTGTTTTCATTTTCACTTATTGTTTGTAGGCGAAAAACACTTGTATGCCAGCGTGTCAACGGCTGACTGCATCCGTGCAGTGGCTCACTCTTGCACACACCTACAAACATGCATGTATATACCAATACATCGTTGCTGGCGCGTCCATTTGCAGCGACGCATGCACTTGCATATAATTCGCGTTTGCACGCATATGTTTGCATGGCGCGGCATAAATTATTCGCCATACGCGGTTGCCGTACGTGCCGGCGTTGTAGGTTGTTGTGATCACGTGTTGAGTGTTGGTGTGTGCGTAAGCTCGCAAGCTGAAAGCTGTCGTAAACATACAATATAAAGTGTGTGCACAAACACACATACATATACATATATAAGTATATATACGCATATATATGTATATATATATATATATATATAGATAAAGATACATTTGCATATGCGGTGACGCGTGGATTACTCACTTCGCAATTGTCAATATGTGAACTGGTGTCCCAACCATTAATCGGCACACACACGCTTGTGTGCTCATATTGTCACCGAAATTTATGTTAATGCAGCGAAGATTTTATTGCCAACACCATTGGCCGCATTATCGCAAATAAAGTAGCACTTTTGTAGCTGTAATCTTATATTTACGTGGTAGATTACACGCACTTACACATGAGCTTTCGCCGGAAATGTGTAAATATGTGTAAGGACAGCTGCGTTATTCTTCTGAAATATTCCGGTATGGCGATCTGTATTCGCTGTGCATATAATTGCTCCTACATATAACTAGTATTGACTATTAGATGCAACTCTTGCAGCTACACAGATAAGTATTTCAATGATGATAGACTTTCTTTGGTAATCATTTCTTGAGTAAACGTGATACCGTCATTCTTCTTGTATGGTATGACAGGTTAGGATAATCTGGTAGGCCAATAAGCCACAAAAAACTCAGATTGGTTCTTTGCGATAGCAGATGGAGTTCACTTGCGAAGTCCAAGAGAAGCAGTCATCGTTTAGGATGTCTTGATGCAAATATTAATATACTATGCGGCCTCACTATCGATAGTGACTAGTTAGTAATCCCACCATGTTCCTGCAGTCATTTCTATCAAGTGCCTATAGAAATTTTGTGTACTACAATCTTCCGTTTTGTACTTGTTTTTTGAAGTTTTGCACCCAAGAAGCTCATTCCATTGGGTTTTGGTTTTCTACACCATGGTTCTGTCAAGATCGTCGTATAGACAAAGCATGAGTTTTCCAATGTTGATCACGTTGTCAGATGTTACCAGCACACCATTCTTGGCAATCTCATCCACCATTTCATTGTCCTCGCTGCCTTTGTGGCCTGGCATCCGGTAGAAGTGTAGCTGCTTACTTCTTGCAACACTTTCCTCTGCTGCCCGGCTTCCCAAGATACTTTTAGCCGGTATACGATACGAGGTTACTGCCTTGATTGCTAGTTGCCTGTCTACGTAGATGTTGACTCTGGATTGCTTACAAGTGCAGTAGAGGCCAGCTTCACGGATTTCGCAGTAGCAATGACCTCAGCTTGAAATATACTGCAGTGGTCCGGCAATTTGAAAGGTTGCCTTATGCCTAACTTTGGATAGTATATTCCCACACAAACTCCATCGACCCTTTTCCAGCCATCCGTATAGATGTTTAGAATGTTGCGCGTAGCTAACGTGCCTTTGCGCCAGGCATCTTTTCCTATGTTAACTTTGCACCTTATTTCCCAGCTGAAAACTGGGGTCATGCAGTCGGTGTTTGCCCAACCGCCACTACCCACCGAGCTATGCCCGCTCTATATTTAAATTCCCTGCAGCTAGTAGTCGTTCCGCCGAGTTTGCTGCGCAGTTTTCAGCGAAGCGGTCTAATAGTAGCAGGTTTAGTATCAGTTCAAAGGCCGCCGTTGGAGTTGTTCTTAAAGCTCCTGTAAACCATACCCCAGCGAGGCTTTGCTCCACTTCCATTGACTTCCGGTAGGTAAATTTCCAATTTCCGTACATTTTCCGCAACATTTTGCTATCCAAGGTACTTGATGCGGTCCTCGAGAGCGAGTTATGTCCCATTTATGGAAGGGAATTTGCATAGAGGAATTTTGAACTTTTTTGTTAATACAAAACCCGCTTGCGCTGGCCAGTTCTGGACTGTATTGCGAGTGGTGGTCATAATACTGCTAATGGTCTTAGATGGTTTGCCTTCCAAGTTCCTTAGCAGTTTATTCACCACTAAACATAATAATAAATTACTTTAATTTTTATCTAAATTTTATAGTAAATTTTTTAAAAAAGATATAGATAAGTTATGGTAAGCATCTTTCTTCAGAAAACACATATTAGGAATCCAAAAAAAATATCTCCTTTCTCTCATTAATTGCAAGTAATATCGCACAAAAGTTTTACAATTTTTTATAAAAATTTAAAAATAGTATGTTTTTTATAGAACTAAAAAGTTACGTGCATTCAAGCGAAACTTTATATTTTACACCACACATTCGCTTTTTATAGCCTTTACGCAGACTTGCCTTGTATTTTTTTCGAATGGATAGCAATTTTATCTCAAGCCATATGCAACCGCCTTCTGTTGCAGCTAACGCCCACGCAGTCCAATTTGTCCGAACTCGTTGAATTTTTGATTACGAATTTATATACCGTTACGCCCAACAGTCAGCGCAAAAAAATAAATGAAAAACGCGTGCGAAATTTCATCTCTGCATTCCACCAGCGCTGCGCAAGAAATATTCATTCGCCTGGCCAAGCAGAAAGCCACACTTTTTTTTTGTTGTTGTGTTGAACGAGAAAAAGTTAAAATTAAACAGATTTTCGCTTTAAAGTGTTGCCGAGCGACAAGCGCAGAGCGTAGCGAAAATGAAAGAATTATGGCAAAACGAAAATTGCCGCAGAATCATTAACACGACATGCTCGATTGCTGACGCATTCACCAGGTGAAACGCACCTACAATATTTATAGCAGTCAGTATGCCAGTTATACATGCAACCGTTGCTCTAGAGTGGTGGCTGTGCTCTGGTGTGCCCTGCTATGCTGACGTTTGAGCTTTTAATGGCGCAGCAGCATTTTAAAGTCATTAGCATCATTTGATCATAAATTTAAAATGCATACTTTGGCGCCGGCAAACGCAAATTTTAGCTCAACATCGAATTATACACACACATATATACAAATATACTTATTTGTATGTGTGGTGTGTGTATGTATTCATTGTCGCACTGCATTTGCTTGTATATATATACTTGTGTGTATGTGTATATATATATATATATACCATTTGTATGGAAACTTGCGTCGCCGCTACTCTCTAGTGCCGCCTAAAAGCGTGCTGTATTACCGCGTACGCTGCTTTTCAACTTTGCCGTTACGCGCCACTAAAGACTCGCGCATACGCCACACCGCGCTCTATTGCTCGGCATACCTGCCGCTCAATGAGTGGAAATCGCGACATTTTGCAAAATATGCAGTTGAAAAGTTTTGCACAAAATACTCTTTTTGCATTTTGCCCACTTCCCTATTTGGCGCTGCTCCGCGCTGGTCTCCAATGTGCTTTGCTGCACTTATGTGAGTTGGTATTTCCTTGTCGCTTGTCGCATACCGCCGACAGCGTTGCTTCGCGCGCTATGCAAGTGCGCGCGCGGCGCTCGTAAATCTTGCACTGCGAATGCCTTAGCATAACTTTAGGCGCCACTTTATGCCTCAGCTCATTCCGCACAAATCACCTCTTGCAACAGCAACGCAATATTATATTCACCTTTCATTCTAATATGAATGTTCCTCAATAACTGGTGTAGTAATGTGCGTGTGGTAAATATTTCACTGTCGAGAAATTAAATATTTAAAGTGTAGAGCACTAAAAAGTCTTAACTTTGTTAATTTATTGTGGAAGTAAGGGATAAGGGTTCGATTTTTGCTCTTTGAGTTTATTTATTAAATGTGTATTTTAGTGTATTTTAGTGTATGAAGTGGCGGCTGGTGGGTCAGGCTAGGGAATCAACTTGTTTTGAAGACCGGTGAAGGTAATTCTAAGAACTCGTGCTAAATGAGACAAAATAAGCAAAATAAAAAAAAAACGGTTCTTAATCTAAAAAAACAATTTTTCGTAAGCTGGCAGACTCGTAAAATGAAATATTATTGAAAAAAACCTTAATACTGTTGCACAGAAGCTATAATACCCTGCACAAAAACAAAATAACTTCATTTTAAGCATTCGGTTTCTATGGCAGCTATATGCTATAGTGAACCGATCTGAATAATTTCTTTGGAGATTACACCGTTGCTTTGGAAAATTATCCATGCAAAATTTGGTGAAGAAATGTCGTCAAATAAAAGAGTTTTCCATACGAAAACTTGATATTCAGCGGTCAGTTTGTATGACAACTATAAGCTATAGCAGTCCGATCGGAACAATTTGTTCGGAGCTTGTACCGATCCTTTAGGCAATAATTCATGCCAAATTTCGTAAACATATCTGCGCAAAGAAAAAAGTTTTCCTTACAAGGACTTAATTTTTCTGGTTCAGTTTGTATGACAGCTATATGCTACAGTGGTCCGAACTGAACAATTTCTTCAGATATATTAGTGTTGCCTTGAATAAAAATCCATGTCAAATTTCGAAAAGATATCTCATCAAATAAAAAACTTGGTTTTGATCGTTCAGTTTGTATGGCAGCTATATGCTATAATAGGCCAAAATTCGAGACGTCGATAAATAAATAGATTGTTTGTGCATAGAAAGCAGTGTGCTAAATTTCAGCTCGATAACGCAAAAACTGAGGGAACAGTATTCGTATACGTATACACTGAGAGAATTCCTGCTGGGCAAACGAACTTTTGCCATCGTCTATACGTACATACATATGCATGTTATATACCGTTAGCAACCATTTTTTATTTTTTTGTTTGGCGTCCCTTCGCGGTCATGTATATGAAACATGTATGCCGACATCGGTGTCACACACATATGCACACACACACACATGTATGCATTCATGAGCAACAGCAATCCTATAATCCTGCGTTGAAATTTTAATGAGTAAAGTTTCCACGAAAGCAAGCATACGAATGCATAGTAGTTTTTAGTTTTATAACAGTATATCCTGATATATTTTTTCCCAAATTTCCGTATTTTGCGCACACTCAATTTCGTTTGGCTTTTGCTGCTTGATGCAGTTTAATGCAACTTCATGTTTGACTTAAGTCGACAAAGTGCGCATACATACATACATTTATATGTATGTATATATATATGTGTGTGTGCTGGTTGTTAGTTTTTTGAAACCAATTTAATGTGACTTGTTTTCAGCATTGTCGCTATAAGCGCTCGTACGAGGGTATGTACAACTGTTTGCTGCTTGCTGGGTTTGTGCTTTTAAACTTGTGTGTGTTTTCAGATATGTTTTCAAGCGGATTTGCAGCGAAATTTAAGTGCCTGAAGTGCGACATGATGAACGATTCTATATTAATTTCGAATTTGGCTTAATATTTCTAAAGTTTATGCGCTTAGTTTGGTTTAGAAATTTGAATACTCGTATTCTTATTATAATGAAGAAGCACAAGTCTGCAACTGTCAAGTAGTAGCATTTAGTCAACTGCATTTAGTCAACTTAAGAAGATGTTAGATGTTGGTTAGCCTTGTTGGAGCGTGCTTTGTAGTACTAAGCTCCAATGTTAAGTAAAAAATTTGAGGAAAAAAATTTTTCAACATGTTGGTGTACTAATGTGCCTACCCTTCAGTTGAATCAATTTTTCACCACATATTATATACATTCATCCAAACAATTTGTTCAATTAACATCTCATTGCTACGACAGGCAACATTATTCAACTGACCTGTATCGAAATATGCCATCGAGCTGCTTTAAATCGTCAAGGCTTGTAAAAACTTCTACTTTTCGTTGCATATGTTACGGCGCTAGCTGTTTAATGTCATTTTGTGCGCAATCATTCATAGCTGCCATGCTTTCTTGCACACGTAGCACACACACATACACCAATACCCGGAAAAACAACGTCGTGAGCGCAGCGTCGGGCATCGATTTCCGCACCGACAGCGACTGCAAGCGCAACTAAGCCAAGAGAAGCGCAAACAAAAATCACGGCAAAAATGTTTTCCCTTGTACTTGATAACTGTTTAAGTGTATATGTTGGTAAAAGCAATTTGTTGACGCTGTTTCTTTTGAATTGTATGTCGCTTTCTTCGCGAGGTTTTTCGCGCGAAGCAAGCCCTGCACCATAGCCTTGCACTGCTCCGGGTTAAAATCCATTTCACTTGACTTCATTCGTGCTTCATTTCCTTTCATATGCATATTCGCAATTTCAAATGTGCTTTTCGCTTGCATTGCATCTCATTGAACTTTCCAATCTCATTGATGCTCTCATCACTTTCTCCCTTCCAACATGCAAAAATTGTTGTTGCTGCTGCAAAAAGTGTCACGATGGCTGTTCCGCTTCTTGTTCTTGATAATCTAATGAAATTTTGATTTGCTTTCTTGTAATAATATTTATCAATGCACCGTCTTGTACAAATCACCTTGAAAATTCATAGAATCTGAGCTGAACAAATTGCTTTCATATTTTTTGTTGGTTAACTGATTGCTATTATAATAGGTCAATTGAAAAGTCCTAGGCCTACCATAGTAAAACACGTTTTTTGGCAAAATCCATTTTTTTTTCTTTTATTCAACATAGGTCCCTTCAAGTGTGATATACTCCTTATTGCAAATTCTCAACTTTTCGATACCATTTTATAGTACGATTTGCTGTCCTTGTTTCAAAAACGCCTCAGTTTCGACGATCCCCTTTTCGTTCGACGAAAATTTTTACCCAGCGAGCATTTTTTTGAGATCTGAGAGTGGGAAGTAGTCGCTTTGGGCCAGATCTGTAGAATTCCCCTGCATGCGGAAGCAACTCAATTCCCAATTGCCATAGTTTTCACTGACTTGTGACACGGTGTATTATCTTGCTGACACAGTACTTTCTTTTCCTACAAATGTGGCCGTTTTTCAGCGATTTCGTGCTGCATATGGTCCAATAACACTGTGTAATAGTAACTGTTGATAGTCCTCTTTTTTCAACTAGTCAATAAAAATTGTCCAATACGCATCCCAAAATATAGACGCCATAATCTTGTCAGCCGATTGTTGCATTCTTCCACGTTTTAGAGCAGGTTCATTGTCTACAGTCCACTCTGAAACTCCGTCGATTGGACTTCGGAATGAAATGATTGAGCCATGTTTCATCCATTTCCATATATTGAAGCAAAAACTTGGATTTATTACGCTTGCACATCTCCAAACTCCGAATTATGAACTCGTCGTCATTTTTGGTCAAAAGTGAGCTCCCACTTCGCATAGAGCTTCTCATACCCAAATTTTTGTGAACGTTATTATTTATACATGCAGTTGACATCTTTTTAGTGCCTGCTACCTCGAAAAATTTCATTTTATAGTCATCCAAAATTATTTTGTGTACTTTTTTGATTTCTTCGTCGGTAACAACCTTTTTGGGCGTCCACTCCACTGCGTTTACTGCCTGCGGTGCTCACTTCAGCACGTCTAAAATATCTATCCTTGATAGTTGATTTTCCTGTGACAGTGTCCGGGAACTCGTCATGAAGCTATCGTTTTCCTAAGAGCTTACGATGTCAGATTAAGTCGATATTCATGTCATTTATTGTAGGGTTGAGA
This sequence comes from Bactrocera dorsalis, assembly GCF_023373825.1. Taxonomy (NCBI): domain Eukaryota; kingdom Metazoa; phylum Arthropoda; class Insecta; order Diptera; family Tephritidae; genus Bactrocera; species Bactrocera dorsalis. The sequence continues at coordinate 97,323,322 of NC_064304.1, read as the reverse complement.
CCTTTCCTTCCTTTACAATATCACTGGATTTCATCGCAGTCAGCAATTCATCATAAATATTTCAATATATAGATAGAAAAATCAAGGCTTTAAAGTATATTATTTTCTTCAAAAGCATATGCTTGTTTAAAGAGTTCTTCCTAGTTAAGAAATATCTAATCCGTTTCACAGCAACTCGGCACAGTTTTACAAAGCAGAGTTCTAAAGGCTGTCAAAGCATTGTTAAGCATGCTTGGAACAAAGGGTTATATTTTATAGGTGCTTAAACGCATTCTATTGACTAAAAAGTAGTTAGTAGACCATTTTAATGCAATGTGTTTGTACTATCGTATTTAATATCTTGGTAACAAGTGGAACCTATCTGAACACTTACTAATAACTTACTCTCCTTAAACTGACATTTATATAAAAAATTATAAAACTCATGCCATCTATCTTCCAGAGAATTGTGTAAGGTCTTGTAGCTGCCCTCGATACAAAAAGTGATGATTTTATTATATTCCCGCAAGAAGTGCAATATAAAAACTGTGCCTCCTCTTTACTGAGTTCAGTTAATACCTCGATGAGCTGTACTATGCGTATTTTCTTACTAAATTTTGCCTCCGTGTCTTTCATTTCGAACGCATTGCTCTTCTTTATCCTGTATATATATGCATTTCGACAGAAATTCATTGTCTGAATCTTCAATAAGTTATAGCGTCCTTTTCCGTTTTACAAATATATTTTCGTATATTTTTGTTGCTGTTTGGTGTGTAACTGGGATCTTGCAAATGTCTCTTGCAGTGAGTGCGCTGCTGCCACAAATGTTTTCCACTACATTCATAATGTTGTTGTTTTAATTGTTGTCAATGAATATAAGATTTACTGTCGTAATCTCGCACTCGCTTTTGTATGACTTCAGAGCCTGCCGCCACAAGCGACCGGGGTAATTTTTGCATACCATACATACAAACTACTTGTATGGCAGACTGTTCATCAGTGTATTGTTGTTCAAGGTTCAAGGAACTATATATGAGTGTAGAAATAAACAACCATTTTTTATTGGGTGAGCATTTTTTGATCACCACAAACTGAGGTTCAAATGAGGTATTCCTTCGACCTTGACTGGCCTTGCGCCGTATACCTTTAACCATGTATACATACATATTTCATATATTTAGATATAGCATTTATGTAAAATAGCTAAATTTTTGACATTTATGTAATAGTTTCCAACTTCGGAAGTTCTCCACTTTTCTACAAATTGCTGCGCAAATATTTGCTTAGCCAAACTCAAGTGAACGATTGTTAAATTGGACAAAACGAGTTCAATTGTCCACTTTATTTGTTTTGCTCAAACAAATCTGCAAAGCATATATTGTTGAGCTATAAAAATTTGCCAAAACTTAAGCAAGTTTTCACCAAATTTGCAAATGTAAATAGCAGAAAGACGTACGCATACACAGAGATTATTACACAGGAGATTTGCTACCCACACACTCATGTAATGCCGAAAGCAAAGAAAAGTTTGATCAACTCTCTTGTAGGAATGCGGGTAATTTGAATAACTTTGCATAGTGACCAATTGGTTTTTGTTGACAGAACAGAGGAAACATGCGTATATTTGCAAATGTATGTATGATATGTACCATATGTATGTACCAGCTGTGCAAGCGAATTTAGTGACACAACGATTTGTCCTTTGTTTCAAAATCGGCCTCAGTTTCGGCGATCCCTTTTTCGTGCGATGAAATTTTTTTTCCTAACAAGCATTCTTTTGAGATCTAAGAACAGGAAATAGTCACTGGAGGCCCGATATAGAGAATACAGTGGATGTAAAATAATTCGAAGCTCGAATCATGGATTGTCGCTATCGTTTTCATTGACTTGTGACACCTTGCTTTGGCTTAGTGAGGCAGCACTTTCTTTTTCTTCTAATACGGACGTTTTTCGGGCGATTTAATCCTTCAACAGGTCCAATAACCCTGTGTAATAGTCGCTATTGATGATCCTTTCATTTCCAAGGTAGTCAATATTCCGAGCGCAATCCAAATACAGTCGCCATTACCTTGCCAGCCGACATTTTTGCTCCAAAAGTGAGCTTGCGCGACTCCCAGAGCTTGCTCATACCAGATATTCGTGAATGATATGATGTACATGTTCAGCTAATATCCTTAGAGTGCCTGCTGTTTCGAACAATTTCACTTTGCGGTCTTTCAAAATTAGTTTGTTGACTTTTTTGATGTTTTCATCGGTAAGAATCTTTTGGGCGTCCACTGTGTTCACCACCTTTGGTGCTCATTTCACCACGTCTAAACTTAGTATTCCAATATTTTAGGCTGATTTTCCTGGGGCGATATCCGCAAGCTCGTTATCAAGCTAAGTTTTTGCTTCAAATGAAATTTTTTCTTCAAAAGGCAATACTATTTTATCGACACACATAATTTTATAACTTTTTTATCCATTTTTACACAATAATAAACGTTACTTCACTCAAAATGATATAATGCATAAACTAATGCTCCGACAGCAGTCAAAATTATAAAATGAAAGGCGCTTTCAAATAGAGCTAATTTAAAGTCATATGGACCAGTTATGCTTCATATGCTCCACCAACAAGCAGTTACCTTTGTCCACAGCTAAAGTCATCAAAAACAAAAAATAGCAAAAATCATAAATCTTAAAATTTTAAAAATTGAATAACGCTTAGAGGGTTAAGAAAAGTAAATATGATCTAAAACACTTAAAAACCAAGTAAGTTAGCAGAGTGTGTAGTATGAGCATAATATGAAACATAATATGTTTTCATACATATATAATCCATGCATGTATAACTGCATTTTCAAGCCATGCACAATTCTTTATCTGGTTTTATTTTCTCTGCCTTTGTAAGCTGGAATTGAAATTGTCCTGCAACTGAAAATAGTTTACTCACAAACATATATGTAAACATGATATTTTTGCGGTATGTAATATATAGGTATATATATATGTACATACATATAAGAATTTTATCTGCGCACACATTCAAGTAAATATGTGCACTAAGCTTTAAAGGAAACGCTTGTCCGTTTGTGTGTGACCATACTTATGAAGAGTAAATAAAGAATTGCAATTCTCCTTCGGAAGTCTGCAAGTTGCCTCTGATGCAGCAGGTGTGTAGAATGTTGCAAATAAAGGATAAAAGTGTGCAGGGTGAATATATTGAAAATGCAGGAAGCTACTAAGAGTGCTTGCCTGACACACCGGATATGTTTATAATGTGTGGTTGCTGAGCGAGGAAGGAGGAGAATTTTATTATATTGCTTGCAAGGAAATGGAATATAATCGTTTTTAAAAAGGAAGCTTAGCTAGTTGTGATCGAAAGTAAAAAAACAAAAATTAAAGAGCAAAAGGCAATAGAGGAGGTCAAATAAAAACTAAATAAATAATATAAGCGATTGGCTTAAGAGATGAAGTTATAAAGGATTGAGATCAGACAATGATGCACTGACGCACGGTTGCTGCATGAAGTGCAGGATGTTTGACAATTGATTCTTCTCTTTTTACAAGCTGAACGGAGTGTTGTGAGTTTGCGAATGAGAGCGTCTTGGTGAAATATCTCAAGTTCTTGTATAGTTAAACTTAAAAATATAGTTGATTTTTGCTTTTTCTAGACTAAAAATGCAAAACTGTCAGAAAAAATAATGGCATGTTCGATTCCCTTGATCTCGTATCTATTCTCCAGGCGGACCTCTGAAGAAAGTGTTTGGCGGTAAGCAAGATTTTTCTACCAAAAACCAAAAAAATGTAATGTAACTATAGGTAATCTGTATTGATCTATGAAACCTGTACGAAGGATTAGTCAAAATTTTAATTTTTAACGAAATAGTGGCGGCGTGTTCTTTGCAAAATGTACACTTCAAAATTGCTTAAAAAATAGAGATTCCTATCAAAAATTTTCGACCATAATTAATTTGTGAATATATCTGAGAAGAACATCAAAAAATTTCAAGCCGATGAGTCCAGCCGTTTCGGAAATATTTTCTTCGTCGACTCTGAAAACATCGTTTCGAGAAAAATGTGTTTAAAGTTTTTGAAGTCGATTACATTAAGTTAAAAATTTTTATTTTAAAAAATCTCGGTCATATATCCGAAACCATTTATTTTAGATCAACTAAAAATTTTCGGAAAATATTTTTAAATAAATATATGTACAGTCGACAGGAATTTAAATATTTTTTTTTTTCAAATCCGCAAGGAGATATAAACCTTTAAAAATCTTTTTGAACGAGAGTTAATTGATCAATTAGCCGAGCTTTGCTCGGTAAAAGCGCTAATTTAGATCGATCTAATTCTTAATCGAATTGAAATCTAGTTGAAACTGGTATCTAAAACTCTGCCGGTTGTTGTCCAGGCTGTAATTTTGGTTGTGTGCATTGGTAAAACAACAGTCAGCTGATGAATTTTAATCACCAGAAAAATACAAAATGCGACCTCAAGCAAGTATAATAGCTAATCGTTAAACGAGCCTATCGTTGATCGAGTAGCCGACTGTGCGTAAAGCAAAAGCTGTTTTTTTTTTAATATTTCTTGAATAAGCTATTCTCCGGCACTCTAGCAAGTTGTTAGTTGCATGCTCAGTAACGTTAACAACCGCCTAAAAGTATGCAAAGATAAGCACAAAAGTTATCAGTTTCGCCTTGACATATTGAATGGATCATATGCTCATACTAAAGAAAACACACATACTCACTCACACGCACTATCTCACCCAACCGTTCATACGAAATGAATTGCCCTTCTGGCGAGCTCCACACCCCCCGATACGGCTTAACTTATTGTCGCTTGGAGTTTGCGGCAAAATTAAAGTTGATTTCGAATATTTATGTTTTTTTTTTTTACACTGACACAAAATATTACTTAATTTTGTATGCAATCCTTTACTACAAGTTACCGTTATCACGCTGTGTTGCTTGCACACGCGCATGAGCCCGTCTACCACGTTTGCGTGTGCTAGTGTGCGAGTGCATGGCAGCGTGTGCGTGTGTTTGTATGCGAAATTGATAAACTTTGGCTTAGCATCATTTGAAATTCCGCTTGTAATCGGTTAATTTAGTTTTGTAAGTTTGCTGCAACAACAAAAACAAAACACATTGTGACACACCTTCACTTTGCTACAAAATAGCAATAGAAATAACAATAAATAATTAGATTACTTAAAAGTTCGCAACAAGCGCACACACATACAAACGGAGAGCATCTCGCAACATAACGGAAATGCTATACTATTTACTTTGTTAATTCGCCATGTGTGTGCTGTCACGACAGCAAACTTTTCTCAGTGTGCCCACCTGCGCGCTCAGATTACAAGTAAACTTTAACGCCTTTGCAGTGTTGCCACCCGTTGTTGTTTAGTGTGTTAGCACGCATGTGTGCCATAATTAGTTTATTCTGCGTGTGGAGGGCAGGCTAAAGGCGTATTGTCACACCAAATGAACGCATTTCCGTGATATATTTTGGTTGGCGCACAGCACATGTGGTTAGTATTTGCTGGCATCGCAATTACTTGGCATTATTTCAGACGTGTGGGTAGTTGGACTTGGAATGCCACTGGTCAGGCACAAGTTGGAGAGGCAGGGAGGCAGAACATGTGCCACTTGTGATTATGAGTTGGCTTTCAGCTAATAATAGTAATCAGAATTTCTTAAAGAAGAGAGAAGATTATCCTGTTGGTGGAAAGCATGCGAATTATGACTATCCATAGTGATTTGTGCAGCTTGCTTTAGGACGACCTAAACAAGCGATGGAACGACCTACAAGAAATTCGTTTTGGAGGTGAAGTCCCGAAATGTAAAAGGCGACATATTATATATTCGTGGCCACGCAAATCTTACCACTATACTTTCCTTAATTTTTTTCGGATTATTTCGTTCGTTCGAGATTTTCCTCAATTTTTTTTTTAACACCTTTACTTCTCTACAATTTTTCAGCATAAAACATAAAACACCAAACTAAAAGCATTTAGCCACTGGTGCCGCATTTCTAGATAGTAGTGGCCCTACGCGCGTCATAATGGAGCTAATTCGCGCATTTGCCACTTGCAGCGGCTGCAATCGCGCAAACGCTCCGCGCAAAGGAGAGTATACTTGTTTATGTGCTTCAACACGAGCTTAACTTTCTCTAGCGCCCTCTGCATGCTGTTGGCGCGAGCCACTCACTCATTTTCGCAACTCAATTTTACTTCTTTCGCTTTCAATGCACATGTTGCAAAATGTCAGAGTTGCATGTCAGTACTGCAACAAAGCAAAGCACCATACACGCCACTCCAAATAGAGCAGAAATGCGAAGCAACAACTCCTGCTGGAGAACCGCTGCCACTTGTACTATGTATAGACGCGCGTTGAATGAGTAATAGCCACCGTATTTGCGGTAATTTTGCGGTTACGACATGCGTATGTGTGTGGGCACACCCACATGGTTGCATGTGCTGCTGGTAATGTCTTCATTCATGTTTGCAACCTTTCATTCATCTTCATCATGCACTTTCCGCTAATACCTGCTGCCAGCATCAGCATTATCTCTTTCTATTCACTCTTTGGTTTTCGTGCTGCCATTGTTGGTTGAGCACAGTATTTCTATTATGTACGAAGTATTATGCACTCGGCAGCACCTGGTGATTAAGAGCAAAAATGAAAAAAAATACAGACTGTACAGATTTAAAGACCGCTTAACCTTGGATTTAGTAAATTCGCGACAGTTTACTTTCTAGGCAAATATTCAACGTCATCTTTTGATGAGTTCATCGGAAAACCTTTATGAAGTTAAAAACTGGGTAGCTATCCACATTCACTTTCTCTTTCCCCATCTTAATAGATTACTAGAAGTTACAATTACTCGGTACTTGTAATATTTAATATTTTTTTTTTTTATCTCAGCGTGAACTTTTCGTTCTGAAATCGATAAATGTAGCTTTGGAGACAATCTTTGAATATTTGATGTCAAGCGTTGATAAGCGAGAAGTTCTGGCTCATTTTGGTTTCAGAAATATAATTACGGAAAATATTGCATAAATTGCAGAAGTAATTAATGAAATTAATGATTGTTCCAGCTCAATTTTAGATTTTATTTTGGTTTGCAACAAAACACACAAGCACTGCATTCAAAATGTGCCAACAACTCAGGGTTGCATTATTGCGAGCACGCATCGAGTGTCTACCGTTGTTAATGCTCTCGTGACCACAATACCGCCCGCTCCAACCGCTCACTGAGAAGCGTAATTAGTGCTTATACAGTGCGAATAATTGAGCAATTTGGTGCTTACAAAGAGAAGTGTGTCAATTAACTTAAATTAGCTTTAGTTAAAGGGTCGTCACAGCGTAAAACCGCCTAATTTGGGAGCGCCTCGAAAATTATGCAGTTATTAGGTTTATGGAAATTAGTTCTAAGATACATATACATAGGTGTACTAAATTACAACTGAAACGTTTTATGAGTATTTTTTTATTATATACAGACTCCCTCACTGCTAGTTGCTGTATTTTTTAAAATAGAGGCTACTGGCTGGGAAAGTTGATTATTGCTTCTTGATCTATGCACATTAGCCAATATTGATGTCAAAATCTAACTGCAATTAGATATAAATGAAAATTGTCCAAAACGACGTTTAATTTACGTAGTTAGGTAAGTGAAATCTGGCAACTCACAACTTTATTGTAAAGTCTACAGTGGCCTAAAATATTCATCTCAACCGAAAAATTTAATTAAAAGACGAACATTTTCGCGCGATTATTTTTTACAACTTTCGACGTGAATTAACCCAGTAACAGTGCATTGATGAACTTTATTCATGTTTTTTTGACATGAAACTCCATCAAGGACCAGTGTGACGATGTTGAATTCGATCGTATGACCTCGATCACACCAAGGCTTGTACATCGTCCAATATCAGTTGTTGTTCCGGAAATTATTGATGTTGCAAGAGAGTCTTATGACCTATCCTGAGATTGAGACAACTATAGACATTAGTGGGAACAGCATGGAAACATGTCTCTGCCATCATGACAGGTGATGAATTGTGGATTTACGCATATCAGTCCGAGCCAACTGCTTTTCTTAAACACTCAAAATATCGATTTGATGAGCCATCACCCGCAGAGTCCTGATTTGGCACCGAATAACATCTTTTCATACTGGCACGTAAAAAATAAACTAATAGGTCAATGTTTTTCATCACCTGACGAGGCAATTGATGCATTCAGAACGCATGCTTTAGAGATACCTCATTAAGAGTGACAAAAGTGCTTCAACAATAGGTTCAATTGCATACAGAAGTATATAGAGTTTATCGGCGAATAGTGTGAAATACCGTAAAGTGATTTTCGATGATTAATATGAGTTTTTCTTTTTGTTCTCTAATCCCGCATTATGTTAAAAGAAGGCAGTTTTCATATAAGAAATTCACTCGGCATGTCAAGCTAATCATTTATATATATTTTTTATTTTATTTATTATTTTTTATTTTTAAGAAATTTGTATAATAATAAATTAAACGCTTTTTGGGTTCTCAGACGTTAGCTTCTGAATGTTCCAAACTTGGTGCTTAAACTTAATAAACACAGTTCAGGGTATAATTATACTCATATAGTATATATAACGCGTCTGCTTCTTATCGTCTTCTTCACACCAAGCAACCGCTTGCATTTTAGTAAAAAAAACAAAAATGCGGAAGCAAATAAAATAAAAAGGTTCTAAGAGCATATCTTTGTATTTACTATTTCTTTTTATTAACATGCATAAAAGTACATGTATCATTTTGTTCTTTCCACCTCCCTTTTGTTATTCGTCAGTAGCAACAAAGAAGCTTCAAACAAACCACCCGCTATTTATAATACTAGTAAGCGCTTACTTATTTCTGAAATATGATCTACCACCCACTAAAAGTAATCTTCTCTTTCTTTGCAGGTATGTAAAAAATGTGTTGGACATCAAGAAATAGCGGATTAGCGTTGAACGTTAAGTTAATGCTAGCAAATTTGTATATATGTATGTATATATTTATGCTTTGAGATTATAATGAAGTTATTCATATAAAATTTCATAGAATGAAACCCCGTCTACTTCTCATATAACATAATTTTAAATTCCACTTGATTCTTTCATTTTCCATTACGCATTAATAATTTCTTTAAAGTATGCCATCGCATAATCAAAAATTGCCCAAATGCAATCAAATCCGTTCAGGCCAGTGGTTACCGAATATGTGAACCCTAATATCTATAGCTGACATTTGGCCGAAAATATCGGTCAATGAGTGAGATAAACAATTGAAATTCAGACAGAATCTATTCCTGACAATATTTTATCTATGTTTCAAAAATGGGTTGAATCGGGTCAATACTTCCCTGAGCTCCCATATACCTAATACTCGTATAACTTCCGGGTGACTTTATAGCGCATATATCGGTCAATATTTGAGATATCTCAATGAAAATTACAGAACTTGTTTTATTTATAGCAGTTTTATTTTATTTATAACAGTTTTATAACAGTATATCTTTGTGCTTAAAATAAATAAAATTGGACGATAACTTGACTTAGCCCCATATAAGCATTACCACGATTTTCGAACATCCGACTGAGTTTCCTCCATATGATTGGTGATTGTATGTAAGGTACCTTAATGAATCTCAGGAAACATTTAATTAGTATGTGACATATTAATAGAAGGCAGTATTGGCAAGAATAGATAAAATCGGGTCGATACTGCCCTCAATCCTCATATACTAAATATATGTACAGTTGAACTTTCAATTGAATTGGCAATAGAACTCAAACTTCATACAAATTTCCTTTTTTATGTAATTCGAGGTCTCTCTAACTCTAAGTTTTTCTGTGGATTATGGGGACTCGAGTTAGGTAAGTTCAACTATATACATAATTGCTTGGATTCCGATCCTCTGTTTGGCGTTTTACATCGTAAGTTATTTCCCTGGCTTTGAGTCCGACAAATTGCAAAAGTATGAAATCTTCGGTTGCACACGAACATAGCCCTTCCTTGCCTGTTTTTTAAATAATATAATTGAAAAAGGTTTATTGCTTAATATATAGATATATATTTTACTAATTTTTATAATTATTTTCGTCACTTGGCATTTCAATAAACCTGGTATAAAACAATAATTTTGGTGAGCATGAGAAATATGACTTTTTTCGCAATTAAAAAATAGTCATCTGTAAATTAATGATTATTTCAATTAAGCTTACAATTGCTGCTTCAACGCTGATAAGCTTTCAAAGTCAATGCTTCCTTGTTTGGAGGCGAGCATTTAAAAGCCAGGCAACAGGCAAGCGCTCTGTTGCAATTAAATGCGCGACTTGCATCAGCCAAAGGCTGCTGATAGTGCAGCAACGTGATATTGCCAGCTGCACAAATCAGCGCATGTTGCAAGCAGCCAGCCAAGAGTCTATATATGGAGTGCTTACAATTATACTAATAGGCACACATGTATGTATATATTGTATATGTGAGCTAGGCACACATATACTTATATGTACTTCGTTGTTAGAAAAAGCATACTTGCGAACTTATTGTTCGAGCGAATGTTTAGGTTTTTTGATTTCCAAAAGTTGGAAGTGAGCAAAAACGTCAAGCGCCGATTAAATAACTTAGTCGCGTGTGCAGATTTTTGCGTCAGATTTTCACATCACTTTGTTGGCTTCAAACATATGTGCTTTGTATGAAGCCTGTTTTAGCCCGTTTATGCAACCAAATGCCAAATTAAGGCGTTACAACTACTTGGTTAAGTGTTTGTGCGCTTGCTGCCTTAAGTTGGGCGACAGTTTACATCAGCCATGCTGTTGTTGTAGTGGCAGAATTATGCCGCTTACATCAGCCATATTTTGTAATGCTTTTTTCTTATGCTTGGATGAGCAATTATGATCAGCATTTGATGGATTTGTTAGTGACTTTAGAACTATAGAAAGATAAAAAAATAACCATTAATCAAAAAATATAACCACTTTATAACCGAAACTCAAATTTTGTTTAAATTTGAGTCTATGATAACCAATTTGTAACCAATATATAACTGATACATAAGCAATGTATAACCATTTTATAACCAAAACTCAAAATTTGTTTCAGTATGAGTCTATGATAACCAATTTGTAACCAATATATAACTGATATATAACCAATGTATAACCATTTTATAACCAAAACTCAAAATTTGTTTCAGTATGAATGGTTAATATTACAACCTTTTTCCCTCGCCTGTAAACTTATGAAAAGTGATCTAATGTTATTTTGCATTTTAGGTAACTACGAGTATATAGTCCACATTCATCATACTAAATAAAAGTTCAATTCACTTGCTGATTTGTTGTTGTAGCAATATTTCAATAAATAATCGCTCAGCTGAGTGTGGCAAGTTACGAAATGTGTCTGATGTCGCATGACCCAGACAAAATGCACTAAATCGCAAAATATTATTTATTAATTGTAAAAAAATAATATTGAATAAAGAATAAAGCTTGCTGAGCTTATTTTACAACGCAAATTTGTTTTTGCAATGCCAGCTTAGCTTAGCTGACTAAGCATACATTCGATTAAATAAGTCAAAACGCATTTAAATTAATCTGCTACATAAACAAATATTCGTATATATGTATATATTTATATAATAAATATCACATATTCACATTACTTATATAAATGTATTGAAAATTATTAAAAATGCTTACAAACATACATATGGTGGTTAAATGCGTCAGCGATAACCAAATGGCGGAAGCCAGGCTACATATGTAACGGGTGATTTTTTTGAGGTTAGGATTTTCATGCATTAGTATTTGACAGATCACGTGGGATTTCAGACATGGTGTCAAAGAGAAAGATGCTCAGTATGCTTTGACATTTCATCATGAATAGACTTACTAACGAGCAACGCTTGCAAATCATTGAATTTTATTACCAAAATCAGTGTTCGGTTCGAAATGTGTTTCGCGCGCGCGTGTTTTGTTCAGCGATGAGGCTCATTTCTGGTTGAATGGCTACGTAAATAAGCAAAATTGCCGCATTTGGGGTGAAGAGCAACCAGAAGCCGTTCAAGAACTGCCCATGCATCCCGAAAAATGCACTGTTTGGTGTGGTTTGTACGCTGGTGGAATCATTGGACCGTATTTTTTCAAAGATGCTGTTGGACGCAACGTTACGGTGAATGGCGATCGCTATCGTTCGATGCTAACAAACTTTTTGTTGCCAAAAAATGGAAGAACTGAACTTGGTTGACATGTGGTTTCAACAAGATGGCGCTACATGCCACACAGCTCGCGATTCTATGGCCATTTTGAGGGAAAACTTCGGACAACAATTCATCTCAAGAAATGGACCCGTAAGTTGGCCACCAAGATCATGCAATTTAACGCCTTTAGACTATTTTTTGTGGGGCTACGTCAAGTCTAAAGTCTACAGAAATAAGCCAGCAACTATTCCAGCTTTGGAAGACAACATTTCCGAAGAAATTCGGGCTATTCCGGCCGAAATGCTCGAAAAAGTTGCCCAAAATTGGACTTTCCGAATGGACCACCTAAGACGCAGCCGCGGTCAACATTTAAATGAAATTATCTTCAAAAAGTAAATGTCATGAACCAATCTAACGTTTCAAATAAAGAACCGATGAGATTTTGCAAATTTTATGCGTTTTTTTTTTTTAAAAAAGTTATCAAGCTCTTAAAAAATCACCCTATAGTGCTATGGGCACACACTCATGTATATGATATGTAAAGCAATGTGCCGAGGTATATACATATTTATAATGTGAAGTAGCGAACTGATCATTATCAATTTGTTTCGGCACGAGTTTAGCGCTAATAAATCTGACACATAAACTCAATACAGTGTTAACTGGATATGTAGTTCTAGAAGTTGTGGAAAATTTAATGTTTTTTCTATTTATTATTATACTCAAAATCTTCTTTTTAACTGAAGCAAATGTGAAATTTCCTGAACATATTTCGTCAAATAAAAAATTTTCATAGACAAATTTTTTGTTGATAGTTCAGTTTATATGACAACTATAGGCTATAGTGGACCGATCTGAACGATTTCTTTTTAGATTGAACTATTGTCTGAGACAATAACTCATGCCAAATTTTGTCAAGATATCTCATGAAATAAAAAAGTTTTCCATATAAGCATATGATTCCCATCGTTCAGTTTGTATGGCAGCTATATATTATAGTGGACCGAATTCAACGATTTGTTGAGAGATTATATCGTTGACTTGAGCGATACTCCACACGAAATTTCGTGCAGATATGTTTTCAAATAAAAAAGTTTTCCATGCAAGCACCTAATTTAGATCGTTCAGTTTGTATGACAGCTATATCTTATAGCGACACGATATCGGCGTTTGTAACATATTATTAGTTTCTTAAAGAGTAAATGATGTGTGAAAAATTTCAGATTGCTATCTCAAAAACTGATAATATTTGTCGTACTATGTAGTGCTCACTGTACTGCATGCAATATGCAGCCTACATATGTATGTATGACACAAACGAAATTCGCTAATAATCAATTTTATAGCAAATACTAATCGCAGACATACTGACCCAGTCACGATTATAGCACAAGTGAAGTACACACTAACATATTGAAGTACTCGCGTTTATACTCGTATTATGAGTGACGTAGCAAGCGCCTTAAGTGACTGCCTATGCATTTAGATAAGAAAATCAGCAGACTTAGAAGCGCATAAAATTGTAAGCGCCTATGAAAGCGTTCCGCGTTGCTTTTTAGATATAATTGTAATACGCATTTTATGCTAAAACGCCATTAGCGTTATGCAAACGGAAGTAAGATATGTCTGTATGTACAAGTTATGTGCATAAATCTAATTATAACTGCAGTTTTGCTTAGTTGGTCAGTGTCAGCCTGCAGAATTTGCGTTTCGATTTAAAAGCATAGAAGTGGGTAATTAGGTAAAGGGTAACAGATTATTGGTGTACGCTTGGTTATGCGAAAAGCTTAGAGTTATATACTTATTATTTAAAATGCTACTTAGTCGTTGTTTAGCTTCAGAAATCTACGTGTCCTTATGTTTTATTTTTTTTTTGTTCTTTTTTTAATAGTTTTTTGTTTATAGCATAAATATTTGGAAAATAGCGATTCGTATGAGTTACAAGCACACTGAACGACAACAAGCGCGAGTTACGTTTTCTAAAGTAAGATTTTGGAAAATATTTTTCAATATGTTAAGACGCATATACTATACATACACATATACAAGTGTGGTCACATAAAATGCAAAAAAGGCGTTATAATAGAAACCTCTTATAAAATTTGAGTTTTGGTTATAAAATGGTTATATAAATGGTTATATATTGGTTATAAAATGGTTATATATTGGTTATATAAATGGTTATAAAGTGGTTATATATTGGTTAATTGAAAATTTTATGCTGAATATATGTAATATGTTGTAGTGAATTGTAAATAACAAAAAACTCAATTTCGGTTACTTGACCATACGTTGTTTTGCATTTTAGGTAACGATATGTGCATGTAGTATTTCAAAACTTCTTAGCGAAAATCATTATCTATAGTATAGGAGATTAATTCGTGGAACTAAATCACACACTTTTGGTACTTAACTATAGTATATCCAATATCATACTTACACTTTTGCTAAAATATCTAACATACGAGTATTCGTATAAAACAAAGAGGAAGTTTGAAATTATAAAATATATTAATAATATAATAGTATTATCTGGTACGACTATATTTGTGCAAAGTTTTTGTCTGAAAATTTAAGTTTGAAGAAGAAAAAAAACTCACTTGGAGCCAGAACTGATAAATACGGTGGTTGATAGATGGTATTCATCGTGTTTTTGTTTCTGAATTCGGTCACAATTGTGACTCGGTGCGATAGTGCATTATCATCGTGTAAAATCCATGAAATGTTCTGCTACAATTCTGGCCGTTTTCGATGGTTGTTTTCACGCAAATGCCTCACTACCGCCAAATATAACTCCTTATTAACCGTCTGTCCTTGCAGAACTAATTCATGATGCACCAAATCACGAATATCGAAAAAAATGAGCATCACCTTAATTTTGGAGCGGCTTTGGCGTGGCTCTTTTAGTTTCGGCCCGGTTTTCCTCTCCATTCCGATTATATTGATTTGTTTGCAGGTCCAATAAACGAATGGCTCATCGGCAGTTACAATGCTTTCCATGAATGTGGGTTAGGAATTTACACAATTAAACATGTCCA
The DNA here is from genome assembly GCF_023373825.1 of Bactrocera dorsalis. NCBI lineage: Eukaryota > Metazoa > Arthropoda > Insecta > Diptera > Tephritidae > Bactrocera > Bactrocera dorsalis. The sequence goes on along the minus strand of NC_064304.1, from coordinate 97,308,081 downwards.
ATAGGTATACAGTACTTTTTAAAAACAAAAAAATTAATTCAGCTTTATAGTGAAGAGTTGAGCAAGAACGCGTTTCATACCCAAAATGTCCACCAAAATCATACGAACGGACTCGTCAGCAATGTTTTGTTCTCTTGTCATCTCTCTAATTTATCAATTGAAGCGGCTGAAGGTCGTCCAGAATCCAGAGGCATGTCTTCAATGGTCCCTCGACCATCTTTGATTTGACCATAAGCCTATCCCAACATTCCCAACGATTCCACATACGAAATTCGGTTTTAATTACCAAATTTGAGACAAAGACAAAATTTTTGTTCGATAATTTTATCGATTGTAAAAATCGCAACCCACTAATTCGATTGCTTAAACATTTGTTTGAAATAACTAAGTGGAAAATCCAACGACCGCATTTGATAGCGCATTCATATGAAATGAACAGTATAAACGACTAAAACTAGAGTCCACTGTGACTTATTCCCATTTCTTACCCGGAATCGAAAGAAGCAGCAGCAAATGCGATAAGCTGGGGAAATTCGAAATAACATATATATACACACAAGTATAGTAATCTATATGTGAATTTGATTGCTTATTTAGAAAGCGAACTTTTTGTTGTTTGAAAATTTCCTAAGAAATGCTATTCTCCGATATTGTTATTTCAAGTTGCATTTTAATAAAAGGTTAGCTAAAATAACTAAAAATAATATTAGAAAACAATTCTCTGTTAATAACTATTTGCAAAATAGTCAATTAGTTCCACGCTTAAAGCGGCTTCTTTGATATTCGAGTGAAATTGCTGTGTTTCAGTTTCCACTTTATTGACCTTTCAAATGTGAGGTTATCAATTTGCTATTTTATTTGTTAGTTTTCAATAATATTGATGTAATAAGGCATGTAGAATAGATTATAATAGAGTGGACAATAAACAAAGTATTTCAAGCGAAATGTGGGTGTCTTTCAGGCCCCTAATTTAATCTTCTAATATCTACGAAATAGAAAAGAGAAATATAACCACTTCCAAATGAAAATTTCATAAAGTGATGATGTCCGTTCCCAGTCAAGACTAAAACTACATGTTATAGGCACAATGAAGTGAAAGTGCGTCAAAATATAGCGCCTGGCCTTTTTATTCTCACACAACCGGGAAAGTGCTTTCTAACAACTCGGATGGGAAACCCACATATGTAGTTCTTCCAACTCGGTAGCATTCTCTAAAATGTATAGTAAAACTCATGTTGGATCAAGCCGTTTTAACAATTTAACAAAAAAATATCTATATATCTCCCGAAGATCCCTGCTTACTATATAATAACTAACCTTAAATTTGGTTTAACACTCAAGAGAATATAAAAAACAATGCGCCAGTGGGCAAATTTAAATCTACATATTGCTTTGCAAAATTCCATTTTCGTTTAATAAAATATTGAACAGACATACACACTTGAACAGCTCTACTATTAGTTGCAAATTTCAGCATCTTTTTGCTGCTGCTTCCTGTCGAAGCATGGGAAGTAGTACCAGCGTTGGTGTCGCGCAAACTCCTCGCCATCTTTCAAGGTCTGTGGCAATTTTCTGTAAACACAATAAATTCGAATATGAAATATTGAGATAATCTCAAATACATTTATATATTCTGCTACATACTGATTTAGAGTTTCTGGCAACGCCAAGCATAACATCGCACCCAACAATAATAAAATGGAGATACAAATGGACGGCAGTGGTTTGAAAAAGTGGCCCAAATATATTACATAAGAGCTAAGGCTGGTGAAAGCGAAGCCGGCAACATGTATATTCGCCATTGCGCGACCACGCACCGAGGTTGGTATAAATTCGGAGGCATACTGCGCTTCCGCCTCATAGCTTATCACAACACCATAACGACCGAGACCGACCATAATAGCGAGGGTGATCGCATGTTGCTCGGTATCAAGTGTGGCAATCAGAAATCCAGTAGTGGCAACAATTACGGCGCTCAGCAGTAGCGTGCTGAAAGCCATACCTTTACGACCGATGCGATTCTGTAGCAGAATAATGCTACAACCGCTAAAAATATACACCACCGAAGTGGCTGAGAAAAGTAAAAACGGTGAAGTGCCCATACCTTCCATATTTCTACTGATCACATCGAGTGCGAGTGAGATGATTATGCTATAAAATCGGTAGAGGTGTTAAATGATTAACTCGTTTAATGCTTATGTAGTACTTACAATTTCAGCACTATTATAATGGTGAATTTGCGTAGGCGTGGTGTACGGAACATGCCCCAGAAAGTGTCTTTCGTGGCAACGAGTTTGTGCTCGTCGCCCGCCTTCTTCTGATAGTATGCTACGAATTCTTCGAATACTTCGTCTTTCACTTCGCGTTTGTTTATTTTGGCAACACGCTTCAGACATTTGACGGCGCGTTCATAGCGTTGTGTTGTAATCAGCCACTGTGCGCTCTCACAAATCAAAAATGGAAAAACGAATACAATCAGCGCAGGCATAGAAGCGATGTACAGGTAGAGGCGCCATGAACCGGACCAAAGTGCAAGCCATGGTGTGAATACCAAGCCGGTAAAATAAAACAAGCCAGTAATCAGATTCAGACCGAGCGTGCGCTTCCGTGAACTCAAGTATTCGAATACTGCAAGCGAAAATAATGAAAAATATAGAGTGAGTCACTGATTTTAACTCACCCATTATGTACATAAGGTAGAACAGCGTATCTGTAGATAGGCCGGAAATGAAACGGAAGAGCGCAAAGGTTGGCAAATTATTGGCAAAGCTTGTTAGGAAATCACCTAAAGCACCACTCAAAGTTGTGCAAAGCATTGCAGGTAGGCGTCCGACTTTGTCGGCTAAGAAACCGAAAAACATTGTTCCTGTAACGGAACCCACAAAGTACAGCGATTGGCCTACTGCCGACTGGAAGGCGTCATCACATACCCAATTGAGCTGAAAGCATAAGCGTAAAGAAGCTTTACTTTAGAGTTAAAATTATACATAGAGTATGGCTTTAGGCTTAATTTTTATATTTTCTTTAATTATATGTAGAAAAAATTGAAGTTTGAGCCGCGATATAAGGTCTATTGTGCTGTCACCGCTCTCACAACAAATCACATAGCCTCGGCTTATTGATAAGTTCCAATGTCCTATTCAGGCGACGTGATCCCTACTTTAAGGCCTTGATTTTGCTTTTACAAAATGTCATGCAGCCTAGCATGAGATACTCTTGGTAGTTTACACGAGAAGCTATAATCATATTAAATACTTATTTGCTTCTTGAGTTGCAGTGCCAACACAAAAACAGGTATATAACGAGATTAAGATTGCCTCAGATCCATAAAATGTTTAGTTTAGTGAGCTACTTACATACTATGTATACTACATACTTCTGTGGTGATGGTCCGATATCCTCTCTCATATTCATAGATCCACTGCTGGCATTGTCCCACTTCGGCAACAATTGGCATGCCATCGACAATATCGTCGAGAAGTGTGCAGTGTGGACTCGGAGTTTGGGCGTAAATCGCGCGAATTTCATCAAAACTAGCGTTGGCCAACTTCATGTGATAGCACCTGGTTGAAATTCAGAAACATAGGTTCAAATTAAACACATAATTAAGTATGCTACATGAACGATTTTAGACTAAAAATAGGTGCTGAGAATAAGTACCGGGCAGAGAACTGTGCTTCTCGACCCTATACCGATTTATATAAATTTAATGTTTTCAGTAACCTGCAAACCACTTTAGAAGACTGCTTGCACTTTTAATGAAAATGAAGGCGCTTTCTTATTATTTAACTGTCCATACTTCAAATTAAAGATTAAGTATTTAAAAAAAATACTTTTAAATTTTTGTTTTTCACCACTTCCAGCACTAACTCGATGAATATTCCAAAAAAAAAGATCCGTTTGCGACTCACCAATGCTCCGGTGTAAAAGTAATCAGGATCTGCGAATAATAATGCATCGACGAAAGAATATTCACAATTCCGAAACATAACAGTATAATGTATTGAAAACATCCGAAACTGTCACACCTCTCTAAAACAGCATCAAAATCCATTTGCATTTTATTAAAAATTGTAATGATTATTTTTACTAAATTATATGTTTTTGAAGAAGTTAGAATTTGTTTCATAAAATCTTTACTAGCACTCGACAAGCGTGCACGCCTTCGCTCTATCTATGCGGTATGCGGTCAGTTAGGCAATATATCCGAAAGCTACCGGAAACTCTCAAACATCAGCATCACCTTTTATACTTTTACAGTACACTTACCGAAATGCAAATAACAACAAGTACTGCGTTTGTCAATATCAACAATGACCAAGTCGATGCATAGTGTTACGTTAAAAATTACTTTTATTCTATAGTTTGTCACGATGTTTGTAATGCAGAAATTTTATTTTTCGAAATTTTCACATTTTTGAAAATTTTATTATTTTTTTAAATTTTTATATTATTTGAAATTTTCATATTTTTAAATTTTTTTTTATGTCTTTCGAAATTTTAGTATTTTTTTAAATTTTCATATTCTTCAAAATTTTTCATACTTTTCAAAACTTTTATTTTTTCGAAATTTTATTATTTTTAAAATTTTCATATTCTTCAAAATTTTGCATACTTTTCAAAATTTTAACGTTTTTCAAAATTTTTATTTTTTCTAACTCTTTATATTATAAAAATTTTAATTTTTTTCGAAATTTTCATATTTTTTGAAATTATGTTATTTTTCAAAATTTTTAATATGATTAGAAATTTTTATGCTTTTTAACATTTTTATACTTTTCGAAAGTTTTTTATTTTACGTTATTTTTCAAAATTTTTAATATGATTCGAAATTTTTATGCTTTTTAACATTTTCATATTCTTCAAAATTTTGCATACTTTTCAAAATTTTAATGTTTTTCAAAATTTTTATTTTTTCGAACTCTTTATATCATATAAGTTTTAATTTCTTTAGAAATTTTTTGAAATTATGTTATTTTCCAAAATTTTTAATATGATTAGAAATTTTTATGCTTTTTAACATTTTCATATTTTTCGAAAGTTTCTTATTTTTCGAAATTATAAAATTTTTCGAAATTTTCATATTTTCCAAAATTTTATATATTTCTAAATTTTATTTTTTTTTTCGAAATTTTCATATTTTTCAAAAATATTCATATTTTCAAAATTTTTAATTTTTCGAAATTTTCACATTTTTGAAAATTTTATTATTTTTTCAAATTTTTATTTTTTAGAAATTTTCACATTTTTGAAAATTTTGTTATTTTTTTTTAATTTTTATATTATTCGAAATTTTCATATTTTTTTAAAATGTTTATATTTTTCAAAATTTTGATATTTTTTAAATTTTAGTTTTTTCGAAATTTTCATATAATTTAAAATTTTAATTTTGTTTTCCTAATTTTCACATTTTTCGAAATTTTGTTATTTTTCGAAATTTTCACATTTTTGAAAATTTTATTATTTTTTAAAATCAATATATTTATCGAAATTTTCATATTTTTTAAAATTATCGTATTTCTCGAAAATTTTTTTATTTTTCGAAATTTTCACAGAATTCTCTAAAGTTTTCGATTTTCTTTAAAATTTCATCGTTTTTAGAACTTTAACATTTTTTCATATTTTTCAAAATTTTTTCAACATTTTCATGTTTTTCAAACATTTTAATATATTTAAAATTTTTCATATTTTTTGACAAAGCCAACACACGGTGCCTATCCGATAAAAAAATAAAGTTGTTGCTGAAGCACAAATGTTACGTAATGAACAATAGCTGACTTGACTTTTACTTTCGGCAACATTTCTAAACTCATCGCATGTGTGTAAGTGTATGTGTCTGCGCTTGTGAATTAAATGTATGCGCGCCTATTTACTAAGCAGTTGATGTAATGCTAAACAAGTACTTCATTTATCTAACAACTCTTTATTGTAGAAAAGTGCTTGTTCGGCTTTATTTTTGTTTAGCTTAAGTCTGAGCACATGTTCTAAGTCTAAATAAAGTATAGAACTCCCAGTACTCGTCTGCAAGCAACTTAAAAACTGTATGTCTAGTTATGTTAGTAAAAGTATAAGCTATTAATAGTTCGCTTTTCTTCTAACCGACTAACCGTTTTGATTTTGAAGCGTGCTTCGTTTTGCTAACTTATTGTAACGATTTTGGTAAAGTTAGTCGTTACTTATAAAAATTTACGATATACGACAAATCTCCTGATCAAAAATTACCCGAACTGACAAATACTTAATATTTTCAAGTGTATTACAACAAATTTTTATTATCGCCTTCAAAAAATGAAGAATGTAACACCCGGAATGAAACAATAAAACGTCCTGACAAAGTTGCCCTACAAACTGAACAATCATAATCAAGTGCTTGTATGGAGAACTTTTTTCATTTGAAGAGGTATCTTCCCAAAATTTGACGGATGCGGTGACAGAAATCAGCTCCTATCTATAATTATACTATATCGTGAAGTTTTATAAACAACTATTATATACTTTTAATCCAACTTTTCTTAAAGTGATTCTTACCTGTGCTCTCTCACGCATTTAATGTTACCTTAAATGAAATTATTTCACCTCATCTGCCTCGCATTGCAACACAGCTACTGTTGCTATTTATTCAGAGTGCTCTAACTGTTGTGAGTGCATAATAAAAATGCATAAGAGAATGCAAATGTAAAAATTACTAAGTGAAGAAGTATGTGTGCAACATTGACACATTTTCCGGTTCACAACCTTCGTTGCCACCTACCACATTTCAGATGCATACTATACATGCATACAGATTATGTAGGTGGAAGATGTATGTGTTTGTTTATGGTATATGTATGTGTGCATGCTTTGAATTCCTAATGTTGCAAATAAAGCTGGCTGCAAGGCAAAGCAATATTCAGCTGCATGGCGCGCACTTGGCACTCAGCAACCATTGAACTTGACAAATTTTCACATTGCAACGCGGCAACAACAATGCATGTTTACAAACGACACACATATGCGAAAGACTAACTTTTGAAATACGCAAAAAATGAGGAAAAACTGTAAACAAAAACACATATAGTCGCGAATACATACACCCTGCTGAGCGGCATTAACGCGCGTGTATACTTAAGCGCCGAAAAGTAGGCTACCCACCGTGACATTTTAGTGAACAAATCTACCTTTTTACGGTTCACGAGCGTAGGCAAGCAAACTGTCTATCTTCTGACGTTGCTGTTTACTGCTTTGTTTGCATGTATATGTGTATAAGTATATACATATAAGTGCGTCTGCTCCACGTTATTTGCCGTCTAAGCACTTGTGTGTGTGTGTAGGTGAGTGTTTGTTTGTTATGCCGCCACCGTCATAATGCTAAGTAAAATATAAGTACAGTGAGCGTATGTGTGCATTGTTGTTGCTATGCATCGACATCACCTTCCTCCCCAAGTCATATGTAGGGCATAATTTTGAAAGTGTTGTATTTGCATAACCGATATGTAAGCGAGTGAGTGTAGTATTCACATCTTTCAAAGACTACATGTGTTATGTTAGTGTGTATTCCATATACAGTTTCAGTGCCGTTTTTCCCGCCATTGGCGCTCTTTGCATTCTCCCTGTATACACTCTCTCCTATTTAAACATTTTCCTTCTTACTCCTCTTTATTATTTCTTTCATTTAACGAATTTCAAAGTTGAAGTGTTTATTTGCATACCTTTTTTGCGCTTTGCCTCGTTAAATTTGTGTAGCTATATGCGTACATGCTTCCATGCATTAGGTGGTATTGGTAGCCACTGCAGTGCCACACTTACACTACAAGTCAATGAAGGGTTGAGGTTGAGCAAAGGAATGTGAAAAAATTAAGTGATAATATAAATAAAAAATGTTTTCTTTCAATAAATTCCTCTCTTCTGGTTTCTTATGCTAAACACGAGTATTAATTGGTATTAGAACTTATAAATATAGCGTAGTCGAAAAAGTCTTTTCGTATTTCTAATTAAATTTCAACTAATTTTTTTATATTTATAATGAATTTTAATGAACCGAATACGAGTATGTACAATTTTTGTAAATAACTTTATGCAATTTTTCAGCTGGAGAGACAATTCCATCAGTGTTAAACTTTTCTGGATTTTTCGGCGAAAATCTACGATAAGTAATTTTCACAGGCTTCTCTTGAAGCCAACTTTACTCCATTAAGGGAGTTCTGCATTGACCGAAACAAAGAATATTCCTATGGTGCAAGGTAAGGGCTATATGGTGGATGCTTCAAAACTTCCCAGTCAAGCTCTCCCAGTTTCTGCCGAGTCATCAAAGATATGTGTGGTCTACCGTTGTCCTGACGGAAAACGAAGCCCTTTCTGTTGATCAATTCTGGCCGTTTTTTTCGATTGCTTCAATGTCATCAATTGTTGACGGTAAAAATCAATTGTTCGGCCAGGCTGGAGCAGCTCATAGTAGATGATTCCTTTCAATTCCCACCAAACACGCAGTATAACCTTTCGAGGCGTCAATCCTGGCTTTGCGACCATTTGTTGAGCTTCACCACGCTTGGACCATGATCTTTTTCGCACATTATTGTCGTATTTGATCCACTTTTCGTCTTCTGTTACCATTCGCTTCAGAAATGGTTCGATTTCATTTCGGTTCAGCAAAGAATCGCAGATGTTAATTCGGTCGAGACAACTCATGTGGTACCCTAACATCGAGCTCCTTTTCGTAGCCACCCATTTTTAAATTTTTCGAAACCGTTTGATGATAAAAGTTAAGTTCCTTGGCGATGTCATGGCTGTTTATGTGACGGTCCTGGTCAATCTTTTCCATAGTTTCATCGACCTTTTCAACGATAGGTCGACCAGAGCGAGATGCATCTTTCACATCGATATTTCCAGAACGGAAGCGAGTGAACCATTGTTGTGCTACACGAACAAAATTTTCGATTTTTTTTTTTAATAAAGGTTAAAATCCTAAAACCTTTCCAACACTATATGGTATGACACAATGTGATTGTACTAAATAGCACTTGAGATATGCGACTGCAACTAAATCTATTGACAAAATACGAAATTCGACCCATCTCACTGTCTGTTTTACAAAGTGATTACGATTCGTAAAATGGACAATTGACTTATATTCGCCACGCTGAGGTACCTTATAAGCTTGACTTGAATACATATCATATTTTCCAAAGCCGAGAACTCGATCGCAATGCAAAATTGATTGAGAAAGGTTATACCAATTTTGGCTATATCATCTGTCTAAGATACAGATTTCAACCACATTTTGTAAAAACTGGATAATGGAAAAAAGTGGCTGGATATTTCTACCTCATACTTCTGTATACAACTTGAACAACTTCCGTTCGAAAAGATGTTTGTAGAACGTCCGGTAAGATATTCTACTATTGCGTCAAGTTGGACTTTGCTAAGAGCAGAAGGTCAGTAGATATCTTGGGTTCTCTAGGCGGAAATGATCTCACAATCGCAAAGTTGCTCTCTTGGCCAACTCACCGGCTTTGCAGTTACCTGCGATTTCGTTATGATCTCAAGTGAGGACAGACAGTCCTTGCCTTGCTTTTATTTAGTGAGCTCAGCGCTAGTATTGCCGCTCTGCTGTTAGAGTGAATGTTCACCTGAAAGCGGCTGTGCTTCATAGCAACACGTTTACTGCCACCTTGCACTACCTCAGCCTAAAGCTAAGATTGACGAAGAACTCCTTACAGAAAAATTCCCCTCCAACCTTCCTTCATAGCTTCCTTGTTGTGAAAAAGTTGAACTCTTCTCCACAGATTTTTCCCCGCCACATGTCCTTCCTCCGTATTTGAGCTGAGAAAATGTCGCCACGAGTAGCTTTTGCAATGCAGTGATCCATGTTAGATCAATGGCAGTTAACTCAGTAGTATTTTCGGGCAGTAAAGAAGGAATTTATCGCGCTGGTTCAAGAAAATAAATAAATGTCTATTAGAGTTCTTTAAACCTCTGTCCCGAAACTTTCATTTTATATGAGCATAGAGATTCTTAATCACTTTCAAATTATATTTCTAAGGAAGTTGTAGCCCTCAATGAAACAATGTGATATTATAGGTACTTTGGCAATTAATTCATCGATTGCGCGTGGCTTGCGGCAAGCTTAATCTAGTTTAAGTACAATATGAGAGGATTAAGAAAATAATTTGCTCATCGATTATTGAACATCTGGGCTGTTAGTGCGATTTTTCGTATACACAGTGAGAACTATTCAATATGATTTTACAAAATTTTTTGTCAACAATTTATTTTTTAATAAACAAACACAAAACTTTTTCAAACAACAATATACACGCTCAACAAAACACATGATTTCAACAAAAACTTCATAAAGCTTGGCATATCTTTTATGTACATATATCCTATAAACTAACTGAAAGCAGTCACCTTTCTACACAAATTTCAATATGAAATTCCAATTTCATATTATAAAACACTAAACACACATACACACTTGAACATTTCTACCCTCAGTTGCTAATTTCAACATCTTTTTGCTGCTGCTGCCTGTCGAAGCATGGGAAGTAGTACCAGCGTTGATGTCGCGCAAACTCCTCACCATCTTTCAAGGTCTGTGGCAATTTTCTGCAAGTACAGCAAATGAGAATATGTAATCTCAGACATATATGTATATTTATTTATTATGGTACATACTGATTCATGGTTTCTGGCAGCGCCAAACACAAAATCGCACCCAAAAACAATATTATAGCGATAAAAATGGACGGCAGTGGTTTGTAGAAGTAACCGAGGTAGATAACATAAGAGCTAAGGCTGGTAAAACCGAAGCCGGCAACATGTATATTCGCCATGCCGCGACCGCGCACCGAAGTCGGTATAAATTCAGAAGCATATTGCGCCTCCGCCTCGTAGCTCACCACGACACCGTAACGACCAAGACCGACCATAATAGCGAGAATGGTCGCATGCTGCTCGGTATCAAGTGTGGCAATAAGAAATCCAGTAGCGGCAACAATTACAGCGCTCAGCAGTAGCGTGCTGAAAGCCATGCCCTTACGACCGATGCGATTTTGGAGCAGAATAATGCTAAAACCGCCAATAATATAGACCACCGAAGTAGCTGAGAAGAGGAAAAATGGTGAGGAACCCATGCCTTCCATATTCTTACTGATCACATCGAGTGCGAGTGATATGAACATGCTATAGTAAAAGTGCAAGGGAAAAAGAAATTAAAGAGTTAAAGTATTAGTTTATATAAAACGTGACATATTACTCACGATTTCAGCACCATTATAATGGTGAATTTGCGGAGACGTGGTGTACGGAACATGCCCCAGAAAGTGTCCTTGGTGATCTTCAACTTGCGCTCATAGGCCACTTTCTTCTGATAATATGCTACGAACTCTTCGAATACTTCGTCTTTCACTTCACGTTTGTTTATTTTGGCAACACGCTTCAGACATTTGACGGCGCGTTCATAGCGTTGTGTTGTAATCAGCCACTGTGCGCTCTCACAAATCACAAAGGGATAAGTGATAGCAATCAAAGCCGGTACGGAAGCTATGTATAGATAATTACGCCACGAACCGGACCAGAGTGCATACCAGGGTGAAAGCGCCAAGCCGATGAAATAGAATACGCCGGTGATCAAGTTTAGGCCGAGCGTGCGCTTCTGTGGACTTAAGTATTCAAAAACTGCAAACGAAAGTTCGTTTATGAACAATACATATGCAGACTGAAATTCTAACAACTTACCCATTATGTACGTGAGGTAGAATAGCGTATCTGTGGATAAGCCGGAAACGAAACGAAAGAGCGCAAATGTTGGCAAATTATTGGCAAAGCTTGTTAGGAAATCACCCAAAGCGCCAGTAAAAGTTGTGCAAAGCATTGCAGGTAGACGGCCGACTTTGTCGGCTAAGAAACCGAAAAACACTGTTCCGGTAACGGAACCCACAAAGTACAGCGATTGACCTACCGCCGATTGAAAGGCGTCATCACATACCCAATTGAGCTGTAAGCATCAACGTGAAGAGTTTGCATTAGTGTTAGAATTATATATGAGTTATAGTTTTAGGTAAAATTTCTGTAGGTCCTTTTCAGAATGTTGGTGCATAACCGATTACTATTGCCTGCAATTAAATTGAAACGATGGAAATGCTGTCTTTTAAAAACGCAGCTGAGTCTAAGTTTACTAAATTGAATTTGCACTTAAGATCAAGCATACGTGGTATGTAAAAAAAAGAACAAAGAAAAGACATTTATGCATTCGTCTACATTAACGTTGTCGTCTTTAAAATGATCCCTATTTGATATCATGCACTTCCACCAGCACTTCTTCAATCGTAAAAAACACTTCTCAATTCTTGGTATAACCTTAAGCTCTTTAGTGATTTTCATCTGTCGTGTCAAATGACGGTCCTTTAAGCTTCTTTTTATTTTTGTAAATTGAAGGCAGTCCTACAGAGGCATGGTACAGCGAATATCGAGGCTGAGCCATCATTACAGGACTGTTTTTGGCAAAGAATTCACAAACAAACAGCGAAGTGTGAGTTTTTAATAACTGAAAATCTATATCGTATCTGAACACCCAGTTATCCTCGAATACTTTCACTTCATACCGGATCATATAGATCATGGCGTTGCCAAACTGAACTCTGGCGGCTCCTTCTGCTATATACCGACGATGGAGCTACGGGTGGGAAGAAGCCGTTAAAGACGGGCAGTAAGCTTCTTTTCGGATGGGTCAAAGCTTGCGGGGAAGGTTGGTGAAGGCATTTACTATCGGGAGCTCTCTATCAATTCCAGTTTAAGACTTCCTTACAGTGTTTTCCAAGGTAGCAGTAGATTTGTTGCTGCGGAGTGCAGCTTCCTTTAGAGAAGTGATCATTCACTCAAATAGCAGAGCGACGATACTAGCCTTAAACTCATTCACAGTGCGTTCAGAGTTGGCGAGGAGTGCCTAACTTCATCAATAACATTCAGTGTGTGAAAAGACTAGTGCCGGGCCATAGCTATCGGTAGAATGGAAGCGTGTCGGTGCTCCAGTACCCTCGCGTGTTCTACTACTGGTTAGCTGGGATTCGTAAAAAGAAGATGTGGAAACAACTCCACACTTCCTTCTTGACTGTCCCAGGGTTTCACAAATCTGTAAGTCCGAACACAGGAGTTCTTATTTTCTATGACTTCACTAAGGACTACATATACCAATCCACGTGCGATCATCGATCAGCCATCTAACCTAACCTAACCCGTTGTTTTCTGAACATATTTCGATTTCGTTATCGCTTTTGAAAAATAAATATAAAGATTTAATTAGATATGCATATATGTATTATGCTAAGTACTTACATCTGTGGTGACGCTCCTGAAACCTTTTTCATATTCATAGATCCACTGCCGACATTGGCCCACTTCAGCAACAATTGGCTTGCCATCGACAACATCGTCGAGTAGTGTACAGTGTGGACTCTGCGTTTGGGCGTAAACCGCGCGTATTTCCTCAAAACTAGCGTTGGCCAACTTCTCGTGATAGCACCTGGTTGGAATTCAGAAACACAAGTTCTTATTAAAAGCTAAAAGCAGTACTTTTGCACACTTTATAACAGTAATTACCAAAGCCACAACTTTTTATTCGTTCAAAGCCGTTTCTACTTCATTCGTTAACAATTCGAACGCTATTATTATTTGTATGCACATCCTAAATTCTCTTACTGTTCATACTTCATTGTAACGATTTAAGCGTGTTCGAAACATACATAGTTTTCGTATTTAAGATTTTCGCACTTGCACTTCACTTCTATGAATTTTTTCACTTAACAACTGCCTCTGTGACTCACCAATGATCCGGTGTGAAACTGATTAATGTCTGCGAAAAATAATGCATCGACGAAAGGATATTGGTGATTGCGAAACATAACAAAATGAGATATTGAAAACGTCCGAAGTTGCCGCACTTCTCCAGAACAGCATCAAAATCCATTGGTGGCAAACCCATTTTGATTTTTTTTTTCTGTTTTTTTCACAAATTTAGAGATGGTTTTGTAGAAATTAAAATGTGTGCCTCACAACTTTTACTGGCATTCGACAGGCGTGTACTCCCGCGCGCTAACTGCTGAGTATATGTTCAGTTAGGTGGTACTTCCGTTTGGCACCCACACTTTTGAATGACACGATCGGCTTTTATACTCTTATGCCGGCTGTTCAAAGTTGTTGCGTAAACAATGGCGCTGCTGACGCACAGTGTTTCGCGCATAGTTGATGTGTGGTGTGAGCAGGTGATTAGTGAACTATATTGCCCATACAATGACCTAAAGTTGAAAAAAAAATATAAAAAATGGCAAAATGTCTGCTTAAAAAAAGTTGAGTTGTTTGAAAAAAGATCTCTTTAAAAATAAACTGTTTTTGTTGATCTAAGAAAGTTGTTGCCAAAAAATATTTGAAATGTTTATTTAAGATGCACACCTGCGCGAAATTTTGAAAAATTCGATTTTTATTTTTGTTATTATTTCGATTGTTTTTATGTTCAAAAATAACATGCTAAAATTTCAAATCGATATCTCAAATAATTTTTGAGTTACAGCCATTTAAAGGGAAGCCGCACAGCTCAAATTGTTTGTTTTTAAATGAGAATTTTGGCAGCCCGAAAACGACCTAAACTTAGGGTAAAATTAAACTATTTTTAAAACGCCGGCATTTTGCCAAATTTTAGTTCTGCTTTTTGATCGTAGATCATAGTAGGGAGAATAGCTTCTAGTTTCACAATATTTTTGTAAGTTTTAGCCATCATTCAAGCACCTGTATTTAGTGCCGTTGAAGATCTCTTACAATTAAAAAAATATTTAATTTTTCCTTACAAAAATTTCACTGAGTACACTTGAAACATCTGAAACAAACGCAAAATGAAAAAAGAAATTTTAGTTTAAAAATTTTTCAAAAATTTTACAAAATTTTATTTTATTTTTTGTCAAAAGCGACACACTGTGCTTATCCGCCCGAAGTCAAAAAACTATATATCTGTTTGTGAGGCGCTAAAACCAAATGTCAACTGAAACAAAAGACGAAATCAAATAACAACAACCAACATGACATTCACTTTCGCCAGCGTTTCTAAGGCGCGACATTAGCAAAATCCCAGCGCTTACTCACAATATCTAAACTGGGCCGTGCGATTTCTGTGTATGTATGTAAATGCAAGCGAGAGCATGTATATTTACCTGGCAGCTGATTTAATTCGAAATAATTTATTGACCTGAGAACTCTTAGCTGTAGAGCAAACGTCTATGATTTTATCTACCTTGGTGATCACGCTTATCAGTTAAAATGCAAGTACAGTTATTCCCATGCTCCCTACTATTATACTATTTATAAATAGAACGGCTAATTATGTGAGTAAGCATGCTAACAATAAGTCGCTTTGAACCGGATTTTCGGCATTTTTGGACGCGTTCAGACATCGAAACATGCGCCATAGTTTGTGGTAGAGATCACAATGAGAAAAGCGGAGGACAGCGAATCGTTCGAATCCGATCGCTGTGTTGAAATTTGATTTAGCTGTCATTTTTGAAATTTCTTCAATGCTTGCAAATACAATTGTATAGAAGAGTGACTGAGAACATATAACAGAAATATTTTGGAAAGTGTTTAAATGGTGACCTAAACTAGCTTATGAATAAATTGTTTGGATATAAGAAGTATTGTGATATGAACTGAAATGGCATGGCTGAAAATTATAAGAATGAGATGCCGCAGTGTGAACCCTATCAACAACACCATGCGAGGATTTGCCGATACTGAGCAACAAAAGTTTCGTTTTTAAAACATTATTGCCGTTATTCTTATTAACAACTTTCACACACACATATTTGCATACCTACATATGCATGCATCTATTTAAAGCAAATTTTTGTGAATTACTGCTGCTTGGTGAGAGAAATTGCGAGAATTATGTGATGTGTGCACAAAAAAATACAACAACGGCAGACTAATCCCAAGAACTCTCCCTTCATATGGAAATGTACTGAATGCTATTAAATGGTGCTTACAAGCCACCATATCACTTAAGCCGTATAATCTAGCATATTAAAGCGGTAAATATTTTTCAATCCAACGCTAACTGTGTTACCGTTAATAGCGTTATTATTTGAGAAAAGCCATCATACCAACATCTAAAGCGCTAATATGCGGAATATGTCGAGCCATTTGCCTCGAATGTGGAAACTGTACATTTGACTGCTTTGAGCACAAACGAAGGAAAATATTGTACAAAGAAACGTACTATAATCAAAATATAAAAAAATTAGAAAAATAGTGATCTGTATTCCACTATTCCTGTTTTGTAGTTTTTTTTCTTGGAAAAGTAAGTAAAAGTACACCGTTTATATAAAATGGTCATGAAATGATCGTCTGTACATGGTTCGTGGCAATTCAGCCATAAAACCTTTTCAGGGGCTTTTTTGCCGAAATTTCCTATGAAAATGGAAACTTATATGAAGGGAAATGGGCAGCTTACCATCTGACAACTGGTCACCTTCTGACAACGCGCTTGAAGCAAATTAGGTCTCAACAGTTGTTAGTGGCTTGTTTTTTAGAGAATTTAATAAAAACAATTATGAAAAAATATTTACTCTAGAATAAGTTTGTAATAAGCAAAATAACCAAGTCTAAAGATCTAATGACGCAAAAAAAATTTATATCGCAAAAAATATTATTGAAAGGGATTGAAAGATGATAGAAAAAGTTAAAAAATGTAGCAGCAGCATGCTTTAGAAGATGTATTAAAGCATTCTCTTCAAGGAAGAACACTGAATCTTTCAGCAATATTTTGCCCCAGCACAGAAGACAAAAACCGCACAGCAGTGACTTAAGGATTACGCTTTTTGATACGCTCGAAAGTTAACTCATTTATTATTACATAAAAAAATAAAAGAAATTCATGATTATAAAAGTTTTTTCGGCAGTCAAGACTTAAGCAATCACTTAATAGCTATATTCCTGGTTTCATAGCTGCAGCTGATTGACCGTATGGCAGTCCAGATTTGAGTACAGTGAAATACAGTTTGTGTTCAGGGCTCGAGAACAGGGCATGCGCATATGCCACAGAAGTTTGGACAGGCTCAAAATATCTTTGGATCGAACGCCAATACCAATATAAACTGTGCGTGCTGCTATCGATTAGTGGCCGAATTGTTTCAGGGTTTATATGAAAGCAAAATGTGATCGTTTTGAATACGGTTGAACGGTGGAATCATCGGTCCATATTTTTTCATAAATGATGCCGGCGAGAACGTAACAATCAATGGCGACCGTTTTCGCGCAATGATAACCGACTATTTGATGCCTGAAATTGAAGCTCGTCATCGCGGCGATAGTTGGTTCCAACACGACGGCGCCACTTTCCACACATTTCATCAGTCAATGGATTTATTGAGAGAACACTTCGGTGAGGACATAATTATGGGCCGGTGGATTGGGAAGTGGGACAATCCCGCTTCGATTCAGGGCTTGGAGCAAAATATCATGCGTGTCAGTTGCCAGTCCAAATGCGCGAACGACTCATCGAAAATTGGACTTAACGGCTAGACAACTGAGACGTAGCCGCGGTCAGCATTTTCAAATAGATAATCTTTAAAAAATAAATGCAAAAAATCCTCTTTCGAATTAGAATAAACCCCATTAAATTTGAAGTTCCTGTGTTATTTATTTAAAAAATAAGGAACCTCATAGTGGATCACCTTAATATTCAACAATTATGTATTTTCAAATTAATACTAAAAAAATAAATTTTTGCTTTTATTTTCAAATTTATCAGACACTAAAATTAATAGTAATGTATACATATAAATTTTTATTTTTAACATTTCCATGTATACGGTGAAAAAAATAGCATGCGACATTTCATGGAGAAAAAAATCTATCGCAACTGACACGATGATGCTCTGCAGACATTTATCTCATGAGATAAATAGAATTGCATTGCTTTTGCGCAACATATTTTTTTTTAAGCAGAGCATAAAGAAGGAGAGTCACTAATAACAGAGTTCGTGAGTAGATGAGTGTGAGCGCAGCGCAACAAAGCTCCGACAAACATGTAGAGATAAAAAAAGGAAATTGGAACA
The DNA here is from genome assembly GCF_023373825.1 of Bactrocera dorsalis. Classification (NCBI taxonomy): domain Eukaryota; kingdom Metazoa; phylum Arthropoda; class Insecta; order Diptera; family Tephritidae; genus Bactrocera; species Bactrocera dorsalis. The sequence goes on along the minus strand of NC_064304.1, from coordinate 97,290,004 downwards.
AAACGACAAAAACAACAATTGTTCAAAAACCGACGCAATTGCTAAAACAATGACAACAATATACGCCGTAGCCACACAACAGTGATATGAATAAAACAACAACAACCAAAAAACAGTAAAACAATAAAACAACGACAGTTAGTGCACACATCGACAATGGCCTATCAGCAAAAGAATGCTGCGTCGGCAGTGACGCCGACACACACAGCAAGCACTGCTCTTGAATTGATAAGAAGCACAAATACAAACGCATACATTCATACGTGCATATATACACTGGTATAGTTTGATAGCAGTGTTGTTGTAAAAAGTAATTTTTTTTTTCGCCCAACTCGCGCGCATACGACCATATCCGCTCACAAAGTCATACATTGGTTGCTGCTTGCTCACATACACACACACACACACATGGGCGCTCACCACACAGCGCAGAGTTTGTAGACTTTTTGATGCTCATTTTTGCTGCTGCTGCTGTCACAGCATCCTTATTTGCAGCGCTGCCTCTCTGGCTACGCGGTGCGTAGCTTCGTAGATTTACTGGTCAGTTGGATGCTGCCGATGCTTGCGTTGCTGCTGCGCTGCCACTCATTGCATCGCTGATGCTGCTGTTGTTGTTTGATTTCGTGTAACATTTAGTTAACAGCGAACTTTTAATTGAGACGGACGTGCGAAGCGCTTGAACTTTATCGCGATTTCACAAAATCGTCGATTGAGAAAATTTTATGAAAAACAATTTTTCGTTTCGTTCATTGCTAACAAATTCTGTGTTTCAGTCGAAATTTAGAAGAAACCGAACCGAAACCGAACTTAATCTAACTAAAATCAGTTTAATGAAAAGAGAAGGTATAAAAGTGTGTCCAAAATCTGTGTTTTGTGAAAATCCGATAGTGTGCCAGTCAGCAAAGTCATTGCCACGTATCGCATAGTGTTGTTGGGCATGCGTATGCACGTGTGTTGATGTCAACAAACATAATACTCATTGTTTGGCAAGAATTTGCTTGCTTGCAGATTTTATGCTGAAGCTGCCTCTGTGCATGTAACATGCGACTTTAAATAAGTTGCGAAAGTTTCTAATTTTCAATGCAACAAATAAGTGAGCAAATTGTTTATAGTACGCGTATGTGGCGTTAAATTAATGTTTTGTGAAAAGTAAAAGAAAACTATAAAAATGTGTGTATAAAGCAAAATTATTAGAAAGATTTAAAATAAAAACTTAATTTTTTTTTTCAATTGCCAACAAAAAATTGTTTGTGAAAAATTGCATATATGATTTAAATTTTTTAAAATTGTGTAATATTATATGTATTGTAAAAAATACCACCAAAAAATTAAAAAAAAAACATATACATACATATGTATGTATATACATAGTAATTTCGTAGACTGTGCAGTTTATTGTTTGTGTTTTTTAAGCGAAATTGAGATTTTTTACGCGGTGCAACTGGTAACGCTTACAAAATTCTAAACCAAATTAATTTACATTATTATTTTTCTTAAGCATAAAACTAAATTATTTTAAACTAAGCTAAAGTGATATTGAAAACAATTAATTTCATTAATTTTTTCAAAATCGGTTTTGAACTTAACTGATTTTTTTTATGTGTTAGTAATTAAGAATTTGCATCATCTTCAATTTGAAGTGTGCTTCATTTTTATAAAATTCTCAAAAATTTTGGCATTTGCAAATAACATAAGCGAATTAATAACACTAGTCAAAAAAAACTGAAATAAAAATATTATTAATTTTTACTACTCAATAAATCTGAAGAAAAAACTTGCGTTTTATGTGCTAAGTGGTCTGTGAGTTATTTGAGGGGTGCTGCTTACGAATTTGAGTTCCAAAAATTAGCCAACATGTACAGTTATTTTTGTTATTTTAGTAAATATAAATGGTGGTTATTTGACACCAACACCCCTTTGACTAAAACACAAGAAATCCCACGTGTTAAGAAATTTTTAGCAAGCCAAAATCAAGAAACCGCTTCTAACGTCACAGTCGCAAAATGCTTGTAAACTAGTGTAATCACAAGAAAAGTGTTTTCGAACTCCTTAAACAAATTTTATATAAAGAGAAAAGAGTGGGTGGGAAATTAAACTTCGTTTTACTTTTTTTTTAATTTAGAAAAAATATATATGTATATCCCATATCCCATGAAATATCGCATTTCAGTGTCTTAAATAATTTTTAAAAAAATTTTGGTAATAAACTATTTTTTATGACGCTAATTGCTCTTCGAAATGTGAAAAAAATATATTTTTTTTATTTTAATTTTATTGTTTATTATTATACTAAAGCAAATTAAAAAATTTAATTTAATTTAATTAATTTAATTTATTTAAAATTAATCGAAATTTAAATTTAAAAAATTTAATTTAGTTAAATTAATTAATTAATTTAATTTATTTAAAATTTATTTCTTAAATTATATTTAATTAAAACAAAACTGTTTTAATTTCTTCTATTTAAGTTAAATTTTTTTAATTTCATTTAATGTAAAATAATTTTTTTTATTTTCAATTAATTAATTTTTTTTTATTAAATTAAAGTTATTAAAAGAATTTAATTTACTTAGAATTTATTTTGAAATTTTAATTTATTTCTTTCCTGTGAAATGAGAATTTTTGTGCGTATTATACACTTCTTACACCAATGGGCTTGCATGAAAAAATTGTATAACAATTTTTCTTCCAAATTTTTTTTCCATAATTGTATTGCCTTTTTGACCACAGAATTCTTTATAGAAGAATTTGTATCTAAATATAGCTTTTCTTTAAATTACTTTTTCCTACCACATTATTACGTGGAATTTAACGCTAGTGCCGCGCCTTGCCGCCTGAATGTAGACAACACGCGCCTTATTACTAGCTTACTCATACGTCGGTTGTAGCTGACGCTGCCATTGACGATGTCAGCACAAAAGCAAACACCAACACCAACACCAACATAAATACAAATACAGTTATTGTGCCTGCCAAATGTGCGAGTGTTTTTATGCTCAGCAACGCACTGTATGCGTGTCATTGCATGCTTTTGGGCGCACGCGCTGTGCAAACTGCTTATGCGTCATGGCGCTCTCCGCTGTAAAACATTTCACTGCAAAAGTCTACACACAGTTAACGTGCACTGTTAAGCTGCTCAACCACTCAGCCTCTTGGCCACTAGCGCAACACAACTTCTATAAATATGTATTCGGTTTTTTATATACATATGTATTTGTAAGTGTATGCGTCAAACTGCTGTACATGTGTGACTTATTTGTTTGCTTAATGGCGTTTTAGATGCCGTTATTTCGTGCCACTGCTGGTTTGCCGTCTGCAATACGGCTTATTTGTCCGTGAGTCCAGCGTTTATCCATATGTTAGCCGTGTGTATGGCTTCTCCATCTGTTTGCCTAACTGTCTGCGCATATGTTAGCATTTATTTCGATGAACCGTTATAATTTAATATGCAGGCGGTTGACACCGGTCAGCAGCCAAGTTGTATCATTTGTCAGTGTTAAATTATAATTTCGCATTAACTGCATTTTGTAAACATTCAGCCTTTTGCCAATCTTATTGTTGTTATTTCACTACTTTCTTTACTTCCACTTCTGCTTTATAAATTTCCTTAACGTTTTAAAAAAATCTCATACTTTTGTAACAACCTCTTTCGTCTCGTCCATATTTATCATTATCATCTCTGCTCAGTGCATCAAAATGAAATTTAAAATGTTTCCCCGCTCCCGCCGCATCATCGAGAATCAATTTCCGCCTTTGCACTGCCTTCCATTGTTGTTTTAATTTTTTCATTATTTATTTATTTTGCTGCTCCGTCGCCACCAAACATTACTGTAGCGTTGTATTGACCTTTACCATCAATTGCACAAAACTTGCTGCCTCGGTGGCTACAATATTATCAGCAGTCAGCTTTTCTACGCGCAGCTTTTTCATCTGCCTCTCCTCTTCTCTGCCACTTTGGCTTACGTCGTTATTTTTTATTATCATTCCTTGCCTCTTCTTTTTCACTTTCCAATTTTGCAGCTGCTCATTATTATTAATTGTAGCTGCCAAGTGAAAGTGATGTCTGCTCCAGATGATTTCCATATCTATATTTCCGCTGAAGGTCGACTTTTAGGCGCGCAAAATGGGTAGCATTATTTTTAGTGCTAACAAAAACTCGGAAGAAGCACATATATACGTATGTATGCGATAGATGCGGTTATTAGCATATTAAAGCATTGTGTAAATATGTATTTGTGTGAAATGTTAGATATGCAGTAGTGAAGGTTTTCTAGGTTTCTAGGTACAATACTTATATGTTCATGTACGAATGCCGGTTAAACGAAAGTAATTTGAAATTCAACACTTCTCATGAGCATGTTTGAGAAAGCTTATGATTACTAAGTCATATTATATATACATATGTAGCATAAGCTTCCGTTGTCAGATATAATGAATATATAACCAATATATAACTAATATATAACTATTTTATAACCAAAACTCAAATTTTCTGTGAATATGAGTGATTTGTGTTATATTGTTTTCTCTTCGCCCTGCCAACTTACGAAAAGTGATATTAAGTTATTTTGCATTTTAGGTGACGATATGCAGAAATACAATAGTTCAGTGGTTTCTAATTGAGAGATAGGTTTACATAAATATCATAGGCTGTTTAGAAAATTTAATTCATCAACAAAACTCTGTGTATTTGAATACGTCTCGCATAGAGTTTTATTTTCAATTAAAAACAAACAAAAAAATGGGACTCATATGTCAAATGTAGCGCTTGTGGTTAATTCGTAAGAAGTACAATGCAAGTAAGGTTAGGTTAGGTGTCTGCTCCGCCAAGTTGGCGCTCTGTTACCTAGCTATAACTGTGTGCTCACAGCTGCTTCGACAACACAATACCAAATTTATTTTACTTCATGCGATAATACCGTCAAATGCAGACAATTGTGTATATACTTGTATTTACTATACTATCGAATACTATTAACCCTCATTATGGTAGTAAATGGAGCAGTCAAAATTAGGAAACTGCACAAGAGAAGTTTTCTGCATTATTTTTCGAACTTTAGAATTATCATTAAAGAAATTACGGCTGCAAATTTGGCTGTTTTTAATGCTGCCGGTTGTTGTCCAGGCTATAAATTTGGTTGTGTGCATTGATAAAACAGTAGTCAGCTTATTTTTTATTTTCCTGAACAAAAGAATCAATACGAAACAGGTTATAACATATTATGCCGCATAACAGTATTATATACGAAAATTACGCGAAATCTGCCAAATCCAAGCTTTTGCTTCAACTATGTATATATTTTTCGTTTAGAAAGCAATATTTTTAAAAACATGCGAAATTTTTTAAGATCCATTTCTTTCATGATAACAAAAGTTGCTTCACTCAAAATGACTTCATTCACAAATTAATGATCCCACAGCTGTCGAACATATACACGCGACTTTTGAAGGTTAGAGCTAACTAAAAATATGGAAGAAATTCAAGTAGCGCCATCTATGTGTCAGGCCGGGTACTTTTCAATTGAGCTATTAGTTTTCAAATAAGAGCAAACTACTTGTATTTAAATTGCAGCCATCATTTAACGAATATTCATAAGCAGATATTAACATAATTTCAGGAATGCTTGCAAATAATTTTTTCTCTCACATTTCGTTCGAAGTTAATTAAGCATTGATTTTATAAATAACACAATTAAAAAATTGTTTAACTGTCGTCCAAATGCATTTTTGTTTTATTTTATGCTCTCATTAGCTTGGCGATGGCAATAAAATTGTAAAAAATTCCACAATCAATTAATAACAATGTAATTGCTTCACAATTTATAATTTATGCTGCTGTAAACAAGTGTTGCATCAAAGTAAATGTGAAATATGCGTTCAATTTAGCACAAACAATGCGGCGAATTCTTTTTTTAGTAAAGTGCCCTGGGCGCCAGTATGTATGCATTTTTTTATTTATTAATATTTTTTCAACGTATTGCGTATATTTACTTTGAGTACTTAATTAATAGTTAGCGTTAATTATCGTGCTTAAAAATTTTGTTAAATTCCATCGGTGAAATTTAATGGCCGATAATTTGAACGCAGTGTTCCTAGATCATAGAGATGAACAATAAAGAACCATGTATATTGTTCAGCATAGCGCTACCATACAAATTGATTGATTAAAGTCCAAAAGTTTTATGGAAAATTTTTCATTTGGCAATATATCTTCACGACAGTTGAAACATATTACTGTTCAAAGCAACGAATTTTTGACTGAAAATTAATACATTTTTAAGAGCTGAGAATGGTTTTAACTCGATTTCCATTAAAACTACCAGTTCTTTAGAGAAAGTTATATGCCAATGTTGTTGCTAATGAAAAGATATATAACTTTTAAATATACACTTTTTTCCTATAACCTTAAAATGTCAGTAATAATCCGGTTTTTGGCTTTTTTAGTTTTATCTTGTGCACAATTTTTTTCAATCACGAAAGTTCTTGTAAACTTACCTTCTTGTTTGGGACACAACATACTTTATTTTTTTGATGTAATATTTTTTTTTTCTCTTCATATGACCTAATATCCGTGAAAACACTAATTTTGGAACAAAAAATATCAAATCAAACTTTCAGATTTTTTGTAAGTATGCATAGATCTAACGATTGCTGCAATTCTTCTATTTGATGGTATTATGAAAATATATATTACTATGGTAAATTTTCTCAGAAAACGCAAGACCACGGTGCCATTATTAATATTATTTTCTCTGTGTTTCATAAAACGTTTTTTTTGTTGCTGTTTTTTTTTTAAAAAGTGCTGAATTCTCTGGTTAAAATGTTTCATGTGCCAAATTTTGTATTAAACGTTAGTGTTCATTTTTTGACTCTTCCTTTTGCTGAATTTTTTCTGCATTTTATTCATAATTATACACTAATAGCATCATTTTAGAAGCTAAAAGCAAACGTTATTTGAAAAAAATTATAATTTATACAGCGGTCAGTTTTAATGGATATAAAAACTTAATTAATTAATAAAGCGCTTATGACTTATATACACACAAACAAAATTAAACTTAATTAAACTGAAAAATTTGCATACTTTTTGGCGCAAAAAGTCTTACAATACAAAAGGTGTTCAAAAAGAGCGTGAAAAAAGTGGAAAGCGTGCAATAAAAAAAAACAAACAAACAAAAAAATATGAAAATACAAAAACAATAAAATAACGCGTGCTATAAATATACGAACTGCAGCCGAACAGCGCAGCCGTGTAAGCGTAACGAGAGTATTGCCAAACCTTCATTTGAAAAAGTATACAACTGAATGTGCGACAAAAGCACCCACTCTCGGTTGGTTTTATTTAATTTTAATTCGTAACGGCTTTTTTAATTACACTTAAGCCCGATGTTATAAACCACACGGGTATCAAACCGGTAATACAGCGTGCAACAAAAGCACTAATCCACAAAAAAGGCAAATTGTAACTTATTAAAGTCGACGCCGTCAACACGCGCTTCATTTTTTGTTGTTGTAGTTGCTTCTTTTTATTTGCTGCCACACACACACAGGCGCATCATGGGATTAATAAGCTGTTGCCTCTGGTGGCTGCTACTCATTAATGGACTGCTGCAGCAGACGACGCTTCACAGTGCGGCCTTTGTGGGCGCATCGCTGATTGGACCGTCACGAGCTAATGGTGAGCGCCAATAAGCGTTGCTTAAAAAATAATAATTACTTTTGACATATGTATATAGTTATAATATATATAAATATATATAATTGTTTGCGTTTTTTGCGGCGCAATCAAAATTACTTTTAATTCTGTAAATTTAATCATCCTATCATTACGTGAAGAGAGGTTGTGGGAAAAAACGCTCTGCCTTTCAGCAAAAAACTATGTTGCAACTTTGTTGCAACATGCATGTATTTAGTCGCGTAAATGTTATAAATAAAAGTGTGCATGTGTATGTGTCACACCTACACATGCATACATAAAAAGCTGCTGCATAAGTTTTTTGCGGCCATAAATTAAACAATAAAACCCGCATTATATGATTTTCGACATTGTAGCGCAAATGAATTATTTTTTTTGTATTCATGTAAATGTTTTAACTTTTAATTTGTGTTCGTTTACACAAAAATGCTGTTTACGCTGCAATTTATGGCAAAAATGTGCTGTATTTTTTTAAAGGAATATCAGCATTGATTAAATTATCAACCGGAAACAGGAAAAAATCAAAAAAAAAGTTAAATTCGTTGCATTTGCATCGAAGTTAAAATAGCTCAATGCCCAAAGGAAAAGTTGCCATACAAGAATTTGATTGTAATTGGTCAGTCTGTATGGCAGCTATATGATATAGTCGTCCGATCTGAACAATATTTTCGACAATTGTATCCTAGCCTTGGGAAATAATATATGACAAGTTTCGTGAAGATATCTCATGAAATAAAAAAGTTTTCTATACAAGCACTTGATTCCGATTATTCAGTTTGTATGACAGCAATATGCTATAGTGGTCCGATATCGGAGTTTTCGATAAATAAGAGGCTTCTTTAAAGGAAAAACAAGTGTGCAAAATTTCAGATCAATATCTCAAAAACTAAAGTACTAAATCGGATATATACACATGGATAGATGGCAGACATACAATTGGGGACATAGCTAAAAGAAGTCAGCTCGTCATACTGTTCACTTATACGATTATATGCATTTTAGAGAGCCCTCCACATTTCTTTCTGATGGTATACTCAGCACTTACGCTATTCAGGGTATAAAAACTTACAAGACACCTACATAACATTAAGCATAAGTCTGCCGACTTAGTAACTCTGAACTCGAAAAAATATTTGAAAAAAATGCCAGCTTTGCTGCGATGGATTTAATACATATAGTGTAATAGTCTGGCATACATGTTTTAATTAATCATCGAAAAATCTATTTGGGAGTATTGAAAATATTGATCGAACATCTCAAGGCCGCAGAAGCAAATAAATTACACTGCCTTCAAATGCACGCGGCTTGAAAAGTTTTACAAACTATTGGACATTAGATTAACTTCACTCGTAGCCAGCTCAACACAATATCTAAATGAAATGTGTTAAGTTGAAGCAATCTAACAAAGATTGGAAAGCCAAATTCACACGCTCAAAATGATTACTAACCAAAAAAACTGTATGAAAATTTGAAATAATTTTTGAAAACAGCAATTCTATACTTCTTCTTTGACACTACAGCCGTTCTCTTGTCGGTATGGGCTGAGAACACAAAACCTCGCCAGTTACCTGTATCTTTTGCGAGGTCATATATTTCAAGTGTAGACAGATCGCTATGCAGTTTGTCTCTACATTGGATGTTTGCGCGCTCTTTGTTCCGTTGTCTACCCATGAGTTGGAATCGAAGATGCTTTTTACTAGAGCATCATCTTCAATGCGGACGACATGTTCTAACCAGTACGTGCGTTTTTATACGCCTAACTATATCCATGTCGCTAATACCAATCAGGGTTTCATCTGCTTCGATATATTATACATCGCCCAGACGGACGGTTTCAAAGATTTTCTCTCGCATGATCCATGTGCTTTTCATCTCAATGCGTCATCGTTCATGTTTCAGTATGCGGTATAATAGCAGCGGCATAATGAGAGATACGCGTAGAACGTAAAAGTAGCACTTGTCGGCAAGAGCTAAACTAGTACAGGTACTTTTTCGTGCTCTCGTTATTCACAAGATCCACCTCTTTCGCTGCTTTCTTTCTACTAAAGACGATTTGAAAGATTCTTTATTGTGATATTGGGGACCGAATATCGAAAGGTAGCCTCGCCATCAAGTATCTGAGTGGCTGAATGTTAAGCAGCATTTAAATATTGAAAATAAACCCTCTTTTCATTGAAATGTAAGGATTATAGTTAATTACAATTAATTGTTGAAGCAATATAAGTTGCGCATACAATTTATCAATCACACTCGACTAATAAAATTGCTATTAACTGCGGTTTATTTTAATTTCATTTACACAGATTTTGGGTTTTACACGTTAATTGTACCTGATTATTGGCACTTAAATGTGAAATATTTACAATTTACCGCAAATTTAATTTATTAAAGTAGCAACAATAAAATAATTTGCCTTCATACTCTGCTCTAAAATACTAACAGGCGTTTAACTGCGGCTCAGTTCAATTGAAAATGGAAAATGAGAGAGAGCACACTTGTTGTTGAGAGCACAGCGAGTTGTGAATAAAACAAAAATTAGCGTATATTAGTACTCGCTCATTTCATGGGCTTTCTTTCTATCTGTCTGTCTTTATATAACATGCGAAGGCATCACTGACGCGTACCTTTCCTCAGGTAGCTACTCTTTCGTTGCAATCGTCGACGTCGAACCACTATAGCATATATCTGCCATACAAACTGATCGATCCCAATGAAAATAAAAACGGTCATAAAATATAATTTTCCGCATTAAAAACCTTAACTCTACCATTATATATTATATATTACTTTTTCATGGCCGCCACGGGCACGCTTGCAGCAATCCAGACGCTGCACCCAATTTTCGACGGTTTTCAAACATAAATCCGTCGGTACTGCTGCAATTTCATATTCGATATATGTGCGAAGTTCATCAATAGTCGCTGGCTTGTTGGCATAGACCATAGACTTGACGTAGACCCACAGGAAAAAGTCTAACGGTTTTAAATCGCACGACCGCGCGGCCAATTGATTGGGCCATTTCGTGAGATAACCAAACTACGTTCACCAAACTTGGTTTTCAAAAAATCGACTGTGACATTCGTTGTATGTCTTGTGGCACCTTCCTGCTGCAACCACATATTATCCAAGTCCATAACATCCAATTCGGGTCAAAAATATTCGATTATCATTAAGCGGTAGCGATTCCTATTCACAGTAACGTGCCGATCTTGATCATCGCGGAAAAAGTACGATTCAATGACGCCGCCGGTCCATAACCCACACCAAACCGTAATTTTTTCGGCATGGAATGATGACTTATGGAGTACGTATGGATAGCTGCCTGACCTTTAACGCATATTTAGCTTATTGACGAAACCATGCAACTAGAAATGTGCCTCGTTGAGATGACGTTCGCTGAAGATGATTTTTTGATGAAAATCCGGACAACTTTCAAGTTCGTGCTCAGCCTAATTCATAGACATACGACGATTCAGATGGTCAAGTGGCTGCAGTTCCGGCGTCAATTTCATCTTGTAAGGATGTAGGCAAAATTTGTCACAAATCGGCCGATATTTCAGTCAAATTTCAATGATAGGCACTTGGTCCACATAAACGGTTTCTGTTGGCTTCAAAAGTTAAGTTTAAGTAGTTTTCGATCGCATCTGTCCCTCCATATTGCAATTCAATGTACGAAATTACGGTTAAAACACTTTACCGTTTTTCAATTAACGACATTTTGTGGGTATGTTAAGAGTCCGATGCCACCTATTCTTAACATCAGTCTTCTTTTACCTCGTCTTGTCATCCTGATCATTTATTGTATATGGCAACTGTGGAGCTATAGCGATTAGCTTAAATATAAAAAAAACCGATCACAGTAAATTGAGAGAGAGAGAGAGACGCTGAAAAAGACATTATGTTCATTCGGAACAAAAAGAAAACGGCCAATAATGCTGGAAAAAGTTCTGTTGAAAAAAGCAAATTCCAGGAAATATTTACAAGGGCGGCGACAACGTTTGCTGTTATTGCTGATAATGAAACGACAGCTACACACAGAAATGAGCTCCAAGCATTGGCAGCGCAAAAACGAACGTGGCAAGTGAAAGTGCTGTCATGAAAAAATTAGCTGCCAATAACAAGCATATCAGCAGCTATGCTGAGCTCATTATCATTATCAGCGTTGGCGGCGTTGCAGCTGTCGAAGAAAATCTGACAGGTTGTCAGATGATTACTTCGAGAGTTTTTTATGACGCTGGTGCTTATTTTTTATTTATTCTTTTTTATTGGTTTATGTTTGTGTTTATTATAATACTTTTTGTATGTGTGCGTGGTTTTGTGTTTGTATATATTTTTGCAGAATGTAGTATAGTCATGCGAAGGGAATGAAAAAGATTACGAAGAAACGTTGCGCATTAAGTTTCATAAGAAGCACAGGACAATACAGTCGCTATCACAATATCACTATTATAAAGATTGTCGATTCTTTGATTGTCGTTGAGTTGATTTGATGCTGCCTACATGTTGAAGAATATTGAGAAAGTTTTATTTTATGCTTATCTCACATTCTCAGAGCCAATTAGTAGTGGCTTCCATTCATTATAAACGGTGATACATTTCTACATAAGTTCCCTATTTTTTAAAGCAAAAACACAGAAATTTAAAATTAAATGGGAATGTTTATTATCATTCGAAAGCACATTCTTTGGCATTTATTTTTTGTAGATTATCTCTTTCAAAAGTTATCCGCGGCTATGTCTGAGATAGTCCATATGTTTAGTGAGTGGAATTTCGACTGGTAACTGGCGCATGACAGGCGTGATGTTTTTTTTCAAGATCTCAATCGGGATCCACCGCATAGACTTTAGACTTTACATATCTCCACAGGAAAGAGTCAAACGGTGTGATATCACATAATCTTGATGGAAAATCGAGCTGCGCAAAACCTGAAATTATCTGCTCACCGAAGTGTTCTCTCAATAAATCCATTGATAGATGTGTGGGAAGTGACGTCGTCTTGTTTAATATAATGTCGCCGAGATCACGGATTATTCCACCGGCCCATTAAAGGTTGTATTTTCTGGATGAAATGGTATCTCATGAATTTCTTTAAGTCCCAAATGCGGTAATTTTGGTTGTCTACATACCCATTGATCCAGAAATGACCCTCATCGCTGAAAAAAATTTGGCTCGAAAACATCGGATCTTCTTGAAACTTGTATGGAGCCCATACTATACAAGTACCAAGAAAATCCGATGTTTTCGAGCCAAAGTATAGTATGGGCTCTATACAAGTACCAAGAAAATCCGATGTTTTCGAGCCAAAGCGATGTCATTAATGAAGGTCGAGAGGCTTGAGTTCTTGCAAAAGCTGTATTTTGTACGATTTCAATTCAAGATCTTGACGTAAAAACGTTTAAAGTTGTTCATACATAAGTCAGTCCGAGCTGCTGCGAACGGTGCCGAATCGCCTCTCCATAGTCTGCGTTTACACTCTCATTTACGGCTGCTATATTTTCTTCATCTTCTTGAAGATTATCCTAGAAAATAAATTGTTGAAAAAATTTGCGTAAACTTTACCGTTATTTAATGGTATTTAAAAACTTTTTTAAATGAAAAACCGTACTTATGTTCACTTCACTGTTTCATTAAGTATTCTTCTTGCTCTCTATTCCGCAAGAAGTTTACTGCACACATTTAGCCGCCGATTTCTTACATTTCGTATCCTTTCCCTTCCAGCCATCAGGCTTGAAATTCGTGTAATTTTCTCCCCAATTGGTCATGTTTTGTTGGCGCTGTAAACAAGCGCGTCCCGTTGACAATGTTGTCAATGTCACTAAACCGTGCCACGGCGCATTCACCACTCTTAATTAGTGCGTAATTTCTCAACACAACTTTTTCTCCACACACCGCTTTGACAGCACGACAGCGCTGCTTCGCACTCATTCTTCATTTTTGTTTGCCTGGCGGGTTGGCTTTGGATCGCACTCAAGACTGTAGGCTGCTTGCGTTGCGCCGCTTAATCTTCACTTACACTTGCTTTTCACTTTTATGGCGCACATTTATCGCTTAGCGCCCATCAGCAATTGCCATCTAGACTCAGACTCAGTTTCCCAAGCCGACCCAGCTGAATGTGTAATGCGTTTAGGGGCAGGCGTTGAATTTGTTTTTCGCTTTCATTTGTGGCGCGTTAAATTTTAATTATGCTTGTCCACCCAACACGCTGGCAGACAGTCAAACAGTGGTGCGGCCTCCATTTGTCATTGAACGCCATCAATCAGTGTGAAATTTCTGCTTTTATTTTTTGTGCTCGGCGCACTGCTCTGCGACGCCCATGAAATCATTATTGTGTATTCTCTTTTATCTTCCATTTACCAACAGTCTAATTTTTTCTTATTATATTTTAATTTTGTTTCCAAAAGCATTAATTCCCTTTCATGAGTCCTTACACACACACACACAAACAAACAAGTACATGAGTATTCATAGTAGAACAGTTGTTGGAGCCGCTGCTACCGTTTATGGCGCTCTACGCCAAATGTGGCACATCCACTTCTGCTGTGCGTCTACTCTTCATTGTTTATTCATGTTGCTCTCACATCCATACACACACTCATCTTTACTTTTGATGTTACTCGGCGTGATTTGGCTGATGTTAGATTTGATAGTCGCAATTTTGTTAAAGTTCTTCTACTTGTATCGTCTCAGCTTTCGTTCCGTTTTGTTAGAAGTTAGCATTAGAGTGTAAGCACATCGCCACACGCGTGAATGACAAGGACCCACGCTCTGTCTCACCACAACCGACACGCGCCCAACTAACACAATTATGCCTGTTAATCACGCAAAAATATCAGACAGCTTATTTGATTCTTTCTTTCGTTTCTTTTTCTTCATCGTTTACCTCGTACTGTGCTCGTTTATTTCCCTTGGCTGTTTTACGCCTAAAATGAGCCGAGAATTTCTTGTGATGAGCAAAATCTGTTTCATTGATGTCCAAGAGTGTCAATAATGCCTAATGAAATGTACCGTTATCGTATTTAAAAAGATAAAAGTATTCAATAGATGCCACTTCAAAGAAAAGATGAAATATTTTTGAATGCTTTGTTGACAAAAGTTCAATAAAATTGTTTCTTTAACATATTCGGTATTGTAATTTAAATAATTGATATTGAAGCTTTGCAAAAAAAAATATTTTTTGACTCTTCGGATATATTCTCTAATCGATGACGATCGAATGTCTGAAGAATAACAAAGCGTCAGTGGGCGATGGGTTACCGGTCAAGCTATTCAAATATGGTGGCCAAGAATTGATAAAGAGCATCCATCAGCTTCTTTGCAAGATTGGTATCTATGTGTGCTCTGGCCAATCTACAAAATGGAAAACTCCACAATCTGAGTTAATTGCCGTGGGATAAGCCTTCATAATATCGCATATAAAGTCTGCTATCGACCATATTTTCATCCTGTGAAAAATCGTGGAAAATACCGTGAAAGGAAGATCGACACACACAACCTACTGCCTCTATGCCGCTATGTCTCAACTTGGCATACTCGCGAAGCTAACACAACTGTGTAAGCTGACGTTGAGCAACGCCAAAAGCTCCGTCAGTTAGTTCTGCTTTCTCCAGGCTGTTTAAGGAAGCGAAGCGTATGGGCCTAGTAGTGAGCGAGAGCAAGACGAAATCAAACAAACAGTCGTCGCATTCGCGACTAGGCTCACACGTCATTGTTGACAGTCATAACTTCGACGTCGCAGATAATTTCGTCTTTCTTGGTATCAGTATTAACGCCAACAACAATATCAGTTTTGAAATCCAACACAGAGACACTCTTGCCAACAGGTGCTACTTTGGACTCATTACCCAGTTAAAAAGTAAAGTAAAGTCCTCTCTCGACATACAAAGTCCAAACTCTACAAGATTCTTATTATTCCCTTCCTGCTACTTGGTGCGGAGGCATGGGAAATGGCATTGTCTGATGAGTTGGCATTAGAAGTGTTCGAGATAAATATTTTGCGAAGTTTCAAAATGATAGTCAAAAATTTCCTAGAAAACAATAAAGCACTGTTATCAAATTGTGAAAAATATAATGGAAAACTTTCAGACTCTTGGAACAAATATAAATACCAAGATAGACTATCGCCCCCCTCTTCTCAGTCATCTGGAAAATTTTTTTGATAATCCACGAAAATATGGAAAGGAAGGTTTTAGCAGGATCTAATAGTGATGAGATGAAGACATTAAAGTTAATGAGAATGGCACATCAAAAGCTCAGTGAGTTTGAATGAAATGTGAGGTAGTCGAAAAAGTATTTTCGGAATTTGTCAATAGATGTCGTTGCAGTTGTATATCTCCAGTGTTACCAATCACATTGTGTAACACCATATAGTGTTGGAGAGGTGAGATTTTAAGCTTCATTTAGCCAAATTCGGGAAGTTAAAAAAAGTTACAGCTGCTCAAAAATTAGTGAAAATAATGAAGAAATTCGCTATATTTTGAAATTTTTGTATAAAAAAGGGAAGTATGCCACGCAAGCCACCAATGAAATGTATGAAGTTTACGGAGACGATGCTGTACCAGTTCGTGTAGCACAACAACGCTCGCTTCCGTTCTGGAAATTTCGATTTGTGATGATGAAAGTTTTACACTGATGGAATTGAGTCTCTAGCGGAAAAATATCAAAAAGTGATCGATCAAAATGGTACATATGTGTTTATTTAATTATTATTAAAATAAAAAAAAAATTATGTCTGATTAGAAATACGAAAAACTTTTTCGACAACCAATATAACATTTGTTTTCAACACTTCTCTCTGGTTACTTACATATATCTCTGATATATTTTTATTTTTGTTTAATATTTTCTATTTTTTTAATGCAAAATGTAATCTTACAAAAACTTTGATAGTTTCATGTTTCGTATAACGGAATAGTTTAATTGTTTTACCGCTATAAATTATGTAAAATATTTGGTGTTTTTATACAATAAAATGCAATTTTATGCAAATCTAAAATGTATGCGGCGCGATTAGCTGAATCCAATTAGCAAAATTCAACCATTCGCGAAACTGCCATATTTATTTTTATAATGGTGCAATAGTTGTTGGAATTTTAATGAAACGCGCTCTCATAAACGTTTCGTAGAAGCTAATATAATGCTTAATTGAGAGCTTCATTTAACGGGAAATACGAACAAATTAATTATAACTGTTATTTTTATAAAAAAGCTGCTCGAAGTAAAAAGCTCTCGAACACGTTATTATACCCTGAACAGGGTATATTAAGTTTGTCACAAAGTTTGTAACATCCAGAAGGAAGCGTCGGAGACCCTATAAAGTATATATATAAATGATCAGTATGTTGAGCTGAGTCGATTTAGCCATGTCCGTCTGTCTGTCCGTCCGTCTGTCTGTCTGTATATATACGAACTAGTCCCTCAGTTTTTAAGATATCGTTTTGAAATTTTGCAAACGTTATTTTCTCTTTAAGAAGCTGCTTATTTGTCGGAACTGCCGATATCGGATAACTATAATATATAGCTGCCATACAAACTGAACGATCGGAATCAAGTTCTTGTACGGAAAACTTTCACATTTGACAATTTATCTTCGCAAAAGTTGGCACATGTTATTTTCTAAGGCAACTATGTAATCTCCGAAGAAATTGTTCAAATCGATTAACTATAGCATATAGCTACCATACAAACTGAACAGATAGTTACTAACAGAAATGCACCTGTGAAGGGTATTTAGCTTCGGTGCAACCGAAGTTAACGGTTTTTCTTGTTTTTTGTTTATATTTTTTTTGTCTAAATTTTTTTCTGTTTGAATTCAGTTTGTAAAAAGAGAATTCAGTACTTTTTTTTTAATTTATAGCATCCTGCTAGCTAATGCAATTATTCTGCCCACTACTCTCTCTCGCTCACTCTCTCTATGTCATCAGCGCTTCTAACGGCATAATTCATTCGTTTTTTCTTACGCTGCACTTAACAGCTTAATTGGCGTACTTGTTTATCGCGTTCAAGTTACTAAATGACATAATTAGTTGAAATCGAGTGCAACAAAAATTAAATAAGATAAAAAGTTAATTAATTGCATTAAATATGCGTGTGAATTGTGCACAAAAAGGTAAAAACATGACTTTATTTATGTAATATTAAAAAAAACATATATATTTATATATGTATGTATGTGTATGTGTGTTTGTGGCGTGACCATAATTGCTTTAGTTCTATTTAATTGCATTTTCCGCAAAAATATCCGCTGCTAGTTGCAAGCAATCGCTGGTTGATGCCATTTAATTTAATTCGTTTATTTGGACGAAAATATTATATGTACAAACAAATACAGGAAGTAAAATTTGAATTTAGATAGCCCGTAACCCCCGGCAAAATTTTAATTAAGTTTGCATAATTAATTTTCTAAATTGCCAGTTTTATACACTCGCAACCACAGGGTTTATTTGAAAGACTTTCTACAACTAACCGTTGTTTGTATTTTTAAAACTAATCGAAATAGATATAGTGCTATATATTTTATTTATTTATATATAGGTCGATCTCGAAACAATTGAACTCGGGATAACTGTCTGTGTACTTGAAAGAGCGCATTAAAGCTTCTGCCATAATTTGAGATATTGCTTACATTAATTGAGGTCAGAGAGCTTGTCAGTCCACAATTATCATTATTGCGGCTGACACATATCTCTAACACCAAAATTACAGACTTGAAATTTATTAAAATGAATTAATGTACATTTCTTCGAAACGGCTGAAGCTAAATGAACCAAACTTGCTGACAAGAAGTCAACCGGGTATCGGGCACTATGAAAAGGCGTAAAACCAGATAATAACCACGCTCACTTCGCAGGTAACGGTTAGGTTGAAAACTACTAAATAAATACGCCACAAACATTAAATTTCACAACCAAGGTGATAAAAGAAGGATTTATGGGTTTGGGTGCAAAAACTTGATAAGGGGATGGCAGCGTTCACTTTTAGATGAAATAATAGGTTGTCAAAAAAGTCTTGCGGTATTTTCGCTAGTTGGCGCTGAAGGCGCGTAGTTCTAGTTTTATTCGTTGTATCGGGTCATGCTATACCTTTTTGGAAAGCTCATTTCACGCGCTAACACGTGTTTTATTGATTGTCGTTTCTTTTATGTCGTTCGTGAGTTATAGCGTCGCAAACATGTAGAAAAATAAAGAGAAAATACGGCATATTTTACAGTACTACTACGATAAAGGCAAAAATGCATCTCAAGCCGTCAATAAAATGTGTGCAGTTTATGGACCCGATACAGTTTCCATTTCACCCGCACAACGATGGTTTCAACGTTTTCTTTCTGGTGTAGGGGTGGTCGAAGATGCGCCATGCTCCGGAAGGCCTGTCGTCGAAAATTGCGATAAAATCGCTGAATTGGTCGAAGCAGCCGTAGCATTGGTCAAGAGCTGGGCATGAGTCATCAAACCGTTATAAACCATTTGAAGAAGCTTGGAGTCACTAAGAAGCTCAATGTATGGGTGCCACACGAATTGATGCAAAAAAACATCTTTGACCGTATCAACGCATGCGAATCGCTTCTGAATCGCAACAAAATCGACCCGTTTTTGAAGCGTATGGTGACTGGCGATGAAAAGTGGGTCACTTACGATAACGTAAGGCGCAAACGGTCGTAGTCGAAAAGCGGTGAAGCGGCCCAGACGGTGGCCAAGCCTGTATTGACGGCCAGGAAGGTTCTTCTGTGTGTTTGGTGGGATTGGCAGGGAATAATCCACTATGAACTGCTCCCCTATGGCCAAACGCTCAATTCGGACCTGTACTGCCAACGACTGGACCGCTTGAAGGCAGAACTCATGCAGAAGAGGCCATCTTTGATCAACAGAGGGCGAATTGTCTTTCATTAGGACAACGCCAGGCCACACACATCTTTAGTGACGCGCCAGAAGCTCCGGGAGCTCGGATGGGAGGTTCTTTCGCATCCACCGTATAGTCCGGATCTCGCACCAAGTGATTACCATCTGTTTCTGTCCATGGCGAACGCGCTTGGTAGTCTGAAGTTGGCCACAAGAGAGTCCTGTGAAAATTGGCGCATATTTGACTTGAATCGCAATATTGTAACCAATTTTATGAACAATTGAAAATTCAATAAAAATACCGCAAGACTTTTTTGACAAAATATTACTACCTACTCGTATATCGCACATGCGGCCAATACGTGACTTATCCTAACAAAATTAACAAAATTGAGAGAGTGGTGGCCATTTGTGCTTAAAGTGAATGAAATCGGGTTAAAACTCACTCTAGAATCCATATAACTAACATGCCTTATTTTGGTTGTAATCCTTGAAAGTATAAGAGCGTGAAATGTTCGGTTACACCCGAATGAAACATTTCCCCTGTTGGGTTGTTTTATATAAAATTTTTTTCTTTGCAGTTGGCACTACTGAATGTGTATTTTAACGCATAATTTCATTCCCGTCGACATTTATTTATGAGAAAAACTTAAAACAGCTTAACCAAAATACAAATTTTAGGCGTTCGAAATAAATTACCAACACAAACTGTCCCTTCAATAAGCCAATTACGCAGCCTGTTATTTGTTGTTTGTAGCAAATTTCACTCGGCTCAAGTGGCAGCTCAATTTAATTGGAAATTGTAAGCGAGACTGTTTTAAATGACCCAGCAAGAAATGCGATAAAAGTCTTTACAGAAACAACGTGCTATATACATATCTGTTATATTTCAATATGACACAAGCAGGACTTAAAGAATATTACTAAGCATGTCTATTTAGTATTTCAACAACGACTGTTTTCATTTATTTATTTCCGCAAAATACTTTAAGCTTTCCAAAAAGCGTTTATTATTTTTACACTTTAATAACTTCGCCAAAATGAGCCGATAGGTCTGGCTGTCCAAGAGCCCTTTCTGCTTGTATATGCCACCAATTCAGCATATCATTTTGATGGTCAGGCAATTACACATGTCACACGCACACACACACAGTCACACGCACACTCGCAGACATTTCCCAATTCACAACACTGACGCCGTAAATGCATTATGTAACATGAGCAATTTGCGAATTTTCAGATTTTCGACAGTTTCGACGTTTTTAAATTGGCCGCTCGTCGGTTTTTGGTGCGCCGTTGTCATTTGGCTACCCTGGCAAATTGTAGGTTGCAAGCGCTCCGCCGCTCTCGTGTCCAATCAGCTGTGTGCACTGGTTTAGTTGTCGTGCTGTTGATGCGTCATTATGCAGCGATTGTAGCAAATTATTGCAGATTTACTCTCTGTCTGTCGGTGAAATTTGCGGTTGCAATTGTTGCGAAAATTGTCAAATAATACAAATTAAGACCTGTTGTTAATGCCTGTTGTGTTGGGGTTGAAAGGTGTCACGCGATGCTTCAAAGGTTGGTGGATTATACATTCACACTTGGTGCCCATGAATTGGTCAATTGAAAAGACCTCGGTCTACCTTAGTAAA
Organism: Bactrocera dorsalis; assembly: GCF_023373825.1. Lineage (NCBI taxonomy): Eukaryota > Metazoa > Arthropoda > Insecta > Diptera > Tephritidae > Bactrocera > Bactrocera dorsalis. The sequence goes on along the minus strand of NC_064304.1, from coordinate 97,268,843 downwards.
ACGTTCTTTTTTTTGGAAAAATTCGAATTTTTATTGGACATATCTTGATTTAAGGGCGATAGCTGTTTATTTCGCTATAACTTTCGATCGATTTTTCGATGTTATGTTATTTAGAACGATTTGTCCTTTGCCTCAAATGGGCCTCAGTTTCGGTGATCAACTCTTCATTCGATGAAAATTCCTTTCCAACGAGCATTCTCTCGAAGAACAGGAAACAGTCGCTTGGCGCCAAATCTAAAGAATGCGGTGGATGCGAAAGCAATTTGAAGTCCAATTCTAAATCATCAACTCGTCGTTGTTTTTGGTCAAAAGTAAGCTTGCGCGGCACCCACTTTGCTCTGTGCTTTCCCCAAATATTCTTGAATGTTGATGTCTGTGGTGTATCTGCCATTTCGAACAACTTCACTTTGCGGTCATCCAAAACTATTTTGTAGACTTTTTTGATGTTTTTGTCGGTGATAAGCACTTTTGGGTCACCACTGAGTTCATTGTCTTTCGGGCTCATTTCACTACGTCTAAACTTAGCATACCAAAACTTGTTGGTTGTTAATCTTGGGGCGGTGTTCAGAAACTCGTCATGAAGCCAAGTTCCTACTTCAACTGTATTTTTGTAACTTTAAAGAGTAATATTTTATCAGCACAAACTAATGATCCGACAGCTGTCAAATTCATAAACAGGACTTTTGAAAGTTAAGTCTAACTAAAAATCATATGGATTTAATTATGGTAGCGCCATATACATATGTGTCAGGTCTATGCATTTTCAATTGACCTGTTAAGCGTCGTTGTAGCACGGGAGTGAAGTCGATTTAAAGCAGTAATAATGTTGGCTACCTTTGAAGCGATTGCATGCAGAATTGATTATGTATAAAGAATATGATTTGATGTTTATATCTCATCGTCTATATAAGGCCCTCTTCATCCAAATGGTATGGCAAATGAGTGATCTGCTAGTACTATATAGTATATAGAAAATAAGAAATTTTCTGAAATTTTTTAAAAATTATATACCTTCAGTATCATAAATTTCATTGAGTAGAAGCTTTCAGCTTTAAGCTTACAAATAAATTTGTAAAAGAAATACCATCTTAATTTTAAAACAAAAGAAAAATAAGACTCTGGTTGAAGCATGCTTTTGGAGTGCCTTTCGTATTCTTGCATAGAACTAAAATCCATAAATAAATGTTTTACTAACAACAACAAGTGAAAGCTCATTCTAAAATTACAAGCATAGAGAAACATTCTTTAGAAATGTTTAATAAATTTTCTAATACTTTAATATTCAGCAAAAAGTCCACACTCAACATTTGTCCAGTACCACTTGTATCTATTTATATTGCTATGAGCTTTCACTGTGAAATTATTTTGTAATTTAAATTAATACTAATTTAACAACTTGCTTTTTATTTGCTCTCTTTCTGTAAGAAAAACCAAATTCCTTTGCGCTCTGCTGCTCGTCAACCGCCACCCTGCGCTGAGCTAATTAACAGCCTCAATGTAACTAAACTTTAACTTCTGCTTCTGCACACTTTCAGTGTTTCTTATTGCTACTTCGCTTTGTAGTTCAGAAAAAAAAAATAAATGAAAAATTTTCAAGAAAGTTTGCTCACAACTTACCTACATATTATATATGTATGTATATATGTTTATAAGTACACACACCCACCCACAAACAAGTACATTTCAAACTATTTGTCTTATAAACCTTCTGCTGGCACTTACAAGCAAAGTTGAAGAGCCGATAAAAGTGAAGTGAAACGTTGAAGCGCAGCTGGCAACTAAAGTAGCAAAGCAATATGCTAGGGTAGGGGGTGAAAAGATGCTTAATTACTTTTGGCCGCAAACGAGACAAGCCAATTTTAGCTAGTTGTTTTGTCAAAGAGCGAGGGGAAGCCGACGTGGAAGGCTGAAGCTGAAAAGTGAGCGGAGCAGGAAAATAGTTCAGAAGATAAAAGAGAATTGCTTACACATAAAACGTCTTAGTATGAATGTGATATTTACTATAATGAAGAATATAAAATTTTAAAATTATTAATTTTTTTAATATTTTTAATTGCAAAATTTATTATGAATTTGTATTTAAATTTTCTCTCCTTCTGTATAATTACAAAAATATTGCAATATTTAAATTTTATAAAAATTTTAAATTCAGCGAAGTTGAAAAATTAGAAACTCTTATGTGCTTATTGTGATACCGAAAATTTTCTCTGCTCGATGTTCGAAAGTATTTACTAATGCTTGGCACATTCATAGTAAAGCGCTGAGCTTTTGAGCTTTCACTAATAGCTATCTTCGATTCGCCATTGCTCTGCCTTTTGCTCTCTTGTCAAAAGAACTACATATACAAGCAACAACAAAGTTATTGAGTTGAATTCGCACAAAACGCGATGAACGAATTGAAAATCTACTATCGACCAGATTTTCACCATGCGCCAAATCTTCAGAAAGAGCCCTGAGGAAGATAAATACACACATCCTTCTCGTCGATTTTAAAGCTGCCTTCGACAGCACGAATAAGAACTGTCTTTATGTCGCTTTCTCTGAACCTGCATCTCCGCAAAGCTAATACGGCTGTGTAAACTGCCGCTGGGCAACTTAAAAACTTCTGTCAGGATCGGTAAGCACCTTTCCGAGCGTTCGAAACCAAGCGATGCTTCAGACGCTGTTTTTAACTCGGTTATAACCGTGTAAGCGGTATCTACTCGTACGCTAGTAAAGAGGAAGAAAAAGTCCATCCCATTTTTTTTTTACCTCGAACGGGAGTCGCCTGGACTCTGTACCATTATTTCAAAAGTAAAAGTTGAAGAAATGTTTAAAAAAGATTGAATAGTGGAAACCCCGTTGTGGATGTTATTGGTTCAGCTGCAAAACTGTTGTACTTACCGAAGACAGTATGAGTGTACGTCTGTCCATTTGATCAAGAAAAACACGAATTTTTAGTTCAACGTCAAACAAAAAGGCTCCGACAACTCACTGCTACAAGATATGCTATAGTACGAGTATAACATAGATATACCGCAACAAAGGAGAAACAACTACTAAATAAACAAAGAGTAAATGGTACGGTGAACTCAAAAGAAGACCAAAACAAAGGAACACCATCAGAAATGAAGAGGAAATTGAAACGAATGCGAAGAAGGAAACAGAAAAAGGGAATGAACGCATATTGCAATAAACAGTGGTTGGCCTCTAAAGCAGAATAAGTCACACGACAAGAGGTTGCAATGCTTACACAAGACCATTATGTGCATATGTATAAGCTGCAGGATGCAGATGCACAAACACAAACATATATAATAAACAACGCTATTGATTCGTATTATCCTGACTACACAACGGGGCGTGTAGTTGCACACTTTTCGTATTTGCAATACATTTTCATTTGGCTGCCACCTATTTAAGCCACGACAAGCACTCTCACGCTCCAATTTGTTGGTGCACGCATGCGCATATATACATTTTCGTTTGTTGTTGTGCAACAAACTTACTTTTAAATTGGGTTAGTGGCGGCGCCAAAAGGCAGACAGAGAAAAACACAGCAGCAGAAGCTGTGGCAAACACAGACAACGGTAAGGAGGATGATGAACACTACTTAACGCACACATACAAAGCCAGAGCAGCTCCCGTACGTCGATGTGTGTGAGTGTCTGCTAATAGGCAAGCATACAAGCAGGCGCAAAACAGAAGAAAATTACAAGGAAACGGCAGCACGTTTATAAAATGCGGTCAAATTTCAGGCGCACAAACTAAAGAGCTCACATAGAAAGGCGAACGAAAGGAAAATGGTGGAGCATTGTATGCTTGTGCGGCGCGTATAGCAAGCGAGATAATGCCTTGAAGGCGGCTGTGGGTGGGGACATATGTATTATAAGTAGGCAAAACAAAAGCCTTGGGCGATGTGATTATGTAGCGAAAATTAAAAGGGCTGTTAGCGTTACGCTGAATGCGCACTGAGAGCAAAGCGAAAGTGAAATAAGTGAAATATTACATGAAGAAGCCAACAAAAGGGCATTATTTGCGCGCGTGATATATTTTTTGTGGTGTGGTTAGCTGAAGAAATGCGAATTTCGGAAAGCATCTTCATACAGTCATGCGCTGGCATAACAAAATTAATGTGTTTACATATGTAAATATGGTACTCAGTGTAAGATACTTTTCATTTGTCTCATTGTTTGGTCGCTAGCCAAGCTAGTGCTTTGGGCTTGATTAGATTAGCAGTTGTTGCAATAACTGTTTAATAAATTTATGTATTAATATAATTTATGCCACGCAGCGCATTATTATGCCTGGTTGCTGCAGCTCTGAAGCAAATGGTTGAAATACATTAGTGTGGCATAATTTAATCAAGTAAGCAGCGCTTTAAATTCACGTAAAAACTTATATCGCACATTTTCGGACAATTTATAACAATCGAACTGAATATATATTCTATGTATATATTTAAGGGGCACAACTAGTCGATTTTTGAAATTTCCTGGACATATTTAGATGTTTTTCAAGAATGTATAGTGAAATATTTTTTCAATTAAACGAGATCTCCGACGGCGCAACAAAAAAGCTCCTCCATTGTTGCCGGTCTTCTCTGTGGTTGAAACCCTAATTAAAATAAATCTTTTGAAATTAGAAGGTATTCTTCGTACAATGTGATCAAAGAAAACTATTACAAATTATCGAAATGGAAAATTGATTGTATCCCAAATACCAGTCGTTTTTGCCCAGCAAAAATCCAAAATTCAATTTTCGTTCAGATCGAAGTACCAATATGTCATTGTGTATAGAATTATACACAGAAAATGCAGAAAAAACATGATACTCGCTTTAAGCTGCTGAAACCGCGCAGAGACCCTTTAAATAGCTGTAACTCAAAAACTATGAGTAAATGAAAAAAAATTTTTTTTTCAAAATTTCACACAGTGCCCTTTAAGGGATTGCATGGGTTTCGGGATTTCAAAAAATTAATTTTTTTTATTACCTTATATAATTTTATAATACTTCTAGAATATCGTCTTAAATTTTCAAGTTGGTGCGGGTAATAGTTTCGGAGATACAGACTTGAGAACTTCTGCGCTACCGAACTACTGAACCGATTTTCATGAAATTTTACACAGCTTACTATGTTTTTTTTTTTTGATTACAACTATTTGAAAGAGAATGTCGCGAAATTTTAATTTTTTTGTCTTGCGAAAAATTAAATTTTCAATTTTTTTTCTTCATCCAAGTTTTTAATTAAGGGTTTAACCAAAAAAACGCATGTTTTTCAATTTAAATGATCCTGTAAGGAGTTATCCTGCCAACGCGGGCGCATCTTTTCTCCGAGAAGACATCGATAAAATATGGAAAATATTTTTTTCCAAAAATTTTAGAATTTCTTTATTAATAGTGCATTTTTGTAACAATAAAAAATTCAAATAAAATATTTCTTTTTTATATGTGAAAAAAAAAAATTAGAAAAACGATGGTTATTACCGGAGAAAACTCATGTAAGCCCTCAAAAGAAGACCTGCCTACATCTCAAAGATTATTTGAGATATCGACTTGACAGTTTTGTGTGTTGTTTCTTACGGTATAAAGTATAGAAAATTAAAAAAAAAAACTTAAAATTAATAAAAAACTAAAAATATTTTTTTCAAAATTTCATATTAGTAGTACTCCTTAAAATATTTCTAAAATATTGTTCTGTGTATACGTAGAGTATATAACATACAACTGTAAAATTCTATACTCATGTTCTTGTTGTTGTCTTCTTTTCTTTCAGGTATGTAAATCAATGTTTATATGCAAAGTATGTATCTAAAAGGCTACAATAAAAACTAAATGAAAGCACATGTGAGAAAAAACTTCACAATTCACAGCAAGTATACGAAAATATTAATAATAATTACAATATTCACTTCAAAACTAATTTTGCAGCAAGATTTGATAAACAATTGAACCATATTTTTGGTACACAAATTTAAAAGTATTATAACCCAAAAATCGCTCCAAGTGTCACATATACCACTACCATTACGATGCTCCGCCTATGCGTATGCAACGACGAAATTAAAAAGTGCTAAAGATGTATAACGGTTATCCAAAGAGAATAACATGAATTTATACCTTGAACAGGGACACCCAGAAAAGAAGTCCGAGATCCTGTAAGGGGTACATATAATGATCAGCATGACGAGCTAAACCGATACAGCCATGTCCATACTAGTAACTAGTGCCTCAGATTTTGAAATATCGAACTGAAAATTTGCATGCGTTCCTTTCTTATCCAGACCCCATTTATTTGTCGGAATGGCTGATATTTAATCACTATAACATATAGCTGCCATATAAAATGCACGACTATAATTATGTTCTTCATGGAAATCCTCTTCATTTGACGCGATACCTTCACGAAATTTAGCATAGATTATTATCAAAAGCAACGCTTTCACTTCCTTGTAAATTGCTCTGATCGAACCCCTATTTAATATAGCTGTCATACAAACTGGCCAATCAAAATCGAAAACTTATATGGGAAACTTTTTGTTTGATTAGATATCTTGTTGAAATTTTGCATAGATTATTACTCAACACCGGTCTATAAGTTCCGCAGAAATTGTGCAGATCGAACCACTATTAGATATAGCTGTCATACAAAATCAAGTTTTTGTATGTAAAACCCTTTTATTTGTGAAGGGTATTTTTTTTTTGTTAATTGCTAGCCAGTATCATTACATATAAAAATAAACAGCTCCAATTTCAACATATACATATATGAATAATAAAATAAGTATAAAATTGATTGCATATTAAAAAAAAAAATTTCGTGTGTTTTTGTTAAACTTGACCTTCAGCGTGACGTGCGTCGCCTTCGTTCGAAAATTTTTTGTGCATTTCATTTTGAAAAGCAAAAAGTGTGCGAAAGCTCACTGTTAATATGTACCTAACTACAAGTCTACAATTATATAAGTATTTAGTACATTTATATATATATTTCTTTTTCAATGAAAGAAAACAGCAAAATTAAATAAATTGAAAATATAAACCTTTTTATGGCAACCAATAGAATTGGCCTTTTGAAATTGCTCCACAATAAATTAAATTAAAAAAGAAATTAACTCTTTTTACGCACAAGTCGCCATACTCATTAGCATCTGCGTTGCCAACGTTCTTCGCCAGCGAAATGCACAGCGCACATTGTACGCCTATTCTGCGTTTTTTACAGTTCCTAGCCGCAAATTAAATTTGCCCGCCGTTAATATGGAATGAACTTTTTTCGCTGTAAGTATGTATATGCATGTGGGTAGTCGGCGCAAAAAGCGGGTACGCCACCAAATGTCCGCCAATGTGAGTTGCATATTTCATGCACAAGCGAATCTGCTTTTTACCTTGCCGCTTTTTGTTGCTGTTTTTCTGTTTTACTATTACATTTACCTTTTTCGTTTCCAGCGAGGCGAAATTTCTTCAGCCGTGGCACCACATTCGTTGAGGGTCAAGCGGGCGTAAAGCTGGCCAAGTGCGGTCGTTTGACCTGGTTATTCTATTTGTTTTGCATGCTTTAATATCAAGTAATAATTTTTGCGCGCGAATTTTGCACGTACATTTTTGGTGCGGCGGCACTTGCTTCTGGAAGAGCAATTTTCATGTGACAAAGTATAATTTATTTGGCGAGATATCTTTACGAAAGTTGGTACCGACTAATTTTTAAAGCAAAGCTATGATATGTAAGGAAATTGTTCAGATCGAACCAATATAGCATATAGCTGCCATATAAGTTGATCGATATAAATTTCCAGTCTTTGTATGGAAAACCTTCTCAATTAACGATATATATTCAAGAAATTTGCCACAAACTATTTTCCAAGGGAACGATACGACATTTAAAAAAATTTTTCTGATCGGTCTTATATATGTACCATCTAGCTGCCATATAAGTTGATCAAAAATCCAGTCGAGTTCTTTCTCAATTAACGAGATATCTTCAAGAAATTTGACACAAAATATTTGCTTACACAGTGCTACGTTTTTGGAAGAAAGTTTTGAAATCGGACTACAATAGCATATAGCTGCCATATAAGTTGATCGGTATAAATTTCCAGTCGTTGTATCGAAAACTTTTTTAATTAATGAGATATCTACAAGAAGTTTTATAAAAATTGTTTTCCAAAGCAACGCTACGATATTTGAAAAAATTTGCCTGATCGGACTAATATAGCATATAGCTGCCGTACGTCTTTAATTTACTGGTTTCCACAGTGCAGCATAGCCTTTTCTGTTTTAACCAAAGCCAGACATTTTTTCTTAATTTTTTATTTGACACTCTACTCCCTTTAACTCTTTATATGACATGCATTTCAAAAATTGCAGTAAGCAATATAAAAATTTTTATCATTTTTTTGTAAAAAAACAAAAAGAAAATATATAATCAACTGCAAGGCGCAAAGACGCATAGTATACGAAGTGCAATATCACAGCAGAAAGTTTCATTTTGGCGCTGAAAGAGACAAATATGTAAACTGCCATATGAAAGAGAATGAGCTTGCAACGCTGATTGCAACGCGTTTGCCACAGTTCAATAATAAATAATTTCGCTGAGTTCTGCATGCGTCGCAGTAGAGAAAAAACGCTGAAATTTCGAAATTTTCGCAAATTCAAATAAGCGCACATATGCGCGCATGAGTGGCACAACCGCTTTGGCAGGGTTGCCTTCACCATATTTCTGTCAACTTAGCCATGCATTCATCAAGCTTTTCAGCAATAAAAGTCAGCATATATGTATGTATGTGTGTGTGTTTGATTTGGCTCATTGATTTTTACTTGCACATATTTTCATTTTCTTCGTGTGTTTGTCATATTTCTGTTATTAAATGTTCGAGCGTACGCGGCCGTTCGTAAATATGCACATTGCTTATAGTATTTGCTCGTACTTGTGTCATGGTTGAGTTGTTGTGCTGAAAAGTTACTGGCACACAATTCAATAAGTCAACAAGTTGCATTTTGCAATTTCGCAGAGAAATCGGTAAATTGCATTTGTTATTGTTATAAATTCGCATTTGTGTTTATTGTTACACATGCACCGTTATTTATGGCACAATAGCAAATCATAACAGTGCCAAATGAGCATTAAATTTGCATGTCGAATTTATATGAAAAGGAAGAGATTTAGCTGGCTTTTATTGAGTATTTCAGAAATCAGTTGCATTGATACGAAAAAACGTTAACTTGGGTTGCATGTTACCTTCACACATGTAAAAGATGCTTGTAAGAAGCACTTGATTCCTATCGTGCAATTAGTTTTAGAACGTTTCTGGAAGTGGCTCCTTTGTAGGTAGGTTCCTCACCTCGATTAGACCACTAGACCTCTTTGTAAAAAATAATTGATTAGGGAATTACCTCGTTGATTGATGTCGGGATGGTCCCAAACTACATGATGGGCGTTAGCATCAGCGCCCATCACCAACGCCTGTTTCCGGGAAGTAGCCGCCAGCCTTTGGAGAGCTGCCGTTGGCACCTCGCAATCGAGTACCATAAAGCAGGATGCAAAGAGTAGAGACTCATCCCTGGCACCCTTTACTACCACAACCGTGAGATCATTTGTGGAAAGACTGAAATATGAGAAGTAGGCTTTTCTTCACCAATACGAGCTGATTTTAGCTTGTTAATTACGAACGGAGTGTACAAGTATGTTGTATAGTTTTGTGACTTCAGCGCAGCGACCACGTTAACTGATACAATCCATGTTTTCTGGACTAAAGCCACGTCGAAGCCGAGAAGAATCTCTAAATTGAGAAAAAGCTCAGCAGAGGCGATCTTATTTTTGTGGAGGTTCACATGGAATACCCTCAGATCTTGATTTTGGAGCTGACTGGGTTCTTTTTTCACCTCCTGTAGGAAAAGTGAAGTAGCCATGATCTCTTCAATGCCGAGATCCTTTCCTACTTCACCCGCTCCAATGTGTTTTTGCAGGAGGAACATGCTTGCAACACCCCACACCATCTTCCCGAACCTCGGGTACAGAATATACTCTGCCGTCTGGATGATATTGGTTTGGCCGCTATCTTTGTTGATATATTTCGCCTCATTTAACCCCCTTCAGTCGCTAGTTAGCACGTCCGGATTTTGTTGTTGCAGCATTCACATTCATACATTCTCTGCGGTTCCGGTTTCACCTCGCAAGGAACACTTACCGTCGCTTTGGGAACCTATGGAATACTACTGCAGTCCACCACCTCCAGTTTCGCTCCTTCCTGATCGCTTCCCCTGCCCAAGTTAGCGTCAGGTCGTCGTTACATTTTAAAATTTTGACACCGTTAAGCCATCCTGTCAAATGACGGCATATATGGGCTCGGTTCGGCGTCCATTCTCGTGAAGAGTAGCTTCCAATAGCTTCATTTCCATTATTATCCACCGCTCCTGTGACATTTACCAATTTCGACTGCCGAAGTGTGACCTCTCTAGTTTAAGCCATCCGTTTCGCCTCCTCATACTTCAGGCTGGACTTGCCCTCGACGCGGTTGTACAATCCGACCGCCGCTGGCGACGCCGCTCCTAAGATCGCTGGTAGAAGTACCCTCGTCTCCCACCGACGTTTTGACTGATATCCCATTCCGCTGCGTTTCTTTATATACCTTTCTTCGGGGGTTTCTATACACACCGCCAGGTATCAAGTTCTTCTAAGGATGCATATAAAGCACTCCAACATAGGATAATGATTGAGAAAATACGACAGCCTTCGCTAGGAACCGACTGCCTGCAATGTAATGACTCTGACAAGTTGCCTCCTGAGATCATGAGCATCATCATTGTAAGACGACACCCGCGCGGAGGATACAGCTAAGTTTTTGTCGACCTGATTATGGTATTAATAGAGCCGAGTGTCTTAATCTTATGTTTGAAAACTGCTGTGCTATCATTAGGTGCTCGGTAGCTTCCGGCTGCAAGTGGCAGAACTGGCAGCTTGCACGGTTGCTAGGCTCATGCTGAATTAATGATTGATGGTCCGAGTGAAATACGACAAGTAGCCGGTATTTCTTTCTGAAGAGTTTGATTACTACTACCTTTTAAAAGCTGCTGAGCTCGTAACCGGTCACTATTCTGTGCAAAAATATAAATTATGTTCGTTGAAATAAAAATCAGCCGTGCTATCGACGGAATAGCGTTCAAATTTCATAATTTCACTAAAGTTTTTCCATCTGACCACAAAATTTAACTGCAGTGCCCGAATGTCCCTAAATAAAATAGCGCCTTCTTCAATAAGACAGTTTCCGTATTGTTGGGCACACATGCTTGGTTATGCAAACTAACACCTTCAGATGATTCCAAGAGCTTAACTATTCAACTTATATCTTATAAGTCCCTTGAAAATAACCAAAACATTGATTCGACAATAAATGCATACACACACACACATGCACACAAAGAAGGAAAATAAAATGTCAGAAACTTTGCAGCGACGTCACACATGTTGAAATCTACTAAATTGAATCAACTATGTAATTTTCGTTTGGAAACTATAGAGCAAATTGCAACTATGCTGGCAAAACAAGGCAAAATGCAAAATAAAAAAACAATAATAAAACTTTTAATCATAGAGCAAAGTTTTAGGTTGTGAACAGAGTGCAAGCAAAGCCGGAAACGACGATGCACTTGCAGCAGCGTAGTGTATTTTTACTGGAAAATGTTTTCAACTTTATCAAAAATATAAATTTTGAGAGAAAAAAACGATAAAAAATGAGGGATTCACAGTTTAGTTTGGCTGTGCTGCTTTTTTAATTTGTGTGCGCTTTGATTATAAGGTATTTCATGCTCTAAGTGAAGAGCTGATATGTAAATACATAATATTGATATTTTTTCTATAATGTAAAGTAAAGTCTGAAACTACCGTAAACATTTCCGGAAGGGTACTTCTGCCTAACTAGACTTCAGACACATAAAAACGGTAGCTGCTGTAGCTGAGGCTTTGCTTCCTGCAATCACGCCATTGTCAAATGTGCATATATTTGTATATAGATTTATAATATATGCATGTATTCCTATAGCTAAGCTGTTACCCCACAGTAAATCGCAGTGTCTCCGGCACTTTCGTTTGCTCAACACATTTAGAAGTAGTAGCACCTCGCCATCTTCAGCTTCCGCCTACACTTTCTATGTATTTTTCACTGTAACATTTACATATATATAAATTTTTAATGAAAAATCTATTGTAGTAAAGGCCGTAGGGTAAACACTGTCGCATCACTTGACAACGAATCAATCGGCGCTTGGCTTAGAATGACATATTTACTCCTTATGACTTTAGAACGATATTTTCCAACAGTTGTACCTATCTCCAGTTACAGCGTACATGTGTAACATTTTTATATATACATATAAATAAAATAGTAGATATACATATATTTATACATATACACACTTACAAATACATTTTTATCTGCTACGGCAGCGCGTGTGTGTCATTCAATCTTTTTATGGGCGCCGCATCAGCCAGCACACACACCCGTACACACACATAAATATATGGTTATATACTATATATATCACTTAATCCTATGCACGCTCTCACCCACATAGTAGTACACACACTTACTGCCAGTTAGACTGTATACAGTTGGTAAATACATATATAATACGTACAATAGAATCTGAAAATTGGAAAAAAGCAATAAAAGTGCGAACAATAAAGCTAACGAAAGGCAAAAGTCGCTAGCTGACAGCAGTCAGGATGAGTAAATATTACTCTGTGCGATAAATCGATAAATGAAAGATTTAACTGTTATTTTCAGCTTCTTCTCCTTGCTCAGCGCATTCGTTTTGCAGTGTGTGGGAGTGTAAATTGCGCTTGTGTGTGTGACGCTGTATGAAAGTGCGTCAATGTTTGCTTTTATTAGGGAGAGAGCGAAATAAAAATAGCGTAAGTTTTGTGGTGCCTAAGTTTTTGGTGTGAAAAGGCGTCTAACAAACTGAAAAAGTAAATTTTGTGCTTCTCCGAATTTTTCAGCAACCATATTATCAGTGGCGCTACAATTTCTTAAAATTGAAAGGCTTTTAATAGAAGGCGGGATTTTCTGTCCATATGAGTACGAGTTTTGAATTCATAGAATAATATATTTTAGGGTATACCGGCATATCGCTTATCTCAAACTGAGTTCGACTGTACTGGCTGTGGAGTCAGTACCTTCGAAGGCTCAAAATATCTGTTCGCACGACATTCGGGTGTAAGCGATCGGAACGGACTTGTTTTTTTATCCAGCCAAGTACTGTCAACTCGGCACCATTTCTCGAAATTACTTCAAGAATGTTTTCTGCCGCTACAACAATAAGTACAAGCAATAACTCAGAATCTAACTGTCGTTTTTTCTTAAGAAACCGCAAAACCAGCGCTTTCATGGTGATTTTTCATTAGAATGATTAAAAAGACTTTCGATAAGTTACTAACTATCCCTGGCAAAGCGAACTCTCTCAAACTCCTGTAAGATGCAAAATCTTTACACTTAAAGTTACTTATATTGAAAGCACGTCATTGGATTGCTGGAAATTTAAGTAATTTAAGCTTAAACGACGCTCCTTAAAGTTACTTTCTAGCAACAAAGCTTTTAAAGCTCTCTGTTTGAGAAGTTATCACTTATATAAGATTTGTTATTATATCTTCCGAACATAGATACATAATAAAATTATATGGATTATGAAATGTCTAACAATTCTTCCTTCGCATATGATTCTTTCATACACAAAATACCAGCAACTAATATAATAAAGCTATTGAGTAATCAGCACAGCGCCCAAAATTGCTAAAAGTAATTCAAAGAGCAAAAACCAATCTGACAAAAAGATATACTTATACCAGAGATAAAAAATATATATAAAAGCATGCGTATAGCATAAAGGTATATAATGAAATTGTGCAAAACTTTTGCCATTCTCAGCCGCTTTTCTTGGTATTTAATACACATTGCATTGCAGACGCCTTCCTTTTCCCCAACCCCTTCACGTATAACAATTTATTGTATTACCATTTTCGCTTTTCACAGAAATGCAATTGACGACCACAAATGGACGATTGTCGAGTGGAAACAACGTAGCTTTTAGTGTCTACTCGTTTATTGGTAATATGTGCTTTGTATGTAGTTTGTTGTGGGCAAATAACTTTTGCGCTGATGAAGTTGTGATTTCTTGTTGCTCTGTTCTGTTTCAAAAGTAGACAACTTTTGCTAAACGAGTTTACTTTACTTTTGTGATTTTCCTATTGAACAAGGCAAAACTCGCAGATATTTATGTGTGTATATTTGTTTTTGTAATATTCCTTTAATACGCATAAGTTTGTACATATAGTGCGTATGTATGTATATGTACATTAAAGTGTTCGTTATTTTGTTAGTTTATTATCTTTTTAAAAAAACCTTCTAAAGTTACAGTTTTTGCTTTTAGAAAAATTTTCCAAAGTAAACATATTTGCTCTATATTAACCCTTAACAAGGATTTAGATTGCCATGGAGTTTGTAATACCCACAAAGAAACTTCGGAGACCTTATGAAAATATATATATAATTGATCATGATGACGAGCTGAGTCTATTTAACCATTACCGTCTACCTGTCTGTCTTTCTGCATATACGCGAGTTTGTCCCTCAGTTTTTGAGATATCGTTTTGAAATTTTGCTCATTTACTTTTCTCCCCAAGAAGCTGCGCATTTGTTGGAACTGCCGATATCGGATCACTATAACATATAGCTGTCATACAAACTGAACGATCAAACAACGGAAATTTTGTTATTTGACAAGATATTTGGGCGAAATTTCGTATAGAGTATTGTCCAAGTCAACGGTATCATTTCCAAACAAAACATTCAGATCGGTCAACGATATCATATAGCTGCCATACAAACTGAACTGTCGGGATAAAGTGCTTGTATGGAAAGCTTTTTATTTGACGCGATATCTTTACGAAATTTAGCTTGGATTATTGTCTGAAACAACTATGCAATCTCCGAAGAAATTGTTCTGATCCATCCTGTAAGTATAGCATATAGCATATAACCGAACAAACGGAAGCAAGTTCTTGTAAATAATAATTTGTTTTTGTGAAGTGTATTATAGCTTCGGTGCAAGCGAAGATAAAGATTTTCTTTTTTTCAATTAAAAACGTGCCTAAATCTTGTTTCTTTTCCTAGAAGGTTTTGTGATCTTTTGAATTAAAAATCAATATAGATTAAAAAAAAATATATTCTAATATAGAATTTTGTGCTGCAAGAAAAAAAATTATTAATAATAAATTTAATTAATAAAAAAAATTAAAATATTAATAATTTTTTTTTTTATAAAAGCATTTTTTAGAGTTATTTCCAGTTAAGATAATTCATTAAATGCCATTCATTCAAGTGCCTCATATGTACATATACGAGTATTATGTGTTGCTCATACGACATGGCGTACTGTGTGCCTGCTCCGTATACTTAGGGTATATATTTAACAGTGTATAACATGTAAAGGCATGTTTTTATGAAAGAAAACAGTATTTTTTTGTATAATTATTAGAATATCATCTTTTCTAAATCGCGTTACCACTTCAAATCCTGTGTCGGCTTGTCGACTGTAAATTATCTGTTTACGATTTTTATAGTTTCAATATGTTGTTAGCTACTAAAATTTAGTAAAGAAATCACAATAGACAAAGCGAAGCAAAGATAAGGTGGCTGCAGCGCCATTCGTCCTCAACCCTCCTTTGCAATGGATATATAAAGGGTGATTTTAAAAAAAAAAAAACGCATAAAATTTGCAAAATCTCATCGGTTCTTTATTTGAAACGTTAGATTGGTTCATGACATTTACTTTTTGAAGATAATTTCGGAAAGTCCAATTTTGGGCAACTTTTTCGAGCATTTCGGCCGGAATAGCCCGAATTTCTTCGGAAATGTTGTCTTCCAAAGCTGGAATAGTTGCTGGCAGACTTTAGACTTGACGTAGCCCGTTAAATCGCATGATCTTGGTGGCCAACTTACGGGTCCATTTCTTGAGATGAATTGTTGTCCGAAGTTTTCCCTCAAAATGCATAGAATCGCGAGCTGTGTGGCATGTAGCGCCATCTTGTTCATGTCAACCAATTTTTGGCAACAAAAAGTTTGTTAGCATCGAACGATAGCGATCGCCATTCACCGTAACGTTGCGTCCAACAGCATCTTTGAAAAAATACGGTCCAATGATTCCACCAGCGTACAAACCACACCAAACAGTGCATTTTTCGGGATGCATGGGCAGTTCTTGAACGGCTTCTGGTTGCTCTTCACCCCAAATGCGGCAATTTTGCTTATTTACGTAGCCATTCAACCAGAAATGAGCCTCATCGCTGAACAAAATTTGTCGATAAACACATTTCGAACCGAACACTGATTTTGGTAATAAAATTCAATGATTTGCAAGCGTTGCTCGTTAGTAAGTCTATTCATGATGAAATGTCAAAGCATACTGAGCATCTTTCTCTTTGACACCATGTCTGAAATCCCACGTGATCTGTCAAATACTAATGCATGAAAATCCTAACCTCAAAAAAATCACCCGTTATATAACCTCATAAATATAGGCCTCAGCTGAATTGAAGTTCGCCTTGATGTCATTTGATTTCTTGTTTTGTGTCAAATTATTGCGTATTTTTGTTTCTTCTGCCTTTGTTGAGGCAATTTGGAAATAAATTCTTACATATTTCTAGACGCGCAAGTCTAACTCCATAGCAAATATTAAATTCGTTAGAAAAATGTCCACCAGGGAGTACTAACTTACGCCACAGGCATATAACTCACACATATGTAGTTGTGTACATTCAAACGAAAAGTAGACAGACTACTGTTATGTGCAATGTAGGCTTGTGTTTGTACATACATGTACAAGTACAAGTGAGTGTTGCATAGATATTCACTTGCATGCGCTATTCTTGGCATTCGCTGTGAATCCCAGCGGAAGTCAATGACACACAAATAATCAGCGAGCATGACGAGACACATATAGATAGTTATAATTTTACATAATATTTGATAAATGCTGTCAACAGTACTTAGACGGTTATGAGTTCAGCTTCATTGCGGCTACAGACCGGCTGTATTGGGTTTGTGCTCTTACACTTCAGTACGTTAGAATAATTTTTCTTTAAATTCAAAGTAATTCAGAAAAAATATATTTTTCTAAAAATTAAGTTCTTTCATTAGTTACCGATTTGAAATGATTCCATAATATTTCTGAAACTATTTCGGAAAACACAAAAATTCTTTATACTGCAAAGCGCCAGCCTGGGAAAAGTCAGCCCAGTTACTAGGCAACTCAAAAAGCTCGCAATACATTTCCACATACCCTCTTTTCTGGGGGCATTTTTTATAACACAATAAGCATAACAAAAAAATTGAGTATTTTATGAGCATAAAAGTCGGTTTAGCGTGTGCAAGTGGCAGAAAAACTGACAGTCATTCACAGGCGTAGACAAATAGCGCACTTAGTAAATAGTCAAAACCGGCTGAGTGGCTCAGATACTCGCACGCACGCAGCTGCAGTTTTTTTTTATTTTTTTAGTGTAGAAATACAAATCAGTTGGGTGGAAGTTGAGTTGTGCAGGCTGCTTTACCCAACTTTGTACCCACTGCTGTAGTGTGGCTTGCAGCAATTCTTTAATGATTCGAACACATATTTATGCATATGACTTCAAGAGGTCTTAAGAAGTTGCTTAACTTGAATATTTCTCAAGAAATTTTAATAATTTATATTTTTTAGAATTTATGCTTAAAATACTTAATAAGCATTTCTTTCTGATATCTTGGCCCAGCGAACAGCTGATTTATATATATATGTATGTATATACAGGTGCTACCCCACTTTTTCACCTCATACTTTCATTTTATTGAAAAATTTACCTAGAATCGACCTACATACATACATATATGTAGCGTTATTTTTATTTTCATCCGTGAAAGTCCACTACCATACTGCAATATATCCTGAATTTTATTTTGTTTATTATTTTTTACCTTCTGTGCACTGTATGTTTATTCCCTTGAATTATAACGCCCTTCGAACTGTTTTTATTGCGCTCACAGACCACTTGTTCACACTTATGCGCTTGTATTGAATGATAGCAAGTCTTCGTCAGTCAGTTGGAGCTGCAGCAATCATCCTTTGCACACTTCTCACAACACTTTACGCCCCCGGAGTGTCTACTTCATGGCGTTACACTCTAGTTTTTCTTGAAGAGTAGCACATTTGCAGCTTTGCAGCATTTTTATTTTTATTTTTTAATTCCTCTTTATATTGAAAAATCAAAGCGAATGCTGTTATTTGCCCTGCCTGTTGCAGCCAGATAGTGTGTTATGCTTTAACTTTGTGTTTTCAGTTTTTAATTTCATTGAAGACTTTGGTTTAGCACACAAATCCTTTAAACCGTTTAGACACTTATGGTTACAAGCTATCTAAATGGCGAAGACTTAGGCAAATAGTCTATGTTTAAGCTAGTGGCGAGTATTTGCATTAATTTTTAATTATTTATTTTAAAATCAATGTAATTTTAAGTAATGGAAACTAATTTTCATTAAAGAATATAGAAGGATAGATAAAGCTACCAAATTTATTTTATTATTTAAGAGATTTTCAATATGCTACCAAATAGTAAAAGTGCTTTTATTTAAATTTTTTTTTGAATTTAGATATTTTAGTTTAGTTCGAATATGAAACTGCTGTTAGATTGGGCAAAACAAGAACCCATATACATATATGACATTTGCTAAACCAATGATTGGGACGAACCCAAAAGATCATGCAAATGATTGCTACTTTTTGAATCAAGCAAGAAGCACTCAAGCAACAAGCAAATCCAAATACACTGCCAGTTATCAAAACTTGACTTCGGCCCACAGACCCATCCGTCATTGTGTCGAACTGACTATGTCAAGCTTCCAAATCGATCAGAAAATCAGAATTCTACTTCTAACGAAACTTGTTCTAAGTTAAAAACTGATAGATCAGAGAAAACTATCCTAGAAACGTTTTGTGAATATTGTACAACATTTTCTAGTAAACCATAAACTGGAAAATTTCAAAGACCTACTAAATTAACTTATGATATAATGTCATATAAAGGTTTGGGGTGTAATACTTGTGTGTTCTTAAAAATACATACGCTGGACGCTCATCTGCATTTCCTTTCGGCAAAGTTGGGTGCTTTTGTGGACGAAAAAATTGAGTGGCTCCATCAGGATATTTCCTTAAAGAAGAAGCGCTATCAAGGAAATTTATCAAATTGATTACTTTTTATATTAGCAAAGAAATGAATTTTTGGTGGTGAAACATTCAAAATGGTGAAAAAGACCTTCGTTGATAAGTACTTGTCGCGAGCAAGTGTTTTTTATTGGTACAAATTGTTCAGAAAGCGTCGACATCAACTCATGATCAACACGTCAATAAAATAAAGAAATTTGTGCTTGACAATCGCCAATTAATAGTCAGCGTTCTTACTGGCATGGTTGGAATATTGAAAGGATCAGAGAACACCAATTTGAAAAATCATTTTAAGAAAAGTGACAGCACGAAAATCACACTTTTTTTTGAAAAACAGCATTAGGCGGTAGACTGTGAAACAATGCTTTTCGACTACTTGGAAATCATGAAATGATTTACTGGCGATAAGTCTTGGATCTATGCTTACGACCCAGAAACAAACGATCAGTCGGTCAAATATCGTGGCAACGGTGAGCCGAAGTCCCAAAAACCATGTTAAAAATCAAGGAAATTAACTTTAACAATTGTTCCGAGGATTGGAAAAAAAGTTGGCACAAGTTTATTGAGGCCGGGAAAGATGACTTTGAGAGGGTGACATAGATTTTGAACGAACTTACTATTTTTTGCTTAAAGTAATTTATATATAAGTGATCAAGTTGGCGAGACCAAGTTTGTCTGTCTGTATGTATACGAACTAGTCATTCATTTTTTAAGATACCGATCTAAAATTTTGGGCACGCCAGTTACTGACCAAGAAGCTGCTCCTTTGTTGGAACAGTCGATATCAAACTATACCATATAGCTGTCATACCAACTGTGCGTTTGGAATCTACTATGCTCCTAAATTTTTACTGCAATATTCGACGTTATTCAAGCCATCGTCTTTCTCGTTCAAATTTAATTAACTGACAAAGTGTCCATTAATATTTACACTCACCATTGAAGAACGAAAAATAAAACATTTGTAAAAGGTTCATGTCTTAGCTGAAATAAGAGCCTCAGTTGAGGGATAGCAGTCGTCATAGCTATTAACAATAACCAGTTATCCACTTTTCTATAGTTGTTGTTTCTGCTTGTCATGCGCTTACATAATTTATCCTGCGGGAAACGTCAAAAAGCAGTAATAAGATATTTTCTTCGCTGCTGACAAGCTCTTTGGACGGCAAGCATATTTCATTTTTACATATTTTAACAAGAACAAAAACAAACATATCCTTTATTTGTACAGTAACCAAATCGAAATCAATAAACTCACAGCAGTAAAAGTTACTGAGAGCCAATATCAGATGCAGCGATGAAATTGAAAATATGTCAATACATACATACATATGTATGCATTTAAACGAAATAGATATTGTGCAGTTGTGGTATCTGGAAATTATGAAATTCATTTTCCCGAAATTCACCAAAGAGGAGGAATGTATATGAAGCATACGTCGCTGCTACCATGTTTAGAGTCTTTCCGGCTCATGTTTTCAAAGCCCCTAAATCCACACAACCATTCACCAAAGGAGCGGCGCGAAAAGCTGACTGAGTATATGCTTGCAAAAGACGATGTCGAAATTGAAATACATTTCTTTTTTTCATGAACATCACACAAAAGATAAAAAACAACTCCGGCAGCCGAACAATGGAGAGTGCGCTCAATACTGCAGGTATTATTTATTATTCTTCGTGCAGCCAGCGAACACGGACATTCGAATACACTGCGGAAGCGAACCACACTCCCTACACACCCCAAGACCCACTGATGCTATCAGATATGCCACTGCCACCACTGGACGGGAATTTTATTTATTCGCTGCTGCATCCTGGCGCGCATTGAAGCGCTGTCCAACGCGCCCTGAGTAATCACTCGTTGCCAAAATATTTTATGGCCGTGAATTTTATTACCTTTTCCTCCTCAGGCGCATGTTGGCCTTGTAAAATGTAATATATGCGTTAGGAGAATCGATTTTCTTTCAGCTGTCGCTGTCGGGTGTTGGAGGAAGCACATCAATTATTTAAGGTATGAATCTTAGTTTATATAGATATGGAAGAGGTGGTAATTGTGCAAGCCCCACTGACCATAGTTTCCATGCATGACTTGTTGGCATTAAACTCAGTTGTTTAATGCAGAGTTGAGTGTTAGTCGTTGGTGGATTTGTGTGATGTTTGAAACTTGAAAGCAATCACTTCGTAGAGCATTCTCTCGATTCAATTTTTGTTCAAGTTTTTCATGTGTTTCTTGCAAAGTGACGGTTAATGGCTGTTTTTGTTGTTTATTATAGTTTTCTATATTGCCTCTTTGGTACTCATGTATATTTATGGATTTGGCTAACCTAGTATTGCAATCTGGCGAATCAAAAATGTTTCGCAAAATGTGGCATTTTTGATGATATTCATACTCATCTCAGTCAAAGATTGAACATTTTTCCGCAATTATTATTTCCAACTTTGATGAAGCTCCATTAAGAACCAGTGTTTATTTGAATTGCTTACAGTAACTTAAAATATTCATCTCGGCCAAAAAGTTTTATTACATCGAGAATATTTTTGCGCGATTAGTTTTTACAACTTTGAGCTTCATTAAAGAGCAGTGTTTATCGCTGCCATCCTGAATTCAATCAAGGTCGTTGATCACTCCAAAACGAATTTCGTGAAGGTCGTCCCAGCTCAGTTCTTGTTCCGGAAACTAAACACAGCAGTCAACTGTGTGGGTATATCAAGATGAACTGAATCCAAAGAAAGTTGTTCGCACACGATGCACATTCAAGCAAATTGTTGTTAGTTTTTTCCTTTTTTTTTGAGAAAACTGGAAAAATGCAGAACAGTAAATACTGAAAGGTACACTACCATTTGTTTGTCTGTTGTCTTTCAAGAAATCAGGTAAAACAACCGCCGAAGACGGATCACTTTTCACAACGACAGTGCGAGCTCTCACACATGAACTGAAACAACTTGATTTGACGAGTCATCCACCGTATAAGTAGTATAGCCTTGGAACCTAAAGACTTCTTTTTATTCCCTTATACAAAAAATAAACTGGGTGGTCTAAGGGACATCTGAAGAGGCGTTTGGAGTGTCGAGAGCATCAATCAGAATTGCAGAGATGCTTCGACAATAGGTTCAAACGCATGCAAAAATTTATAGATGATAATAGAGATTATTTGAAAAACAATAAAGCGTGTTTCGAATATTTTTCTTCTTTGATCCTGAAATATGAAAGGCAACGCTTGTGTTATTTGAGCTAGTATGACATGATTACTACCTTAGAACCTATGATACTAACTTAGACAACAACATTAAATCTCATGCATTATAAAACCCAGCAAACACTAGAAGCATGGATTTTGTGAAGTCTTACACACTTCTTAGCTGTAACTTGTCTAGCTCCTTCAGTACAACGCCTTTTGCGCTGCGCAAGTCTCTAATCAACGTCAACTGCTGTCTCTTAGCCCTGTATTTTATTGTGCTAATTATCTGCTCGACTTGCTACATCCGATTCAACTACGCCTCGGTGTCAGCATCATTCCAATATTCACCATTTCATTCATTTAGCGGCGAATAGCCGACATTTTCAAATAAACATGTACACGAAGCTGTCGTTTTCGTGACACGCGCGTTAACTTCGCCGTATTTAGTACGCAGTACACATTCACAGTTTAACAGTTTTTATTTAACATTTCCTCTCGGCTCGCACACCCTTTCCATGTGTCCAGCTTAAAGTTCTGCTGATCCTTTGGTTCGCCTTTGCTTTATTGGTTGCTCATGTCCGCTTGTTTACATTTTAAATACGCCATATTGAATGGACTTCGCTCACGACACTGCACCGCGCCGCGTCCGGGGCCCCGATACGTGCGTTGTATTTGCTCTGTCACTCTTTTTCCGCTATTTAAGCTAGCGGACAATTTAATTCCTCGCGCATATCCTCACGCACACCCCTTTTTCGCGCTGGCAGTTGTTGTTGTTGTTGTAGTGGCAGAATTCTGGTCGCTGGGAATCGTGGTGCGCGGCTTATGCTGATTGCCACTGCTATGTACCCTTCACGCCGCATTCCAGTGCGCGCCAAGACGCACTCTTCAGTTAGTTACGGTATTTTATGCGCGCCATCGTCAGCTACAGCGGTGCGTATCTTTTGCATCTTTATCTTTTATTACAGTGCTTCCGTGTAAATATTTGCTAGTTTCCTTTCCATTTTTCAGCACGTGCGCCACTTGTTTCGGTACATACGCACTAACCTGCAAGAACGGTAAACTCCACGACACAGTCCTCCTACCTTATCCTATATCCACTGACAGTTCCTTTGTATCCTTCTCCGTCCTGACGCTTCATTTCCACCTTTTAACTCTTCTTTGTGATCTTTTGCTTTACTTTCTTTATTGGGTCTTATTTGTTTGTTGTTTTTCCATGTTACTCGGTAAACATTTTCTTTTTATAAATTTATTTATTTTGTTATTATAAATTTGATATCTTTAAACCCTTTCTTTCAAACAGTATGTCTTCTGTTTGATGGACATTTTTTTGCTTCGAAATTATTTTGATGTGTTTTTCCTTTTTTTAATTTTAATTTTTTTGTTTTATGTATTTATTAATTTTTTTATTTACTTTTTTTTGTTTCTGTTTGCAAATTCAATTTTCTCTCTCATTCTCTGCTATCAATGTCTTGTAATAACCATCTTTTTTCACTGCTGCTCACTTTATATCGCTTCATTCTGTTGGCCTCAATAGCATTGATTCCTACCACTTATTTCTGCAGCATAGACAAGTTTGACTTTTCATGTCTGTCTATTGGATGATTGCGCTCTAGTTCGCCTCCTTTTATTATTTGCACCGCTGAGCGTTATTTCGTTCCTTTTCGTTCGTAATTCGCTCACTTGGTCGAGTTGTACAAGTCTTTCTTCTGACGACTTCTACTGTTTAACTTCTTCATCTCCAAACTCCCTCAACCACCAGAGGAACTTCTATCAGCTCGTACGCTGATGATTGCACGATAATGATGTCGGACATTGGGATCGATGGCAAGTGCCCAAAAGTAAATGGCTATCTCTCCGGCCTTTCTCGCTTCCTTGCTGCACGGAGCCTAACACTCTCCTCCACTAAATGGACAAAGGAGTAAAAACTTTATTTTAATATTGCAGTCGATGGCATTCCGGCTGTCAATAATCCTAAGATTTTAAGTGTCACATTCGACAGCCTCATGCCTATTATTGCCAAAGTACCGAGCCGCCATAAAGTACTCAAGTCGCTGGCCGGCAGCATATGGGACAAGGAAAAGTTGTTGAGAATTTCCAAAGCAATCGACGGACCAGTCGCACTAATATTGTCGCCTGTATGCAGTGAAACGCAGACGAGGAAGCTACAGATATGTCAGAACACTACACTCCGGACTACAACGTAAACCCTTCCCATCGAACATGTGCACTGTGAGGACCGCTTGCTCCCAGTTAGAGAGCACACTGACCTCCTATCCACAGAGTTTTTGTTGGGATTCGTTTTTTGCAAATCATCACAGTCACCTGCTTGTATCGGAACCATCTCCTGGGAGTATTAAGATGTCCTTCCCTAACCACGTCGACGATATGAAGCAATGCCCTGCCCAGATTTCGAACGGAACAAACTTCATACCGCGCTGACATTATTCACAGTGGAGTCATAAACACCTTCACCGACACCCTCTCAGTGAATTTACTACCCAAATTTGCAAAATTTCAAATACGTACCATAACTTATTTAGCTATTACATAAAATGATTTTATTTGTCATAATTAATATATCACTATTTGATAGCAGCTGTTGTAGTTTTTATTTTTTATAACAGTAAAAGAGAATAAATAAAATTTCATAACCACTAATGAGCAATTAAAACAATGTCGGTAATTTTATTGGAGCACTTAAATGCACTCATATTCCTATCATGCGCATTTGATCAACTAGTCAGGTTGGAATATTTTGCAGTTACTATATTATATTTATACACATTCTCGCCTACGTGCCTTGTAATGTGCAAGTTTGTGTACAAAGTCTGCCTAATTTGACACGTGTCACAGTTGATTGATGAGCTCAACCAATCATTAACTTAGTTGCACATACTCGACGGACTGTGCTTCAATTGTGGCTGTAATATGTCCGCATTCTAATATGCTTTGAAAATTTATACAATATGTGTGCGTTATTTTGTCCAAATTGATGAAAGCAATTCAAGCAAAGTAATCAGGTAATTGTCAAGCTTGGCAAACATAATTTAATTTCTCTAATGTTAACATAACTGTTAACATAATGAAGAAGCCTCTGTTGACTGAAAAACTTGTGACAAAGCGACTCGCTTGGGCGCATGAGAATATTGATAGAAATTTTGAAAATGTCATTTTTACTGATGAATGTTCTATATGGGCACGTTCTGTCCTCACGCGAGCCGGGTCAACTTACACCAATAGGCTGGTTCAGCAGACCGTGAAACATGGAATAAAGGTGTACGAGAGCTGCTATATATATTTCTGGCCTAATAATGAAAATAGGAATATTTATCAACGAAAAGGTTTTTTTTTTTTTTGGTTGGATTTGGCTCGTCTTGGAAGACCCACACGGTCGATTGCTGTTTTGTTTCGGGCTCATCTGCATAGATCCATGATTCGTCACCTGTGACGATCTTATAAACGTCTTTTGAAGCACCGCGATCGTATTTTTTCAACATTTCTTTACACCAATCCACACGAGCCTTTTTTTGAGCGATTATCAAATTGTGCGAGATCCAACGAGAACAAACCTTTTTTACGGCCAGGTGTTCATGCAATATCGAATGTATGCTGGTGGGAGAAATGCATAGGTATGCCTGTATCTGAGTGTATATTACATGACGGTCTTGCATTATCAGTTCACGTACGGCATCGATGTTTTCTGGCACAACGGCTGTTTTTGGACGATGCAAACCCTATTGAAAATGTGTGGGCATATATTAAACAGAAGCTTCGTGGAAGACGCACATACACTTTGAAGCAGTTGTCTTACGAAATTCGTCGGATCTGGAGATCTTTGCCACTAATACGCCGTCAAATTAGTAGAAAGCATGCCTCGGAGATGCCAGACAATTATCGTCGCCGGTGGTGACTGGACATATTATTGACCAAATTGCATCATTGTTTGTAATGTGTACAATGTATATATAAATTTGTAAGTTTCATAAAACAAGTTTTTTATAAATTAACATGAGTTGAGAGTTGGTTTTTAAAAAATCAGGTAAAACAAACGCCGAATATGGATCATTATTCACCATGACAACTTCAGCTCTCACACATTAACTGAAACAACTGCACTTTCGAGCGCTCAAAACAGTGATTTGATGAGTCATCCACCGCGTACTCTTGACGTGGCATCGAATGGCTTCCTTTTATTCCCGTCTGTTAAAAAAATTAACTAGAAGATCTGAAAGATATCTGAAAAGTCAGGTGTCCATGTTTTGGACATACTTCCAACAGGGTAGCTAGAGCTTTTCGACAATTATTTCAAAAGCCTGCAAAAGTATACAGCTTAATGGGTACTATTATCAAAAACAATTAAGCGATTTTAGGTTTTAATATGATTTATGGTTCTCTCTTCCCGAAAAATAAAAGACAACCCTCATTTAACGTTATAAGCTTTAAATCATAACTAAAAATTTAATTTTTAAATCAACACAAGTACTGTTCACAGTATCTTTTCAGATGCTAGACTACAAGTTAGCACTAGTGTAGTTTTGAGTGGCGCTTATTGCTCACATTTATTCAGTATGGCTTACTTATTGATATATTGACATGAATGTTTTATTTTTTGGCAGTTTTTAACTGAATTTAGCTTTCCAACACTTTTTAATTAAATTTTATCTTCTTTCTCTTTGCAGGTAAGGATAATAATAACAATACAATACTTTGCAGCATAAAGGCCCAAATCTGCTTTTACGTCTACTACAAGTAAAGTAGTGAGTTTTAAAAATGCATTATCGTTAGTGGTGAAGTACTACAAAAGCAGTTACTCTAAATTTTTGAATCAAAAACGAAAGTAAGTAAGATTTGGAGAAATTAAAAAACTCATGTTGTCATTACTAAAAATGCTTATGCCCTCATCACTGAAGATGAAAATCCGGATCATCATCATACACAGCCCAATTCACGAACATATCAAGATTTTTTCGCAAAATTCGCTCTCTTAAAATTGAGGCCACTGACTCCGAGTTTAATATGTAAGTTTGAATAATTTCGACTGATAGTTCGATCGTTTATTTTTCCATGATAAAATGGCAAACCTTTCTGAAGAGAAATGTCAAAAGAGTAGGAAAAAATATGGCGTTGTTTGCTGTCATTATCGGTCTACTTTTGTAGCGTCCCTTTGGAAAAACCCCCTGCATAGAATATATGTAGCTCAATGGGTTCTTGGAAAATGCATTGGCGTGCCACCATGAGAACTGAAAAAGTTCACATTTGTCTCTATTATTGCAGAATTTCCGATTATAATTGAGTTTTGAAAATTAGCAACACGTTTTGCTTTCATTTTTTAAGTTGGAGCAAGCAATTTTCAATAAAAAATATGTTGGAGCAATTTTCTCAAGCATTACGTGCGAGCCAAGTTAACTGACCAACGTTCCACACTGGCTGTTGCGAATGCCTAGCAGCCTACAGCATCCGATTATTTGGCAGCAATTTCAAGTAATTGTGGTAATTTCTACAATTCTGCGCAGAGTTTGTATGCCCAAACGAAAACAGTTGCCAAGTAAATCGAAATAAATGAAAATCAGAAGAAAATTAGAAAAACAACCACATACATACATATATAACTATACTATACATATCAAGTGCGAAGCTACAAAGGCAAGCAAATACTACGAAAATATTTTCCAAAAATGTTGGTCAATACGAGATATCGTATGTGCGTCGACTTGTCGGAGTACGTGTGTCGAATGCAGCGTGTTTGCATTGAACGCATACATGCCCATGTGCAGCAGCGAGGTGTGCCGAGCCTTCAAGGCGTGGCTGCCACGTCCATGGCTTACCTCGGCACGCATTCGCTTTTCATCTGCTTGTAATTTTCTCATTTGCGCACTAATTTCATTTCCGTTTGGTCATCGATTTCCTGCGCAATTGGAAGCAGGCAGCTATAGTGGCTGTGTACTCGAGTGCGTGTGTGAGTTTGAGCATCTTGTAGCGAACGGAATCTGCTTCACATTCGCTTGCCTGTGTATTTACACTCAAGTGAAGAATCATATTTGCTTTTATATAATAAAGGGTGGACCATCTAACGTTTTAAAATTGAATTATCTACATATATCAAATCAAAGACAGGGAAACTTTTTTAGAGTGTAAAACCAATCATATTGAGTAAAGTCAACCGGATGCTCGAGAATTCTGATACTAGTTATATAAGGGCTAGGCTACGTTTTCGCTCAAATAGTAACCGCGCACTCTTATTTTCATTGGGATAACTCACATATTGGCCGATATATGCGGTACAAAGTCCCCAGTAGTTCGAAAATCGTGATATTAATTATATGGGAGCTAAGTGATGTATTTGTCCGAGTCAACCCATTTTTGACATACAGACATACCATTAGAAGAGAGGGATTATCTCTTAATTTCAGTTATATATATATATCACATATCGACCGACATTTTCTATCAAAAGTTAACGCGTCTAAGAATTCAGTACCTAGGAGCTTGAACAGCTTTTTTTGGACTTAAATAATTTTTAATCATAAGGCGGCATACACTAAAGATATTATTCGTGCAAAGCGTTTCCCGTTATATTAATTGGTTCTTGAGTTTTGTACTGAAAACTGGACGGATCAAGTGGAATTTAAGGCTGTACTATATGGGAAGTAGGCGTGGTTGTTTTCCGGTTTCGCCCATTTTCACAATGTCATGTGTAAGAATATAAGAAAAATGCCACATTTTAAATATTGTCGAAATCGGTTGGTCGGGTCCGGAGATATGCGATTTCACTAAAGAGTAAGCGGTGGCACGCCTATGACCCAAATTTTTAACCTGGTCTCTATAAAGCATAATGTTATACCATTCCAGCGGCAAATTTTTAAGTCTATGGCTCTTTAGTTATTAATTTATCGAGCTTTTAGTAGTTTTTAACATGTGAGTGAGCGGGGTTATACTGTGATTTCACCAATTTTCACACTGTCCGTAAAGGTTCTCATAGGATTTGTACTCATTTTGTGGTTGTAGCCTCAAAGGTTTAGATCATATGTATATTAAGCTTGTTGAAGGGCGTGGTCAAGCCCATTTTTTCAAACATTTTTATTCACAAGTGCCCCTTGCCTCTACTACGATCCTCTGCACCAAATTACAGCTCTATATCTTAATTGAGTGCTTAGTTATGTCTTTCTGGCGATTTGTGGGCGTGGCAATGGTCCGCTTACTCCCATCTACGAACTCGAAATTTTTCTGTACTAAGCGACCCACATATCAAAGTTTCATTAAGATATCACAATTTAATATCTTTATATATATAAATCTTCTGACCGTGTGTTTGCATTTGAACTGCTCCTAAACGGATGGACCGATTTTGATGAAATTTTGTGTGTATGTTCAAGGAGATTCGAGAATGGTTTAGATTTACAATTTGATCCACTGGAAAATGTTTTTTAAATTAATTTTTCATTTGTAATTAATTGCTAATTTTAAATGTTTGACCGATAGATGGCGCTACCATCGCAGTATCCAATATTCAAACCTTAAATAGGCGTAAACGTGCATTAAACAAGACGATGCCAAAGTCCACTAGGCTGACAGTCGATTGGACTCGATTGATTTCACTGATGCACAGCTCAAATTCAATAGTATTTTTACACCAAAAATCAATTCTTTCTTAACGCACGAAATTCTTTATGATTCATTTTTTTGTAAACTAACACAAGTTGCTTCACCAAAAATGCGATTATACCTCAAATAATATTTATAATCTAACTAATACAAATCATATAGATGGTATTAGTAGTACTACCTATGTAACAGCCACAGTAAAACTTGGGCGGGTCCTCTAGTATGTATATATAGCCCTATCTCCCTTAGTTTTAGGTGATGTGTACAACCGTAAAGTGGACAAAACTATAATACTCTGCAGCAACTGGTTACAAGAGTATAAAAAGCAAAGTATTAAAAAAACCAAAAACTAATTAATAATTTGAATAATTATGCTTGCATCCAATAGCTTTTCTGTGACGTTCCTTTTAAGCATGACACTTCATCTCCACGTTTTGTTCAACACCTATACAAAAACAAATTTAAATAAGTTATGATCAAGTTGTTCTGCCACTTCTCGAAATTTAAAATGCTCACGTTTTGTATGTCGTTGCAGCGGCTCGTTCCACGGCTGCAATTTGCTGCTACCCAAAACTACAAACAGTAAATTGCCAAAAAAATAAAACAACGCCACAATGTAAAAAATATAGCGCCACTGATTTGGGTTTGTCTGCAATTGGTATAAGCAAATATTAACTAAACTATTATTTTTGACATACTCACCGCATCTGTCACAATGACTCCAACCACTAACGGTGCTATAACGCTCATCATAGTACCCGCAAAGTTTGTCATGCTCATCAGTGTTCCAGCAAAATTTGGCGATAAGTCAATAAGATTCACCATTGCACCTAAAAATGATGCTGAGTTGACACCCACTGCCACAGTCAAAAGAATAACGGCCAAATCAGGTTGATCAGCATCGATGGAACCCAGCGCAATGCTGGCCGCCATCGGTATCCACGTGCCGATCGTGTTGAAAATCTTCCGACTAGCATTCGTGCTAGTCACTTTCGCAGATAGCAGTTTATGGGCAAGGGCACAGAAAAACAGACTGAGTACTAAATTAGCGACATATGGAAGGGCGGAGAGCAAGGCATTACTTTGGATATCCTGATTGTACACATTTTTAATATACGAGGGTATTTGTGTCATCATTGTCCAAAAGCCCCAACTGTAGGTACAATTACCGATGAGTATCGCCCAAAACGGCACCGATTTGAATATGCTCAACCATGGTGTTGTTATTTTAGCTGTGGTGGCATTATTTTCGCTCTCAGAAATCTCCGCTAATGCTGATTCGATGTAATTTTGCTCCCTTGATGATATTAATTTGGATTGACGTGGAGAATCAGCGCCCCACAGCAACCACATAAAACACCAGATAATGCCACAACCGCCAGAAATATAGAAAATGCTCGGCCATCCAAACTGTGAAGTGGCTAATTCGCCACCAATACTCAATATGATGACCGTTCCGAATTGTGGGCCGGAATAGCAAAGTGTTGCTAAAATGCCGCGTTCAGCTGGTGGCGCCCATTGACCTAAAAGTGTATGCCCGGAAGTATATAAGACAGATTGACAGAAGCCTTGCAACACACGCACGACGCATGTTAATTGCCAATCGCCCAATTGAGCGCTGTAGGGCGTAAGTAAGGCGAGTAATCCAGAAAACGCGACACCGCAGAGCAACACTACTTTACCGCCAAAGCGCTGTGCCAGCATACCGGAGGGTATCTGCATGACGAGGTAACCCCAAAAGAAACTGCTCAATAACACTGACTTTGTTTGCTCCGACCAGGCATACTCCTATATGTATGGCCATAGACAATAACCGTTATATTAAAAAAAAATTAATAAATAAATTATGTGCACACCGGAAAGTCTGGGTTTGTGGAATTCCGATCCATCATTGCCACTATGGCCAGAGAGAGATTGCAACGCTGCATAAACGACACACAGAAACCGAAGAATAAAAGCACAGCTTGCAAGTGTCGCACGCCCACTTTCGGACCTATTGAAAACATAAAGCAACAACCACGAGTAGTCAAGACAACGTCGGAAATTAGTCCGGTGTTCTACGGCAAACGCTCTATACTTGCCGCCAGTTTCAGACACAATTTCTCCAGAAGTCTCGGAGGTTATCTGCCTCGTCACCATTGTCACAACTTTACAAATGTTTACTGCTCGAAGACTCAACTATAACTGAATGCATTAGCACTTGTGTTCCATTTTGATTGCAAACAGCATAACTCTACTAATCTTTACGGCTTTGAGATACAATTAAAAATCCATGAAGTTAAATTTCTTTATGGTCTAATATTTTAATAAGCACTATATGCAAGATAACAGACGTCGCACATTAAATATGTACTTTTAATAAACCCTTAATTAATCTATCGCTCAAAAATATATGTATTTTATCGTTAATATCACCAATGTCTATAGCTAAGTGAAACTAAACCTAAACCTAAAACTTTAAACCGATAGCCCAGAACATGGTACTTTTCAAAGTAAACAGGACTTTTGAATTTGAGCGCCCCCTGATGGCGCCATCTATGTATATGTCGACTGGTGCTTTAGAATCTAACTATATTGTTCGACATAATTTGATGGTAGTCTTAACAGAAATGATGTACAGTCATGGAAAAAAGTCTACATGCATATTTTGTTTGTGCGATTTTGTTAAAACTGTTAGGAAAGTCATAAACGTTTATGTCAATATTCAAATATCTTCAGGAAAAAGCTTGTCTGCGAAGGAAAAAAGTTATTCATTGCGATAACAAAAACATAAAATATCAGCAGAAAAAAAGTCTTCAAACAAGCAACACAAATTTTAAAAATTTCTTTACAAACAAATTTTTATTTTTGTAATTTCTAATATTTGTTTGGCCCATCTTGGACATCAATTATCATCGAGAGAAATTTCGGCACAAGCTCAGAAAAGCGCAGGTTTTGGGGTCTGATCATATCAAATTTTCCTATTTTCTGTTCTAGAACGTGCCAAATATGTTCAATCGAATTTATTTTTGGAGACTGGGTTAGCAAATGTAGTGGTTTCAGGGCCATTAAATTTAAGCCAGTTTCGAGCAATGAGTAAAGTGTGCTTTCTATCTTTGTTTTGTTTCCCATTCCAATGCTTCGCGAACTATTTCAAGTTGCCAGCAATTTGTATACCAACATGTTTCTATGAACATAGCGGGCCTTAGTACTCTCTTAAAAACTAAATACCCGTTTCCAGTTGAAGCTATGATACCCCAAACTATAACGCTGTGCTCTCCATATTTGACTGTATGTATAATATTCTTCACACCTAGCGCAGTATTTGGTTTTCTCCAAACTCTATATCGGCTTTTGCTTCCAAAAATATTATACTTACTGTCGGCGGTAAAAGAATTCGCTTCTTCCCGGTTTCTGATATGACATAATTTAAAGCAGAAAAATCTTTTTGAGGGCAGACATCTTTTTCGGAGGCTCTGGTGGACAGTTCGGAGCATTACACTCCGGAAGCGCATACCATAACTCTCATCATCTGACGGTGTGGCCAACTATCGTTTTCAATAAAAAACTAATATTTTTTCCAAGGCTATAAAAATAAAAAAAAAGTTGATTTCATTATCACACATCAACTTGGCAACAGGACGATATACTCGTACGCATTTACTAGACATTTATTTCATATTTGTTTACTTTTGTGCGGCAACCGTCAAATACATGCGCCGCATGCGCTTGCGGGCGCTCAGCTTAATTCGATTAATTCCCAGCCACCCTGTGATTGCCTATACAATCAGCTGCTAGCAAGTGGCAGGCAACAGTCGCACTGACGCACTTCAGTGAACAGCGGCAAAGATTCCCGCAGCGGCACTGTAAATGCAACAGCAATTGCCCGTAGCATGCAAATGCAAATTAATATTAATACCCAAGTACACATGTACATACACACATATACATACATAGTGTGAGTGAGCAGCACACGCTTGATTGTTGGGGCATAACCGGAGCGTACAAGCGTACTAATACCATGTCCTTGTGCGCCCTTCAGCCGGCGTCAGTTGGCGCTAATGGTGCTGCTGCCTTTCGCAAGGTGGGTGTGTCTCTACAAATTTGATAATTTACAGTCTGCTAAGCAACATGCGGTTGCAAGAGCAACTGCGAGTGGGTGTACTGGGAGGTGTGTGCATTCACACGCAAATGCGACTATGAAAGGGGGGGGGTAGATGATTGTGTGAGCTGTTATCTGTGGCAGCACGCAGTAAATTGCCCACGCTGGCTGGTAATGCTTGACTCATAAATAAACCGTTTAGCCAGATACATACATATATGTAACATCTTCATTACATAGCTTCTTGTCAGCTGTTCCACATTTTGTTGCACCGTTACTTGTGTGCATGTAAATTTGTGGTTGGCGATTCGTTGCATTCCAACTGCGTTGCTGAAGTTGCCCTTGCCTTTGTAACTTGCCTTCTGCTGCTTACTTGGCAGCTTAATCACTGCTTGCAGTAACTTGATTTTTAAATACCAAGTAAATATGTTTGTGGGTACCTTGTAGGCTTAAAATACGAGTCCTTTGTATGACTGGTGATTATATAAGTTTGACTGGTTCTTAAAATGAGTAAAGTGGAACCTTTTATAGTAAATTCAAGCTAACTTTTAAGGCTTTACGCTTTGTAAAATTTTACTTCAAAGTCTTTATATTGAATGGGGTTTAAATCATAAGGTACAGATTTAATGTTGCGGAACACATTATATCGCCACCGAAAATGCAAAACACGTGTCATCAAACAAATCGAAATTTAATTTTTTATTGCTTACGATTCACTACGTCATATTACATATACAAGAATGTAGTATAAATATGTCAGCTTCCACATTCATATATAACCATTGTTTAACCAATAAATAACCAATGAATAACCAATAAATAACCAATGAATAACCAACAAATAACCAATTAATAACCAATAAATAGCCAATGAATAACCAATAAATAACCAATGAATAACCAATATATAACCAAAACTCAAATTATGTTCCAATATGAGTGGTTTCTATAATAACGTTTTTCCATTGCCTGTGAACTTATGCAAAGTGATGGTACGCTATTTTGAATTTTAGGTGACGGTCTGTACAAGTACACATAAATTTCAAAAGTTCAAGAACTTAACTAATAGCTACTAGGACTTAATTCTCTTTTAGGTAGGTAGATGGGTAAGAGTTCAGCCCCTTCGAGTTCAATTAACGCTAAACGCGTTATTTTGATACAACATTTGTAGAACCTTTCAGTATTGCTATGCTCTAGAGCTTGGAAGATGCCAACCGAGTTAGGTAGAAGTATGTTTATCGAGATCCACGGAGCATAACTTTGTCTCTTTGGATTCGTCGTTGTAGATTGAAATAGTATTATCCTCCCAAACTCTCTATTTCTCTATTCAGTTCTTGAAAGTATTTTCAGGTATACCTCTCACTCGCTAATGGAAACCTTTTTAAGTTTGAACAGCGATCATTGTCTGACATCTGAGAACAGGAAATAGTCGCTGGATGTCAGTTCTGGATAATTCCCTTGTATGCGGAAGCAATTCAAAATCCAATTTACCGATTTTTGCCATTGTTTTCACTGCTTTGGTGAAATAGCACTTTCGTTTTCTTCAAATGCGGTCGTTTTTCGAAGATTTTATATTTCAAAAAGTTCAGTACCGCTATGTAATAGTCACTGTTGATGCTTTTTCTTTTTTCAAAGCATTCAATAAAAACTATTCTATGCGCATGCCAAAATACAGACGCCTTAACCTTGCTTGTCTTTTTTCAAGCTTTTGAGCGCGTTCATTGTATGCAGTTCTCTCAGATGACTGTCGATTGGTCTTCGGAATGAAATGATGGAGCCATGTTTCATCTGTTGTCAATGCAAAAATTCTATATAATTTTTCGATTATGTTCAGTTTGCACGAGATGTGATATGAATAGACAGCTGTAACTTTTTTCCAAGTACCCCGAATTTATTTTTTTGGGTTAAATGAAGCTTAAAATCTCACCTTTCTAACACTGTATGCTATGACACAATGTGATTGGTAGCACTGGAGATATACAACTGCAACGACAGCTATTGACAAAATACGAAATGACTTTTTCGACTAACCAATATCTTCAAAAATAATTGATTTTTGAAAAATAATTTTTTTTTTTAGACTAAAGTATGTCCTTAATATAACCTATACATGGTTATAAATGTATGGCGCTCATTTTTAGAATTTTAGTCTTGCTATCAAGAAAAAAAAAAAATAAACACGAATCTGGATTTGAGCTTAAAATATATTTTTAAAAAGTTGATGATGGGACATTCTTTTTCTTCTTGATTGACGTAGACACCGCCGGCGTCAATTGGAAATTACAAGCGAAGGTCTCCTCCTGGTCTTTATAAAGGAGTGGAGGCCTTCTACTTGGAACATGATTTTATTATTGTCGTTATTTCGTTCTTATCCGACTTTTTTCCTCAATATCTCCACATTTATTCAATATTTTCCTTCGCACATACATACATATACCTTAACTGCTAAAATTCTGTAATCGCTTCATTTTCAATTTTTGCCCTTATTTACATATTTACTGTTACCATTAGCCACGAAAGCGTCGCTAGACGCGCGCTCCACTGCGCAAATTGAAATTGAGCGCCAGCAAGTTGCCAACTTTGAGACAACAACAAAATGCATAACACTTGACTTATTCAAAATCGCGTATATTAGTGAAAAGTTAAATTAAATTGCACGGAAAAGACTAAAGTGACGCTGTCTGCCGCGCAAAAACTGTCAGTCCTTGTAGTTGCTTTTCAAATGCTTCTCTATTTTCGCTAGTTTCTTTTAACAGTATTTTTAATTGTTGCAAGTTGGCTTTTGTGCAAATGAAGTGTTGAAGTTTCTAGTCTAGTTGTCAACACCTGCTGTTGCAAGCACACTGCTGCAGCAGTTCCCGTTTGTAGTGCGCTCTTCAGCGACACGACACTTACATGCACATATGCAAAGACTGTCTCGTTTTTCTGCAATTCATTTTTTGCTTACCTCAATTTTTTCGCACTGCTTTTTTCGTCTACAACTTGGTGTCACGGTGGTGCGGGAGGTGGCGAGTGTGCACAAATGTGTCAGCGCGCTTTTTTACGCAACCACGCCCATTTTTGTGTTTGTGTTGCGCGTCTGTGCTTTGGCTTCAAGAATTTGGGTTTTTCGTTTTAGCGTGTCTTTTGTCTCCGCTTCGCAATTCTTGCGGCAAGCAAGTAAATGCACGTTGCAACTAGCAATGCACCGTTGTTGCGTAATGGCACAGCTGCGCGCTATTGTGGCATGGTTGTTGTAGCGTTGTTGCACATAATTTCGAATACAAATATATGCATATTTGGATTTTGTCAGTCAGCAACTTTTCTTCGCCACAAAATGTTGCCTTCCACATACATACATATATGTATATGTGTGTGTGTGTGTGTGTGCTTCGAATATCGCCAACATTTCCATGCAACACAGCCATGTGCCAACATTTACAATTGCTGAAAGAAAACATTGCATTCCGAGCAGTTGACAAGCTGCTGCTCTACACCCGCAAGGCTGCCACTGACGTTTTATGCGCTATGCTTGTGTGTGTGGTCACATAGATATATATGCCTGTTTGTGCGTGTTTGTGTAGTCGTATGTAGCGCGGATTGATGTGGCTACCCACAAACATTTTTGGCATCTTTCTCCTTTGGAACTCATAAATATCGTAGTATACTGGCATATATGTTGTCTAAATGCACATAAACCCTTTCTTTGCCTGTGTGTGTGTGCGTGTGTATGTTTAGATAAATGTGTGTGCGCCTTTGTTGGCAAGCTCCTTATTTTTCTTCACGCTGGTTCGTTGAAATACATAAATTCTCTCTCTAAATTAGCTTAGCTGCATGCACTTACCTCCAAGCCAGCGCTCCTAAATGTATGCTACCCACATATTCGCTTTGTGGTATCAGCCCAACATACATACTCGTATATGGCATGTGTATTTATGGTGCCACATCGTATACAACATTCTTGCAACATGCTGCTGCACAATTGTGCACTGTAAATTTAACGCTAACACGATTTCTGACGGTCTTACAGCATATTATGCTTCCTTAATCGCAAATTGTGGGCACTTAAGCATAAGCATCACGCTTGTGTATGCGGTTTAAGCTGAAATTCGGTTCTTTATATTTATGCTTGTATCAAAAGCTTAGCAAAGCGCCATTGTGGCACAAAGATTGTCATTTCGTTACTATTTTGAAGATTCTGTTGTATACTTATGTATATCTCAGCTACGGTGTATGAGAACCATTTCGTGATATCAATGAACATTTTTTAGCATCCCTTCTCTATGACTATGGACATGAGCTTCGAATTCAATATTCTAATAATAAAAAATTTGCGTTTGTTAAGAAAATTCGGAAGGTTGCCATATTAAAAAAAAAAACTTAAAGAAACAGTTTCATGAAAAAATAATAAATAGTTATAAACAAAAAATTTATATTTTTTATTGCTAAGAAAAATTGTAAGGTTGCCACATTTTCTAAAGCTCTAAATAAAACAAATATATAGAACTAAAAAAATGAATAATACCCTATAATGTTATCATTTTTTATTGCCAAGAAAAGGTGGAAGGTTGCCCTATTTTTGAGAGAAAAAAAATCAAAAAATGATATCCTACATTTTTTTTGATTTAAAATTAATTTAATTTAAGAAATTTGAAAGTTGCCATAGTTTCTAGAATTAAAAAAGAAAAAATATATTTAGAAAATAAAAAAAAATATTTAAAAAGGGATAATGTCCTAAAAATATATTATTTTTTATTGTCAAAAAAACTGGAAGGTTGCCATAATTTTGAAAAGAAAAAAATTAAGAAATGATATCCTAAAATTAAATTATCACAAAAAATTATGCATGAACTTTTTTATGCTTTTAGTGTTAAGAAAAATTTGAGCGTTGCCATATTTTCTAAAATTTGAAATAAAACAAATTTAAAAACAATTCAAAAATGATAATGTTATAGAATAATATATGTCTTAAAATTTTATAATTTTTTGTTGCCAAGAGAAATTGCAAGGTTGCCATATTTTTGAGAAGACAAAAGTTAAGAAATAAACTCCAAAATTTTTTTAATTTAAAAAATATAATAATACGCTAAAATATTTTTTTTTTTAATTTTCTTAGTGTTATGAAAAATTTAAATGTTGCCACATTTTCTAAAATTTGAAATAAAAAAAATTTATATAACTAAGAAAAATTATTAAAAATGGATAATAACCTAAAATTTTATAATTATTTGTTGTCAAGTAAAATCGAAAGGTTGCCATATCTTTGAGAATATAAAAGTTAAAAAATAATATCCTAGATTTTTTTATTTAAAGAATAGTATTGTACTATTTGTTTTAATTTTTTAGTGTTAAGAAAAATTTATAGGTTGCCACATTTTCAAAAACTTTAAATAAAGCAAATTTATAGAACTAAAAAAATAATAAAAATAGGAATAATATTTTAAAATTTTATCATTTTTGAATTTGATATTTTTGTGAAGCAAAAAAATAAAGAAAAAACTTTAATTTAAGTTTTTTTTTTAATTTTTTTAGTGTTGATAAAAATTTAAAAATTGCGACATTTTCTAAAATTTGAAATTAAACAAATCTTCAAATATTATCAATTTTTTTACAAAAACAAAATAAATTAAAAACAAAGATTTTTCAATTTAAATTAATTAATTAAAATTTCAAGCTTTTTGTTTGGAAAATTTAATCTAAAAATAAATATTTCAATGTTAAATAAAAAATACTACTTTAAACAAGTATTTTTTTTAACACAACTCGTTACCCAACAGATTCACAAATTTCCAAATACTTTCGTGCATGTTTCCTCCACTTTGTTTAATGTATTATATACTCGTACAAATATTCATGAATGTGAAAGTTTATTTAAAGTGCCAAAAATTTAATCCCCTTTGGAATGTAAGTCGGTCAATATCCGTTGTGCATTTCTAATTAAACGAAGTCAGCGCAAGAAACCGCAAGTTAAGCGTATAATGGCCACCAAGCCCATTGGTAATTGTAGATAACCTGCGGGAGGCCGAAATCACCACTGATGGCAATCACAATGTCGCCCCAAGCGACATTTTCACAGTCAGCGTTGTTTGGTATCAACGAAAATTTGATTAAAAACTTTAGCAAAAACTTTGCCACTTTTTGTGGCGGAAGCGAAAAACAGAAAAACACTTTCAACGCAGCGCACAGCCAGGCGTTGTTGAAATATTTGCTCTTGCTATTCTATACTTATTTGCTCTACTTCCCAATTTTGTTTTTGGCAAAATTTTTGTGCAAAACTTTCTCTAAACTGCAGCCGCATATACAGGATTATACTTTTTTCAAACCAGCACAAGCTTCACCCTCCGGCTGGACGAAATTAAAACCAGTTTTTCATAGAAATGATTAACTACTGCAACAACCCTTTCTAATTTTTTTTTTTTATTGTTAAACATTTTTAACAATTTTCGCAGTCACTTGCCTAGTCCGAACACCGCCGCGCACAGTTTTAATTTAACGCCACATTAATTAAGCGAATTGCGGCGCTAGAGTAAAGCTAAAACGCACAGCGTGATGTTTACCTAACGCTCGTTTCTGCTGCCTTGGCTTTCGGCAGGTAGCATGCTTTTCCGTGCATGAGGGTATGAGCAGTTGGAAATGGAAGCGCACATTTAGTGGCTGGTCGAGAATTTATGAAGCCGGTAATTCGTGATTAACAAAAAAAATTAAAGAATTAAGTAAAAGTTAGTTAGTGGTATTTAAGTTGAGAGTTTGAAAACATTAAAGGTATATTTTTAGTATAAACACGTATAAAATGGACCATGATAATTATTTATGATTAGATATCCACTCAATTTTTGTTTGTTCTCTGAGCTCCTTTGCACTATTGTTCGCGAAAGATTTTCCAGTTGCCTACTTTTCAGCGCAGTCATCTACAACACAGCGCCGTTTTAAATTTGATACTTCTTTCTTTGCTGTTGCGGAATTCTACTCGCTTCATTTTCATTTAACTCAATACAAGAAGTCTGATATTTTGAAATCACTCACTATTTTAACTCTGCCTTGCTATGTTATTATACACATTTTATGTTTGCTAGCTGCTTGTTCGATTCATCACTCTATAAGGTTTCAAAGGCGGCTTTTGGCCTATTAAAAAAATAAAATTTAAACCAAATATTATTTCGCTCTTTGCCTTTAAGTAAAAAATATCACCGATTTTTAAATTATATTTTTAAATATTTTAAGAATTTCCAACACAATTTTCCGCCTAATCGATTATTAGACGTGAAACCATCAGTTAACTTAAATCTGTGACTATTTGTTGAGTTACTTGAGAATGTGTAGTTTCGAAAACCTTAAAGCTGGAACATAATACTCCGAAAATCTATGCATTTTAATTAATAAAATACCTCAGAGGTGACTACTATACCTTCGAGTCGTTGAAGTCACACTCGCTTTTGTCCATAGAGCTGCATAGCCCCGGCAAACATGCAACTACTGGCCACAAATGTCAGCCAACAGCGCGCAGAAATATGCAATTAATTCATGGAGGTGTGCAGCAGTTGTTATGGTAACAACAATAACTATCACCAGCAAACAAACGAAACGCTACATATGAGGACAACAATGACAACCACAGGTTCATAGAAGCGCGTATGTTTCGGTTGAGCGTGGGAGGTTTACAGCTGTGCTCATGTCTAATTTTATATGCTGGGTACTCAGCATTAATTCTGCAGTCAATCTACAGCATGTTCACATAACTCTATAGATAAAAAACACTGAACGAAATGGTTTCA
The DNA here is from genome assembly GCF_023373825.1 of Bactrocera dorsalis. Lineage (NCBI taxonomy): Eukaryota > Metazoa > Arthropoda > Insecta > Diptera > Tephritidae > Bactrocera > Bactrocera dorsalis. The sequence goes on along the minus strand of NC_064304.1, from coordinate 97,227,015 downwards.
TCATATAGGTGTTGGTTGAAAACTGGCAACTTCGCTGGAAAATCGTTGATGTATAGAGCAATAGGGAACTCAACTGCTGCGAACAGCTACAATTTCTTGAGAAGCAAACAAAGAATAGTCTAAAAAAAAGCAACAATTAACAGTTACCAAAATATCACAAAACGATATTGACTTGAATACCATGAATTTGCTTTACCAGTGCAAGCTGCGTGCCATAAACCACATTGCATTGAGTGTGTCGTGCCACAGTTGAGCTAGTAAATTCGTGCACCGTGAAATCGCGAAGTTATAGATATGGCAGCTGTTGGTTACGGATGTCCTGTTGTGTTCATGATAGCAGCGGATGTCTAGTTCGACACATGTGGCATACATGAATAACATATATATAAATGCAAATTTCGCCTGTGTCAGTTATTTGTATAAGTGTGCGCACAGTCTGGGCTTATCTGTCGTGTGAGTGGAATGTGGCTAGTGAAATTTGGTGGTGTAAAAAACATCACCTATATACCGTTTGGCGGTTCGAATTGTCTTCGCGCCTACACCGTTATATATGTACAAAATACACAGCTATGTACAAAAATACACAGCTTTGTATAAACTGTTTTTGGCCAAACATTTCGTGCGTATGCCTTTGTGTAAGCAGCTGGCAACATGGCACTTACTGGCTTGCGGTTGTGACGCATGTGCATTTCCTGGTTATAATTATACACAGGGACATGTCAATAAAGCAAGCCTATCGGCCGCTTACAGCCCGCTCGTGTAGCTTGCTACAATGTTCCACTGAAGTCGGCAGCTTCATTGACTGGTCGATTTCAAGTATATCAATATATTGTAAGTACATTAGGGTGTTCGTTATTCATCCAGTTTAAAGTACTTTGTTTTTTGGTTTTAGTTTTAGCCCTGCTGCACGATGCAACGTGAATAAGCGCTTTATTTTCAATTTGAACAGTGCTAAAATCGTTTTTCATTTCATAAATCCGAGTTTGTGATTAATTTTTTGACAATTGAACTTTTAAAAGCGTATATTTCAATATAAAATTGTTCGCTCTAGCAAAAGGATAAAAATATTTTTTTTTCTTAAATACACTATTTTAGATTCAGATTCATATTTATTTTAAGCATATAAATATACAGAAAATAGCAAAATTAGCAGCACTAGGTCGGGGCCATCAGCTGGTCTTTACAATTTACACTCTTTTAAAAGTTATACGCAGTTAAAGTTATGCTTAAAATGCACTGAGCATTCATACAATCACCTTATATGTTATGTGTTGCTCATACAACATGGTGTACTCTGAGTTCCGTTGGCCTTTGCGAAAAAGATTAATATTGGAAATTATGCTCTTCCTTATATACATATATGTATGTAACATGGTTAGACGCTCGTAAAAACGTTTGTTTGCGTCAATTCCATTTCATGTTTCCGCTTTTTTTCTATCGTTAACTCTAACTGAACTTGTACTGTAGAGTTTATATGGGAGGCTTAAAGGTGTCTGAGTATGTGTGCATAACCTCTACATGTTTGCCATGTCACTGGCTTACATGCACACGTATGACACTGCGTTTTGTTAGAATATTGGTGTGATAAACGCTTAGTGTGTTAGTTTGGAAATTGGAAAACGGATTTTGGCAACTCAGTAAAGGATATTCAGCAAGTTTAATTTAATCGCAATGAATATTTTTGTATATGTATATAAAAATACCCTTTATTATTCTTCTTCTTAATTAATTCTATTCTAAAAATGTTTTAGCCCTTTTTATTTGTGACAAACTTTCATTTAACCAGCAAAACTATGAAAGGAAATATTGCTTATCCGTTTCAACATAAAAATATGTATGTATATTCCAAAAAAATATTTACATATTTATATACACATGCACATATAAATATATATAAAAACACTCCCTTTCTTGCCGCTTTCCAAAATTTTGATAGCTAAATATTACTTGAACAGTTGCCTTCTCAATAGGAAGTTTAATTACACAGCATCTGAAGCTTTATCACGATAGGCAACACTCAAATTTTGGACAGTTAAGCCGCTTTGCGCTCCCAAGAAAAATAAGAATTTCTAATTCATACAATTTTATTTGTTTCTACATCAGCAAAACTAAACCAGAATCATTGCACAATCTCTCAATTTACAGAACTCAATGAGAACGAATGAAAAGTATGCAAGAATTTACATTTCCATTTTCAAGTTTCCTTCATGTAAGTATACGTGTGGTTCAGGCAAAGCTGATCTACTAATATTGAATTAAACTTTCAACTTGTTTCACCACACTTTGCCGGTTAGCCGACAAACCCTGATACATAGACGAGCTGCAGAATTGCTCACGCAAGCGGTGTGTAAGCGTAAACCCATTGCATACATTTAGGCGACTTTTGAAAGTTTATGGCATACTTTTGCATATTTTATAATGCGATCGGTGTGACCATCTGGCGCGCCCAACCTCTACTCCATTATTGGTAACAAGAAGTAACAATTTGACACGAAAATATGAAATAAGTAAATTATTCAAAACGAAAAATTGTAATATGAAATGCGAAAACTATGCAAGCACGAAGGCATACGAATTGCAAATAGCACAAGAATAACATTACTTAGGTCACAAGGCTCAACTCACAAATGTGGCTGTGCATATTATGTGTACATAATTGTATATACGTACATATGTAAGTATGTATAAGTTAGTAGTATTTGCCTTTTCATAGGGGTAGCAATCAGTGTTGGTCGGGGTTTAACATTTTTCCAATGCGTATGTTTGAATTTTTAATGCAGATGAGTGCGGAAATATGTGTTAACAACAAAACAAATTTATTCTTCCACAGGAATAGAAAACGTTGAGCGCCCAAATGCAAATACTACGCATAATACTTAATCGCACATATACACATCTAACTTTGTCTAGTCAAAGCGCTCGAAACGCGGAAAATTTGAAACTCGATTGCGAGAGAAAAAATTAATTCTTATCGTCATTATGAAAATTCAAAATTTAAAACTCGAAATTTCGTAATCTATATTCCAAATTCTAAATTCCAAATTCGCAATTAAGAACTAAAAATATAAAATTCCAAAATCGAAACCTGAAAATCAAACTCAAAACTTAAATTCAAAATTCGAAATCGAAAATTCCGAAATTCATAATTTGAAAATTCGAATTACGAAAACCAAAATAAAAACTGAAAACTTAAGTTCGAAATTTAAAATCGAAAATGCCAAAATTCGTAATACCAAATTCAAATTTTGAAATCCAAAATTACAAAATCAAAGTTCGAAATTAAAAACGAAAAACTTAAATTTAAAAAACGAAATTCGAAACTGAAAACTCCAAAATTCGTAGTTGAAATTAAAATTTTGAAATCCAAAATTACAAAATCAAAGTTCGAAATTAAAAACTAAAAACTTAAATTCAAAAATCTATATTCGAAATCGAAAACTCCAAAATTCATAATTCCATATTCAAATTTCGAAATCCAAAATACAAAATTTCAAAATCGAAATTCGAGAAACTGAACACTTAATTTGAAAATTTGAAATCAAAAAATTAAAATTAGAGATTAAAAATTCGAAATTAAGAATCCAAAATATGCGAATTCACTGTTTAGGATTTAAAAATTCAAAAACTCAAAATTTTAAACATATTCCATATAATCAAAATTTTAAATTTATGAGTTCGAAATTAATTTTGAAAGTTCAAAATACACAATGTCAGCTTCAAATTTAAAACTGAACAATGCGAAATAGAAATTTTCAAATACGAAACTTAAAATATAAAATTCCAAAACCGAAACCGAAACCGGATACCTGAAACTCAAAACTAGTACACAAAACATAAACTTTAAATTCGAAATCGCAAATTTCAAAATTTAGAATTCTGAATTCAAATTTCGAAATTCGAAATACAAAATTCCAAAATAGAAACTCGAAACTAAAAACTCAAAGCTGAAATTAAAAATTTGAAATCGAAAATTTCAAATTAGAAATTGCAAATTAAAAATTCGAAATTAAGGAATCAGTATTCAAAAAATCAAAATTTAAGAATTCAAAATATAAGAATTCACTGTTTAAGATTTAAAAATTCAAAACTTTAAAATTTAATATAGTTTTCATATAATAAAAATTTATATTCATGAGCTCGCATTCGAAATTAAAAATTATACATACATTCCGAAATTTAATATTCAAGGTTGAACATTCAAAATCAAAACTAAAAATTAGATAATTCGAAATTTATTATTCAAGGATGAAAATGCAAAATACAATATGTTAACTTCGAATTTAAAAATTAAAAATTCGAAAACGAAATATTCAAAATCGAAATCTAAAACTAAAAAATTCCGAATTCAATTTTGATAAATCCAAAATTTAAATACAAAATTCAAATTTCATGAATTAAAATTCGAAACTTCAAATTCGAAGTTAAAAATTAAAAATTCGAAATTAACCCCATCACAATCTGCAATCACACATACAATTTTAAATCAGATTTTTCGTTTCAAAAATTTGAATTATATGAATACACTCTACTTCGCTCTCGTGTTAATTCTAATGAAATAAGAGCTAAACCTGAAGGACTATAAAATTACGCAGCCATAAACCGACAATGGTATATCATACAGAAACAAAATCATATTAAACATATGATAATGCCTTTACTGATTTTTATCAAAGCCTTCAGGTGCTACAGCTGCTGTTCCTATAGAAAATTTTTATCTATTTCATTGCTGTTCTTTTTTTACATTTGAATATGTGTTTTGTGCGCCACTTTTCTGCTAAGCTGTTGCTTCTATTGTGCGCCAACCACGTATTTTGCCACATTATTTAAATAATGTATGCTAATTGTATTTGCAGATAGCGCACAGAATTATGTTGTAGCGTTTTATGATCAAAATGCTGGTATGTAAATATTTAAATTGTACTTTGTCACTGCTTAAAATGAGAGATTTGACGCTGAGCTACTTGTTTTGCTTATTGAAAATATGCAAATAACAGGCATACCTTACTTTGTTGAGATAGCCATATTTCCTAAAGGTTCTTATACTCGAAGACTGGGCTTTTCGTTGGTCACATGTTTTTATATAATTTCTTTTATTTTATAAGTTATAGTATTTTATTTGTAGAGAGTTTTCTCAGATTATGTACTTAAATGGAAAGAATTTAATGCCTTCTGCCCGATCATCGATATCTGTTTGTCTTGCAATAAATTTCATCGTGGTATTGAATCTTTATAATATCTTTCATAAAAGGAATTATATTTGGCTGCATATAAATTGAAAGTTAGTAACACCATGGCGTATGCGTAATCTACTTAAATAACTTCTTAATAACTTCCAAAAAGTCATTTACCTGTGTCGGAGTAAATTTTGATTTTTTTATGCGTTAAATGAACTAATTTATAATTTTTCTATAATATTTTACGATTTGAGTCTAGACCTGTGCCGGAGTCTAAGTAGATTACGTATACGCTATGGTGTACTCACAAAATTTCAGCTTATATGCACAGGTTTTATGAAAAGACAAACACAAACTAAATAGTTGCAGATATATTTAAATACAAATTATGCTCAGCTTCAATATTTGATTAATTAACAAATTGCTTGGAAATTTCGCGGGGTCATCGAAAAACTAAATTTCGCATATTTCCAAAGAAAATCAAGTCTTCATTCAATTTTCAAGTCGAAGATAAGTACTAAAAATTCGAAATTTAATATGTAGCGATAAAATTTCTAATTTCAAAATGCAAAAAGCTTAATTCCAAAATCGAAATTAAAAACTGAAAGCTAAAATTCAAATTTCGAAATCGAAAATTTCAAATTGAAAATTAAGAAGTCGATATTCAAAATTTTAAATTATAAATACAAAACTCGAAATTAAAAATTCGAAATAAAAAGTTTATGATTCTAAGTTAAATATTACACTTTGTATTATAATTTGTTATTCAGGGATGAAGATTTAAACTTCGAAATCTTACTACAATAACTCAAATTCCAAATTTGAAATTAAAAGTTATAAACATAAATTCAAAATTCGATATCAAAAATTTCAAATTGAAAATTAAAACTTGAAATTAATAAATTGATATTATAAATTCAAAACTCGAAACTAAAAACTAAAAATTCGAAATAAAAAGTTCATGATTCGAAGTTAAAGTTTAAATTTTGTAATTTGTTATTCAGACAGGAAAATTGAAATTTCGAAATCTAACTACAATATATTCGAAATTAAAAGCTGAAAACGTAAATTCAAAATTCGGAATCGAAAATTTCAAATTGGAAAATTCAAATTAAAACTCGAAATTAAAGAATCGAATTTAAATATTCAAATTCGAAACTAAAAATTGGAAGGTTCGGCATTTAATATGATGAAATTTCAAAACTCAAATTCAAAAATAAGAAATTCCGACTTCAAAATTAACAATTCGGGCAATTCAACTTCCAAATTCATGATTGCTCCTCTCACATGCATGCGGATATAACATACATATTTTCAATCAGCTAAAAGTCGAGGTAATTTATTAAGTTGCAAGCCACATCCAAACGTAATTAATTTATAGCTTGGCGCAAAGAGCATAAGAAATTACAAAACGTATATACATGCGCATTCAGCAAGTATATAAATTATTGATGAATTTTATGAAATATTGATTGTTTAAGTACATAACTAGTCCAACAAAATATGACCGAAAATTAAATATATTTCCATAATTAAATTTTCTCAAGGATTTAGTACACTGATTTGCATATTCGCGATAGAGTCAATTAATCAATGAAATGTCTTAACTTGCCGCACTTTACCACTTTTACAAATATTTGCATATTGCATAGTTGAATGCATCAGTTAGAATGTACCATATCACTATAGGAATGTGTACAATTAATTGCAAATATTCCTGTAATCCCATTTGCGCTACGTCAGCGTAATATTGCATGGTACAAGCAATCAGATAACATTAGGTCTCCATTAAATATTCACATTAGGTGCATAGTTCGCGATTGTTAACGCGATAATGGAACTCTGGAATTTAGTAGTAAATTTAGTATTTTACGTAAAAAGACTCATTGCGAGGTCTTTGGTAATAACTGAGTTGGCTACATTGGTATTTATTTGTCTTTTATTTATGCTGTTAAAAAAGTATAGAAGTAACTGAAAAAGGACAACTAAAATCTAATGAAGGCAATGTAAGCACAATCATTAGCCAATATCCTCTCTGTGTTTACTTGATTACAGCATTGCGTGTATAGCTGGCATTCGATTTCGGTATTTTATTTTCACTAAATGATCCACATCTTCAGACTTAACACTGCACAGTTCATTCACTAACCGCTGTTATTATAACCTTTTTGCGCTTCAATTAATTTCAACGCCCTTTTGGCAAAATATAAAAGATTTTTAACCATTGATTTTTTTAACAATTTCTGTTTTATTTGTAACAAAACCATTTTGCCTGAGTGAGTGTCGCTTTAATTCATCAGCATTAGTCTGTCGATTTGCAAACCACTTTTAATGGACTCTTACTCATTATCTACCTCTTTGTTTTGTTAGAGAAATGGAACTCGAAAAATATAATTTAAAATGGGGGTTTCAATAGGGATGATATGATTGCCAAGTGTCATTTCGGCTAATTTTCGAAATGTAGCTGGTGGTAGTGTTATTGTCACGTGCCATACAGCACGTGCAACAACCGAATTATTGTGAAAAAAGCTTTGAAATTCTTTTATTTCGAGAATTTGTGAATTTGAATGATCTCCAAGAAGTTGTGATTTAACACTATAAGACTACTTCTTGAGAGGTTATTTGAAACTATTGGTTCTAGTGATAAACCAGACTCACTTCCAGCTTTAGAAGTCAAAATTGAACGTGCTCTTCATGACTTACCACGGAAAGTACTCGAGAATTGGAAATTCTTAATACTTTATTCATAATTTATAGTTCTTAACTGGTAATTCATAATTCCTAATTCGTAATTCACATCCATAATTCACAACTAAAATTCATAATTAATTATTAAGTCATAATTCATAATTCCAAATTCATAATTAATCGCTGTTTTCATATTTCTCTCTTTATTAATATTGTAAAATCCACTAACCGCTTGATTGCTTATTCCTATGAACAAACAGACTGACAAGTTTTAATTTCTTCTTTCAAATCAAGCTCTTACGTCTGCTTGTACTATTCTTAATATATGTATGATTCAAATTCGCGCAATTCATCGTCTTCATTGCTAGCTCTTGCTTGTAGAAAAATTCAATAAACTTTTCATTTCTTGCCGTCAAGTGTGCAGCCAGACCATAATTGCCACTTGTGTTGCATACGCTCCGGCGCTTGGCCTAACTTTCACTTATTTCTTCGCATTGCTTCATCTACTCATCCGTTCAATTCTACTTTCGTTCATTACATCGAATGAAATTTCTTTTCTGCCCGCATTTCAGGCACTTCAGATTTTACTCGTGCTTTTTTACTTGCTGCCGCGATTAACTTTCACTTTCCTTTCAGACGATTTTTCTGCTTATTGGAATATGAATACAATTTGCATGCACTTTTTGTGGTCGCAATTTTACCAATTTCCATGCTGTGACTACTTTCTTCCCCAGCTACTCTTTGACCGCACCTGTTGGAGCAGGCAGCAACGATTTGGCGCAAAAATTGCAACAAGCGAATGCCTGAAAGCTTTTAACTTAATACAGTGATTGTTTTTCTCTTGTTTTACCCTGTTGCCGAAGCTTTGTGGAGCTCATAACCATTCTTGACCATCAAAGCGCCACTTCAACTGGGCATGTTAAGAGAATGCAAGAGCAATTTGTTGTTTTCTTTGAATTCCATAGTTTGCACTTGCTGATAATGTTTTCTATACGTTTCGTTCGCGTAGTGCGCTTGCTTCCATAAAATCTGCCTTGACCCATATTCCAAAACATACAGTGCACTAGCCGTGATAGCTTGAAAGTGCAACTGGGTAGCAACATTTATGTTTACTCTATTTGCTTTGACCCTTCAGATTCTTTCTTTTTAATCTCATAACTTCCGCAAAATAGCCGAGAGGCTTGTCATTTCTTGTTGGCCTAGCTGCTCGGTAACTTAATTGGCTAGCAGTGTGACAGTATCATATGTGTGATTGTGTTTGTGTGTGCGGTGACCAAGAGTTTGTTGCTCGTCTGCTAAGGCAGTTAGCAGTTAGTGTACTAAGCACTTTATGGGCTGAACAAGTGACGACCGTTGAACTCGTTCGCTCCGCACCACTGTGATATATTTTCCTTGTTCCTTTCTATTTTTCTGGCGCTTTTAAGCAAAATGTGCACAGAAAAAATGTGTTTTTGTGTAACACAGCTGGACGTAAATGCCCATTGGCATAGAAAACTTCAAGTGGCCAGTAAATGTGGACACAACCCCCACGGCACAGCAGCTCTGTGCTGCTGTAAATCGAGAGCACGGAGAAAGAGCCAAAAGATTTTACACAAAATTACTTTTATGACGAAAGAAAAGTAATAATAATGAAACCACTGCCTCTATCAACGAACGAGTGACGAAAATCTCGAGAAATGGAATGAAAAGCACAGAAATGAAATAAAAGTGTTTGCTCAAAATATCAACGAAAGGCAGCAGCACATGCCGCATGTCCTTCCGAAAGTGTATGTACTTATATATATAAACTGCCTGCGACCTGCGGCGACCAATTGTGCGGATTACTTAGCGAGAATTTAAATTCTTTTTTTGTCAGACTTTTACAAGTTTTTCTATTTACTTTGCTATTTTCTTGTTAGTGTGCCTTTTTCTCGGCATTGCTCTCTTGTATGGCCTTTGCAACGCAAATTATGAGTATTTGCGTTGGCTAAACATTTGTTCAACCGAAATGTTGTTGTAAAAAAGTAGATATTTTATTTAATTCAAGAATTTACAACCCAGTTTCCGCTAATACAAGTGGATGGTATTGAATTTTGTCATATTTGGAATGACAATACTTCGTCGCTCTTCATTTTCACCGCAAGCGTAGATGATGGTGTAAGCGAGATTTATTATGCGAAGGGAAAGTCTATGTCATCCAATTCGAGCCACAAATATTCGGTTATTATTAAGCATTAACGATTCCGTTTCTCTGAAACGTGCCGGTCTTAATCATCACAGAAGAAAAGGTACGGCCCATAAACCGCAACAAAATTTTTTCAGGATACAATGGTGATTCATGGAGTACATGTGGATTGCCGCCTGACCAATAACTCATATTTTGTTTATTGACAAAGCCATTCAATCAGAAACGAGCCTCATCGCTGAAGATGATTTGTCGATGAAAATCCTGATCATTTCCAAGCTGTTGCGCAGCCCAATTCATGAACATGCGACGATTCTGTTCATCAAGCGGCTTCAGTTCTTCTGTCAATTTGATCTTGTAAGAATGTAGGCTTAGATCTTAACGCAAAATTCGTCACAACGACGTCACAGAGATGTCCAACGTTTGAGAAGAACATGCGAGAGACTGATATGGGTCTTCCTCAATTGATGCGATAGCGGTAGCAATATTTTCGACCTTTATAACACCATAAAGAACATGTCGGACACCCTATAAAATGTATATATCTAAGTATACACGTAACCGTTATCTGTCGCAATCCCTCTCTAGTTTGTTACAGCAGTTTTCTGTTACTAAGGTAGCTACGCACCACAACGCTGAGGTAGTCGGAGATTTTAACGCATCCAGCGTCAATCATATCCACCTTCTAGCGCTGTTGAAGGCATTTCGGACATCTAAAGTCGCCATGAAGACTTTCTTTTGTATTTATGCCATCTACCCAGTGCGGCTTTTAAACTTTCAATGACTAACCATTGGAGCCACTTTTTTAGAGTTTGTAGTAAATTTTTGCGATTAATTTACACCTCACGAGTGAAAGCAGACAATCAAATAAAGTTTCTACTTTCACAGTAGTAATTTAAATATTTCTATTTGCTACAAGCAATAAAAAATTTCAACATTTGCTTAAATAAAGATCAAAAGCATCCGTTAATGAAGCTTTGCTTTCAACAAAATAAATATTTGACATTTTCAACGCATTAGTGACAATGTATTATGCACAACTGTATAGCTATCAATGAAGCAATAAAATACTATGAAATATTTAAAGGAATTTATTGACTTATCAAAGTATATGTGTGTATGTGTGCAACCCTTTGTGCTTTCTTTTTCTTTCGTTTAGTTAATTACTATGATTTTTATTAGGGTCGTGGTTATTTGCCTGCCAGGCAGCGCAAGCCTTTAAGTCAAGGTAGAAAATATTCAGAATTTAATTAAAATATGAAAACACACAACCACGCAACACGAACTATGCGGACAAGGCTGTCAAGCGGAAAATTTAATTTTAGTGTAAATTAAGCAAGCCGCTGTGTGTGTCTTTATGTAAATATACACATATTAATTCCTTAATGATGGGTTTGTACTTTCTTACTATTGAATTTAATTATATACCGTGGTTATAAATACAGCAGCGGCCGCACTGAAGCCATAATATCCTTCACAAATGCATTTCTTTTAGCATAAAGAAGTAGAAAAAGTTCCTGAGCTTGATTTTTAGCACTCAACTAGTAAGTCAACTTTATGTTATAATGATCCGATCAGAACAACGCGTTTCGAGATTCCATTGTTGCCATGAAAAATATTCACCACCAAATTTTGTGAAGATATCTTATTGAAATGCCATAACATAGTGAGTGACTGCCTTATTTTAACACTCAGCTTTTCGTACACAAATTACCAGACTTTATTTTGGTAAGTTTTATTAACTTAGCATGCTGCCACTTTTAGTTGCGCACTCTTTCTATTTTACCTATTTTAATATATATAAATTACCACGTCTTTCTTTGGTCGAAAACTAAGGAAACCCACGTTACGTAATGACTCAGCAGACTGCCCGTGCGAATATCGTAAGCGAGGTGTATGCTAGCCGAAAATGACTTCCCGTTATTTGAAAATTTATGCCAAAAAAATGCGCGTCACGTGCCACGCTACGTTGGTTGGCGCTGTAAGTGCGAGCTATTTTTACAGACTTAATGTTACAAGTCAGGGAATTACAATGTCTTACAAACAAGAAAATCATAAATTAATGCTTTTAAGGGTAACTTTTATGCGCAAATGGCGCTGATTTTATTTCTTCCTTCTCCACTTTAACCAACAGCTTGGAGTGAAAGGCATTTAAGAGCTCACAGCGCACACTTCGTTTGTTCAATTTTTGATTTTTTCCGCTGGGTGAGGAAGGCTACGCTTGCTAAAAATAAAATCTGACAGCAAAAAAAGAAGGTCGCTTAGAAATGGACAATTATGCCAACTGTTTGCGATGGTGGTAGTGTTTTAGAGACTTTGCATATTTTGCAAGTATAATTTAAAACGGTGTGACCATTCTATTGAATATATAATATAATAAGTGAATAAAAGCTGAAGACCACGAAAACTGATTTTCAAAAACTAATTTCATGAAGTAAAAAATAATAACCTTTAAGCATTCAAATAGAAAAGACAAAATATGCCTAATACATATAACACAATGCTATTTTTCCACTGAGGGAATACCAAGAATACAGATTTCCAATTGCACGCATTGAGCATGTTCCTTAATTAACTCACATCACAGACTAACATAATCTGCAAGATTTATAAATGAGCACCACCCCCCGATCCGCTAAGTTGCAAGAACGGCACTGCACGCTACCACCAACACTTGCCTATATACTACTCGCGACTACTTATTGTTCTTGTAGCTTTCTTTTACCATTTCACCCGCTTCCTGTTTCACTCACAATTTGTGCGCTTTGCTCCCTGCCTCCTAGCCAAGTTTATAACAATTTTATGCGTGCTAATTTATTACCTGTCATCATTGGACAAATAAACCGCTGCAGGAAAAGAAATGCACTCTAAGCATCTATCAAAAAGAGCAGTCTATAAAGAGCACAATATTCCGGTTTGATGTGTATAAGGCAAGCATCTATCTATTGAAGGTATCTGTAGGCGACGGAATAAATACATATATATGTGTCAGTGTTAGCGAACGTAACCGTAAATTTATAACGTCGAATTGGTGAAAAAGAAAAAAAAATACTGAAACAGCAGCAATAATTTGCGTCTACTGGCAAACACACTCCGATGCACATATTCTCTTTTGCCCATTTGAAGCCTACGAAAGATGCGTATTCACTGCTGGTTGCCGGGAATGGCGGGGCACCGCTTGGCATGCGCAAAAACGTCACTTGGCGTAGGCACAAAAGGGATAAAAGAAGGTCCTAGCATTGGTTGGCGCTACGAATGAATGACGTGAAATGTAATTTGTCGTGCGCGATTTAAGAGCTCTACGGTGCGTATACGCAATGCAGTAAATCATCGTGTAATGAGAGATGGAGGAGTGGGTGGAAATGAAAGTGAAAGGCCGTGCCTGCTAAATGAGCTGCTATTTGCATGCTTTAGCGGGAAATTGCTTGCGCTGTTTTCTTGCCGACGTCTAGCTCAGAGCGCAGGCCGCTTTGAGTGTCAAAGAGTTGGCAGCTATTAAAGGGGAGTTAGTGAGGGAATTTAAAAGCTGTTTGCATTCTTTTTTAGTTGTTTGTTAGATTTACGAAATTGTTGTTACTTTCTTGTTTTTATACCCTGAACAGATTATATTAAGTTAGTCACAATTTTTATAGCACCCAAACGGCGGTGATCTTATAAAATATATTTTTGCATAGGCATTTTTCTTCCCAAGAGGCTGCTAATCTAACAAAACTGCGTATACATATCTGCTCTTTATAGCATCTAGCTGTCATACAAAGTGAACGAGGGCAATGAAGTATTTGTATGGGAAACTTTTTTATTTGAAAAGATATTCTGACTAAATTTTACAGAGATTATTTTTCAAGCCAATCGTATAATCCCCGAAGAAATTACTCAGATCGGACTACTATAGCGTATAGCTGTCATACAAACTCAACGATCGGCATCAAGGGCTTCTATGGAACAATTTTTCTTTTGACAAAATATATTCACAAAACTTGGCGGAAGTTATTGTCTAAAGTACTGGTGCGAACTCTAGAGAAACTGCACAGATCGGATTAGTATAGTATATTGCTGCCTTGCAAACTGGCCGTTCAAAATCAAATTCTTGTATGAAATCTTTCTGTGAAGTGTGTTTCAGCTTCGGTGTAACAGAAACTAAGTTTTTTTCTGTTTTTTCTTTATGCTGTAAACCAACATTCCACTGCAAAATGTTTAAGGTTAGCTTCGTAAATGAGCTATGCGGAAACATCAAAGTGTGTCAAACCTTGGCAAGTGAAATTCATTAGGTGGATTTTTGGACACATCATTCTAGCAGTAAACACTAAAAATTTCAATATAAAAGTTTTATATTTTTTAACAATTTTTTTCAGAATATTTTTTCACAATACTTGTTTGGTTATGCCCTTATCGGCTTAATATTACATTTCGTCACCTAAAATGCTAAATAACGTAACATCACTTTTCACAAGTTTGCAGGCGAAGGATAAACGTTATAATAGAAACCACTCACATTGATACAAAATTTGAGAATTGGTTATAAAACGGTTATATATTGGTTATATATTGGTTATCATAGACTCACATTAAAACAAAGTTTGAGGTTTGGTTATAAAACGGTTATATATTGGTTATGCATATTGGTTATATATTGGTTATCATAGACTCACATTGATACAAGATTTGAGGTTTTATTATAAAACGGTTATATATTGGTTATGCATATTGGTTATATATTGGTTATCATAGACTCACATTGAAACAAAGTTTGAGGTTTGGTTATAAAACGGTTATTTATTGGTTATGCGTATTGGTTATATATCGGTTATCATAGACTCACATTGAAACAAAGTTTGGGGTTTGGTTATAAAACGGTTATTTATTGGTTATGCGTATTGGTTATATATCGGTTAGTTATCAAACACTCATATTGATAAAAAATTTTACCTGTGGTTTTAAAATGGTTATCTATTGGGTAGTTTAGCTGACAGCGATTCTCGATTTTTTTTCAATGATACGTTGTTTTGCATTTTAGGTGTCGATATATTCAAATAAAGCGGTAAAGAATAATTCATGGCATAAATAATCGTTTATTTGCAATATTTTTTTTCTATTTCGAATTTTACAATATATATATTTTAATATCAATCCGCTTTTTTCGAAATGTACATTATTTATAACGGATTAAAATGCATAAAAATATATCATCAGCATGAATTTGTTTGCATTCATTTAAATTTCACATTTTCACCACTCAATTTACGTTGGTCGACCAACAAAAGTGCTAGTTCGTTAACACCATTCAAATTTTTAACATGATTTTAAAAAGGCAATTTCTCTTAACAACTAAATCCTCAACTCAACATATCAGCGCCAACATCAGCGAAGCTACCCTGCCAGCATTCATAAAATCCTAAACGAATTTCCGCTTTTGCTCATAAATTTTTATAACAACGCCATCATCGTAAATATTGATGAGGGTCATTTGTTGTTATTGTACGTGTGAGTGTGTGTGCTACAAGTGACGTTATCGCGCAACTGTTGTTGTTGTAGTGTGATGTAGGCCGTGCTATCAGAAGAAGTATCACCTTCCAACTGCTTCTACCACATTTTACTTGTTATAATTTTATTTTTAAAATATTTATTTTTTCAAAATATTTTGTTAATAAGTCAGCAAGCGAAAAAAACGAAATTTTCAACAAAAAGAAAGTAACGTCATAAATAATATATATATAAATACTATGTATAAACAGCATACCAAATTAATGCCAGAGAAATACGGCAGTATTCAGACAGTTTGTGTTGTTGTCTTTTTGCCCGCCCAAGCGTAGCTGTCGGGAATTGGGTAAATTGTTGCCGGAACGTGCAAATATTTTACAATTTTTTACCTCACTTTATTATTTGGAATTTATTTTATTTCCTCCCCTCTCTATCATTGCACTGCCTTTTGGGTCATAATTTATGCGAGCTTATTAAATTTTTATGGTTCCGAAAAATACGGCTGTCAGCGGTTGTGCAAACCATAGTCTTGCCGTTTTGTTGCTGCTAGATGACGCCGTTATTTATGTTTTGCGCCAAATTTCATCGTATTTCTCAATTCATTCTGTTTGCATATTTCGACAGCTTTCGCAGTCGCTTGATTTAATGTTTACCCGCCATTTGCTCGTTTGTCGGTTGTCGTTTGGCCCTCAATCGCTCTTTCGCAATATCCATTAAAAACGGTTTATTGGTATTCAACGAGGAGCAGCAGCGATGAATTTCATATTAATCATTATTTAATTGTTTGCAAATGATTACATAATTGCTTTTGCGTTCGGTAAATTTTTGGAGAAATTAACATTGTAAATTAATGAAAACAGATCATGCGCTTCTTAAACATTTTTCAAACAGTTTCTTTTCAACCGATCACAAATTTGTTAAGGCGGCCAATGTCAGTCTCGGCTATGTCTGCTAGTGTGCCGAAACTATGGCTGCCGAGATGTTTCAGTCTCGGTCTTGTCAAGGCTGGATTTTTAGCCTTAAGGCATGAACCACTATTGGACAATGTTCAGTAAGAACTCCTACGATTGCTGTTAGATGAACTTTGCTAATGGCAAGCAGTTCAGTAGATCTCCTAAGCTTTGCTCTAGGCCAGAAGGACGTCTCACATGAGCTGACTGTCTACCAATGCCTGCTAAGCCGACGCGAACTCAATAGGTCCTGTATGAAAGCACAAGATGAAAACGTAGATCGAACTGCGATGTGAGCGGCGCATGGATACTCCGTGTTGCTCACTCACTTGGTTTTACAGTTTATATGTAGTTTCCAGCGATTTCGTTTTGACCAGGCACCCAAACCGGTCTGATGATGAAAAAGCATCGTGCTATTTCTAGTGAGGACATGCACTCCTTGACTAATATTTACCGGATCATTTTCAAATCATTCTGCAAAGATCACCATATATAGGCCAACAAGTCAATTGAGAAGTCCCCGACCTACTTTTGGCAACATTTTTTTTTTACTCAACATTGTTCCCTTTTAAGGTGATACACTGAATAGAACGACCCTCGAATTTTTCGATACCATTTTTATACTTTTTCAACCAGTTGTTACAGTGTTTTATAGTTATAATAAAGCTTAGTGGCTTTATACAATATGTGAGTTATTCCAATAAAAATGAGACAGCGTGTTGCATTCGTAACAATGAATCTTTATGCCTAAACTATATAAATTTGAGCGAAAATTGGGCTAGCCACTATACAACTAATATCAGGATTATCGAACATTCGGCAGATTTTACTCGATATGATCGGTTTTACACCTTATAGTCTTTCCCTGGCTTTAATTCTTACAAGTTGCAAGGGTACAAAATGTTCGGCTGCATCCGAACATAGCCCCTCCTTACTTCTTATTGTACGATTTGTCCTTTTTTGCAAAATATACCGCAGTTTCGGCGATTACCTCTTCATTCGACGAACATTTCATCACAGCGAGCATTATCTACAGATCTGAGAAGAAGAAATGGTGGCTGGGAAACAGACCTGAAGATTTGGATTTGAAACAAATTCGAAGCTTAATACTAAGTACTAAAATAATTTTGGGAATGCTGACAAGCTATTATTGCTCTCACAATTCTGCCGAAGTTAACTAAACATTCATTTCGTGAATAATAAAAGTATCAATAAACGTATCATAATAAAAATACTGCATTTAATTCTGATAGTAAAAACGGTAATTTGTGGTCAACCAAAATAAAGCAAATGAAATGAAAAATATACAAAAAATATAATATAAATGAAAGATACCATTAAAAGCAAAAAACACAAATTAAAAATTAGCTATAATTAGAATATTTATGCTTGTATCCAATATCTTTTCTATGAGGTTACTTTTACGCACCTCTGCCAATCTCCGCGTTTCGCTCAACACCTGTACAAAAACAAATTTAAACAAATTATCATCCAAGTTGTTCTGCTACTTCTTGATTTTTAATATGCTCACGTTTTGCATTTCGTTGCACCGGTTCGTTCCACGGCTGCAATTTGCTGCTACCCAAAATTAAAAACGGTAAGTTGCCAATAAAATACAACAACGCCACAATGTAAAAAATATAGCGCCACTGATTTGGGTTTGTCTGCAATTGGTATCAGCAAATATTACATTAACCATTATTTTTGAAATACTCACCGCATCTGTCACAATAACTCCAACCACTAACGGTGCAATAATGCTCAGCATAGTACCCGCAAAGTTTGTAATGCTCATCAGTGTGCCGGCGAAATTTGGCGATAAGTCAATAACACTCACCATTGCACCTAAAAATGTTGCTGAGTTGACACCCACTGCCACCGTTAATAGAATAACGGCCAAATCAGGTTGATCAGCATCGATGGAACCCAGCGCAATGCTGGCCGCCATAGGAATCCACATGCCGATCGTGTTGAAAATCTTCCGACTGGCATTCGTGCTAGTCACTTTCGCAGATAGCAGTTTATGCGCAAGGGCACAGAAACACAGACCGAGTACGACATTAACGGCATACGGTAGGGCGGAGAGCAAGGCATTACTTTGGATATCCTGATTGTACACATTTTTAAAGTACGAGGGTATTTGTGTCATCATTGTCGAAAAGCCCCAATTATATGTACAATTACAGATCATTAGCGCCCAAAACGGCACCGATTTGAATATGCTCAACCATGGTGTTGTTAACTTAGCTGTGGTGGCATTATTTTCACTCTCAGAAATCTCCGCTAATGCTGCTTCGATGTAATTTCGCTCCCTTGATGATATTAATTTGGATTGACGTGGAGAATTAGCGCCACACAGCAGCCATACAAAAGACCAGATAATACCACAACCGCCAGAAATATAGAAAATACTCGGCCATCCAAACTGTGAAGTGGCTAATTTGCCACCAATACTCATTATGACGATCGTTCCGAATTGTGGGCCGGAATAGCAAATGGTTGTTAAAATGCCGCGTTCAGCTGGTGGCGCCCATTGGCCTAAAATTGCATGCCCAGAAGCATATAAGACAGATTGACAGAAGCCTTGCACAACACGTAAGCCACAAGTGAGTTGCCAATCGCCCAGTTGAGCGCTGTAGGGCGTAAGTAAGGCGAGAATTCCTGTAATCCCGACACCGCAAAGCAACACTACTTTACCGCCAAAGCGCTGTACCAGCATACCGGAGGGTATCTGCATGACGAGGTAACCCCAAAAGAAGCTGCTCAATAGCAGTGATTTTGTTTGCTCCGACCAGGCATACTCCTATATGTATGGCCATAGACAATAACCGTTATATTAAAAAAAAATTAATAAATAAATTATGTGCGCACCGGAAAGTCTGGGTTTGTGGAATTCCGATCCATCATTGCCACTATGGCCAGAGAGAGATTGGAACGCTGCATAAACGACACACAGAAACCGAAGAATAAAAGCACAGCTTGCAAGTGTCGCACGCCCACTTTCGGACCTATTGAAAACATAAAGCAAAATACACGTGTAGTCATGATAAGGTCGGAAATGAATGCGTTGTTCTACAGCAAACGCTCTATACTTGCCGCTAGTTCCAGCTTTAAACTCTTCAGGAAGCTCGGAGGTTATCTGCCTCGTCACCATTGTCACAACTTTACAAATGTTTACTGCTCGAAGACTCAACTATAACTGAATGCATTAGCACTTGTGTTATGTTTTGATAGCAACAGCATTACTCTACTAATCTTTACGGCTTTGAGATACAATTGAAAATCTATGAAGTTACATTTCTTTATTTGGTTGAATTTCTTTATAGCCTAATATTTTAACAAGCACTACTTATATATTAATATTTACTTCAAATAAACCCTTAATTAATTTATCGCTCAAACATACATATATGTATATTATTGTTATTATCACTAATATCATATCGCGCTAACCTAAAACGTTTAACTGATAGCACAGAACAGAAAGAGATATACTATGTGCAAGACAGCAGACGCAAGGTAACAGATCTTTGCTAAGATACAAAAGTATAACAGTTCAGTAGAAAAGTTCCCAGCGTACCATAATAAAACACATCTTTGGGTAAAATTCGTTTTTGTTTTTATTCAAGATACTTGTCTTCATGAATGATGTAGTGATTATAGCGACCTTCCAACTTTTAATCATCTGCTTAGAACTATTTGTCTTCTCCTTCATCAGTTTCCACGAACACCTCTTCATTTCACGAAGATGTCTGCCCAGCGACCTTTCCTTTGAGATCGGACACCACAAAATATACGCTAGGGGTTAGATCTTGAGAGTACGGTGGATATGGAAGCAATTTGAAGCCCAATTTAGAAATGTTTACTTTCGTTTTCAATGCCTTATGGCAGGCTGCTTTGTCTTGGTGAAACAGAAGTTTGTTTTTCTTCAAATACGTCGGTTTTTCTTCTTCAGACGGTCAAATAGGTGCTGTGGAAGGTCCTTACCTTTTTAAGGAAGCTAATAAAATTTACTCCTTTCCCATCCCAAAATACAGACGCCTTAACCTTGCTAGCCGATTGTAGCGTTTTTCCTCGTTTTAGGGCGGGTTCATCGTCTCGCTCGGATTACTGTCGAGGGGAGTGCGGAGTTAAGTGATAGAGCCATGCTTCATCCTTTGTCACTTGTCGGTGTAAAAACTCAATTTTTTATGCTTGAACATCTCCAAACACTGCACCGAATCATTTACACGACGTTATTTTTGGTCACAAGTGAGCTCTCGCGGCTCCCACTTTGTACAGAGCTTTCTTATACCCAAATACACATTCAATTGATATCTTTAGAGTGTCTACTGTATCGTACAAATTCACTTTAAGGGCATCCCAAAAATATTTTGTCAACTTTTTTGATGTTTTCTTCGGTGACGGTCATTTTGCCAGGTCTAAATATAGCATCCCTGATGGTTAGTTTTCTTAGAGCGGTCTCCGGTAACTAGACATCAAGCCATGTTCTAATTTCCACAGCGCTTTTTCCTAAAAAAACAAGCAATATTTTATCAACACGTGTAATCCATTATCAATCGCTAATGAAAATTTATATTGATTTAATTTTAGTAGCGCCATCTATGTGTCAGACCTGGGATTTTTCAATTGACCTGTTAATTTGCAAATAGAAGCGAATGGAATAGTAGCAGGAATGGAGATACTGTTACTGAGTGAGAACTGATCGCATTCTGCGAATGGAGAAAAGAGAGGCAGGAACCGTTAGATAGCAACAACTAGAGTTTCCCCCATTTAGAGTTTCAGGCATGTTTGGACTGTCTTGTTAAATTCTTATTTGAAATTGGCTGTTGCATTTTACTTAATATTAACATTAAATTATCGCAAATATTATTTCAATAGAATTAGACGGCTGATAATGAAAATTCCTTCTTCATTTGATTCTGGTAATTGAAGACCACCAAAAATAATTTAATAATTGATTATAATTAGATTAATACGCCAAAATTGTGACGCTCCTTTTACGCATTACACTCCATCTCCGCGTTTTGTTTAACACCTGTACAAAAACAAATTATAATCAAGTTGTTCCGTTACTTCTTGATTTTTAATATGCTCACGTTTTGCATTTCGTTGCACCGGCTCGTTCCACGGCTGCAATTTGCTGCTACCCAAAATTAAAAACGGTAAGTTGCCAATAAAATACAACAACGCCACAATGTAAAAAATATAGCGCCACTGATTTGGGTTTGTCTGCAATTGGTATTAGCAAATATTAAATAAACTATTCTTCATGACATACTCACTGCATCTGTCACAATGACTCCAACCACTAGCGGTGCTATAATACTCATCATAGAACCCGCAAAGTTTGTAATGCTCATCAGTGTGCCGGCGAAATTTGGCGATAAGTCAATAAGATTCACCATTGAACCCACATTTGTTCCTGAGTTGGCGCCCACTGCCACCGTTAATAGAATAACGGCCAAATCAGGTTGATCAGCGTTGATGGAACCCAGTGCAATGCTGGCCGCCATCGGTATCCACATGCCGATCGTGTTGAAAATCTTCCGACTGGCAATCGTGCTAGTCACTTTCGCAGATAGCAGTTTATGAGCAAGGGCACAGAAACACAGACCGAGTACTAAATTAGCGACATATGGAAGGGCGGAGAGCAAGGCATTACTTTGGATATCCTGATTGTACACATTTTTAATATACGAGGGTATTTGTGTCAACATTGTCCAAAAACCCCAATTGAAACCCATATTACACATGATTAGCGTGCAAAACGGCACTGATTTGAATATGCTCAACCATGGTGTTGTTAACTTAGCGGTGGTGGCATTATTTTCACTCTCAGAAATCTCTGCTAATGCTGATTCGATGTAATTTTTTTCCTTTGGTGTGATTAATTTGGATTGACGTGGAGAATCAGCGCCACACAGCAGCCATACAAAAGACCAGATAATACCACAACCGCCGGAAATATAGAAAATGCTCGGCCATCCAAACTGTGAAGTGGCTAATTTGCCACCAATACCCAATGTGACGATCGTTCCGAATTGCGGGCCAGAATAGCAAAGTGCTGCTAAAATTCCGCGCTCAGCTGGAGGCGCCCATTGGCCTAAAATTGCATGCGACGTAGGATATACGACTGATTGACAGAAGCCTTGCAATACACGCAGGAAGCATGTTAATTGCCAATCGCCCAGTTGAGCGCTGTAGGGCGTAAGTAAGGCGAGTAATCCAGAAATCGCGACACCGCAGAGCAATACTACTTTACCGCCGAAACGTTGTGCCAGCATACCAGATGGTATCTGCATGACGAGGTAACCCCAAAAGAAGCTGCTTAATAGCAGTGACTTTGTTTGCTCCGACCAGGCATACTCCTATATGTATGGCCATAGACAATAACCGTTATATTAAAAAAAAATTAATAAATAAATTATGTGCGCACCGGAAAATCTGGGTTTGTGGAATTCCGATCCATCATTGCCACTATGGCCAGAGAGAGATTGGAACGCTGCATAAACGACACACAGAAACCGAAGAATAAAAGCACAGCTTGCAAGTGTCGCACGCCCACTTTCGGACCTATTGAAAACATAAAGCAAAATACACGTGTAGTCATGATAACGTCGGAAGTGAATGCGTTGTTCTACAGCAAATATTCTATACTTGCCGCTAGTTCCAGCCTTAAACTCTTCAGGAAGCTCGAAGTTTATTTGCTTCGGTAACATCGTCACTACTTTACGAATGTTTACTGCTCGAAGACTCAACTATAACTGAATGCATTAGCACTTGCGTTATGTTTTGATAGCAACAGCATTACTCTACTAATCTTTACGGCTTCGAGATACAATTGAAAATCTATGAAGTTATATTTCTCTATTTCGTTGAATTTTTTTATGGTCTAATATTTTAATAATCACTATATGCAAGATAACAGACGTTGCACGTTAAATATTTACTTTTAATAAACTCTTAATTAATCTATCGCTCAAAAATATATGTATTTTATCGTTAATATCACTAATATCATATAGCCCTAACCAAAAACTTTTAACTGATAGCCAGAACAGAAACAGATATACTATATGCAAGATAGCAGACACAAGATAACAGATCTCAGCTAAGAACAAAAGTATAACAATTCAGTTGCAAAGTTCGCAGCGTACCAAAATGAAACACATCTTTGGGCAAAATTCGTTTTATTTTATTCAAAATAGTTCTCTTCAATTATAGTTCTCTTCTGATTATAGGCACCTTCCAACTTTGTACCATCTTCTTAGGACTTTTTGTTCTTTCTTCATCAGTTTCCATGATCACCTCTTCATTTGACAAAGATGTCTGCCCAGCGACCTTTCGTTTGAAATCTGAGTATGGAAAATATTCACTGGGGGTTAGATCTTGAGAGTACGGTGGATGTGGAAGCAATTCGAAGCCCAATTCAGAAGTGTTCACTTTCGTTATCCATGCCTCATGATAGGCTGCTTTGTCTTGATGAAACAGCAGTTTCTTATTCTTCAAATGCAACCGATTTTTGTGCTTCAGACGATCAAATAACGCTTTGTGTTTATCGCTGTGGATGATCCTTCCCTATTCAAGCAAGCCAATAAAAATTATTCCATGTGCATCCAAAATGCTGATGTCATGTTTTATCCATTATCACATATCGCCGGAAAGAGTCGGGCTTATTAAAGTTCATTATCTCCAAACACAGCTTTGAATCATCAACTAGGTTAGTTTTTGTCAAGAATGAGTTGGCGCGGCAACCACTTTACACAGAGCTTTCTCATATCCGAATATTCAGTTCAAGTCTTTAGAGTCCCTGCTATCTCGAATAACTTCATTTTATGTCATCCAAAGTATTTTGTGACTGTTTTCAATGTTTTCGTCGGTGGCAAGCTCTTTCGGGCGCCCACTGCGTTCGTCGGCCTCGGTGATGATTTCACTTCATCTAAACTTATCGCACAAATCGCTGATGATTTATTATCTTGCTTCAACTGAATCTGTTGCCTTCAGAAAGCAATATTTTATTAACATGCGTGATTTTATATTCTTTCTATCCATTTTTTCGCAATAACAAATGTTTCTTCACTCAATATGATATAATTCGCAAACTAATGATCTGACAGGTGTGAAATCATATGAATTTAATTATATGAGTACCGTCGATGTGTCAGGCCGAAAACTCCAATTCACCTGTCAGAGATTGATGCAATAAAATACGTTTTTTTGAAATTGACAAGTGAACATAAACCTCTAAAACAAACGCTTCTCTTAAATCAATCGTGTTTCTCACGCATATATTAAGTAATAATTTGCATTGCCTATTACTCCCTGCTTTAAGTCGCTATTATTTTTCGCATACTTATTAAATTTGTTGCTTTTTGTGCTTCCATTTCAGGTTCCACCTGCGGCACTGAACAATTCAGATGCAACAATGGTTTCTGCATACCCAATAGATGGCGCTGCGATCAGGAAAGCGATTGCGCCGATGGCTCCGACGAAGCAACAACGCTATGCAGTAAGTTTTGCGCTTTTGTCTAGCAAAAAAAAAAAACATAGAAACAGACTACACATACAGACATACACAAAGTCAATTAACACAACAAAATTATAAGGAAATTGTGTAAGAAAAAAAAAATGCTAAGACACACCATTTTGGCGAGTGGAAAAAATTGTTAAATTAAACTTTTACAACGTTTTAGGCCAACACACGACAGTCTTAACTCAATGTAGCCTACAATATTAGTTACTTACTAGGTAGCAAACATGCACTCTAATCACATTATTACCTAATTCACAGTGAATTTCTGCTCACCGAACGAGGTGAAGTGCAAGAATGCCGAACAGTGCATACCACGCTCTTGGGTATGTGATGGCAGTCCCGATTGCCGTGACCAATCCGATGAAGCTGATTGCAGTAAGCAATTACATAAATACTTTCACTGCTAATATGAAAGCGATTTAAACAAATTTTACTAAACCAAATTAACAGCAAATAAAAAAAAATTATAGGAGGATTTTTTTTTTTATTGTTGGAGAGCATGTTATAACTACTAACAAGATTAATTTAAAAGTATAAGATAATGATGAAAACATATTTACGCATATTCAAAGATTAGTAACGTGATTTACAAGTAAATTTAGTCGAGCTCATTTGCAAAATATTCAGAGTCTGCGTTACTCGATTAACCAAGTATTAAACATTTCATCTCCAGTTAGACCAGCATATCGTCAACTGAAATGCAAAACTACTTATCATCAAAACAATTGAAATTGAGTTTTTTGTTGTTTACGATTTACTGCATCATATTATATACATGTAGCATACAATTTTAAGCTTCGGCTGTCAGATATAACCAGTATAACCATTTTATAACCCAAACTCAAATTATGTTTCAATATGAGTGTATGATAACCAATATATAAGCAGCATATAACCAATATATAACCATTTTATAACCAATACTCAAATTTGGTTCAGTATTAGCGGTTTCTATTATATCGTCTTTACTTCGCAAATAAACGTATGAAAAGTGATATTATGTATCATCAAAAAAAAATTAAAATCATTGTCAGATATAATAACCAATGTATAACCATTTTATAACCAAAACTGAAATATTGTTTCAATATGAGTGTATGATAACCAATATATACCCAATATATAACCAATATATAACCAATATATAAGCAACATATAACCAGTATATAACCATTTTATAACCAAAACCGAAATTTTGTTTCAATATGAATATATAATAACCAATATATACACAACATATAACCACTATATAACCATTTTATAACCGAAACTCAAATTTAGTTCAATTTGTGTGGTTTCTATTATATCGTTTTTCCTTCGCCTGTGAGCTTAAAAAAAAAATGATGTTACGTTATTTTGCATTTTAGGTGACAATATACTATATATGTACATATGTATAACATATAATGTTACATACATACATAGTACTATTTCAAGTCATTTTACATATACATTTAATGTCAATTGGCGTTTACGGTTTACTTAAACTGTCCACTGTATGTGCTCTGAGGCTTCATAATATAACAAAAAACGAAATAAGTGAGCCTAAAAAGCACACGCCTTTCGAAATAAATTCAAATCAACATGGAAATTATTTAACCGAGTGTAACCCGCATGAACCTAAACCACGAGACGCGCCTCATAAAGCGCGTAGCAACGAAGCGAAGTCCCGCGCCACGCTAACTGCGCATTGCCTAGCAAACGCACAGCGTCGCCAAGCGAATAATGAACCGACGCAGCAATGCCACAGCAAACAACAATAGCAAAAAGACAAGAATAAGCAAGTAGGCTGCGTAGAGTTGAGATGGCACAGTGCCTAGCTCAACAACTGACGTCTGGCAACGTTGCGCACAGCCGCCGCGGGTATACGCGCCACATCACGCTGCCACACACACGCGCGTACATAATGCACGCGTGCCTAATTTGTATTTATTGTTATGTAAAAGTGACGGCGCTGTAATCTAATAAGCACCCGTAGCGGCGCTAAGACACACACACGTAACTATTTGTGAGTACGAGCATTGTAAGCTGAGCTCTGCAGTAGTTGCGCATGTGTGTGCGTGTGCGGCTTTTTGTTAGCTCATTTGCTGGTGGTGCCGTGGTTGC
Source organism: Bactrocera dorsalis (assembly GCF_023373825.1). Taxonomy (NCBI): domain Eukaryota; kingdom Metazoa; phylum Arthropoda; class Insecta; order Diptera; family Tephritidae; genus Bactrocera; species Bactrocera dorsalis. The sequence goes on along the minus strand of NC_064304.1, from coordinate 97,199,919 downwards.
GGGTCTTGCGTTTTCTAACTTCTGCTTGTCATCTTGCATTAATACATACTTAACTGCCATTATTGTTGCCTTTGCTGGTATTCTTCTTCTTTTTCTTCTATGCGCTTACAATTCTTTAAGCGTGGCGTATGCGCGTTGCCCTCATTTTGTCGCTGCTTGTACAGGGAGAAGCAAGAAGCTTGCTTGAAGTCAATCATTGCAGAGACACAGATTTAAGATGCATAATACTGAATAAAAATATTAGTAAATAATTCAAAAAAATTATTCAAGCTGTAAGTTATGGCTTTTAAAAAGTTTATGTAAATGGCGGTTATTCTTTCAAAATATTTTTATTAACACGTTAGAGCCTTAACTAAATTTTTTACGAATTTTCAACTTGAAAGTTTGCCACAACACTCGCCACTAATGCACAAGCCACCGGCAACCATCACGCTCAGTAGTTGTTGCTGCCACACTTTTGTTGCACACGGTTTTGTTATCGCATCCGAATGTGCGTCATCGTTTTTTTCGCTTTGCCACAAAAAGCTACTTAAAATGCGCATATCATTTGATGAAAAGCAAATTTTTCGCCAAAAAACCCAAGCCGAGCGCTTCTAGCACACACATAATGCAGGCATAAGTACGACAATAAGCATGTGCACATGAAAGCGAGAAAAAGGCGAACACAAAAGCGAAACTATAATGAGGGTTTTAGCGAGCATTCTGCCAGCAGGTGTGGTAGATAAAATAAAATGTTGTGCGCGCAAAGAATGGCTGCCCGCCGTTAGCTGAGATAATGGAAAATTATGTTAATCATAAGCATTTATGCGCCGAGCTAGCATACAATACAATATATGTATATATAATGATATGATAAAAGCAGCAGCAAATAATGATAAGACTACCCATATCTGCTGGCAGCATAAAGAGGTCGTGCATAAATACGGAAGCAATATGTAATATTATGTAATTGCTTTCAATCCAGGCAGGCACATGAAACATTCAGCGCGTATGTCGGTGAATAAAGTGATGTATAATAGCAAGAAGAAGCGTCAATTTAAACATACTCATAGTAATTGTGAATAAATAAAGTATATAAAATATGAGAGTCCATTATTTCCCAAGCTGATTTTTTATACCCTGACTAAATTTTGTAACACACATATACATACGTCGGAGACCCAGTCGGTTTGGCCATTTCCGTTGCACTCTCCGTTTGTATCAAGCGAATTAATCGTTAATTTTTTAAAAATATCGACCAAAAATTTCACAGACGTTTTTTCTCCTCAAGAAACTGTAAATTTGTCAGTACCGCCAATATCGGACCACTATGGCATATAGCTGCCATACGAACGTAACTAGCGATATTTAGTGCTTGTACGAAAAAATGTTTCATTTGAGGTGATATCTCTACGAAATTTGGCATGGATAATTGCCTATAGCAATAATGCAAACTACGAAGAAATTGTTTAGATCGGATGACTATAGCATATAGCTGCCGTACAAACCGAATTATCGCAAGCAAGTAATTGTAAGGAACCTATAGTATTTGTTAAGGAGACTTAGCTTCTGCACAACCGAAGTTAACGTTTTTCTTCGTTTTTTGTTTTAAAATATATTTTTAAAAATATTGTTCAACGCAATTTGATTTATGTATCAATAGGCTGAGCCGTCATTTAAGCATATTATAAATGTTGCGTTGCTCATACGACATGGTGTACGGTATGAAAGCGCAGTAAATTTGATGTATAACATTAACTGCGTATAACATTTAACCCTTTTTTAATATACGTGACATATAAATTATATTTTATAATATAATATATTATATATGCTTACGTTCGTCACAAAAAGTTACTCATACGCCGTGTTCATTTTCATTGTTTCATTGCTTTGTTACGACTGTATGCGCAGACATTTTTACAAAATTAAATTTCCACAATGAGATACTACTCTGATAACAAATACACTGTGATCATTTATGTAGCATGCAATATTCGTATATATATACATATATGTATTTAAAGCAATTTAACAGGAAAATGTTCAGTATATTTGTTTATATTTTAATTAAAAATATTAACTATTTAAACACAACTATTAAACATAACTGATTATTTAAAGAAGAAGGACACATAAATTATAAAATTTCACATACTATTACGCGCCACAGAATAATTTTCAAGCCCTCTACCCGGAAAAAAGATTTTCTTTTTCCATATATAACTCTCTATATCAGCTGCAAGAACACATTGTCTTGAAAACCCAACTAAAAATCTTATTCGAGGAGTCGGTAGAAATTATTCAGTAGCTAAAAAGCTATTTAGCATATGATAAGAGTGTACACCTGGTATGACAGCGTACAACATGGCGCTTTTTGATATAAAAAATAAATAAAGCAACTCCGATATCAATTTAAGGTTATATGTATAGACATTCATATTTTAGAAATGCGTAGTATTGAAACGTTCACTAAATATTTTTTTTTTCAAGAATTTGTCTTCATTTTTAACAATTTTTTTTATTGTGAAAAATATTTCATGATTGTTAAGCCCATACTTTTTGCCATCGTTCGGTCCCCATTTTGATTCCAAGCTCATACAATTTTTATTCTTACTGGTGAAAAACTGTTTCAAGTGCTTTTTGAGGTACTGATTTCAGCTTAACCGTAAGAAGTAATAGTATTTCCAGTATTTCCACCTCCAGAAGGTGGATGTATTTCCAGATTTTGACGTTCTGATTTGAGGTTGCGGATTTCCCTTCCAAACAATTTTTCAGAGTCATGTTTAAGTAATAGTCTGAAGGTGTCATATCAGGAAAATAGCATAGCGTGTCCTACCCAATCCCATTTAAACTTAAAACAGCTTTTGGTGAATTTTATATTTAGCATAAGGTCTCCTGCTGGAGACACATTTTCTATTGCGCAATATCAACCTCTTCAATTCTTCACTCACTTGTGATTCAGCTGATCACAATACACTTCAGAATTTGTCGTAGTATTGTTGCCCAAAAGCTCAATATAAATTATGCCCTTGAAATCACACCAGACTGACAAAATAGCTTCTATTGGCAACTACCAGCCTTCGAAGTGGTTTGAGCTGGTTCATTCTTTTTAGACCAAGGTCTCTAGCGCGGCATATTCTTGTAAGAAAACCCACTTTTCGTCGCCAGTAACATTGCACTTCAAATTAATTACACAAATAACACATCTTTGACGTTTGGAAAACATATTACAGTACGCTAGTTATGGTTATGCTGAGTCTGGAACAATGAACTCATAGCTTTCATTCTCAAAATATGTAGATCTTTACATGCAAGCTGTAATTACTTACTTCGCTACACAGTCGCATATATCGGCATCAAAAATACGTTTTTACGTTTAAAAAATTTATTAATTTATTACAACTTTGAAGCATATCAAGGAACAATATTTTTTTTTTCTAATTCAGTCATTGGCAGCTGGTTTCCATAGGCATTGCGCAAAAATATCTATTCGTGGTGGGCAGCATAACAGACGAAGGATTCATCTAAAATTGAAAAATCAAATTTCATCGATTAGTAAATATGTACAGATCGTGATTAATAGAAGAATTTGAAAAAACTGAATTTTTGGCAAAGTTGTAAAGTTGTAGTCGCATTTTTGCCAGAAATTACTTGGAAAAAAATAATTATGATCCGAACGAGGCCTTCGATCAATCACGAAGTCTTCCTCTTCATAAAAACAGTGCAAATGTTCAATAAGAACACTTCAGTAGCTTCTCAGAAATAGTGAGCACCGACTTTGAATACGATGTTTCGAGAAAAACACGATCAACGATAGGAAAAGCCGAACAGTCAAAGGTTCTATCTACTACACTTTAATGCGATTGCCTTTAAACTTTAGGAAGGTATTTTAAGTATATCATAATATTTAAGAAAAAACGATTTTTTTAAATAAAAAAAATTTTTAAAAAATTTAAAAATAATAAAAAAAAAATAAAACGATTTTTTGAAATTTTACAGCCAATATAGCAAAATATGCTGGGTCATAAATCCATGATGAATCCTTCGACTGCTGTCGTTGCGTTTTGAATCATACGCAGATATTCATTAAATATCAGCACAGTGTTGGTGACAGCACCTTTTTTTTTGCAAAATAAAAAGGTTAAAGATACATTAATAATTGCGTTTACTTACTGCTTCTCATCTATTGCGAAATAAAAAAGTTGAAGATAAATTAAAAATTGCGAGCACCAGCAGCTGATGGCAATTTTGAACCCCCTTACCAAGTTGCTAAAATATTCCGTTTTTAACCACCATATTTTCTTTTCTTTTCTGTTCTAAAAATGTTCAACACTCTTATCCAATGCATAAATACAGTTGACCCCGTCTGGCAGTGAAGTGCGCAAGGAATTTTTATTGCCTGGCGGGATAAGCCTAATCTTCACATAAATTCCGCCTCATAAACATTTCACTTTCATGCACATTGCGGTTTTCCGACAATTCTAATCGCAGTCGCTTGTTTTTTACCCATTGTCGGCTGCAAATGCTTAGCTTTTACTCGTGTGTGTGCGTGCGTGCTTTCGTACAGTGTTCCTTACTTAAATGCTATGTGTGTTTGTATAAGTTGTTTGACTTTTTAATAATGTCTAGACGTGCGCACATTTAATTTCAAGGTTAATGCTGCGCCTTTCAACAACAACCATGAGCAACAGCAAAAGAAACAGCACAGCATTTTGTCGGTCGCAACAACTTTTGAGCAGCACCCACCACTGCGTATGAGTGATGTCTGCACTTGCATATGTATGTGCGTTGACTTGAATATCTGTTTGATGAATATTATTGCTGTTTGTATGCTTTTCCGTTTGCAGTCGGTCACTTAAAAGTGTCAACTTTTTGTAGAAGTCTTCAAGCGTCTTCGCAAAAGCCACGTTCGTTAGCGCCGGTTTAGTATTTCGCATTATGCGCACTTCAAAGCTCTGTGTCAGCGCAGCAACACAGTGCTCACTGCTAATTAACTCGGTGCACGCGCGCACGTGCGCTCACTCCTCACATACACACACACACACGAACCGGCAAAATTATGTTACAACACGGATGCAGACATGTGTGAGTGTGTGTTTGTATTGTTTATGTTCAAGCACTTTATTCGTTTCGTGTTGAAAAATCTCGGCTCTGCACATTCACAACAACACAAATGGCTTGCCATATACTTATTTGTTGGCGTTCTATATTTTTACACACGCCACTCATGCGTGCATTGCGGCGCTCGGGTTTCGTGCTCACTTTCACGCCGCCGCCGCAGCTTGAATAGATGGCAGCTTGTTTGTGTTTGCTGTAAACTTATCGTGTTCGCTTACAAAATATTAACGCAAACAAACGCCCACACGGCATCAACTATGGCGCTTGGCGTGGCCTCAAGTGCGACGCGTGGGTGCCACATATATCCGTAAAAGTGTGTTGGCATGTGTGTACAGCCATCCAATGCAACTACTCGTTGTGGTTTTTGCTAGCAATTGACTTACTCGATTTTTCCAACGTAATATGAGTCGCGGCTGCCAAGCTTTTATGGTCGCCACGGCTTCACCAACACTTTGCTGTTTATTTTATTTATATTTGTATTTTTTACTTTCTGTTTTGCTGATCTTTTTGCTTTGCATTTGTTATTGTTTGCCGTTAGGTACTTTTCAGCTTAAGCGTAGCGTAGATTTCAGTGTCAATGTTAGCATTTGTGCTGTCGCATATAAGCTGGTTATTGTTGTTGTTTATGTTTCGTAGTTCAAGGTTTCGATTTTAGCTTAAGTAAGCGAAAGATGCTATTTCCTGCTTTACGCCACTCAGTGCATACACGGAAATTGGTTTTATATCCCGAAAAGGTTAACAGCCAGATATAAATGTCAGAGACACTATACAATATGTATACATTATGAAAAAAATTTCAAATAAAAAGCAAAATATTTAATTATTCATTTATATGTTTATTTTGTCACCTTTAAATTAATCCCCACCAGATGCAACACACGTAAGCCAATAATTTTTCCAGTTCTCGAAACACTTTTGAGAAGCACTTTTTGGGTTGGCCTACAGCTCCTTCAGCGAATTTTGTTTTATCTCTTCGCTCGATTGAAAACGAGTTCCAAGGAGTAGCACTTTCAGTTTGAAGAAAAACAAAAAATCACACGGAGTCAAGTCTGATGAATACGGTGGTTGACCGATGATTTTTACTGCGTTTTTGGCTTTAAATTCGGCCGCAATCGTATTCTTTTTGAAAAAAATTCAGCTTTAGCGGGATGAGTAAAGCAAGAACGCGTTTCGTGCTCAAAATATCTACCATAATAAAACTAATGGACTCGGGTGAGATGTCGAGCCATCCCACTAACACTTCTCTGACGGTTTTCCAGCACCATATACTTCACTTCTTTAATATTTTCATCACTTGAAGAGGTCGAAGGTAGTCCAATGGGAGGTATGTCTTCAACGATTCAACAAACGACTGTTTTTAAAGGTTTTGTACTACTTGTAGGCTAGTATTTTTGCTAGAACTGAAACACCGGAAGCCTTTTCCAATTCACTCGACGAAAATTTTCTCCCAGCGAGCAGTCTTTTGAGATCTGAGAACAGGAAATATTCGTTGAGAATCAGATATGGAGAATACGATGAATGGGGATGCAATTTGAAGACGGTTTCAGGGATTTTTGTCATCAGTTTCAATGCCTAGTGACACGCTGCATAGTCTTACTGAAACAGCACTATCTATTACCACAAATGTTGCCATTTTTCGGTGATTCCGTCTTAGAAATGGTTCCATAACACTATGTAAAAGTCTCTATTGACGTTCTTTCCTTTTCCAAGGTAGTCAATAAATCCTAAATACTAACGCCATAATTTGGCCAGTCATCTTTTGAGTTTTTCCACGCTTTGGAGCGGTTTCAATGTTATGCAGTCCACTCGGATGACTGTCAGTTGAACTTCGGAGTAAAGTGTTGAAGCCATGTTTCCTTTATTGTCAAAAACTCGGTTTATTATGCGTGAATATCTCCAAACACGTTCTGTTGATATAGCTTCTCATTTGACCTGTTAATCTCCGTAGAAATTGTTCAAAGCAACGCATTATAGCATTTACTTCTTGAAAACAAAAATTGAACGTGTGAAGGATGAAGGATAAAGTCATGAAACCCAAGTAAGCTTCTATCATCAGCGCACCAGGAACAAATGAAATTCTTAATAAGTTATGTCTAGCACCAATATGAGCGATGAATTCTCAGAGTTTAGGCTTATAATTGGAAACTAGCTGGAGAAAAGTCCGCAAACATATTTTTGTAGGCAGAAATAAAGTATTTCTGTAGACTCTCAAAACAAATGGCTGGCTGAAGAAAAGCTTACAAATAGCTATAAAAAGAATATACACCAGTAGTCTCCCCTGTGGAGTATAAACTGAGCCAAACACGAAAGCAGCAAATTATAACAAAAGGAAGCTTTGGAATTATTTACCAATTCGCTCTATTTTGAATTGTAATTTACTTTTATTCACATGATAACTTACAAAATTTCGAAAGTCTCTTTAGAAAGTGCTGCTTCCTTCCTCCACTTCAGAGCTACTTGCCAGTAAATCATTATAACACAAATGATGTTGTTGGTAAAAGCAAATAAACACTTGTGACGCATGAGTTGAGAGCATTAATACAATTACTAGCCAACAAAGTAAGCTTTTCAATAATTTATAGGCTTACAATTTAGTAGTGAATATACAAATAATATAAACAAGTATATACAGGAATATAAGTATAAGAAAATCGTTATGCAAGTATACGAAGCCTACTTGTAATGACTGCTTCAATTGGCTTGTATAGGTCATATGTATGTCAAAGGCATTTGCGCCTGCAAATATGCTTCACACTTAAGCGCTCGTGTGTGTCTAGCTGTCAGTACTACATGGCGTATACGTAATTAATGCGAAATTTTACAACATATCGCACAGCGTGAACATTTGAACTAGCATTCAATTGGTAATTATGGCTACAATCTCAGGCAGTAAGCAAGCAGATGCTTGTGTGTTCGTGGCCAATATTCATAGAAGCTTTCACAACACTTTTAAATCAAATATTAACCAATGTATGCACTCGACACTCAATCATATACAAAGCATATCTGCAATATTAGTTGATGAGTCGGTTGCCTTGCGGTTAATTAATGTAAATGCATTTGCCTAGCAACACTGCTCATTAAAATTCTGTCAAATAAAACATTACAGCAGCCATGTAATTAATATGCAAATATAACTACAGTAATATTTATGTTTCTGCTACATTTGGTCGACGTAAATTGTGTGGTATCATATTCTAGTATATTCAAATTCATGCTTATGACAGACAGTAACAACACTTGCTATTAGCTGTCAGAGCATTGCAGCTGCTTTTGTTGAAGTTTGCGGAGTTCTCAATATGGAATTATTCATTTTGTGTTGTGTGATTTCAACCACATTTTTGAACGGCTTGAGTGTATCAAATTATAAGAGACAGAATTTCCTTGCTTTCATTTACCTGTACTCAAGTAACTGACGTTTTTGCAGTGTGTGTGACAAGGATTGTACATGAATGAGCTGCTTGCCAAGCACACACAAGCTATAGTCGTCATTCAACCATTATATACGCTTTATTATGCACCATTCGAGTTCGTCTATTAGCAAAACTCAGCTATCTACACTATAAATAAGTCGTTTAGTGTAATTCAGGTCATAAAAATACCCATAGAGCTACTCACAGTTGCCTACATATAGCCTACAATAGCACTCCGTCAGCTTTTAACTTTTTCACTGCACAAATTTAATTAAGTGCCTTTGAGGTTTTTTTGCATACATATATATACACGCAGCTTAAATGACAAAAAGCCTCTACATAGCCACAGCATACAAATCTATTACGCAGGCAACACAAGCATATGCAAACATATGTCATTGGTCACAACCGTAGAAAGAAGGGTAACGCAGCAGGTGGTCGGCCAGCATTGAGAGCTTTTGTTTTTTAATTTCCCAATTCCTTTTTATGTGTATATGTGTTAAACAAAAGCTAAAACGAATAAAAAATAATAATAATTTCTACGCAAGACCCTCAACAATCCTTATGTTATGTTTTTTTTTTCATTTATATTTGCTTATGCAAATATCCATACTTAAACAAGTGAGAGCTTGGCAATGCTGCGGCCAAAACAAATGCCATAAGTTAATTACAAATTGTGTTCACTCGCCCCTTTTTGGCGCCCATGTAATGAAGCTATTCATTCATAAATTTTGTTATTTTGTTTTTTTTTTTGGTTAGTTAAGTCTTTAAAATGTCAGTTAAAAAATGTTTTAAGTTTTAATCCGCTTTTGGTGCTGGCTCATTAAAATGTTCGTTTGAGTCACCTGAATATTTTCCCGGCAAGCATATGTTAATTCAGTTAATGCAAAGGCATTAAATAAATATTTCATATTATACCTTTGCCCGTTTTGTCCTACCCTTTTGTCCGCAAGCTGTTTTGACCGTTACTGTTGGACAGTTATTATATACCATATAAACGAATGAAGTCATAAGGCAAAAGTTATAGCTGCGGATGGCAGAGTGGGTACTTGAGTGTGTGCGCTACCTTTCAAGTTGATTTTTTTTTTTGCTGACTCACGCTTAGTGTTAGATTTAGCTCTAAAAGATTTATATGTTGCGCTGTTTATTTTCAGTTTAAACTTTACCTCCATCATTTTCTCATATTATATACATATATATTTTGTAGTCTAAAAAGTCTTTTCGCCTAATCAAACTGCAACCTATTTTTTTATATTTATAATGAACCCAATATGTACCATTTTGGTCGACCACTTTTTGTCATTTTTCTACTAGAGACATTCCATCTTCTTGCCAGTCAAGCTCTCCCCGTTTTAGCCGAGTGATCGAAGATGTGTGTGGTTTAGCTTTGTCCTGATATAAGACAAAACCCTTTCTGCTGCTCAGTTCTGGCCGTTTTTTCGATTGCTTGCTGCAGTCACATCAGTTGTTGACAGTGAAATGTCGAATCAATCATTCGACCAGTCTGGAGCGGCACATAGTGGATGATTCCTATTCAATCCCGCCAAAAACTCAGCATAACCTTTCGAGGCGTCAATCCTAGCTTTGCGACCATTCGTTGAGCTTCAATTCGCTTGGACCATGATCTTTTGAATAGCGTTGCCAACATAATTTTAATGGAAACATAGTTAGACAGCGCGCTTATAAAACAAAGCTGCCGAAAAAAGGAAGTCATTGCACAACTGCTTTCTGGTAGAATTGCCAACTATTTATATATTAACATTAAGCACATGACTTATATATTAACATTAAGCACATGACCAACAACAAATGCCACGAGAATCAATTGCAAAGCTTTATTGCGACTTTAAAAACACATAACATGTACGTATGTGCAGTTGGCAAGCAGTATTTGGCTTGACTTGTGCTTATTTACCAAGTTGAAAATCACTCAGTCTAAAAGTCATCACGCTCGCCTGCCAAACAGTCATATTTGCATTTGTACACATACAAATGCACACAGCGAACGCATAAACAAAACGGTGAGTACTAAGTAAACACTATTGGGAAAACTAATAAATAAATCAAATTGTGTGTGCTCCAGAGGTGAAATCATTGCTTCTAATCTCCGAACTGAATTATATGTACCGTAGCAAAAATTTGCATTTTTCTTTCACTGCTATTGAATGATTTGAAATATTCAAATTCGTGTTGGGAGCAAATGTAAACATATTTTTGTAAACGGCAGCAGTCAACATTAATATGCAAATACAGCAGCACCGACGTGTGCTAAAATTGTGCCTTCAAAAATTGTTGCCAGCAAGCAAAAGCATGAAGTAAAAAATAAACAAAAAAACAAAAAATTAAAAAATAAAAAAGAAATACTGCTCATGACATACGAAATAATTGAAAACAGTAAGTGTCGGTTGAAGTAAAAAAAAAAAACAAAAAGAAGACACACAATTTAAATATCGCACTGTCTCTCCCGCTTCATATCCTCACCCAAATACGAGTACTCGTATACTAGCTGCTGGCGCAACACAATTCGGACGGAGATTTTAATTTTAGATGCCAATACATCACAAGCCGACCGACCGACAAAAGAACCAAACGAATGGTGTGGCACTAAATTGAAAAACCCGCACTGTCATGTGCACATATAAACGTTTGCTTGTTTATGTTTGTGCGCCAGCAAACAGAGTATGCAGCACAATGCAAATGCAAGCGAAATGTAAATGCAGCAACAGCAGGAGTCAAAATTAATTTACAATCGAAATATTTACGGCATATTGTCATTTTATTACACAGCAAATACTAAAATAACAGAAAATATTTTAAATAAATATATTTTATTTATTTTCCTTTTATTTAAATGATAGTTGTAATGAAAACTATAAATGTGTCAGCCAGGAAATAGAATCAGCACACTTGCTGCACCAAAGGCAAATGAAAAATGTCGATTTAGGAACACATGCAAAACAGAAAAACTATAATTTCGGCTGCACTAAAGTTATATAACCTACACAGGTGCATTTTTCATGGCATTTAAAGCTAGGAAATGAACTTTTTATTGATTGTGAAGGGTCATTTTGTATGGCAGCTATATTTTATATTGAGCCGATCTGAATAATTCGCTTGGAGTTTGTAGTAATATTTTAGAGAATAATGTGTGAGAAATTTCGTGAGGATATTTTAATAAGAACAAAAGTTTTCTATACAAAGCTTTAATATCGATCAGTCAGATTGTATGGCAGCTATATATTGTAGTGATCCGATCTCAATGATTTGGTAGCAGAATATACCGTTATCTTGGAGCATAACACATGTGAAATACGAAGCAGATATCTTGTCGAATAAAAAGGTTTTCCATACAAGTAATTGTTTCTGATCGTACAGTTTGTATGGCAGCTATATGCAATAGTGATCCGATCTGAAACATTTCTTCGCATATTGTAGCTTTGTTTCCGGAAGTAATCTGTGCGAAATCTCAGGATGACATTTTGTCAAATATAAAAGTTTTCCATACAAGGACTACATTTTAATTGCTCAATTTGTATGGCAGCTATATGTTATAGTAGCTCGATATCGGTCGTACCAGCAAATAAGCAGCTTCTTAGAGAGCAAAGAACGTGTGCAAAATTTCAGTTCAATATCTGCTATATTTTTTAACTAAATTATATAATAAGATTTCTCATACTTTTCTCCAGGCGACAGTTGATTAACGTCGGTTTCAGATCGTAGTCTCCTTAACAACACATACACATACATAATTTTAAGTGCACAATTAATATACCTAGTTACATAAATGTTCAGGTACATGCCGAAAGGTCTGACGTGCCACATATGTAAGTAACCATGCCACTTAAGTAGCGCTGCAGGCCATGTGAGATGTTCGCAAGATGTTTGTACTTTCTTTGTCCACATTTGTTTACTACATATCACTATGATGGAAAAAAATTATCATATTTCTTCATTTTAAATACAGTTAGTTGTCGAAATTTCGTGATAGAAAAAATTAGAAGAATTAAAGAATATTGTAAAATTTTAAATAATCCAATAGAGTCAAGCAAACAAGTATTTTCTATCGAGATTTGTCGTTGAAAGTCTTAACATTAACCTAAAGTCACAGTAGAGCCATGCAGCTAATCATATTATTTGAATGAACTAAATATTATTAAATATATTTAAATATTTGGTAAGTCCGTTAACATTTTCTGTCAATTAATCATTTTCTATCCGTTATTATTTTACCAACACTTCAATCTATCAACCGATACCAGCTGAAATGAAATGAATTCCGTTGAATCACCTTTCCAAACGCTCTGCATATAACGAACTTAAATTATAATATCTTTATCATACCTTTGCATTTCCTCGAATTTCCATCCATTTTCGCAAAAATTCCGAGCAATAAATATTTGAGTGGCTGCAACAAATAACTCAATAAGATTTGAGCGCATTTATTATTCATCAGTCAGTCCTGAATGTTCAGTAACAACTTTACAAATATTTTATATTTATGCCAAGTAAAATTCGCTGATGACATTAAATATATAATATTATTAAAATAAAGTAAATATTGGAAAATCGGCAATAAAGATTTGACACAATTAAAAAAAAGCTGTGCAAAATCTGTGTGCTTAAAAAGCAGTGGGATCGCTAGAATGACACGTAAAACAAAATTTCAGCGTGTTATTACCATGTAATATCCAATAAATTTATTGTGTTCAGAAAGCTTATATTTTTGTTGTCACTGCTAATATACTCGTATATGTATGTATATTTATAGGAAATGTGTTTATACCCTGAACCGGGTAGAAGGCCGAAAAAGCAAATTTTCCTGAACTTTTTCTCAGAAAACTTTTGAAATTATTTATCCAAAAATTTATAAACATGTTATTATATTTCTTTACTATATTTGAGCACTTATTATTAGAAAAATATTTATTTGGAAAGGAACTGCAGCTGATCTCCGGAAGCTTTTTTCAAAACAGACTTTTGTGGTGACAACAATATCTCTGAACCGGATCCTTTGAAATTAAAAAAACCAAACAGATTTCGTTAAAGTAATGTCGCATCTAGTAAACAATCGAAATAATAAGCAAAATATTTTATTTTTTGACAAAATGGCGGTTTCCGCAAAAAAAATCGATTTTTGACTAAAATTTCGAACCTTAATTGTTTATAAAAAAAAATATTTATCGGTGAGAAAAGAATTTCGATTAATTCTAAAAAATGTATTTGAGAAGCTATTGTTGAAATTTGATACAAACACTACTGATCACCGTTTTCTGAAGCACCACTTTGCTAAAAACCCGCTTAAAGTTTGGCCTTGTACTTCCAAGTACTCGGAAACACCTCTTCAAATTTGTGTGTAACTTCGAAAATATTTTCCGGAACAATATGAAATTTTCTGAGAGTATTCTTACACATAAATAAATTTAAAAAAAAATAAGAAAAAGATCGACTGCTTGAAAATTCTAAGTGTATATACATATGTAACTCCTTAAGGGGCTATACCAATGTGACGCATGAAGAATTAAGCGATTTTCGTGAATTTTTTTAAGAGAAAGTACACTATTGAATATTTCGAACTTCTTTGAAAGTAATAAGGTATATCTTCAGCTATATTTTAAGGTTTTTTTTTACAAAAATGTTAAAAAATAACGGAGTTATGGGCTCTCTTCGGAGGTGCCAAAAAAACGTGCTCCAACTGCTGGCATGATTCCGGCCGAATGAGTAGCTCAAACAAAAAAAATTTAGAAGTTTATTAACCCTAAAAATATTTCCTATACAGTGAACTACGATCTTTGAATAATATGAAAAATTAAGAAAATGGCGTAATTTTGAAAAAAAAAAAATCGTTTTTTTTTTCGAAAAAATTTTCGTTTTTTTAATGCCAAATTGACAATTTTCAACCAATCAAATTGATCGTAGCCTATTGTATAGCAAATATATTCAGCTATGCCCAGTTTTAATTTGAAGTCGATCGGTCAATTTCGGTCGTTTCGAGAAAAAACGCGTTTAGAGTTTCATATATAATATATAATATGTTTGCACCTCTGAGCGATCGCTGTTTAGAACGCTGTCATTCAAAAACTATACAAGATACGACCTTGCCGATTTCACAGAATATTTTTGAATATATAAACTATCGAAAAAGCAAAAAAAAAATGTATTTTGAAAGTGTCACACTGGTATAGCCCCTTAAGATTGCCACGATGTTTGTAACACTCAAAAGGGGAGGCCTTTAGTTTTTGAGATATCGAGCTGAAATTTTGCTCTTAAAGAGGCTGCCCATTTGTTGAAACCGCTGATATCGTACTACTTTTGCGTATACCTGCCATACAAACTGTCCGATCAAACTTCAGCCATTGTATGAAAAACTTTTTTATTTGACAAGGTATCTTCATCAAATTTAGCACAAATTATAAGATAATGCAGCGCCACAAACTCCGAAGAAATTGTTCGGATAGGACAATTATAGCATATAGCTCTCATACAAATTGAAAAGTCAAACTCAAGCCCTTCTATCGAAAACTTGCTAATTTTGTGAGTTAGTTTTATAAAATTTGGCATATATTATTGTCCAAGACAACAGTGTTATTTCTATAACTTCATATTATATTAACTGTATCATTTAGCTGTCATACAAACCGAGCGCTCAAGCTTAAGCCCTTGCATAAACACTTCATAATTAATGAAGGCTATTCTAGCTTCGTTGCAATTGAAATTAATGTGCTTCTCTTGTTATTTTTTTAATATTTAACCTTAAACTTGTAGGCGCATATTTTTTTTTTTTTTTGTAATAAAAGTGAAAGCTAAGACAAACTTATTTGTGAGCCATTTATAGTAAACAATAACAGTGTTTGACAGCGCAGATTTTAAATATTAACTAAAACCGAAATATTTTCCCAACGACCTTCAGTCTCACCGTATCACACATTTTACAACAGGCAATCATAAATTTTAGTAAGCTCCGTCATTTGTGTACATGTGTGTGAGTGATTTTGAATATTTAAATATTTTTAGTGTGCGCTTCAGCATTTCTCTGTCCTATTTATGCCAGCATTTTGCTTTCACTCATTTATTTAATTTACTCTTGACACAGTTATTTACTCAAATGAAAATAAACACACACTTTTGCAGCATTTATGCAGTTTATTCTGTGCTTTATGTGATATTTTTTTTTTTCTTTTGCGCTTCTGAAACTGAAATCGGATTTCGATTTGCATTCGTAGCAAAAGTTTTAATCATAAAGCTGCTACCTGCCTCTAATAACCGTTACACATGGAAATACATACATAACAGAGAGTGTACTTTTCACTAGAAAGCAGTATTCGGATATATACCCGGTGTGCTATTGGACTATTTGAAATTTATGATTAAATTTAATGGATTTTAACAAGTGTGGCATCCGTTTGTGTTACAGAGCGCAAGTAAAGCTTTGGTTTAGAATTTGCATTCGATAGAAGCGACTGTAGGAACATGATGGGAAGTTAACTAAAATAACTGGTTACTGTTTGTTGACGACACACGCCCGCAGGATGGGGCTGACAGATCGAGAAGACTGCAGAAAATCTCTAAAGTAAGGCACCAGGGAAACAGTGGAGCATCTCTAGTGCACTTGTCCTGCATTGGTATGACTACGCTGTAAGTATATGGGATCCCCACTGTACGATACCTCCCTCCTCCCTAGGCAGCAAAATCTGATAAAACTCGCGTCAGGCGCAGACATTCTGAAAGATGACTACTTTTCTTGGACTCTCTGGTATCGCCAAAGACCAAAACTTAAGTATAAGTGTGAAAAGTTTAATCTTTAATTTCTCTCCTCTGTGCGCACATAACAATCATAACTTGTGGTTTATTAAACAAGCAACCGTTTTTCATTATTACTAAGCTCGCCTCTAAAACATTTTTGGAATACTCGTACATATATTGTATATATCTGCAAACTCTACGCATACTTATTACACTCATTAACGCACACGGCTGCATGCCAGTCGAGCGCACACGTAGTGGCAATAATTTTAAATTACGCATACATGCATAAGCTAGCTATGCCTATAAAACACCTTTGTCAAGTGCTAGGCCGAGCTCCGCCCTTCACTTGTGGTGCGTTCGAACAAATTTACGCCGCCTTCGAGTGGTTGATGGATTTGTTAAGAAATTTTTCATAGCAGACATAAGCGAAGAAGTAAAGCATGGGGAAGAACTTACTTTACTGGTATCGAAAAACTTGTATTGATGGTGGGAAGATTGATTAAGTGTACCCCCATTCTTATATATTGCTTACCAATCATATATTTTCATATGAAATTCCTGGCGTATTTCAAATATAAAAACAGATTCTCGCGAAATATCCTAATTAACAAAAAGACTTTGCGTAGAAACCAAATCAGCTGTTTTTCTCCTAAATGCAAGGTTCGTTAAACTCCTTCAAAAGCAACTCAACAGTAGTAGAGTTTTCATAAATTTAAATGCCCTCAGCGCCTTATGTCTGGAAGTTTGTGTGAAAACTATTATACTTAGTTTATTTGAGCCACAAAGTGTTAATAAAACTAATGCCCCAGTCACGTCGTAGCGTTGTATACGCTCGTGCATACATTGTTGTGCTGGTGCACCGTGGCGTATGAGTTATGTCAGGTACACAATTAAAGTGAATTCCTTTGCCTTTCCATTTGCTCTAATAGTGTAGATAATAATAAAGACACCAACCGCATTACTTTCATTTTCACTTTCATGCCAACACACATGACATGTCTGAATAGACATACCGGAATGTACAAAGACATTACCGCACATACACACACACACAGAGCTATGCTTTTGTAGTTATGTAGATGTGCACATATGTGAGTATGTGTCAGGTATTTGGACATCATTTCATAGGACACTATTTTGTTCATGGACCCACGTTTGCTTATGCATCTACATATTGACTGCAAAGTATGTGCCAGTCATGTGCACTAAAGGAGAATAAAGAGAAAAAGGACAACCGCAAAAAGCTATAAACATTTCATGACCACACACAGACTGCTGAATGGTAGTTGTGCTATCATCTGATGCTATGTGGCTTTATTGCTAAACTTATATGTGTTAGATAGTTGTGTGTGTGTACATACTCATATGTATATGTCTCCTTATGTTTTTGTGTATTGCCTAGTGAGTTCTTTAGTGTAATACGGAGGTGCTGTGTTTATTGCTTAGTGTTGTAGCTAAATGCTTGCAATTTCTCCACTTATACCTCTGTATGCCATACAAACAAATACCAATGAAGCGGTAAAATAACTTTGATTGTGTTTGAGTGCGGCTTATTTTCTTCTTAGTTATACGCTTTCAGACGTGTGTGCATGGATTTTACGGATGTATATATACTTTCGTAATTTTCGGTTGCTACAAAGTTGGTATGGCACTCGAAACTCTTAATTTCAGTCGATATGTAGATATGTATGTCATTATATGCTGTCATACAAATAATAAGGGAAAATATTTATTTTATTGTCTTAGAAACGTCGATAATTTGGCACCCAGCTTAATTTTCAATAAAATCAAATTAATATATAAATTTCTAAAAACTTACTTAAGTGAATTTAAAAAAAAAAAAAATTTTTGGAAATATAATATATCGAATCTATATAATTTTGAGTTTTAAAATGCTCTAAAAACGTTAAAATGATACAAAAAACACTTTCGAAGATATGGCAGTTTTATAAGATTGTGAAATTCTTTAACTTAGTGTAATCTCACAAAGCTTTAAACACGGAAAAGAAGAGAAGAAACTACTAGACTTGAAACTTTTATTCGTCATTCTAGACTATATTTCTCAGATAATGACCGAAGATTTAACATTTTTTTTACATTTTTGATTTTAAAAGCCACTTTCATGTACAATTATTTAAACAAAAAAACGATTGTCAAAAGTTTAAATTTTGACAAGTACTTTCATCACTACTTTAATACGTTGATAGTAAAACTATTTTTTTTTTAATATTAAAAAAAAAATTTTTTTTGTCAAAACTCAAAATTTTGTCGAGTCCTTTCATCACTACTTTTATACGTCGATAGTAAAAATAATTTATTTTGTATCGTAAATGCAAAATAAAGTTAGGTATAAAAATATTAATCATCGCTATACAACTTTTTTTTCATACGTTCTTCTGGAGATCTGCTTTGGAATCAAGGGAATTAAAAATATTTCAAAATAAATCGTCGATTTTTAAGTAAATAAAATTTTCTAAAAATACGTTATATTAATTTATTTATTAAATAAATTGGCTCTTCAAAAAAATTAACATAGAAATAACCCCTTACTTGTATTGACTTCGTACGACATGGCGTATGATCACTATCTCATATATCTCATATTATTTTACAATTCATATTTACCATTTCTACACTCTCAATAAAAACGTATATGACAAAGGAAAAACGTTTTTTCGTGCCACATGCGCCTATGTTGTTTCTTCTTACAAAACTTTGAAGCCATATGGAATATTTGCAATATCAAACTTAGAGCAAGTTTTTTTTAATATAAACGTACTTAAAACTTTCTACATATGTATATAAAAAAATAAATTTCATTTTTAAATTTTTTTCACACAATTTACATATATGCATAAAATGTGATATTGCTTAAGTAATACCGTATTATAAGCTCTTAGCTCGACATGGCGTATGAGTAACAATGCATTTGTCTAGTATGGCAGCTGGCGTTGCAAACTACGCAAATTTATCATCATTATTCTTCGTTCTAACTGCACTACTTATTTATAGTGTAATCCTTAAACATTTTTAGTCCTTTAGTCTTATTTATTCCCACTTTCTTGGCGAAAACTTGCCGCATTTTAAATCCTCTTCAACAATAATATAATGCAAAACCCAACAGCCTGTTAAAGTTTCTTCATAGCCAGTTTGAAATTCACTTTGCAGCCGTGCCTACTTTCAATTCGAAAACTTTGCCGCTACTTACTGCTAATTTACCAACTGATGCACTTTTAATAGATACTTTCGTTGTGCTGGCAAACTTTGCATTTGGCATTAGAATGGCGTAGCAGAAAAATAGCGAAGTGCGATTACGCCAACTTCAAGAAAACTAACTACGAAGCCTGTTAGTAGAGCATATTACTCCACTTTGCTTAAAGTACAAGTTTTGTCCAAGTGATGCTCACATATACATACATATATGTTTATATAACTGACATACCACATACATACATATATACCGACATTAGAAAGAGAGAAAGAGCGAAATTATAAAGGAATTACAAAAAACTGCACTCAATTCTTTGCAAGCGGACCATCTGTCTGTCTTAGTATAAAAATAAATCTCAGGAAATTCCACAAAACATGAAAGAACAATGAAATAGGCAACAAATTGCTAAGACCGTTATGATATTAGTGCCACACATTTACAGAGTCGCTTATTCCTCAACGAAATGCTGCCGACAAATTTGCCACATTCATACTGATATTCATAATATGCAAATACGCTAAGAACTTTCGTATACTTTCACTCGTTTGCTGCGCTTTCCGCTCTTACTTTTCATATTTTCCATTTATCTCCATTGTTTTCGTTCGCCAAAGGCCACAGTAATGACGTGTACGACCCTCATCATTTGCTCATCACTTACCTTGATTACATAGTCCGGCGGCACATGCAATCTGCCACAAACTTTTCCACACCAACCGCGCAACAATAAAGCAATTTAAATCGTAAATTTAGTCACTCAACTTAAGTGATTGTGCTCAGCAAGCTATGAATGCAGGCTGGCTCATTTGTACGGCTGACTCAAGGTTGACTTGTTGGTAGATTACTGCAATATTTACACCCACACGCAAATAAATTATATCGGCGCGTAAAGTGAGCAAAAAGTGAGCGAGAAAAAGTTCAGTTTTCAAGTACCGCTTGAATATTGAAAGAAGATTTTCAGTTCAGATCGCCATACGAAACTTATTACTGATGGTTACATAGGTGCAACCGAAGTTTACACTTTTCCTTATTCATTTCTGCTTTTTATTAAATTTTGAACCGGTTTCTACTAATAGACTCTTGCTAAAGTTGAACGAACTGCTATTTGCTAGACAGAGATAGCGATAAAAAATTATAAACATTAGATGTTTCTGGAATTTCACCAATGCATATGTGAGTGTTCTCATTGTCACAATAAACATTTCAAAATTCAGAGATTTAAACATTATGTTTATTTACACAAAATTCATAAAGTCTTTTCGAAAAACGCCAAGCATTGAATTTTTAAAAATTTATTTGTACACCATGAACCATATAAATAATGCCTGTCGCCTTCCGCTGATCAGATTTTTTACCAAACACATAATAACATACAAGCGTCGCAAAATAGGCAACGTTGTTCGCATTCATTAGTGTTTTTCAAGCATATTCACCTCACGCTTTCAGGTGCATGCTATTATACCATACATATGTAAATACTTGTATGTGGTCAACTACATACCACATTTTTGCAACAAGTTCCAGGAAGTTATACGAAATGCGCCTTTATTGAAGGTAAACCGACGAGCTTTCACCGCTAATGCTTTTAAAATTTAAATGGCTGCCGTTCGCCTTGGAATTTTTCGACCAAAACTCGCAAAGCCACACACATTCAAGCAAGCAAAACGCACCGCTGCTGCATGCCCATAAATCGTGCTAAGGGCAGCTCCCACGCAATGCTTCTCGCTCTCTCTCGCTTCGTTCTGCCACAGAAACGTATCTGCGTTGTTGTTGGCCTTTCTTCGCTTTATTGATGCCTACGAATGCTTTCAAATCTTTTGAACTTTTGTTGGTTTTCTTTAAAGCTTAATGCTTCTTTTTTGTTTTTACTTTTCCGCTTTTCATTTCGAGCCATTTGTTTTTTGGGCTTTTGTATTTGTCTGCCGCTATGCAGCGCAAAAGCTTATCATTGTTAAGATGGCGCTGCCTTGCCTTGCTTAAAATTTTGCACCAAGGTATTTGCGGCTTACTTTTATTCCTTTGTAACTTTGCATAATAATTTTTGTCTGTACTTTATCGCAGTTCGCACATTTTTGCTGTTCATTGGTAGAGACAGAGCAAGGTGCTGTATGGCGAGAGCCCAGTTGAGATTTGGTAGTTGATGGAAACGTATGAAAAATTGCACAGGAAGCCGATATACACACACAGGTGCATGTTTCTTACTAACGCTTACGTTTTGGGCGAAACACTGCACGTTGATGGCATGGTTGTATGTGGCTGCAGTGCTTAAGCACGTCTTGTGAGGCTTTTTACTTGTCTACACTTGCGGTCGTTTCTCATTGTTTTATCGTAAAATTTCAAGGACTTGTTAGTGGCACATGAAGATCTACTTCACATTGAGTGATTGCTTTGTGCGGAAAGACTCATTTATAAGTGTGTGTATATGTAGTTAAGTGTCAGTCGCAATATGCGCAAACAGCTTGAGCTGTGCAGACTGAAGTGCAAATTTTACACATTTAAAGATTTCTCTCGAAGATTTTTTCTCTAATAAATATTTTTTTTTTTGTAGCATAAAGTATCAACTATTCACAAAAATTATTACTCAAATTAAGTGTTGTTAATTAAACAGAGAGGAAAGCAAAATAAGTAAATAAAATCTGAAAATATTGATTTAAATAAGTTTGAAAGTTTATATTACTTAGAAGGATTTATGGAGTTTCCGAAATAATGCAGGCATTTGGAAATTTGTTATTGAAAATTTCTTTTCAAAAACATTGAGCCTGCCAACGTTGAACAGACACAAAGTTAAACTTACATTTTTACACCCTAAACAGTATACTCGTATTTTAGGTTCGCCTCGAAGTTTTTGGCGTCCAGCAGGAGAGGCTAGAGATTCTGATATGGAAAATTTTTTTATTTGACGAGATATCTTTATGAGATTTGGTACAGATTAATTTTAAAAGTAAGGCTACAAACTTTGGAAATTTAGTTCAGTTTGTACCACTATAGCATATATCTTCCATACAAACTAAACTATCAAAATGAAGTCCTTATATGGAAAACTTTTTTATTTGACGAGATATCTTTATGAGATTTGGCACAGCTTATTTACAAAAGCAAGACTATTACATATGAAGAAATGTTTTAGATCATATAACTATAACATATAGCTGTCATACAAAGTGAACGATCAAAATGAAATCCTTATATGGAAAAATTTTTTATTTGACTAGGTACTTTCATGAGATTTGTCACAAATTATTCTCAAAACAAAGGCTACCATCTGCGAAGAAATTTTTTAGAACGGATCACTATAGCCTATAGCTGCCATACAAACTGAACTATCAAAATGAAGTCCTTATATGGAAAACTTTTTTAATTGACAAGATATCTTTATGAGATTTTGCTCAGGTTATTTTCCAAAGCAGGGCTACAATATACGAAAAAAAATTTTAGATCGGATTACTATAGCATATAGTTGTCATACAAAGTGAAGGAACGTAATGAAATGCTCTTGTGAAAAATTGTTTTATTTGACGAGATATCTGCACAAAATTTATCTTGGAGTATTGTTTAAGGCAATAATGCAATATTGGAAAAAAATTCATACCAGTCATAGTCAGATTTCTGCATGGAACTCATTTACTTATAAAAGTTATTCTATTTTCGCAGCTCCTTACAACTTTTTTCATGTTTCAAAGTCAATGGATGAAAAGTGGTCTTTATAACATTTGTATTTACGGGAAAAAATTTTTCGAAACTGCAAATTGAGTGCTTTCCTATGTAACTGATACATTATGTGCGCTTAAACAGCTGATTTTGGCAGAAATAAACAATAATATTCGCGAAATAATCTATTTTGAATACAAAAATATGCCAGCGATTTTAAAACATTCCTACACGCCGAAGCAATTCACTCAGAAAACTTTTTCAGAGCAGCCCGTTTCACAAAAAGCGCTCTCCCTACCACACTCTACTACGTTTTCTTTTGCTCACTACTCAAAGCAATTGCTGCTCTTCATGTTATTTGCACACCCCTTAGACGACGTATGTAAACACTGATTATCAGCCGTCG
Organism: Bactrocera dorsalis; assembly: GCF_023373825.1. Classification (NCBI taxonomy): domain Eukaryota; kingdom Metazoa; phylum Arthropoda; class Insecta; order Diptera; family Tephritidae; genus Bactrocera; species Bactrocera dorsalis. Next base: position 97,176,401 of record NC_064304.1, on the reverse strand, counting down.
ATAACTTCATAATTAAAAACTTTTCATTCCGCTTTGTCGCATCTTTATCGCAGTTCGTCTGCCATTAGTGGCGGCGTGAGAGACAGCGAGGCGTGTCAATGGCGCTGTATATTTGCTCGACGCCGTCAATTCAAACACCAACACATACCCACGCACATCGACCCACACAGACACGCACAAAAACCCACAAAAAAACACACACAACACAAACACAAGCCCACACTCAGCGCTTTCAAAGTCAGCGACGAGCATTAACCTTAGCTGCAGTGAGAATGAGGCCAACAGCGTGTGCTGAAAAGCAGGGTAGCAGACGTAGCCAGCAACAAGAACAACAACAACATTTTATTTCTTTACGGCAGGTGGCCAAAATCTAACAGCATCAGTCATTGCAGACAGTCTTTATGACTGTGTGTGCGTCAACACAGTACACATTGACCACCTAAGCAGACATATCGTTGTGCTGTCGTTATGTCGTCGGGTTTTACAGTTCGGCAATTTTTTTTTTTTGTGTTGGAACTGTGGTTCGAAATTCAAAATGCTTTTGGTGTTTTACTTTCATCTTTGCTCGCTCCGTTATATGGAAATTGTATTGAGTTAACTGTTATTAAAGCGCGGCGCTTTTAGGTGTGTGTGTGTGTGTGGCAGTTTTACATAAATTTGTACGCACCTACAAGCAGCGCGTGTATATACTGTATGTATGTATTTATATTGGAAATTGCCTGCTAAATATGACAGCGTCTATTGAATATTTACCGAAAATTACGGCAAAAGTTAATTTGCTTAATGTAATGATTTGGAAAATTAATTTAATTATTCACAGCCTACTGCGGCGCCTGGTGACTTGCCAATGCGCGCTCTATATGATGGTATTGGCAAAGTAAGGTGCTGCGGCTTTGTCGACTTTGGAAATGAACTGGCGCTTTTTTGTTCTTATCGTACCGTTACTTACGCATAGTATTAAAAAATAAACAATTAAATTAAATTGAGGTATACAAACGGAATTAATAGTTAATGAATAACATTGTAAATTTTAGTTTTTATTCTCTCTGCCGCGTATCTGATACTAAAAATTTATAAATAGCTGAAATTTTTTCATTTTTTTTTAATTTATCTAAAAAAATGACCATATTACGATTGCTTAATTGTGAGCCATAAGCATATGGTAATGAAAAGTTTAGTTTTTTCCTATCTGTAGCTTTCAACAACGAATCCATAACACTCTTCACAAGTACAAAAGTGTCGATACAATAACTTGATTTTCGTTGCTCATTATGTATGGCCACTATATGTTATAGTGCACCTATCTGAACAATTTATTTGGAGGTTGTAGCTTTGTGCAATAGAACATTCTTCAGTACAACTCAGGAAGATATCTTGTAAATTAAAAGAGTTTTCCATATAAGGACTTCAGTTTGATCGTTCAGTTTATATGACACCTATACCCTATAGAGTTCCGATCTAAAAATATTATCTCGTAGATTTTAGCTTTGCTTTTGGAAATAATCTGCGACAAATATCATGAAGATAGCTTGTCAAATAAAAAAGTGTTCCATACAAGTGTTCTATTTTTATCCTTCAGTTTGTATGGCAGCTATATGCTATAGTGATCCGCTATCAGCGGTTCCAACAAATGAAAAGCTTCTTAAGGAGAAAAATGTGCAAAATTTCAGACCGATATCTCAAAAACTGAGTGACTGGGCTCGTAACGCTGACCATTTATTAATAAATTGGGTAGTCGAAAAAGACTTTTCGTATTTCTAATCAAACTTCAAACTTAATTTTTAATATTTGTAATGAACATTAATTAACCAAACATTAATTAACCATTTTTGTCGACCACTTTTTGCCATTTTCCCGATAGAGACATTATTCCATCAGTGTAGGACTTTTCTGGTTTCTCGGCGAAAAACTGCAACAAGTAATTTTCGCAGGCTTCTCTTGAAGCCAACTTTACTCCATTAAGAGATTTCTGCTTTGACCGAAACAAATAGTAGTCCGATGGTGCAAAGTCAGGGCTATATGGTGGATGCATCAAAACTTCCCAGCTAAGCTCTCCCAGTTTTTGCCGAGTCATCAAAGATATGTGTGGTCTAGCGTTGTGCTGATGGAAGACGAAGCCCTTTCTGTTCATCTCTTCTGTCCGTTTTTTTCGATTGCTTGCTTCAATCTTATCAATTGTCGACAGTAAAATGTAGAATCAATCGTTCGACCAGACTGGAGTAGCTCATAATGGACGATTCATTTTCAATCCCACGAAAAAATAAACTTTCGAGGCGTCAATCCTGACTTTGCGACCATTTGCTGAGCTTCACCACGCTTGGACCTCCTTTCCTTTCCTCTTCTGAGCATACAAATAGCTTGCCTAAAAGTACAGTGTCAGCGAATTTGCCCAAATGCGAATGAAAATGTGTTGCAGTGACTGAAAAAATTACATTTTCTATATATAAAATTAATTCGCAATTCAAAGATTTAAATAAACTGCAAAAAAATATTGATAAATTTTCTAACACATAGTTAATCAAGCGCATCAATGGCTATAAATTTTTAGTATACTTAGGAATACAAATAATTCAATTACTACCCGATTTAATACAAACCATCCAGCTAAAACTCTGAAAATAATTCTATTAATACATATTTACACACACATACGCGCCCCCACACACATTGCATGCTTTGATCTGCGCGCATAAATTTCAATTAAAGAGAACTCAACTCTGCGCACACACACGCACAATGTCAACAACGCAGCATGCTGACATACACAAACACATACTTATGTGCATTTGCAACTGTAGCTTCAATCGAGGAGCACTTTGTACATATTCAATCATCAATATATATTAGATTTAATTTTAATTCGATTTCGAAGGCTTTTAGCTCTGCAAATTGAATGCATCAGCTAGTAAAGTAGCCGCTAAATTGTTGCATGCGAGCGCTAGCAGCGCTGATGTGACGTCGAAGAGCCGCTCACTAACTGAAATACGAGCGACAGGCAATCTAATGCAGGTGTAAGCGTTTAAAAAGCAATGAGTAGAAAATTGGTTATCGAAAGTGTTACTAAAGCGCTCCGTAATTGTTATTAAACAATAACAATTTCAATGACTGATTGAATAAAAGCGCAGGCGATGAGCCACATACCCGTATGAGTCACGTTAAGCTTAAGAAAGCTTTAAATTCACTTTTCTTTGACTTCACCAAATTTGCTGCCATAATTTTTTCTATGTATTCCTTAACTTTTATTGGCATGCTTTTCTCACTTATAATTCCCGTTAACTCTAGCACACATACTTACATTTGCTGTTAGTGCAGACGCTGCTCTTTACTTTTCGCACAAACGCCAAACTTTTGTATGAAAATTACTTTGGAAATTCTTCGGAACACAGCACAAAGTCACTGCAAGCATGAATATTTCAAAAATATTTCCTTTCTTGTCTTTTCACTTCGGCTGGCTCACATTTTGGAGGCAAAACGGTTAATTACGGCATTCTTCATGAAATTGCTCCACATGTCAGAGCGTCAAATTGTCAAGCAACTTAATTGATGTATGCGCAGAGCAGGATATCATTATGTGGGCCGGCAATTTGGAATTTAGAGTATTGCGTTGTTTCGAAGAGAAAAAAAATTACGGACAGCTTAAATTTATATTTCGCTCATTTAAACTGTAGTCTAGTCTAATTTCAGTCAGAAAGTTTTTATAAAATTTTTTGTATAAAAAAAAAAAATTCTAATATATTTTTTAATATAAAAATCTATATAAATTATAACTATATTACGTAAAAATTATTTGAAAAGTAATTTACGAAACCTACTTTAAATTAATGAAAATACAACGATAACAATAAACATTTAATAAGTTCTATTTTTATCTACAAAATAATACTGAAACGGCTGAAAAATATATATTTATTTTTATCTCGAATTTCCAAATATTTTGCATTCCCCAATTAACTTTCACCGCCAAAATTCTAATGGACAAAAATATGCCGCAATTAGTGGAATTTAGAAATTTTTATGCACTTGCCACTGCGTAATCAAATGCAGTTATTTTCCGCTATTCGCGTTTGGCATATCTATGCGCAGTAAACGCACACACACACACACCGACACGAAGTACTCATTTTAACGTATGCAAATAATCTAGTGCAAACGGAGGATAATTACAAATCGAGTAGCATATCCTGATCGAAATTGTCAGCATTGCTGGTAATGTATATGACAGAGTATTGGTTTTAAATTTAGCCAAAACCGAGCATTACTATATAATTAAACTGTAATTAAAATGCGTGAATATTGGATAGTCGAAAAAGTCTTCTCGTATTTCTAGTCAAACTTCGATTTATTATTTTTTTATTTTTTTACTAATAAATAAATATGTACCATTTTGGTCGACCACTTTTTGCCATTTTTCTGCTAGAGACATTATTCCATCAGTGTAATTCGAAATTTACAGAACGGAAGCGAGCGAACCATTGTTGTGCTACACGAACTGATACAGCATAGTCTCCGTAAACTTCACACATTTCATTGGTGGCTTGCGTGGCATTCTTCCATTTTATATACAAAAATTTCAAAATATCGCAATATTCTTCATTATTTTCACTCAATTTTTAACAGCTGTAACTTTTTTCAAATTCCCCGAATTTATTTATTTTTTTTTTATGCAATATACTTAATAAAATTCACAATAAAGTATAAATAAGCACATACATATGTATTGTCTAAAGATGAAGAAAGCAAACTTCAAACCTGTTTTTTTTTTTTGTTTTTATGCAGAAAATATTTTTTTTGTGACATTTTACAAAGAAAGTTTCACTTTCTTTCAATTGTGTAATAGTATAACCATAATGCACCATTAGCAATGATTTTTTACACTAACAATAAACTCACGCCACTACATTAACTGATATTCCTTGTAAAAATACAAGCACACAAATAGACTATATTTTTTTTTACCCAACACGTACCGAACATAATGAAATGGCGACGTCAGCATTGCTTATTCAAACAATTTCCACCACCACTACGACACTTTTGAAGCCTTAGACTTGCCAACTAAAAGAAATTCATAAATTTAATACCGTATTTATAATTTTTTTTTTGCAGAAACAAAAACCTGTTCACCTGATGAGTATTCATGTAAATCCGGCGAGGGTGAATGCATTCCATTAGCATGGATGTGTGATCAGAGCAAAGATTGCTCCGATGGTTCCGATGAGGCTTCATGCAGTAAGCGAAATTTCAAAACCAATCATATGTCAAAATTTTTCGTAAACGTTTAGCGTATCTCAAGTGTACACTTTGTATAGCTGTGGCTCTTTATTTATGAGAGCATTCACTCTTTATGTCGTTTATCGTGGTTTGGCTGTTTTTTTCCTGTATATTTTCAAATACTTTGTTGACTCTTTAACGGTGTTGGTTTTCCATTTTATTCGCTTTACTTTCTGTTGTTTGTATGATTCTTCTGCGTAATATTTTTCACGTTTTCCTTAGATGTAATTTATTTAATTTAATTCGAGTTATTTTTTTTCTTTTCAATGTAAGTAGTTCTGAATAATATTATGTAACTAACTATATCGTTAAGTAGATTTTGGCACACTTGCTCACCCTTTCCAACACTAGATATCATTAAAAATACTATTTTTTGTAGCACTTTTTGTATGTATCTACAGGTTTTGGTTTAAGAAAAGAAATGGAAAAATTGAAAACAATGGAAATGGTCTCATTTCAATTCGAAAGAAAAACTCATATCTCACAACTATAATAACCACCAAGTAAGGAAGCGCTAACTTCTGACGTAATCGTACATTTTATATTCTAGTAACTTGCAAACATAAAAATTGGGTACTTATGCACTGGACAAAATTTGATATCATCACGAAGGGGCGCCAAGGGAAGCACTGTTACGATTTTAACCATATTTGACATATGGCCAAGAGAAGGTGTAGAAAAATAATTTTTCCGAATTTTAATGTCACAGATTGATCTATATTTTCGTTCAAAAAATCGCAATAGGCACTGGTATAGGTTCACGTATTCGACATCTGGAAGCTTGCATTATTTTTGGCCTTTTTTTTAGTAGGGGAAAGCATGGAAAGCCCGAGTGCGGAACTTTAATCCTCTACATAAATCTAACCTACCTCCAAATCAAGACTCTCTTACGAAACAACCAGATAAGATATTACTTCGTGGGAGTGAAAACAAATTTTACTTCTCCTCTATAGCACGGACGGACTGACGCCTGTTCTGCTGTAACTATCTTAATTTAGTCATGAGGAAACTTGCCGCTTCGTGAACAGCTTTCCACTTGTCAGAGGACTGACACATAAATGCAGTAGAATTTTTCACCGTTAAACTTTCGCCCAATACAGTTTCTGACTTTTCCTTTATGTTTATAAACCGAGGACAATGGAAAAACACGTGATCAGAGGCTTTTATGGACTCCGTACACATTGAACAATGTGGACTGACGTCTGCTTGAAATGTAAATAAATATCTTCTAAAGCAGCCATACCCGCTTAATATTTGGGTCAGGTGGAAAATAAGGTTCCCATGTTGTATGGATATCGACGCATGAATGTCTGGTATAAGTCAGTGGGTCCACCGTCCTTTGGTTGAGGTTTGCCAACACTGCTGCCATATAATTACATATGCTTTTCTTTCTGTCCTCTCTTTTTTTTGATTTCTTTAATTGGCGCAGATAGCTCATATAATCTCACAAATTCTTCTCCCTAAATGTCTATGGGCAGCATACTAGCTAGTACTTCAGCTGCTTCACTGGATATATATAGTTTGGAAAGCACTTGTTACTCCTGACGTTGCTTGATGTTTTTTGGTTGTTGCATTCTTAGAACCCCATCATACACGAAATTCCGAAAAAAAGGATCTAATACTGAACCCTGTGGTACTACACTTGAAATAGAGTACACTTGGTGCCTTCAATTGCGTCGTAGATCAGCCTTCTATTTCCAAAATAAGTCATAACAATATTTATGGGGTGCTGAGGGGCACGTATTTCACCTCTGGGCCAAAAATTTTGAAAAAGTGGACGTGGCCCCGCTCTCTAATAAGCTAAATAAACATGTCAAATTTGCCTAGCGCAAATATTAAAAGAACTATACTGCCAGTGAAAATGGATGAAACCGGAAGATAGCCCCGCTCACTCCCCATATAATGCTATTGTTAAAAACTCTTAAAACCGCAATATATCAATAGCCAAATACATACGTCAGAGGCATTAAATTTTATCTCCGGGATGGTATGAAAAACTTTTATGAGAGCCGGTGTGAATATCGGACAATGGGCATGGCGCTGCCCCCTAAATTTAGTACGTGGCATTCTTCTCATATTCCTATTTCACATTGTGAAAATGGGCAAAATCGGACCGCAACCAAGAAATAATTAATATAACGGGATAAAATTTTGCACTAAAAGTTATTTTCAAGTCAATGCCACCTTTTGACCAAAAATTATATGTGGACCCCAGTAGCTACGGGTGCCTTTTGATTGAAAATATCGGTCAATGTGTGAGATATACAATTGAAATTCAGAGGGAATCCTTTAATAATAGTAGTGATTTTGTGTATCGAAAATGACTTCAATCAGGTCGGGAAGTATTGACCCCCACTAGCTCCCATATACTTAATATAAAGATTTTCGAATTTCCGGTACCCATATATCATAAGAGAGCATATTTTACTCACAACAGTAAATTTGCGCCTAAAATAGATAAAATTGGGCGAAAGCTCTCCTATCCCCTATATAACTAATATTAGGATTTTCGTAAATCCAGCTGACTTTACTCTATATGATTGGTAGTTTTATGTAAGGCACCTTAATGAAACCCAGTGAACATTTTTTAGTAATATGTGGCACGATAACAGTTAATAGATAAAATCAGGTCGACACTACCCCAATTCCCATATACACGTTGTAATGATTTTTGTTTTTCTAACAAATCTTGGTTTCCATTTACTATGAATTTCTTTCATTTCTCACTATTTTCAAAAACTGCAGCGCTAGACTTATTACTTAATTATTTCTATGATGAAAAACCTGTAACAAAATTACCTTTCAATTAACACTATTTAATCCATAATACACCCATTTCTTACAAAGTTGTATAAAATCCGCTTTTAACTACTGAAAGCTACCCCACAATTACTAATTACCAGCTAGTTTCACTACTAATAATTAATAGATAGCACTAAGTTTCACGAATCCGCTCATTAATGCGCTTTGTGTCATCCTAATATCCTCATCATGCTACTTGCCTCCACACGCACACCAATACACATTTACATACACACCTGCCATATACTCTTTTTCATGCACTTTCGCTATTTTATATTAACGCTTGCTTAACCTACACATAGACATTGCATGCATTGGTGTTAGTTAGGAAAATCCTCCTTTGTAACAATAATCACCGCAACAAAATTAATTATACTTTGCTAATAGCACATTTTGCTCTATTCTCCTTTCACTCCGCCATTGCTGCGCCAACTGAAATTCACATTCACATTCACCACATTCGCTGGTGTTTGCTGCCGCCTCTGCCGCTGTTGCAGATGAGACCTGCCGCTCCGATGAGTTCACCTGCGGCAATGGACGTTGCATACAGAAACGTTGGGTCTGCGACCAGGACGACGACTGCGGTGATGGCAGCGATGAGCGCGACTGCCCGCCGAAAACATGCAATCCAAATACCGAGTTCACTTGCCGCGATGGCGGTTGTGTCGTCAAACGTTGGGTGTGCGATGGTGAACCGGATTGCGCGGATGGCTCCGATGAGCAGGTAAGTGTAGTGACTATAATATCCTTTTCGTTTTTTTTTTCTTTCTTATTTTTACATTAAAGGGATATACGCTGTGAAGAGCATGCAATTAAAGCTGTAGAGAGAAAGTGCTGCGAAATATTTGTATTATGACGCAATTTTTAAGCACAACTTATGCTAAAACTTAGGTGTACATTCTCAAATAGTAGAAAGAGGATTTAGTTTTAAAAGGCTCCGTTGACATAATGCGTTTTCCGGTGTTGTTCATTATGGTGTAGGGAGCCAAGTTTTCAGATAATGTAACGAACATCCACTGCTCATTGCTCTTATTATTACGTCTCTTAATTTTTTTGTAAAAATCTGGTGTCTACGCGCTGTAGATCCGCACATTAACCAAAATGTGTTCACTGGATTTTATAGAAGTTGTGAAGAGCTTCTCTTGTCTCTCCGTTGTTCAAGCGAGCAATTCCCGAGGCTGATTCGATTTTATCAAAAAATGTCCTAATATTAATTAAGTGCGCGATGATGACTGCTTCACGCCAAATTTGGTACATGAGCTTGTCTCTGAGCTTTTCCTTGCTTTTGTGGCGTGCGTCTTTCTATTGGCCCTCGAGTTAGTTGGATTTGCTCTGTTAAACCGACCTCGCAATATAGTTTTTCACGAAATTTTTTCATGATAAAAATACGCTCGATTGTTGCTTGTCGAGAGGACAATATCGGCCGATACTGCTCCAAAATCACGTTCGATATTCGTACGAAGTTCATCAATCGTCGCTGACTTAATGGCATAGACCATAAACTTGACGTAGCCACACAGGAAATAGCCTAACGGCGTCAAATTGCACGACCCAGCCGGCCAATTGACTGGGCCATTTCGTGAGATAATACGTTCACCAAACTTGGTTTTCAATAATCGATTAAGACATTCGCAGTGTTGCTTGTGGCGCCATCCTGTTGGAACCACATATTGTCCAAGTCCGTATTATCCAATTCGGTCCAAAAATATTCAGTTATCCTAGAGCGGTAGCGATTCCCATTCACAGTAACGTGCCGGTCTCGATCATAACGGAAGAAGTACGTCCAAATGACGCCGCCGGCCCATAAAATGCACCAAACCGTAATTTTTTTGGGATACAGTGGTGGCTTATGGAGTACGCGTAGCCTGACCAATAACACATATTTTGCTTATTGACGAAATTAAGCCAGAAATTAACCTCATCGCTGAAAATGATTTTTCGATGAAAATCCGAATATTTTTCAAGTTGTTACTCAGCCCAATTCACGAATATAGGATGATTCTGGTAGTCGAGCGACTTCCGTTCTTGTGTCAATTTGATCTTGTAAGGATGTAGGGCAAGATCTTTTCGTAAAACTCGCCACAACGACGTCATAGAGATGCCCAACCTTTGGTAACGACATGTGAAAGACTGATTTGGGTTTTATTCAATTGATGCGCTAGCGAGAGCAATATTCTCGACACTATGAGCACCTCTTTGTGTCACTGGCACGGAAACATCTTGTACTGTAAATTTTTCCACTAGACGCTCAATTATTGATCTGACAGGACGATTATGACGACCATAAGTTGGATGTAGTGTTCTTGGGACTACTGACTTTCGGTAGTAAATGATAATAATTTCAACTCGTTGTTGGGTCATATGTCTTTCGATTATGAAATGGCAAACTTTACTGAAGAAAAATGTTAAAATAGCGGAAAAAATATGGCGTCGTTTGCTAACCCTATCGGTCTACTTTTCTGGCGTACCTGTTGAAAAATGTGATATAAAGATTTTCGAATTTCCGGGTGACTTTGTACTCCATATATCGGTCAATATGTGATATTAATAAAATTGAGAGTACGCATTTTTCCTATAACCGTCCATGTATGAGATTAGACTGTATTAAATTGAGTGAAAACTTACCGTAGACCCCATATAACTAACCAGCCTCGTGAGATAAAAGTATTTCTATGGCTTTAATCCTTGCAAGTTGCAAGTTGCAAGAGTATAAAATGTTCGGTTACAACTGAAATTAGCACTTCTTTTTTAATGATTCTCTAAGAAGTTTTTCTATCAACCTGTTCCGAGAAGGACTGCCGGAAATGACGTCATAAGCACCGAGTTCTGAATGCTTTCCTCAGGTCACTCCGATTTTTGTATGTCGAACACCACCAATGACCGCTAAAAATGAAGAAAACGAACTTTTTATACCCTTTTATGCTATAAAAAATGCGACTGTGAATGCTATAATTCCTGCTTAAATTTTTTTCCCAGTTCTAATTCAATTCACCGAAATACCACAAAATGGCGTTTCTTCTTCGAATTCTTGCAATGCAATTAATTTTCACATGTTTTTGCAAACTAACCCCACGAACTAAAATATTTAATACAAACTGAAAAACAAGAAAATTTCTCAAGCGCCTTCAAATGTCACAAAACGGATGCAGAAAGCAAAAACAAAAACAAATTTTATATACAAACATACGCAGTATGTAGTGAAACTTAATTAAGTGTGGATTATACACATATGAATGTGTCTGAGTGTGTGTGTGTGTATGCGGAATGCGAGAGCAGCAATTTGCGCAACAACAACCGCAACATAAAGGCGAGTTCGACAACAAGCATGGCAAATGTTTGCGCGGCAAGTGAACAAGAAAAATGCATTTCTAACTCCACAGAGTCACTCGGCGGCGCACTCGCGGTGCTGCGAGCATTTGTCACTGGCGCTGCGATCGCTATAATCCTTGCCACTTGCAACACAGCATTGACCGGCGCTTCTAACATATACAGCACACATATATGGGTACATAAGTGTGTTCCCGTTAGTTTATCACATCGCTCTGCCACCATTAGTTACAGTTGCTTGCTGTGTAGCAAGCGCAATGTGGTAACCATGAATTTAATCACTATGAAGAATAAAAAAACAGAATCGCATAAAAAAAAAAAAAAAAAATACTAAAAACTGAAAAGAAAAAAAATTAAAAACAGAAATTTAAAAAAGAGGAAAAACTAAAAAAAAGTATTTAAATCCAAGAAACGTAATCACCATATGGCAGTTGAGCATAAAAAATTCTTAAAACCAGCCACTCCATTCGTGTCGTTTACCGCCAGCGCAATTACAACAAAAAAGGTGTTCTCAGTTTGGTTCAGTTTGGTTCCCCTCTCCGTTCGATGCGAAATTTGAATGAGCTTGCCACCTGCCACCAGCAACAGTTTTTTGCAGCCAGCACACGCTTATTCGCATTGTTCCCGTTGCAACGTTTGTTAGTTGTTTTTTTTTGTTGTTATTATTTTTTTTTTTTTGGTTTTTGTTCATTCCTGCTTTCGCCAGCTCTGTCTCTATCTACTAGCTGGATTTTAGACGCTGACATCACCCTTTGGGCGGTTTTTCGCTTTGCACAACGCTTGCATTCTCATTGCGTGTTCGTTAAATTAAATTCTGTGGCAGCAGCATGGAGTGAAAAATACTTTGCTGTTGCAATTTCAATTTACTCACTCACCCACTTCACCTCTCTTGTGGTGCTTTTAGCAATGCTTTTTTCTCTGTTATTTCTAATTACCTTGCTGCTTTTGCACCAAGGGTTGCAAGGGGAAGCTACGTGGAAAGAATTCCTAAAGTTATTATAAATTTCATTGGTGTAATGACAAATACCTGCAAATACTTATGCTGGGTGGTGCAAGGTGATTTAAGTATATACAGTTATGGACATATAAATATCACAAATCCGAATCCAATATTACTTCTAAAATTGTAAACGTAAAGTAGCTGAATAATAAGAATGTGGTAAAGCTCTGCCGAAATTGCTACAGTAATGCATTTCTCTCCAAAAAATGGTGTATAATGCTCTTAATGCATGCGACAAAAAGGTGCCAAGAAAACCAAGACCCCGCAAAACCGATGTTAGTGTTCAGGAACCCACTGAACGGAAGAGCAAAGTCGATCCTTTTAAGTCAGCCAGAAAAAATATGATTGAAGTTAATGACAAATATGAAGTGGACATATTTAGAAAGATTGTTGGAAGACGACTCAATGAAGCTCAACTTTTTAGACCAATTAGCAGAAAATATCAGCAATAAAATTCGACTGACTTTGCAAGGGCCCACAGCGATAAGGTAGCAAAATTTTGGCGGAACGGGCTTTGGAGCGACAAAATCAAATTAAATAGGATCTGCTCAGATAGAAAATATTCGTACATCGTCCACAAGGTCAAACCCTAAACCCTAGATATAACAAAAAAAAAAACATTAATCACGGTGGTGAAAGTATCATGGTCTGGGGTGTCGGACCAATTTTTCGAATAAGTAGTAAAATGGACCGGTTACAATATTTAGATATACGGAAAAATAAAATGGAGCCAATTGTCTTTGAATTAATGCCCATTAACTGGACAAGACAATGATCCGAATCCCTTCGTGAAGGTAGCAAAGCATTGGCTCGACAATGAAAAAATTGGAATATTGGATTTATGGAATGATGTTAAGACCAAAATAAAAAGCAAAAAATTCGAAAATTTGTATGATTTATGTGCTGGTATTGAGGAGACTTTGTATTCAATCCCAAAGAACGATGTCAAAAACTAGTGGACAGCATGTTGCGAAGATGTGAAGGTGTGACTTAAAATAGTGGATTCATACAAGGTTTGTCCGGAATTTAATAGGATTGAGTCGATTTAAAAAAAAAAATTATTGAACCAATCTCTACAATCCCAAATCTGGGCTTTGGGGCGGCTGCAGAAGCGTTGCGATGCCGACCTTGATTAGGTAGCTGTTCAAAATAAAGGCCGTGTGAGCCGGGACGTTGTCGTGGTGAAACTTCCAAATGGCTATAATGTCTTGTAGGTCCCAATCGACCCTTCCTTTGAGTCTCTTGGAGACTTCCAAGGTGCTAAAGCAACATCTACATAGATAAACCTGTATGATCATATCAAACGTCTCTGTCGCAGATTTACTGAGTTTCAAACAGACTTTAATCGTGTACCTCTGCACTAACAAAAATACGTCGCCCGAAAATGTTTGTCCTGACTCTCCAGATGCTCGAACACAACTGACCAGCCGCTCGTCCGTTAGCTAGGAACTCTTCCTACTGAATCCAGTCGGTGCGCACACGCTCCGAAGTACAGTCACGCCGGAAGAAAATCAGTCCTATTACTTTCCGGAAAAATCCTTTATATGTATACTATATATGCAAATATAGATACTTGCGTACTTGGCTTCCAGCGTGATTTCACATCATGTTTTCTGTTAAATTGAGAATTATATTTAGTTGAAATTTTTCTTAACAGCCCCTCAAGCGAGCAAATATAACTATTAATATTTCCAGCTAATTAAAAATAAGCAACTGCACTCATTGCTGGATTTCATGAGATCAATTAATTTATTGATTGAAATAAGTACAATAATTGTAGCTGCCATACTCGTGTATCAATGTCTCAATTGCTGCAAATTTCTCCTTGCGATAATTGCAAAAGTTTCCACGAAACGAAAATTGTATACACATGAGCTCATTAAAAACCAATCTCAATCGCTTGCCACAAGAAGGGAAACCATGTAAACATTTTTATATGGGCGCCGTTGGCTGTTTGTGTAGCTTAGTGTGTGTGAGTCCATATATGCTGCTGTTCAATAAAATTTATTTCAAAGTGCCACTAAGACGCGATAAGTGTAGCCACAGCTGTGCACAGACCTGAGTAAATACATGGGTATTGCAAAAGTTTTCATGCGTACATTTGTATGTGAACAGCAAAGTATTTACAATTTTATAAATACATGTTAAGGACGCAAACATTATCAGTTGTGCAAAGGCAACGCCAACGAGGGTGGTCAAAAATGTATTGAATTTTGAGCACGTATAATTTATTTCATGAAATATTTGTTACAACATTCTAAGAGGAACCGGAATGACTTAGGTCAGCACCAAAGGCACTGCCGAATACAGATTAATAATAAAATTGATGGTTGATATTGCTCGGTATGAAGTTTTATAGAGTTATACGGGCATAATACCAGTTTTAGATTCAAACCTTGTTAAAAAGCCACTAAAGAACACAAGCTTATCGGTCAATTGTGTGATATGCTACAGCAGTAGGGGATCTGAACAATTTTTCCGCAGATTGTAGCGTTGTCTTATATAATAATTTATACTAAATTTCATGGAGATAACTCGTCAAATAAAAAAAAAAAAATTTCTATACAAGGACTTGTTACCGATCGTTCAGTTCGTATCACAGCTATATGCTATAGTTGAACAATATCGCAATTCCGACAAATGAGCAGCTTCGTGAGAAGAGAATGACATATGCAAAATTCCAGTCAAATATCTCAAAAACCGACAGAAATTTTACTATATGTATATACTTCATAGGGTCGGATTAGAAACGAGTTGGTTCTGCATTGTCCTCTTGTTCTAGCGCTGGATGTCTGGACTTCGCATGAACTTAGCAAGCGGTGGTCAACATCGATTGCCAGATCCTTCCGGTCTAATGCTGAATGCAGGAGATCTCTTGGACTACTTGCTCTTAGTAAAGTTGGCTGCAGTTCTTGCTGGACATTGCGCAATAAACGTGCTTACGGTATGACTGAACATTTTGTCAGACGCTAAACATCTTGTCTGGAGGGAGATGACCAGTAAGCATTCAGACACTTTACCCTCTATTGTCCAGCTTTTGCAAAATATCGATTGAAACATCTAGCTAGTCAAAACATCAACGGGAATGAACGAACCTGGCGAAATAGCCGGAATTGACTTCAGTGGCTTCAACAAATTTTTGGCAGTTTCAAAGGATTTAGTTGATTTTTGAAAGTATTTTCGATCAAAACTCGGTAGCATTTATAGTTATCAGTAAGAAACGGCGTTCTCAGCTGTCAACGTGGGATTCGTTTTTTTGTATCGAATTTTTATTTAATGTTTGGCTAGCTTTTTCAACTCGCCTCAAATACAATAATTTTCCTAGTTTTCTTACTTATTAGCAGACACAAATAAATTCAGGTAACCAAAGAGTCACCGCCAATTCGAAATCCCTTCTCGCGCCACTGTTAGTAACTCGCCAATTAAACAAAATAAAAACAAAAACTCACAAAATTACACTTTCATGTGACTTTTTACTTTGAAAGTGCTGTGCGCAGACCGCAAATGAGTTGGTCGTGCTGCTTGTTCAGCGCCACATCTAATGCCGTTATTGCTAGTTGCTGTTGTTTTTGCTGATGTTGCTATTACTCATGTACACAAGCATTGTTCGGCACTTTGACTCCTTGCAAGCGTGTAACTTTTACCAAAGCAAACAACACAGCAACAAAACTCAAAAAACAAGCAAGGAAGGGGCGACTAAGTTCGGTCGTATTCCAATATTACGTAATGCAAGAGTACTTTGCGCACGATGACGGCGAAATATCGTCCTAGAAATTTCGATGTGAAATAAGCACCACGTTCTGGTCGACCTATCGTTGATAAAGTCGATGAAATTATGGATATGATTGGCCAGTAGTTTCACATAAGCAGCCATGACATCGCTAAGGAACTTAAAATTCATCATCAAACTACAAAAAAAAGCTCGATGTTTGGGTACCACATGAATTGTCTGTGAAAAATTTAATGAACCGAATTAACATCTGCGATTCTTTGCTGAAACGAAATGAAATCGAACGATTTCTGAAGGGAATGGTAACAAGAGACGAAAAGTGGATCAAATACGACAGTTCAAGCGTGGTGGAGATCACCAAATGATCGCAAAGCCGGAATTGACGCCTCGAAAGGTTATGCTGAGTGTTTGGTAGGTTTAGAAAGGAAGAATCCACTATGAGCTGCTCCAGCCTGGTCAAACAATATATTCTACATATTACTGTCAAAAACTGATGAGATTGAAGCATGAAATCAAAAACCACGGCCAGAATTGATCAACAGAGAGGGCTTCGTCTACCATCAATACAACGCTAGACCATACACATCTTTGATGTCTCGGCAAAAACGGGAGAGCTTAGCTGGGAAAATTTGATGGATCCTCCATATAGCCCATCGGAATATCATTTGTTTCGGTCAATGCAGAACTTCCTTAATGGATTAAAGTTGGCTTCAAGAGAAACCTGTGAAAATTACTTGTCACAGTTTTTCGTCGAAAATCCATAAAAGTTTCACAGTGGTGGTATAATGTCTTTAGAGGAAAATCGGAAAAGTGGTCGAGCAGAATGGTACATATTTGGTTCTTTAAAGTTCATATAAATATAAAAAAAAATAAGTTGACGTTTGATTAGAAATACGAAAGGGCGATTTCGACTACTCAATATATAAATGATCAGCGTGTGAAGAAACCGATTTGATCTATCTATGCCCGTCTATCGCTTAGTATATACGCGAACTAATCCCTGGGTACTGGAAATCTCGCTCTGCAATTTTTCACTCGTTAATTTTTCCCCAAGAAGCTGCTCATTTCACGGTTCCGCCGATATCCAAAAGCAATGGCATATGGCTTCCACCCAAATTTAACGATCGGAATCATATACCTGCATGGAACCTTTAGTATATTATTAATTATCGAAATGCTGTCAATGTTTACCACCTTTAATTATGTACAAATACATACTGTAGTAGTATATTTTCTTTGCTACCAAAAGCGGCGCCACTCACAATATCATAACACTACTTGCAACTATTTGCGCAAGGGTGTAATAGCCGGAAAATGTTAGTGCAACTAAATTGCAATTTTGTGCTTTTAAAATAACACACAACGCACAAAGGATTAAGCAGCAAGCGGAGAAGTTGTAAATGTAGCGCCGTGGGCAGCAGTGAGCTGACTTAACTTTGCCGCTCCCTATGGCCCACCACGCCCGCTCAAACTTTTATTTATTGTGTGTAATTAATCTCCAGCGTATTTTCCAGCAATCAAGCGTACACAAGTACAGCAAATTGAGCGGCAGGGGCCGGTGCAGCCCACGCCGGACGGACCACTGGACGCTCAGCGTATCCTCAAGCGAAGCGTATACGTGTGTTTTTGTACCGAAATATGTGTGTGTTTGTGTATTTTCACAGCGGCTGAAGTAGTTTCTTGTTTTTAATACCGTTACCAGTGCTATTGCTGTTGTTATTGTTGCTCTCTTTGTATACAGTTTGTGTAGTTTTGCTGGCTCCGCACTTGTATACTTTTTGTTGCTTGCGGCCCCACTCTGCGCACGCAGTTCGCCGTGATGTTGGTCGGTGGCACGTTTAATATGCTTTCTTGTATTCCCGCTGCAAAGTGCTGATAGCGCGGATTATTGGCGTATTTTGTTGGCATCGCTGCACCTTAATTTGCGTCGGCACTCTGCCAATGGTAATGGGTTAATTCTATGCTGGCGCAAAATTCAATAGACACAAACACATGCACACATATATACATACATACAAACAGCAGTGGGTATGCCTGCATGTGCTCACAGCAATAACCCCTCCCCTTCTTCCCCCGCTGTTGTGTGGCACTCTAGCGCTTTTATGCCCCTGCGTCCCGGTGTAATGGGAAAAGTTTTTTCCACTTTGCCTGCTGCGGATTTTCCACTTCTACGCTTTAGTGGCAATAAAAGCGCTTTCTTTTTTAATTTCGCTACAACATCTTGTGTGCTTTTTGTTGTTTATTATTTTTCAGTTTTCATTTCTTCTTGCTCCGGCTATGCTTACTTTTACCGACGCCTGGTTTTCTTCTTCGATTTCGGTTTTCGGCGCGCACGTGGTTTATTAAAAGGATCCGTTGGTATTTACGCCGTTGTCGCTTTATATTATTCTGTAGACTCTGCTTCCGTACCCCTACGCCTCTCTCCATACTTACTTGTTTACTAATCCTGCAAACTTTTTCATTCTTCCGTGGAATTCTCGCTGTGTTTTGCAATCCTTTTCTTCAGGCTTTTAAAACACTTTGGCTTCGTTGCAACTACTTTGCATTGCATTCCTGAGACGTAGCTGCTGCGGTTGGCGTCGCGTGTGCAGTTCTCGTTTGTACTTTTTGGAAGCTTGCTTTGCTTGACTGAGTGCAAAAACATGGTTTGGCTCAGTGAACCGTCTGCAAAGTTTTGCTTCAGCATCAACGCGTACGCGTGTAAATAATTTGGTATTTCCAAAAAAGAATAAAAAATTATCGAATTGTCCATTATAATGTTTAATTTGTCCGATATTTGCAGAGAACAATATTATTGTGTTAAACATTGAGATTAAAAAGTTATAGTTTCTTAAAATGGCGCTCGATATACCATAAGTATCTTCCGAAACGAATGGCGGGTGATGAGTCTGGGTTTCTAAAACAACACGTGTCTGAACACTCGAAAATTCTCACTCACTTTAAATTCAGATCGGATCACTTGGATGATGGAGTCGCAAAACCGAACTCAGACGGTTCCTACCCTAACCATATACCGACGAGGGAGTTGTGGGTGGGAATAAACCATTGGATAAGAGGGGCATCAAGCTTCTTTACGGAAGGACATGTTGGTGGAAGGGTTGACTCCAACCAACTCCAGTTTCAGACTTCCTCACTATTGCACTATCTTTTAAGACGAGGTTATAGCCATTAAGGTAGCAGTAGATTTACTGCTCTGGAGTGCAGCCGCCTTTATAGTAGTGAATTCCACTCAGATCCTTGAAGTCTTTAACAGTGCGTTCATGGCTGGTCAAAAAGTGCCTAACCTCACTATCAGTAGCATCGAGTGTCTTTGTGATAAGACTGGTGTCTGTGCCAGGCAACAGCGGAATCGCAGGAAACTTTAAAGCTGATGAGCTAGCAAAAAAAGGCACCCTGAACCGCTAGCGGGTCCGTGCTCCCGTATCCTCTTGTATTCTACTACTAGACAGCTCGGCCCTGGGAAAGGAAGCACCACCATTAGCGACTATTATACAGTGTTTTTGGATCAATACCATGAGTTGGGCTTCGGATTCTTTCGCATACAGGGGAATTCTCCAGATCTGGCCCTCAGCGACTAATTTCTGCTCTCAGATCTCAAAAGAATGCAAGCCGGGAAGAAAATTTCATCGAAAGAAGAGGTGATTGCCGAAACGGGGACTTGAAGACATGAATTCCTGCGTTCGAATTTATAAAATCGTAAAGCGCTTAGTAGCCAAAACAAATTTGAAGGTATCTGATTGTCATTCCATCCAGCTCGGTGGGATGTCTGACGGTATGGACTCCCAACTGTTTACTTCACGTTGAGTTGTTTCCACCTCATCTTTTTCCATACAGTTTCTGCAGATGCCGTCTAGTAAAATTTCCAGCTCTGCAGCGTAGATGTCAATAGGGCAAGGACCCGTTAAAAGTCTCAACCCAAAGGAGAGGCTAGCCTTACTAAAGGGAAAGAGTTCAATAGATCTCTTGCGATCGATCTTGGTCCAGAAGGCATTTCCGATTGTGCACATACCGATGGTGGCTCAGCGCTGGCCAAGCTTCCGCGAAGCCCAATAAGAATTACTCCATGCGCGTCCCAAAGTACAGACGCAATAATCTTATCAGTCGACTTCTGCGTTGCGTTTTTCCACGCTTTCTTGGAGCGGGTTCAAGGGTGGGTAGACCACTTGGATGACTACCGTTCGGACTTCGGAGTGAAATGAAGGAGCCGTGTTTCATCCACTGTCACATATCGCCGCAAGACAAAATCAACAATTCAAAAAAATAAAATAATTAATTGCTTGTCGTTGCTTGTTATAAAATATAGCATAATATATTATGTCAAAGTTGTGCATATTACATTTCTTAACCATAGCATTTGCGTACAGTTTCGCCTTCAGCTCGTTGCACCTCGACTTGCGAGCTTACATTGCATACTTTTGAGCGCGCAGACAAAAAAGATGTGCATGTAATATTAGTTATGCGCTTACAATGCTTTCAGCGGATATTGCATCTTAGTTTTGTTGCATGTGCTCGCTTGCAAAGCTTAGAATATTTTGTGGTGCGCCACTGCTCGACCACATGTGTGTGCCACAAGCTAACGTGCATGCGTTTCATGGCACCGGTTATCCTTAGGAAACTTGCCGCTTTGCAGCTCTCGCTCTGTACGTTATTCCTTCTCGTTCCTTTGTTATGCTCAAGCCTGCCAAATTTTCAAATATATTTATTTTTTTCTTTTACTTTTCAGAGCGTAACAATTTTGTGCCTGCTCCCGAAAGTCTTTTATAGCATTAGTTTGTTATTGTTGTTGCTTTCATGTGACTTTTGCATTTTCATATTTGTGCGCAATGGTGGAAAATCTTTCTATTATGTGCTTCTACGTCTGCAAACTGGCAACTCGCTTAGCCGGAAATTGAGTGCAAGCAAGTAACGGTATGCACGCAATAGTTGACAAAGTTTCTCTTGGCGTATTTCTGTGTTCGCAATTTTCCGCCACAATAAAGCAAAATTGACATTTAGGTAGAGGACAACGAATGTCAGTGGAATTCACACAATTTACATATAATCACTTGGCTTTGGTTATAACCAGTTTATTGTACCGATTATTAAGCTAATATATACCTTGTGTCATATAGGAATAGATATTACCAGAAATGACTTGAAAAGCTGTGAAAGCTTAATAACAATGGAGTGAACAGGACCCCGAACTAGTGCTAACTTATGCAAGTTTTCTTATTCTCGAGCTTTCTGGGTGAAGTTCTAACCTAGATTATTTGCTGAAATAAGGATGAAGGACCCTTGGGTATAAACTTAGGTTGTATTTCTTACACTTTCGCTGGATATGGAAGACATCTCTTTTTAGTAATACGAAGATTTTTTTCTATCCTATTTTTTCCAATCTTTCAAAGCACCGGTCCTCATTGGCATCTGTGGTGCACTAAGGACAACTCCAAGAATGGCACTAAATGTCATTCTACAAGTTGCTCCTGAAGGTCTCACGTGCTTGCCGACGAAGGCTGCTATTAAACTTAGAGAAGCTGAGTATATGTACATGATAGGCCTCAGGCAGGGGCACACTGAAATTCTTCACTGCTTCCATTGCGTTGATTCTATTCTACTTGTAGATCGGTGCATCGCTTTAACTTCACAGCTTACACACCTGTGAAGGATTTTTGGGTAAACTTTTTTTTAAGTTAGAATGAAGTTTAAAAAGATACTGGTTGTTGGAGTATTCTGTGGAAAGCTCTTAATCAACTCTAGCTTCATACACGCCTGCGAGGGGTTTGTAGGCGGAGTTTTCACGAATGGATCGCAGTTAAGAAGGAGAGGAGGTACTGGAGTCTTCTCTCTATCAATTCTAGTTTCAGACTACCATTCTACTGTAACGTCTTTCATCCCCCTTTGGGTAGGGGAGACCCCCTCAGGGTTCGGGGGGGAAACCGAATATACCCGCGGTAAGGCATGCCTGTCGTAAGAGGCGACTAAGATCCTGGCCGTCAGTCCAGAGTTGTGTGGAAACTCAACTGTTAGTAACTTCGGTTACAAGGTCTTACCAGAGACTTTAACCTGGTACCACGGGGAGCAGTAAGCCCTTGGAGGTAACTCCAATCTGCTCATTGAGTTTGGCCCTTTGTGGAGATTCATGGTGGCTGTGGTTAAAACCCAAATCGCGGGAAGAACTGACTTTGTCAGTTCATATGTGGAGTTGCATTGCAACCTGGCGCCGTGCACATATTACGGTAGAGGTTTTAGATGGGCCTCGAACCCTACCAAGGTGGTTAGTGTGTCCATGCAGCACTGCCGATTGGTACATTGACAGTTGTAACGTCTTTCAAACGGTAGTGGCTACCATCAAGGTGGCAGTTGATGTACTGCACGAAAGTGCCGCTTCTTTTAGAGAAGAGTGCCTTTGAACCGTTAACCGAGCGGCTACACTAGCTTTAAGCTCGCTGACTGTACGCTCAAAGCTAGTTAAGGAGGACATGACCTCTTTAGTAAAAGCGAATGCTTCTTCAATGTTAGACTTGTACATCCTGCACATCCAATGAGCTGTGTGGGGATTCCACCCATTCCGGAAGCTCATCCGGTTAGAAGTGAGTCGATTTCCCAATGTGTTCCTGCGTTCAGGCGTTAGTCATTTGACCTTTGACCCTCTAATGAGATCAGTCAACGCTGGTCAATAACTAGAACTTGTGAGAATGTGAGATCCCTCTGGTTCAGAATAAAACGTAAGAGGTTCACCAACTACTGATTCCTAGCAAAGTCAATTTCGCCGCATTTTTTTCTGACTGGACAACGTGCACAAAAAATGTTCACACGCGGTACGACTTCAAGATTCTTCTGGCTCAAAATGTATCGTAAGAGGTCCTCCAATAACGCTTCTTCTTACAAAATCAATTTCCGAGATCCGGTGTGCTTAAATATTTTGTCGAACGCTCTTTGCTAAAAGGAGATGAAATCATCTTTTCACTTCCCATTCTATTGCACGAATTCTGTCAAGGTCGGATTGCAACATCGCGATAGGCACACTTTTGGCAGACCTAGTTGCTGGGTTCGATATTAACCGCCTTAATAAATTTGTGCTAAGCTCAAAACGCATCGTTCATCTGTGTGGATCTGATGATCCACCTTTAGGCGTTTATGGGTTGCACAAAGAACCAATATCTGTCCAATCTTTCAGCTCATTTTCAATAGCATATAATCGTCATAATCAATTAGATCTACTGAAACTTAACAACACTAGTCAAACTTTTGTTGCTCTGCTTCAAAAGAAGCCTCAAAATAAATGTGTCAAACTTTGTTTATTTATTTTTCTCGTCAAATATGATGAAGGCAATCACGAACATTTTCAATAATATTTTCATACTCATTTGGTTGGTTTTTCAGCAATCGTGCGACAAGAATGCCACATCCGTTATAACGCCGTGTCTGTCACACGAATATCAATGTCGCGATCGTATTACCTGCCTACACCACAGCTGGCTGTGTGACGGCGAAAAAGACTGTCCCCATGGCGACGATGAGCAACAGGAGAATTGCCGCAACACCACATGCCGGCCGGATCAGTTCCAGTGCGGCGATCGCACCTGCATAGCGGGACATTTGACATGCAACGGCCAGGCCGATTGTGCGGATCGCAGTGATGAGCAGATGTGCGGTAAGTTGGAAATAACTGCCAATGTATGAAAATAAATTGCTTAGTACTCATTTACATTTAACAATTGTTTGCTACACGCTTTGCAGGCATTTCGAAAATCACCAAATGCAATGCCACGGCACACTTCGATTGCGGTGGCGGGCAATGTATACCACTGTCGAAGGTTTGCGATCGCAAAAAGGACTGCCCGGATGGTGAGGATGAACCGGCGGGCAAATGTTCGATAAATGAATGTGCGATAAATAACGGCGGTTGCATGCACAAATGCATTGATCAACCGATTGGCTATCGCTGTGAATGCAATTCTGGGTAAGTTTAAGATGAATTGTTTAGATAATTGCACAATGCTTAATAACCAAAATATTTCGTTGCAAAACTGAGTACTTGTGTATAGCATATATTTTCTCGAGTTGGTAGGGCATAGAGCACGCTTTAGTATAAAGTCTAGTAAAAATTTATCTATCAAGGCTATTCACCACAGACAGGCACATATAATAACCACATGGTGCCATATTCGGATTATAAATTGGATATCATGGATTTCCTGGCGCGTCGGCTCGCTAGCTTTGTCCTGTTGGAACAGAATTTTTCTCTTGTTGGCCAAAGTTGGCTCCTACCGTCTTTCTTGTGAACAAATACCTAACCAAGGGCGGCATCCCAACGCTTTCACAGCCGCTCTATAGTCTAGATGTGGTTTCCCTGGACTTTTTTGTTTCCTTGTCTATAAAGGCCGATGAAAGCAACCATCTTCAGACGACAGAGAAGATCCAAGCAGCATGCACTTCGGCTCTCAAGGCTTTTCCGGAGAATGCCTTCCGTGACACCTTTAATGCTTGAAAATCGCGCTAGCAGCGCTGCATCGACGCGGAAGGGGCCTATTTTCAAAGTCTTTTAAAGAATTGTAACGATTGGTTCAATAAATTTTTTTAAATCGGCTCAGTCCTATTACTTTCCGGACCAACACTGTATTTTATCGATATTTTCGACAATTAGCCTATCAGAGCTTATTACATCTTTGGCATTAAAATTACAACAACGGAATTGAAGAAATGACTATAATATTTGGCGTATGGTTTCTTTTCCGGTGTGTATATTTGACGGGTGCTGATTCAAGCAATCGCCAAACCGTCCGAAATGTCCAAATTCGAATTTTTCTAACGCCATATAATGTAATCCGTTGGCACTTATACAACGCGAGATATAGATTACTAAACTCATATATTGGAAAAAAAATTGATTTCCTTTTACTAGACCTTACACCTTTAGACTTTCTGAAAAGCTTAACGGACACAACCACAAATTAATTACTAAATGGCGAATAATTTCATAGATCCAAAAACTCCTTCAGCTACCGAGTTGAATTTCCTGGCGTACACATTGAAGCGCCTTCCTCACTCAGCACATTATCTGCGCTAGCAACCATATTAAATCTCATAAAGGAGGAAATCACGCACAGATCAGTTTTTAATTAAACATTTCCGAAATCCCAAAGCTGGCATATCGATGCGCCAACGCACGTACATACACACTTACATACGCTTAAATACAGCAGCCAATAGCCTTGCTGTGTAAGCATACATCATTCTACTTAAGGCAACGTTAATTTTCGCTTCCAATCGCATTGCTAACCGTATTTGCCGTAATCCGAAATGGATGTGGCAATCAATGTAACTATTTGAGTGTGTGTGTGTGTGTGTTAATGTGTGGTTACCGTAGTTCGGCTTAAATGACTTTGGCAGCCAAGTGCGGCACTCATGTTGTTCGCTTAGTTGATTGAAGTTGGACCACCTAAGCCTAAGAGCCTTGAAGTTCCAACACATTTATAATTTGTGAATGTGGTTGTGGGTGTGTGTACGTGTGATGCTGTGCGTATTGTTACCTCTGGCCAAGCGTAAAGCAATCAATACCGCAATGATTCCGCACATCCGATTCCCCCGTTTGTATGCGCTTGTCCGACGAGCGGGTCTTTCAAGAAATTTTTATGTACGTTTATACTCATCTAGCTTATTTGCATGCATGTGTATTCATATTCGTTTATTTTCGCATTCTACTTTGCAGCTACAAATTGACCGAAACAAACAAAACCTGCGTAGACATTAATGAATGCGAAGATCCGGGCGCTTGCTCACAAATCTGCATCAACGAAGTTGGCGGCTTCAAATGTGAATGCGAGGCGGGCTATATGCGTGATCCACGCAATCATACGCGTTGCAAGGCGACCGAGGGTCATGCATCGTTGCTGTTGGCGCGCCGTCATGACATCAGGAAAATCGCTTTGGACCACATGGAAATGACATCGATTGTGAATAATACGAAATCGGCAACTGCATTGGATTTTGTCTTCCGCACTGGCATGATATTCTGGAGCGATGTGTCCACGCAAAGCATTTACAAGTGAGTAACCAACGTAGTTTTATGATGTCTTTTGTAGAGTGGGAAGCAATTGACGAACGAGTTACGGTATAATTTCCGGTTTGAAATGATTACGATGCAGGCGACCAATGAAGAATTGCATTGTTGGAAAATATGCAGAAGTGTGTATCAAATGGTAGGGTAAGGAGAGAACAACAGGTCAATTGAAAGGTCACCGGTTTGTCCTATAGATGGCGCTCTAAAATTTTATTTTAGTTAGCTTCCAAAAGTCGCGCGAATAAAATAGACAGCTGGTAGGCCGGGGACTTTTCAATTGATCTGTTAGTTTTGAAAAATTTGTGCGCACTGTGAGTTCAATTGCAAAATTCAGCCTCACAAGCTAAAAACATAAATCAATAATATTTTCCAATCACAAACTTTTGAATTTAGCATAGTTAGTTGTTGAATCGAACACTGTTGTTGTTACCGGCAGAAAGCAGATTGTGTTCCACAAGTTCAGTTGCAATGTTCGTTTGTAACTATTTTGAAAGGTATCACGCTGGTTGAGTATATACTACAGTGCGACGGAAACCGATAGGAGGTCATTTGAAACTTAGAAGTCTCTTAGAGTTTTCCGCTAGGCTAACTATAACTGGTCACTTGGAAAGTCCACGGCCTTTCAGATTAAAACAAATCTTTAATCAAAATTGTTTTTTTTTTATTCAACATAGTTTCCTTCTAGTAGATAGCATATAACAATCCACCAACATTTCGATACCAATTTTGTAGTACATTTCTTCTTTGCTTCGAAATTGGATCCAGTTTCGGCATTCACCTCTTCATTCCATGAAAATTTTCTGCAAGCGATCAATCTTTTAAGATATGAGAAGAAGAAATAGTCACTGAGGGGACAGATCGGGAGATCGCGAAAGAAATTCGAAGTCCAACTTATGTATTTTTGCCAGCGTTTTCACTGATTTGTGACACGACGTTGTGTTTTGGTGAAACAGAACTTTCTTCAAATGCGGCCGACAAATTCGTCGCTCAAACGACCCTATAACGTTATGTTATAATCGCAGTTGATGGTCCTTCCTTTTTCAATACAGTTCTAAATACTACTCATCTCGCCAGCCGACGGCTTAAATAGGGTTCACCATGTGCAGGCCGCTCGGATGACTGTCGATTGGACTTCGAAGTGAAATGATGAAGCCATGTTTCATCTATTGTTACATATTCTTCTTCTTTATTGGCGTAGACACCGCTTAAGCGGTAATAGCCGAGTTTACAACAACGCGCCAGTCGTTTCTTCTTTTCGAAATTATGCGCCAATTCGAGATACCAAGTGTGGCCACGTTCTTCTCCATCTGATCTTTCCAACAGAGTGGAGGTCTGACTCTTCCATTGCTTCTCCTGGCGGATACTGCGTCGAATTTCTCAGAGCTAAAATGTTTCCGTCCATTCGGACATGGTCTAGCCGGCGTAGCCGTTGTCTCTTAATTCGCTGAAGGATATCAATGTTGTCGCATATCTCATACAGCTGATCGTTATATCCATAAATCTATCAATCATAAATCTTCCGCAAAACCTTTCTTTCGATAACTCGTAACGTCGACTCATTAGTTGTTGTCTTCGTTCATGCCTTTGCACCATATAGCAGGACGTGAATAATGAGTGTCTTGTAGAATTTGGTCTTTGTTTGTCGATAGAAGACTTTACTTCTCAATTACCTACTCAGTCCGTAGTAGCACCTTTTGAGAGTTACAATACGATTGTATTCTGCGTTGGATTTCGAGGCTGACATTGTTGTTGCTGTTAATGCTGCTTCCAAGATGGACAAAACTATCTATAACTTCGAAGTTATGACTGTCGTTTGAGCCAAGTCGCGGATGTGATGACTGTTTGTTTGATGACAGGAGATATTTCTTCTTGCCCTCGTTCACTACCAGACCCATTGGTTCGCTTTCTTAAATAGTCCGGGAAAGCAGAAATAACGGCGCGGATGTTGAGACCAATGATATCAATACCATCGGCGTACGCCAGCAATTGTACATTCCTATAAGAAATGGTCCCTTCTCTACTTAGTTCTGCAGCTCGAATTATTTTTTCTAATAGTAGATTGAAGAAGTAACATGATATGGACTCGCCTTGTCTAAAAACCTCGTTTGGTTCGAACGGCTCGGAGAGTTATTAGTTTTTCGGGGATACTAAATTCAGGCATTGTGGCATAAAAGCAGCTCTTTTCGTGCTGTCAAAGGCGACCTTGAAATCGACGTAGAGGTGGTGTGTGTCGATCCTCTTTTCACGGATCTTTTTCAAGATTTGGTGCATGGTGAATATCTGTCAGTTGTTTATTTTCCAGGCCTAAAGCCACACTGATAAAGTCCAATCAGTTTGCTGACGGTGGGCTTTAATCTTTCAAACCATACGCTCGATGAAACCTTATATGCGATGCTGAGAAGTCTTATGCCACGGTAGTTGGCGCAGATTGTGGTGGTTATGGATTACTTACAAATGTCCATATATTGGTTTAATAACTAGTCGTGTAAGCGCTAATATTATCAAAGAACATAGGCACACATACATACATACTCGTGCAGTTAATGAGATTTGAACGCGCACCAGCTGTGCACACACTGCTTGCTGGGCATAACTATGTTCTTACATACATACATATGCGCACATATATAGCTATGAGAGCATTCGATAACAAGTTATTGTGATTACATTTAGGTGGGCAAATGCGTTTGTACGCCACAGTGTCGGCATTAAATGCAGCCGAGTAAAATTGATCTCCAGTGGCCATTATTAAACTTCCGACTTCGAGTCCCCTTTCATTTCTGCCAACTTAATGCATCATAGTAAATGTGTGTACAAATGTGCGCGCCCTTACAGCTGTGCAATTATCAAACGGTATCATCATAGTGGAAACAGCCTTCAATTATTGATTCTGCATTAATTTCGCTTCTATTATTTAGGCTTTGGCATGGACTGGCACTTGATGACGTAGCCACAATTTAATTGCATTTCATTGCGAACCGCAGAGAGGAATTGCATCTTGCGCCACGCATGCGGTCGATGGATGTTAACAATCAATTGTTGAATGTTGATGCAAATTCTGGCAAATAATGGAATGACAGACGAGTAGAGGGGCTGCGGTTGGTTATGAATTCTGTTTGTTCGTCCGTCGATCTTTATATCGCTCTCAAATTTTTCGCACTTTCATTTCTTCTCAAAAAACTTTTCTTTTGTTGAAATTTACAGGGTGATCCCAGTAGAGGTACTTTTTTCAACAGTTTTTTTTTGTCAGACCACGCGTGAGTCGTGTATAACTATCATATTATTTTTTCGAGCAAAATTTTGTTGAGAGAATAGGCCCATTTCTGGCTCAATGGGTATGTAAACAAGATAAATTGCCGCTTTTGGGACGAAGAGTAACTTGAAGAGATTCAAGAGCTATCATTTTATTCAGAAAAAACAACGATTTGGAGTGGTTTATGAGTCAGTAGAAACATCGGTCCATAAATGAGAACGTTACCGTCACTGGCGGCCGTTGTCGTGCCTTGATAACCGACTATTTGATGTCTGAAATGGAAGCTCTAGACCTCGATGACATTTGGTTTCAACAAGGCGACTTCACTTCTCACACATAGCATCAATCAATGGATTGATTAAGAGAACACTTCGTTGAGTAGATAATTTCATGTTTTGAGCTGGTCAATTGGCCACGTAGATCGTATGAATCACACTCTTAGACTTTTTCCTGTGGAGATATGTAAAGTCTAAAGTCTATGCGGACAGTTCCCGTACGATTCAGACCTCCGAGCAAAACAGCACGCGTGTCATTAGCCAGTTACCGTCAAAATGCTCGAACGAGTCATTGATATTGGACTCAACAAATGGACCATCTGAAACGTAGTCGCGGCCAACATTTGAATGAGATGATCTTCAAAAAATAAATGCCAAAAGCTACTTTTGAATAATAATAAACATTCGCCATTAAATTTCAAGTTTCTGTGTTATTTCTTTAAAAAAGTAGTAAATCTCGAAATGAAGCACCCTGTATAAATGTAAAAACATTTTTCAAAAGCTTTCAATATACATATATATGAAATTTTATTAGATTAACTTTACAATATTTTCGCGATTTTTAATTCAATTATCATCGTTCACAACTTAAGCTCCATATTAAACCACGAAATTCTCTTAATTCCGAACTCCTTCTTCATAATTGCCATGTCATTGATTTCCGACTAAATCATCGTGCCCATTATTATTTTCGTTTCATTACTCGCTGACCTTCACTGGACTTCCATTTATGCGCTCGCAGAGCACCCATCGACGAGGGCAACGACAAGTCCGTTGTGCTCAAGGACCACTCGGTGACATCAGATGGCTTGGCCGTCGATTGGATTTACAATCACATCTACTTCACAGACACACACAAATGCACGCTCGAGTTGACCAACTTTGACGGCAACATGGGCAAGGTACTCATCGAAGACGGACTGGATATACCGCGCTCAATTGCACTGGACCCAATCGAGGGGTAAGTATGCGAAGACAAAGCACGAAGGCAAGATTGCCTGATATGTGCGTGTGGAAAGTTGAAACTCTATGAAACTGTTGCAATAACTAAATCCAGCTGCCAAATTTGTGAATATGAGCGATTTATATTGATTTGTGGCACACCCAAGTAACTCTACGTTAACTGAAGCTTAATTTCGTGCTGGAAATCATGTAATGACACACATATATATAAGCAAGTGCAACGCGTAAATAAACTATACATACTTACATATAAATATCTTCATTTCTATTGCCGCATGCTCACTTCTATTCTTCTTCTTTCTGCTCTACTTCGTCTTTCGTGCTCGCAGTTGGATGTATTGGTCCGATTGGGGCGCCTCACCACGCATCGAACGCGCCGGCATGGACGGTTCACATCGCACCACCATCATCAACTACGATGTGAAGTGGCCCAACGGCATTACACTGGATCTGGTACGTAAGCGCATCTATTGGGTTGACGGCAAATTGAATATTATCGCGTCAGCGAATTATGATGGTTCGCAACGTCGTCAGATCTTATACTCAACGGATTATCTGCGACACCCCTTCTCGATAACCACATTTGAGGATAGCATCTATTGGTCCGATTGGGATAAGCAGACCGTCTTCAAAGCGAATAAATTCAATGGCAAAGGAGTGGAGCCAGTAACCGCACTGCATCAGGTGAGTGCTAATAATCGTTATGTCAAATTGATAATGACAGGCAAGCGTTAAAGTGGGGGTAGACAAGTTCAAGGGAAATCGATTTCTTTATGCGCGTGTGTGTGTGTGTTAAACACGCATGCCAGTCAATGTATTCAGTCAAAAACAAATAAAATGGCACATAAAAATTACTTAAGTAACCTGGGATTTTAAACTTTGAGGGACTTGTGCGCATATATAATAGTATGGGCAAAAAATAGTAAGACTTTGTTCA
This sequence comes from Bactrocera dorsalis, assembly GCF_023373825.1. Classification (NCBI taxonomy): domain Eukaryota; kingdom Metazoa; phylum Arthropoda; class Insecta; order Diptera; family Tephritidae; genus Bactrocera; species Bactrocera dorsalis. Next base: position 97,144,801 of record NC_064304.1, on the reverse strand, counting down.
TAATTTTAATATTGTTAATTTATTCTTCAAAATCTATGTCATCCCCCTCAAAGTAATCACCTTTGGCCCTAATACACTTTGGCCAACATGTTTACCTCGAAAAAGTTGTTAAACTGAATTTCCGGAATAGCCTCAAATACCCGTAGTTAAGGAATTACATGGCTTCCTCAGTTAAAAAAGCACCTTTTTCAAGAATTTTTTTCTCATATAAAAAATTAAATATTTCATTAGAATTTTTTATTGTACAACATACGCTTTTAACAAAGAAATTCTGAAATGTTTGACAAAAAAAAATTTTTAACCAGCCGAAGAAAAAACTGAAAATGGGATTTTTGGCAGACACTTTTACAAAAAAAAAAATTTTAATTTCAGTGAAAATTTGGCGATATTTTTCAAATGGTTGTAATGAAAAAAAAAACATTCGTTCAAGTCTTTAAGAATTGTATCTCCAAGACCTTTGTAAAATTTGAGGAAATCGATTGAGTAGTTTTCGAGAAATCTTGCAAACTGACTTCAAAATCACCGTTTCGAGAAAAACGCGTTTAAAGACGGCGCACTGACTCTAGCTAGCCGAGTTCTCAAGGCTGTATCTCCGAAACTATTACCTTTGGCACAGATGTCAGTGGCAGTCATACCAACCTAGAAAAAAACTTTTCGTCGAATGGGTTTTCGCAAAATATATAAATTAAAAAGTCTTACTATGTTATCATGGCAAACTTAGTATACACTCCACGTGGTACAAATATAAACCCTATTCCTACTATTGGAATTATATCAAACTATACAATCTAAATTTAACAAAATATATCAAAGTCTTAACTATATTCACTTTTTTAAACTTATTTTACAAATTATATACAATTTAGCTTTCAATTCCCGTCACATTCATATGCCTATCAAATATGTTCATCAGCCACGTTTCACGCTATACCCTCTAGCACCTAGCCAGCAGGCAACCTTATCAAAAAATACTTGTCTATGCAATTCACACGTGTTCCACGAAAATTTCACCATGAATTTTATTTTACATCTTTATATTTTCTACAATTTTTCTTAACTTACCTGGCAGCTGCATGCCAAAATAACACACATACAAGCATAGACTTATGTGTGGGTGTGTGTAGTCAGGTTGACCTACATTTGGCGCTGCGGGATAGTGTCACAATTTCTTGGAGAAAATAAAAAATTGAGCGCCAACTAAAATAAATGTGCCATTGCCGGCGGCTGCCGAACAACAAACGAGCAAAACCAGCCACCACGAACACACACAGCACTACCGTGTATGTGCTAATGCCGTCAGGTACAAAGTGAGCTAGCTTACGGTTGCCACGGACAGCGTGCCTGCAAGAAATGCGACAAGTTCATAATGAGTGCGCGATTAGTTCCAAAAAGATGTGACTAATGGCAGTTTTGAGGTTTTTATATGAAACAAACTGTTAACTTTTGTTTGACGAGGTACTATGAAGACCCAACAAGATATTCGAAAAACTTCAAAAAAAAAATGTCTAGTCGTAAAAAATCGTATAATTGGGTCATATCTTGTTGACAAAATACGAAAAAACTTTTTCGACTACCCATATATAAAACCTGTAGGAATTATATAATGAAAAATATTTAATTTTGTTTACTCTTTAACCAAAAGAAGTAATAGTTTAGAAAAAATGCTCACTTATTTTGTTAAAATCAGAAGCGTCGCTCTTTTAAAAATGCTGCCAAATCAACTAAAGAGCAAGCCGCAATGCCAAAAGCATTTCCTTTTGGGCTTCAAGCCTTTACTCTTGCATATAGTAAATAGTATTTAGTATATATTTGTAGCGCCAACTATTGCTGCAACTATTCTTTCGACTGCAAAATATTGCTACGAAATTTTTCATCCAAATCCCATTCAATTTATACCTAAACCCTATAAATAATGATACCGCTACAGTGAAAGCTAATGTTCGTGTATACGGCAGTTGGGAGGAAGTATAGGAACAACGCTCGCGTGTGCGATTTTTCTCAGAAATGCCAAATAATATTAATTTGTGTCACCTGCAGGCTGGCACACGTGCTTTGCTGCATGTACGCACGCTGGTGAATAGTTGGTCGGTGCAAGAGGCGGAGGAAAATATTATGCATATTCAGTAAATTGCTATTAACATGAGGAATTGGTTAAATAAAGTGCGATCATTCAATAATTTTTAAATTTTTGAAAATTAGACTTCACTCTACAGACGCACAAAACTTTTTCTGGACTTTTTTGATATTTTATTCGGTAACAACGTCTTTTGGGCGAAAACCACTGTTAAATTTTCATACGCGCCTTTTGATAGTTAGGACTAGCTAAAAAACATATAGATTTAGTTTTAGTAGCGTCATCTATGTATATGCCAGGCCGGAAACTTTTCAATTGAGTTATGGTATAAGCAGATATATTTTAAGTTGACTACCATATGATATTCGCGTCAACAATGCGGTTAGTCGCTGAGTGACACTTTCCCGTTGCCGCCTTAAATAAATAATTGATTAATGCATTTTTAATTTAATTGCAAAATTCAAGCAATCGATTAACAATTTGCTATTGTCCTCTCTCATTTTTCACATGACATTCGCCGGCTGACCGCAATCACTGAACGCAACACGACCACATATAATGTGCACCCGGCATAACCTTGACATATAAATACACCTGCGTGTGTGTTTGTTTGTGAGCAGCTGCAACATCCGATGGTCGTACACGTCTATCATCCCTACCGCCAACCGGACGGCATCAATCACTGTCAAGCGGTGAATGGTCATTGCTCGCATTTATGCCTGCCTGCGCCGCGCATCAATGAACGTAGCCCGCGCATCTCCTGCGCCTGTCCCACCGGTCTCAAGCTGATGGAGGATCGGCTAATGTGTGTCGAAGATTGTAAGTACCCAAATGCATGCCACAGTTACATATATGTTTATATGTATATTCACATGTATATATATTTATTAATAGATTAATTCAATACTTGAATAATGTGATAAATCACACTTTGTCATTAACGTTTGGCAAAGTTGAGTTTGTGTGGCCGTGTGTTCAAGTGTATGTGTTTATTGCAGAAAGAGTTAAGTTTGTTAAGAAAACTGCCGCACATTCCTTAGGTAATGTGTTGAAATTCTGTTGAAGTTTTAAATAAAAACTTTGTCCTTTCCGCAAATTATTGGCCTATATTATTCAAAATATTAAAAATATATTTATTGAAAATCACTTATCTTCTCTTGGTTGTCTGAAAACTTGATCAAAAAATTTGAATTTTAATTTTATCTTATCGATTTTCAATCAAATTAGTGAAATTAAGTTCAAGCAAAGAACTTAATACTGTATTCACACAGTTTAATTAACTTTCAAATTGAGTAATTGGTGAAATATAATAATTTATTCCTTACTCCGCATTCCCTTTGCGTTTGTATAGCCGATATTATTATATTACCATTTATTTATATAAGCTTTACTAGAACCTTTGCATTATTTTATAATTATATTTATGTTATTTTAAGTATTTTACTGTTATTTACTGTTAATTTTTATTGTTTTCTTTTTTTGTGTTTTTATTTCTCTCCATCCTTGCCAACTGGGCGCATCAACACTTTTGTGTATTAATATTTAACAACGTTATATTAAAAACAACTCTACGAAAACAACAAAAAAAAATTCCGCAAACTTGCTTTCAAATATCTATACATATACCTATATGTGTCTGCATACATATATACTAAATAGTAAATACAAAGTCAGCGTCGCAAGCGCGCCGCAAAACCTTGCCAAAGATGTCTAAATTCTCCACCGGTCGTGTTTCTGCCAACAACAATAACAGCAACGACACTGCTCAACAAGCAACAACCGCTCCAAATAAGGAAGAGGGTATGATTACAAAAACACTCACGCAAAGAAAATTTTCATACAGAAAAACGAATGTAAATCATTGTATAATTTCGTTTAGAAATTGGTTTGTCAGTTGTTGTTGTTAACCAAAAACATAATCTTCATCCAAACAGCGCACCAATTCGTACTCACAAACCATGCTTAGCGATGTTTGTGTGTGTGTGTGTACTCTTATTTGTAACTGCCTAACCAATTCTGTTCTTTAATTGTGTTGTTGTGCTTCATTTTATTTATTTTGATCACTTTCCTCTTACTTGTTATCAATTCATTAATTATAGCGGCTTGCTACTCGCAGTAATTTATTTGTTTTTACCTTTAGTTGTTCATATTCTTATAGTAATTTATGTAATTTTCGTTTCCTCAACCTATTCATTTATACTCCTTGTTATATTTTAGCTGCATTTCCTTTGTTTTGGTTTTGGTCATCGTGGTATTGGCTTCTAAAGGTCAACTCAAAGCATCAGTAATTTATTTCATTTAACTTACTCAGAGTCATTATTTAACATTTTATATTAAGAAAATTAGTTGTTTAAAAGATTTTATTGCCATGCCATTTGTTTAATATTATTTACATTTACTATAAATTTTCGAGCCAAAGGTAGGTATACCATACAATTATATATGTATATCATATTAGAGTGTCCGTTATTTTGCAAGTTTTTTATTTTTTGCAGATGCTCTCTGAAGTTTCATTTTTTGCCCTAAAAATTATTATCCTCCGTACCTAACACATTTTTCTTTTCCCTGCATATGACACTGGATTTTTTGATATTTTGCATTAATCTAGTAAATACCGGAGCTTGAAAAGGCAATATTCTGATACAAAATTTTCCGCTCTATAAAAATTGCCAAAATAATTTTATTCGTAAGACATTCCTTTGAAAGTTATGCGCAGTTAAAGTCAATTCATACAATTGACTTAAAAACTTATATGTTACACATACGACATGGTGTGCCTTACTGATATTCGTTATATTCATACAAATGCCTTGTGTATTTTGTTTCACTCATACGACATGGTGTACCTTATGAAGATTCGATATGTTATTACAAGTGCTTTATATTTTTTGAGTTGCTCATGCAACATGGTGTACCGTATGAATGCTCAGTATATTCATACGAATGGCTTATAAATTTTTTGTTACTCATACGACATGGTGACCGGTATAAGTGATTTTTAGCTGTGTATAATTTTTAGAGAAATGATATTATAGAAAAAACATACTTTTTAGTGGAAAATTTTGTAAACGAAAATCGAGCTCTCAAAGTCATAAACTTACTTTCTTTGGAGATAAAAAATGTAATGCAAAAGAACAAAGAGTTTCATGTTAAATATCTTCCATGAACGTGTTTTTCATTAGGAACTAAACATTCAAGCCTCCACCAATACTTCCACATCTACAATATGTGAGTTTGAGATAACAAGCGAATCAAATCCATATACCTGCAGCAAGACAAAGAATTATTGCTTGATGACCCAAGCTCTGCAACCCTTTACCCGCCTCTATTACCAGCAATATTAGCATATTATTCATTGGTAAAACTCCCTTGCCTGCCAGCAGTTAAACCGTTATTTCACCTTCACACGTAGTCAAGCAACCTGCTGTGCCGTAGTAAATCAGTCAGCTGCCAGTCAAATGGTAACATGCTCGCTCCAACCGGAATACCTTGATGATATAGTGCCACTACGAGTAGAAATCACATGTGTATGCATATGTGGATGTGTGCAAAAAGCTAAAGTAGCGTAGTAGCAAAGAGCGATGAGAAATTTCTGGCTGATATATTATGAGTGATGCGATTTCATGCACAATGGTTGGATCTATGCTCTCAATAGTTGTTGTTGTTTTTGTTGAATGTGTAACGGTGAGTGATGTTGCTTACTAACGATGGCTACTGCAACGATTTCAGCAATTTGGCTAAACGAAGAGCAGTTATTTCTGTGGCAATTACCGAAATTTTCAAATTTATACCCTTAAAAAAGCCATTATGGTCAGCAGCTACTCTTAGTATATTTAAAAGTGGAACCATTAGTAATTTTTTACCCCTTTTTTTGCTATTTTTAACCCGTTCAATAAACAAGTAAAAATACAAAAAAAAATTGAGTTTATATTAGGCAAAGTGCAATCCTCGCCATACTTGCTAATAGCACGGACATAAGCTTAAAACTTTTACAGTGGCCTATTATACCAACTCATACTTACACAAAAATTTGTAAATATAATAACAACACCAGAAAAAGGCCAAAAACAATTCGCAGTTTGCTATAACGAGTAGGGCGGTCATTCAGCAGAGGACAATAACAGAAGTTTTGCATTTCCAGCTCGAAATGACAGCTGTAAATCACAACAATCATAAAAATCAATCGCTCGAAATGGAAATGATAAACGAGCGAGAATGGGCAAAGCGAAATAATTATGAGAGTTATGCTACATTACGCCTTGGCTACTAAAAGCCAAAAGGACGAAAGAGAAGTTAATGCGAGGATAATAAACGAACAAGGGGTGATAGAAAATAGGAAATTAAAAACAGCTGCATGAAATTGTAGGAAAAAGCAATAAACTCTTACAGAGTCAATCAAAAACAGATATAATAATGATGATTGCGAAATAGTTCGAAGGAAATGAAATAATGGAAAATAAAAAAAAATTCTACAGAAATAGCTTCCCAAATCTATTCTTAACTATACCGCAGTTTTCCATTAATAGTATTTTTCATGCTTAAAATCCACACACATATTTATACATATATGTATACATGTGTAGTCTTCATATTCAAAAGCATATCAACAAGATTTCCAGTCTGCTTGACTCTCGTTTTATTTATGCCACAATTTCTTGTCATGCTGACTCAATATCAAATGTTGACGACGCCAAAGTGACGACATGTCGCGTCTCAATGTCGCCTTGGCAGAGACAGACTCCTTATTGCAATTCATAAATGAATTCACAGCAGCTTTCACCACAACAATTTAATTGGGTTACACTCAGCAATGAGGTTTATCTGAAATTTTATTATAATAATTGACATGGCAGGCATAAAGAAATAAATCGAAGGGAAAGTATGGAAAATTGGTGAATGGGAAGAGAAAATTCAGTTAAACCGTACTAATAAGATTGAAATTATAAAAATGGTCTAGTAAAAGCGAGAACATTATTTTTGGCATTGAATTGAAGGCCATGCTCCTGAAGTGAATCTTTCAACAGCAACATCATTCGTCGTAGACAGTATCCAGTAATAATGACTTAGTGCCAATTTTGGGCAATAAGAATGCATAAAAGCATACCAAACAAACTTCCGAAGACTTGGAATAGCATAAAAACATACCAAACCAATTTAATAAATAATTTGTTTTTTTTTATCCTAAAGAGGGGTTCAAATTAAAATATTAATTGAATGTATGTATGTCTTCTATATAAAAATCTCAAGAAGTCTCTCACGTTAATTAAGGAAAGTATATATACAATTTTCATAGTTACAGGGTGTACCAAAATGGACGCAAGATTTCTTTAATCTTCACAGTTAAAACACTATTAGCCGTCTCAACAAATTTGTGATAGGCCCAAAGCCTTTGGCGATCTATAAGAGTTAATGTTGTTGTAGTGGTAGAAAACATTATTGATGTAATTTCGAGGCATAGTGCCGAGTTGACAGTTCTTGGCCGGTTAAAAAGCCGGATCCGCTCCGGTTACTGGACTCGACTGTCGTAGATGTTATGTTGCAGTGAGGTCCTTCTCGGATCGACCTTTTAACCTAACGTAATTTAAACTGACGAAGTTAAAACTACTCCGACCTTATATTATATACATTTTATATAAATTGTACAGCCAAAAGTAGATCCTGAAGTTTCAGTTTTTGTCCTAAATACCATTATCCATCTCTTTTTCAATTTAAAACTTTGCCTAAATCATTTTTCCTTTCCCTTGTATATGACATTGGATTTTTGGATATTTTGCATTAAGGTGGTGAATATTGAACCTTGAAAAGGTAATATTCTATTACACAATTTTCCGCTCTACAAAAGTTGTCTAAATAATTTTTTTTCGTAAAGACATTGCTTTAAAAGTTATACGCAGTTAAAGTCAATTCATACAATTGCCTTATAAATTTTGTGGTGTGGTGTGTCTTATGAATATTGAATACAAGTTCTTAATAAATTTTATGTTGCTCATACAACATGGTGTACCTTATGAATGCTCAGTATATTCATACGACTGTCTTATACATTTTTTGTTACTCATACGACTTGGTGACCTGTATGAGTGATCTTTAACTGCGTATAACTTTTAGAAAATGCTTTCATAGAAAAAAAAATAACCTTTTAGGAGAAAGTTTTGTATTCGAAAATCCCGCTTTCAAAGTCATAAGTGTATTTTCTTTGGATATAAAAAATGGAATGCAAAAGAACATAATTTTTGTGAAAATTTCGAACTGTGGCCGCCAAGCTTTCATTATTTTTGAAATATTGTTCAATATTGAAGATATGTTGTTCTGTCGTAAAGCACCATTTTTACTAAGCCTTAGCCTGTCAGCTGTCGATTTGTTTCATTTTAGCGTTGTCAACACTTTACTGCGTATATACACGAGTTGAATTCCAATTTTGCATTCATTTTGAGCCACCTTTTATATTGAAAAAATAACAGCTAATTTCCACTTGACGTTAAAACAGTCAACTTCGTCTTTCTTCGCACAAAAGTCGGCTTTTCGACATTTTTGTTTATTCCTACTTGTTGTGAGTTTTATTTTGATTTGCCAGCGCAAACAACAACTACACGAAAGTTATACAAAATTAAGGTGACGAAACACTTTCGCAAAATGGCGCTCAAGTGGCATTAACAGCCATAACACTCTCATGTACGTAAGTGTATGTTGAAGTGTGCTTCTACGAATGCACGCATATGTTTAGTGAGCGCACAGGTGCACATGTATGAGTTGCTAAAGTGTTTGCCTGTTTGTACAAGAAAAAATTTATGTGTGTGCGTAATAATTTAGAGTGCAACAGCAACTCAACTAAATGAAATCCAAACAGAAAAAGGCTGCTGAAATCAACTCGAGATAAAAAGCGAAGCTAAACAACAATTCTGCCGGAAGTGCTGCCACACAAGTGTGAAGCAATACCGTTAAAAAGAATATGTGCACAAGTGTCAACTTAAGTTGAGAAGTGTTGTCGACTTTGAAGACGATGAACGTCTTACTCCGTGCAATATGTTTGAGCATAAATGTGTTGTTCCATGCAATTGTATGTGTTTCTTGCAGCATCATCCTGCCCTTCACGCTTTTAAGCTTTTCAAAGACATTAGTGTGCAAGAAAAACGCACCTCCATGCTCTAACCAGCGCGTGACGGCACTTTGCTTGACACTTTTTGTCGCGTACTTTTTTCGCACACAGCTACTGCTGTTATAAACCCACTCAACAATGGACAATAACAACAGCCGCAATATAAGCAAAACAACAACATAGTGGGGGAGCGGACATACAAGGAAGCACTTGAATTGTTCTGCGGTAAAAAAAAAACATAAATGGCGTTTCTAAAATCTTTTTATTGACATTTTGTTTACATACATACATACTTGCTGTCAAACACACATACAAATATACTTGTATACCACACAAATATATGCATGTAGTTGTGCTCCGCTGATGAGGATATACCCACTTTCATTGTTTGTTTGTCGCTGTGATACGCCAAGTGGCAGGTAAACAAAGTCAAATGCGAATTTAATGCGATTTCTATTGCCGAAAACTGCTGACAAGGCATTTGCTGCCAGTGTGATGGAAAAGAAAACGCGCAGACGCGTGGGAACGGCGTCAAAATAGATTTGGTAACATAGAATAGGAAAAACAAATATGCCAAACGAAGAAGAAAAGTAAATAAATTTGTATAAAAAACAGACACTTAGCAAAGCAGCTTAGTGTACAAGCAAATTGTCTGATTTGCTTAAATGCTTGTTCGCTGTGTGTGTGTTTTTTTTTTACATATAAAGCAGTGCTGTAGTTGTGAGTTGCACTTGAGTACTAACCGCAGTTGCGTTGACGACAAAACGCGCTTTTCGTTAATGGTCTGCCTGTTACAGTGTGGAATGACAGCTGAAATCCAATTTGATTGCGGTTCGGTGTCCAATAGCAAATCAGGAAGTTCGCTTGCACACACATTTTAGTTAAAAAAAAAATGATATAGCACGCTTGGAATGGCTGTTAACGGCTTTGATTGTTATAAATTATGACATAACAGTACCGGCAAATTGTTAATAAATATTTAATTATTCATCAATATTTATTTTATCGCCTTCAAAGTGATTCCCACCAGATGTAATACACTTATGCCAACGATTTTTCCAGTTCTCGAAACACTTTTTATAGGCACATTTTGGGATGGCCTTCAGCTGCTTCAGAAAATTTTGTTTTATAACTTCGATCAACTGAAAACGGGTTCCACGGAACAGCAATTTCAGTTCGGGGGGTAAGAAAAAATCACACGGTGCCAAATCTGTTGAATGCGGTGGTTAGTTGATAGTATTCATTGCGTTTTCGACTTTAAATTCGGTCACAATGGTGGCTCGATGTGATGGTGCATTATCATTGTGTAAAAAGCATGATATGCTCTTCCACAATTCCGTCTATTTTCGACGGCTGTTCTCTCGCAAACACCTGAATACAGCCAAATAGATCGTCTTATTGACCATCTGTCCCTCCGAAAAAAATTTGTTACGCACCAAACTACGAATATCGAACAAGACAATGAACATCACCTTGATTTTTGAGCGGCTTTTGTGAGTTTTTTGGTTTCGCCTATTTTTTCCCCCTCGCTCCGATGACTGTTGACTTGTTCGCATGTCAAACTCATAAATCCATGTCTCATCGGCAGTTATAATTTTGTCCATGCGTGGGGATCGGAAAAAGATCTGTTTACGATACTTTTTTTGAAAAACAAAATCAGGTTTTTCCAGACGAGTTGAGCAAGAATGTTTTTCTTACCCAAAATATTCACTAAAATCATTCAAACAGACTCGCATGAGATGTTGAGTTCCCTTGCCATCTCTCTAACATTTTTCTGACGGTTTTCCGGCACAATCCATATCCTTAACTTTTTTTTTAATATTTTCATCAGTTATAAAGGTCGAAGGTCGTCCAGAACGATACATATCTTCAACGATCTATCGACCAACTTTAAAGGCTTGGTACCACTTGTAGGCTTGTGCTTTTGATAAAACTGTATCACCGTAAGCCTTTTCCAACGATCGCAACGATTTTTTACACGAAATTTGGTTAGGAATACAAAATTTGATACAAATTTTTCGATCCATATTTTTATCTGATCACACAAAATCCCTCACCAGCCTTTCATCTGGCGACTTAACTCTTAACTCTTCTAATAAGCGAGGCTTACGTACGTACATTTTGGCTATAATCGCGTAAGTCGTTTCTACGCTAGTAAAGAAGAAGAGGACTTACAATCCACATATGCAAAATCTATTTCTGTGTGTAAATAAGCGCTTTGTATATTTTTCTAAACAAATCGGAAACACTCGTTTTCACTTTAGGTTTTTAATTAATTTCAAGTGCTACACTTTTATTCTAACAATCAACTTTGTATGCTGCGCAACTCACTTGCAATACCTTAACTTTTCGGCGGTTTTCATTGCCTTTTGATCACGTACTTTCAATTGCACAACTTACGGCATTCGCCCACTTCTGAGTGTAAATTTTCCAATTTGCGCGCTTTTCCTCAAAACGCGGTCAGTTGAGGTATGCAAAAACAAAGCGAAAGTCAGCAAACGAGCTAGACTGCAATTCATCAGGTGTGTTGAATGCGCATATGCGTTGGTGTGTGTGTTGAGCAACGTTCTAATTGTGCCAAACCGCGAGTTTCTCTTTTACCACTGCCAGTTGACTGGTTTGTTGTTTTTGTACTATTTTATATTCCGTTATATTCGCTGAAAGTTATTACGCTAAATAACAATTTGTGAAGTGAATTTCTAATTACGAATATACACACAGTTATACAAATTTGCGTGTGTACGCGTGTATTTGCTTTGCCTGCGTTACTCATACGCCATGGCGTGCCAGTAAAATAACTTTTCTAAATTAGCTAAAACATGTTTTTAGTTATGAGTACAATGTATAATCGACTAACTTGGAAAAAACAACAAAAGCAACAACCATTTGACGGGGGGGGGGAAATGATTTTTTTCTCGCGCATATTAATAAATTATGTAATTAACCTGGCGAGTGGAAATATTACAACTAATATTATTATATTATAAGATGTGTATAGTAAATGAGTACTTCAAATGGTGGAGAATATACAAATTTTAGCCTTTTATTGAATTTCTGCATTACTAAAAGGGGTATTTTGGTCTAGAGACTACATTTAGGCATTTTTCAAACAAAGATGAAAACAATGAAAAATATTTTTAATATCATATTTTTTATATGATTTCTGTTTATATTTAAAAAATATATTTATACAATTAAAAAAAATTTAATGTAAAAATTTAAAAAATTAAAAAAAAATTTATAAATTAATAAAATTAAAAAAAATATTTATTTAAAAAAAACACTTTAATTGTTGAATTACAGGCCGGCCATTTTTAATATGCAATGATAAAATAATTAAAAAAATTAAAACAAAAATTAAAAAAAGAATTTAAAGAAAGTGTGGCGTGGGACTGCTAATCAAATGCTGCTTCCTGGTTGCCACGATTCCAACCCTTGTCGCTATCGATCCAAAGATGTCGCTATCGGATTGACTATATTCACAAAATGGCTTCGATTTTTAACAAAAACAAGAATTTTGTACTTTTTTTCATTATTTCACATTTTACTTAAATACCAAAAATTTTCCAAAATCCAAGGTTGCGACAGAGAGTCCTATTTGACTTTTCAAATTTTTCAAAAATTCAATTTTTTGACTTTTCGAATTTTTCAAAAATACTTAGAATTGAAATTTTCCATAATCAGAAACAATTTTTTTTCCAAATTTTCACATTTTTTTTTTAATAATTAAATAAAAATTTTCCTAAACTCGAGATGGTTGTGATAGAGCGGCCGTTTTCTCTTTTTCAAATTTTTTAAAAATACCTAAAATTAAAATATTTCAAAATTCGAGGGAACTGCGAAATAAATACAATTTTAAACTTTTCAAATTTTTAAAAATACTTAAATTTAAAATTTTCCAAAACTCGAGATGGTGTGATAGAGAGACCTTTTTTATCTTTTCAAATTTTTTCGAAATTCTTAAAATTAAAATTTTCCAAAAATCGTGGTAGTTGTAATAAAGAACCTTTTTAGTATTTTAAAATTCTTTAAAAATACTTGAAATTATAGTTTTCCAAAATTTTAGGCAATTGTGATACAGAGACCTTTTCTGACTTTTCGAATTTTTAAAAATACTTAAAATTAAAATTTTCCAAAATCGGACGCAGTTGCGGTAGTAAGACATATAACAAATGTTTTTGTCAAATTTCAAAGCAAAAGACTTGAGAAAAACGCGTTTACCGCTTCTTCGTCCGCCAAACCGATTCAGTTGCCAAGGCACTAAAACAGCTATAACTTCGAAAGTAATTCGAATTTTTAAAAATTCTTTTAAGAAGATATTTTTGAATATCTTTACTCTATGATTATCGAAATTTTTTTCGGATTTCTAGACAAAAATGAGTTTTATAATAAATAATAGGCTAAATAAACAGCAAAAACATGATTATTGCGTGCTAAATGTAACAAGCAAGCAAACTTACAAGAGAAGCCAATAAAAGCGTATTAAAAAATAATATTTTTTTATTTAAATTCTGCATCCCGCGGTGCTGCTGCACGCCCACAAAGTTTGCAAAAAGTCAAACATGCAGTAACCAGTGGCATGCGTGCGTATATGCCACCAATATCAAGCATTTAATAAAACATGCAACATATGCCACGCGTGCAACATGCCGCCCAGCATATTTACCAACGACGCCCAGCTGCCACACCTACTTTCCTGTTGCCATAAGTGAGGCAATTAAAATTATTTCGCATTGTACATTTGCATTTGTGATTTCCCGCCGCCTGTGTGTGTGTGTGTGTGCTGCTGTTGCAAAGTTAATGAAATACACATGTACAAAAGTCAGCAACAACAAACAAACATATGTTGCCGCAACTAAGTTAAATGTTCATCACTTCCCATTGTGTGTGCGTGAAATGCGAATAAATGCCAAGTACACACCTACACACATTCATACAAGCATTCAACGGTATATTTATGCAAATAAATGCAAGCTGCTGGCACTTGCATATAGAAAGTCATGCCCAGCTGCCGTACAAACGGAGCTACAGAGAGGAGCAGATGTGTTTAGTGCTACTCTAGATATTTCAGCTTTAGAATTTAAAATCATCGTTATTTGTTTACCTTTTTGGCTGCTAGCAATCTCATTCAGTTAAACTTGTTGCCTTTTCAAACATAAAATTATTTATTTATATTATATATGTACTCGTATAATATACATTATTATATATATTATTATTATTTTATATGTAAAATGCCATCATGAACTAGTTAGTCACTAGTTCACCAGCTCGCAGTCACATCTACTGCTGGGTAGTAATTGCAAACTATTTTGTCATTTTCTCACACACACACTCACGCATTTACAAACGTTTTCGTTTACACTCACACACATGCAATTTTTGGTCTTTTGCTCAACCGCCCGCCCACCGCTTTGCAGTGGCGTGAAGGCGTATGCGTCAAATAACTTTTTGCTTTGAGCGCTCGCTTTCGTGACGCTTTGTTGCGGTTACGATATATTTGCATATTTCAAATGAGTTGCACTAATTAATACTTGCCACACTGTTCGCATACAAATTCGCCAATTGTTCGTAGGTGGCAACCAAATTTGTTGCAGCAGTATTACGCTTACACAGTTTGTGAACTCAAAGAATTCACAGTTAAAAACGAGAAGTGGCAGCATTCGTTCAACTGCTAATTAAGACTACAAATACTTTCCACTGCAAAAAGGCAGATCTTGACAACTGAAGCGATCAAAGCAAATGAAAATCACTAGCGAATGGACGCTGTTAATGAAGTTCTTAAACGTCACAGTTACCACTATGACACCTTCGACACTAATAATCCATCATTCTATCTTCTCCTACTTGAACCCCCGTGCTACTGATGCAGTTCATCTAAAAATTCAAACAGTCATCCAGGAACCTTCGACCGATAGTTGTGATTTCTGGCCTTCGCAGTTATTCCCCCAATCAAAGAGCTGACTTTGTTGCCGGTTGCTTAAAGAACAAGTCTGCTTTCAGTAAATGTAAAATGACGTTCAATACCTGACTGATAACTTGACGTTGTTCCAGGAGCTCCACTAATACATAACCTAGCTGAACTTTGTACGACTTTAAAACAACTTCCATATGCCTTACCGCGTATTGCCTTTCCTTTAGTGGTCACTATACTCATAAAAAGCATATCATAATCGGTCTAACAACTACTGGGAAGAGCCAATGAGCTACGTGAGGTGTTAGTCCCCATTTTGGCACCGCCATCCTTTCGCGGGTGTTAATTATTGTAGATACTTTGTTCACTCTGGAGTTTATATTTGGTTTATATGATAGCTTCCTGTCTAAAATCGTAAGATAAGACAAGCTATCATTAAGAAATAAGAACCTGCTTCACTTTCTGAGTATCTGAGAGAAGCATTCAATCTCAAAATGGAAAATGATAGATTTATGTAGAAAATATCATATTTAGCGGTTGTTAAAAAATATTTCCTTGCAACACTGCATCAACAACAATACGAGAGCAATATATGTATGTGAAGATCCTATAAACACGTCACCTTTGGCAATTTGCTTGCAGCAGCTTCTACTTTTTTCCGCTTTAACAGCAAACGACTGCCCAAGTCTTAAATAATTACCTCACTTACTTTAATTAAGCACAACAAATAACAGTTAAAAGCCCGCATAATTTTCAAATGAAAGTAATTACAAACAATTAAATAGCTAACACAAAGCAAATGATAGCTTGTAGCCTAAAGTCAGGCCGCCGGGTCAACGAGAGCTGCGAGAATACATAGATAGCACTTTTAGGTAAAATGTAAATGCAATAAAAACAACAATAAACACATTTCGGCGCGCATCATTTGCTTTAACTTCGAACAACATATTTTTCCAAGCACCTAAAAGTGTGCTACAATAATTTGTAAGTGCTGCAGATGTTTGCCAAACAAAAAAGTACAACAAAACAAGCAAAACAAAAAAGACAAAGCAACACACTACACAACAAAGCAAAGGCCAAAGTTGCCGCATTTTATGACTTGCAATTTCGGCAATTTCGTCACACTAAAAGGCAGCCAGCTGCCAGCAGCGCACAAAAGTCAGCTGTACAACCTCAAAACAACAAGCAAACTTTCAACGCGCCACCGGTTAAGCATGCACGAGCGCACGTGTGCATATGTGTGTGTATGCGCACACGTTTATGTGCTTGGCACTAGGACTACGTAGTTCCGGTAGCCGAAAATTTATCAGTAGAAATTTTTTAATGCGCCGAAGTCCAAATATTTGTTCAGCCAACCAACCAACTAAGCAGCTGGTCAACTGTGCTGCCGGTACATGGTAGTGGTGCGGTTGCTGTTGTGCCGACAAAATTAATGAGTTAACTTTAAATTAAGTGCTGGCCAAGAGTGTGAGCAAGCAGATAGCAGATAACGGGCTAGCAGCTAGGTAGCCGCACGGCTAAAGTAAAAACGTAAACAAATTACTTTGCGAAAAATTCCGAAAATTCGTAAAATTCCTACAAAAGAGCCGCAGCAGGCGCATTGAGGCGGGAAGCGGGCGCAAAAGCGCCAAAAAAAGACAGTTGCTATTTTTAGCTGCTCTTTTTAACCCTAACGGTTGTTGCCCCAGTTGATATGTACTTTACGGTTGAAGCGAATGTCCGCCAGCACTTTTGTAGCTGTGAACTTGGTCGGCACAATGTCTAGTCTCTGCTGATATTTAATACTAGTTCACTGTTTTTTTGCACTTGCTACGCAGCTGTAGGAGAAGTCACATATTTACCTATATTAGGGTGGTTAAAAGAAACGAATATATTTTTTTTCGCTTGGTACACTGAAAAATGAGTAACCATTTTTGTGGAGCATTTCATATAAAACATAACAATATAAAAAATCGCTACATTTTGAAATGAATGTTATCCAAGCCACCAATGAAATTTGTGAAGTTTACGGAGACGATGCTGTATCAGTTCGTGTAGCTCAACAATGGTTCGCTCGCTTCCGTTCTGGAAATTTCAATGTGAAAGTTGCACGTTGCTCTGGTCGATCTATCATTGAAAAGATCGATGTAGTTATGGATATGATTGACCAGGAGTGTCACATAAGCAGATTAAAAATACAAAAAGACAGTTTCCACTACCCAATATTAGCTCTTTTTTGACACACCCTAGTATATATACATCAACTTTTTTGTGTGTTTTCAAATATAAACCTGCCTTTGCCAGCGCTACAGTCTATTTTTAATGCTTTGCTTATATCGTACTGAGCAAATTCTTTGTAAGCGCTACAATTTTCACACTAAAATATTTAAATTTAATTTCTCTCTTTCATTTGCTTGACTGCAGATGCAGTGAAATGTAAAATACTATGATATTAGTTGTAATTACAAAGCACTGGAATAACTGCGCCAAAATTAGAGACCAAAAAAATCAAAAAAAGTTAAATCTGCTTATTCAGGCGATTTAGTTGGCAGTGCTTGTCAAGAGCAGATACTGACAGATGCTGCTAATTCCTCGAAATATTCTATTACAAAATATATGTATAAGCAATAAATATTACTAATACAGCATAAACTAACTGCTGTCATATTTTATTCAAAAGCAAATGAAAACACACATATCAAATGTCGTTTGTTTTACATATTTCTAAAAAATTTCCAACACACAAATTTCCGAAATTTAAATTACAAAAATTATTCCCTAACAATAAAGGAAAACGAAATTGCAATTTTTTTTCAAAATTTTTAATTACGCTATCTAAAAGTCATGCTGCCAAGACTGTCTGCTTCCGACACTTCTAAAATCTCATTTGAAATATAAAGAGCTCAGCAAAAGAATGAAAACATAAATGTGCGGAAAATATGGTGTATGTACACACCAACAACAAGTATGCGGGTGCACTCAGCTGGCAACAAAATATTCTGCAATTTTTAATTAACAACATTAACAACTTTTCTGGTTTCCGGGGCTTACCAGGAATATGGGTATACACTGTTTCGACTGCTATTTTAGATTTCGCTTCTCTCCTTTTCAAAAGTAAATCACCATATTTAATGCTATTCGGCAAACCTTTCTCCTCCCTTGCACATTTTTCGCTTCATTTTCGCATTTTCATTAGCGCGCCAGCTCATATTTTATGCATAATTGAAGTAAATGTTGCATTTTTTCCACTTAGTTGGCATACTAAAGAAGGCAGCGCTGTGGTATTTGCATTATGCGAGCCATTAAGTAATTTGCCGAAACGGTGAAGAGTAATTTTTCAAAAGCGCGAACCTTAATTTACAAAAAAAAGTCTGAAACTGTGCAACAAAAGAAACCGCATTTAAGGCAAATAAAAACGAACGAAATAACCTAATGGCCAAAACCCAAAAAGTGAAGCATCGAGTCCGTGGCACGGTTGATATTATAGCAATTCTTTGTATGGCTGCTCCATTTCATTTCCCTGCTACCTTCAATCTGTTAATAAAGAGTGATCCATTTCGAGGTTCCCTTCACTTTTGTAAAGAAGAAAACACAGAAACTTCAAATTCAATGGGGAATGTTTATTATTATTCGAAAGCACATTCTCTGGCATTTATGTTTTGAACATTATCCCCCTGGAATGTTGGACGCGGCTACGTCTCAAATGGTCCATCCGTTGAGTACAATTTTTAATGACTCGTTCGAGCATTTGGACTGGTAACTGGCGAATTACACGCGTGATGTTTTACTCCAAGTACTCAATCGAAGCGGGATTGTCTGTATAGACTTAAGACTTCATATATCCCTACAGGAAAAAGTCTAACGGTGTGATATCACACGATCTTGGTAGATAATCGACCGACCCGAAAAGTGAAATGATCTGCTTACCGAAGTGTTCTCTCAATAAATCCATTGATTGATGCGATGTGTGGGAAATCGAGTCGTCTTGTTGAAACCAAATTACGCCAAAATCACGAGCTTCTATTTCGAACATCAAATAGTCGGTTATTATAGCGTTGCCATTGGCGGTTACGTTCTCATCTGTATCATTTTTGAAGAAATATGAACCGATATTCCACAGGCCGACAAACTAATGCAAACCGTTGTTTTTCCTGGATGAAATGGCCGCTCTTGAATCTCTTCAGGTTGTTTTTCAGCCCAAATGCGACAGTTTTGCTTGTTTACACACACAATGAGCCAAAGATGGGTCTTATCGCTAATCGAAGTTTGGCTCGAAAACGTCGGATATTCTTGGAACTTTTCAAGAGCCCATAGAGTGAAGTCATGCCGTTTGGGAAGGTCGAGTGGCTTTAGTTCTTGTACAAGCCACATAACTAAGCCACTCGCCTCCAGTCTTTGAGCAAATGAGTAGTTAATAATTATTATATTTATCTTCTCAAACTTAAAAAAACAATAAAATTAAATTTAAGTTGATCCAATATTATTAATAAAATTTGAAAAATGTTTCCGGAAGAGTATTTTCTGATTTTATTTTATTTTATTTTATTAATTTAATTTAATTAATTTAATTAATTTAATTTTATTTTATTTTATTTTATTTTATTTTATTTTATTTTATTTTATTTTATTTTATTTTATTTTATTTTATTTTATTTTATTTTATTTTATTTTATTTTATTTTAATTTATTTTATTTTAATTTATTTTATTTTATTTTATTTTATTTTATTTTATTTTATTTTATTTTATTTTATTTTATTTTATTTTATTTTATTTTATTTTATTTTATTTTATTTTATTTTATTTTATTTTATTTTATTTTATTTCATTTTATTTTATTTTATTTTATTCTATTTCATTTTATTTTATTTTATTTTATTTATTTTTTACTTTTCGAAAGTCGAAAGCTTTGTCCCCGACGCTACACATTCACTTGCAACATTTTCTAACAGCTGTTGTTGTTACCACATTATCTGTCTTCCCACAGTTGTCTTTTTTTTATAATCTCTTTTTCTCCTGTATCTATTTAAATCCACCCGAAAACCTCTAAACGCTATCCCATAAACATTTCCGGATTTCTTATGAACATAAATTGGTCACAGCCAACAAGCAGTGAGATGAACCACCACAATAACAACGGTAACCGGAGTAAAACACAGCAATCAGCGTTTCCTACACAAATTTATCTCCGCTCAGTTGTCGCTTAGCGGCCGGATATACCGCGGCGACCGCGCCAGGCAACGGCAGTGCCCTTTCCTAGCACACCCTCGTCCTTCTCCACGCTGGCAACCGGAGATGCGTTTAATGCTTAACAACTGTCAACGCTGCCAACTTTAAATGAGAAATTATGAAAATGTGGCAAAGCAAATGCGCGAAGTCATAAATAAAGCAGGGAGCAGAGACAAAAAGGATTTATGCAAAAGAAAAAAATGCTGCACGCGGAAATTTATGTTTCACAATATGTGTGTGCACTTGCGCACATTTTGCTTTTGTTGTTGTTGCTAATATGAAATTATGATTACAACAAGCAGCTATTTAAGCAGCAGCACAGCAATGAAACATTTGCGCAACAGCAGTGGCAAATTACCAAAAGAGACAACAAAACGTTCGTATGGAGGGCAAATGAGGGGGGACTTAATATGCATACGCATGTTTGCGCTATAACTGTCGCTGCTAAGCCAACTGTGCTGCTGGTAGAAAGTAGTGAAACAAACGCGTCGCGGCCACTGTCACCATCAGGACTCAACAAATCGTTGCCCTTTTGACGGCACAGCATCCCTCCAGCACATCCTGACGTTTTGTCTCGCGTTTCCTGCTATTTGCGTTCATCTTTTTATTTATTTATTTATTCACTGTGCAATTTACAATGTCTTTATACAACCTTCCTATGCCGCCCATCGCGCACGTTTTGCCAACAGCGCTACTGTCGCGTCGCGCTCGCCTTTCCCATTACTCACTTTCGTGTGGAAAATATCGAATATGTTACGCAACCATTTCCACGCGTAATGCGTCAGCTGCTTTGAATGGCATCAAAGAGTGCTAGAGTTATTTTTGAATTTTTGCTCTTTGGCGGTTGGGCCACTCTGCGGCTGCTTTTGTTTGTGGAAGCGCATAACATTAGGCGATTTAAAGCGTTTCTCGAAATTTATTACACCATTTTATTACTCGATGAGCGCGCGAAGGCTCGAAATTTAGAGTGTCGCGTGCAGTTTAAGATTTTAATGGCTATCTCTTTTGTGTTCTGCTTAAAAAAACAATGAAAATAAAATTAATAAATTCTCACACTAAAAAATTAAGAAATCTCTTTGAGTACTCACAAATTCAGTTTGTCTTAAGCGTTGCTTTACTCATTTGGAAGGTGTTGGTTGTTTAGTTCACATACTATGCTCTCACTGCAAATCAACCATTTTTTTAACGCGGTCGCACTATAGTTCTTGACGAGTAACTCACATATAAACCCAAAACGACTACCACGAATGATAATCTAGCAGAAATTCAAGTAATAGTCGAAACTTTGGACTTCTCTCGAAGAACCTGCTCAAAAGGCAACGAAGATAAGCTATCTATCGTAGAATAATAGTGATGGTCTCCACGTTTTGTGATTCCCAGGGTATGATCTACATGAACTTTTGTCCTGGTGTTATTACCTCTTTTAATTTTATGTACAAAGAGACATTGTTGCTAAAAAATTTCATTGAGGTAACTCACTCTTTAACCAATATTTTGGGGTATAAAGGCAGCCGAAATTACGAAAAGCTTTTTTTAAGTATATGGGGACTAAGAGAATTATGGATTCGATTACAATTCCACGCACAAGTGAGTTTCTATACTATATCTCACGATAGATCTAAACTTTCTATCAAAAGTTTACGATAAGAACTGCGATCCATTTATTCGGCACCTGGAGGCTTGAACAGTTTTCATCCAACTTGGATAGTTTTTGGTCATAAGCTGGCACACTTCAAAGGCAGTATTTGTTCAAAGTTTTAACCAGTTACCTCATTGGTACTTAACTTGAAAACTGGAAAGTAAGAGAAACAGATGTATTTTAAGATTTTGTTAAATAGGAAGTGGGCGTGGTTGTAGACCAATTTTGCACTGTAACATAGAAAGCAGAATAATAATAAGACCACCTTCCAAACTTGGTTGGAATTGGTCGACCAGGTACCGATATATGGATTTGTACCTAAATACGGACGAAGCCACGCCCATCGCATAATTCTTACAGCTTCTCTAGCGATCACGGATGCTAAATTTTATGTTTCGGACGCATTTATTTATTGATTTATAGCGCGAGTATAAAAACTACTTTCCGAGAAATTTTTTCTTAATTAATACAAAACCGATTACACATTCAAAGCAGTTCCCCTGCTGTCGCATGTCGCTTTAAGAGAATTTTTCTATTTTTAGCAATAAAAAATGTTTCTCACATCGGTCTCAATTGCGCCAAAAACCTAAAATATGTGCGTTAAAATTACTTACGACTTGTAAGCATAGCACTCTAAGCCTATTATATATTTTACTGGCGACTTAATGGTCTTACTTTTGAGAGGATTACTTTATGGAAATAGATTTTTAAGCTGCAACATCACCGCCAACTAAATCTGTATGGATAATTCTTTTATTTTGCCGCAGACTGACAAGTCTTACTTCAAAATTGTGCCAATTAAAAGCAAAATCCACTTCAAGCATTTTCTTTTACTTTCAACTTTCTTCTTTTCTTTTTTAATACAGCGCTTTTTCCGCTGTAATGCCTTAGAGATTTCCGGATGTCACTTGTTGTAGCAAATTTATTTAATTCCTCTGTTGCGGGGTTGATACACCACTCAATGCGCCCACAAGTCAGCCATTGGCGCTTAAATACACGTTTGCTGCCACTCAAGGATTTCTGCTGCTTTAAGGTTAGGTTGTTTGGCAGAAAATCAGTGTCTGGAAGAGGCATGCATTGCCTTTATTTATGAGCGTAATATTTTTATCCTTTTATGTTTTTGTTGTTTTTACTTCATTTGATTGCGTTCAGTCTTAATCAGACAAATAAATACACTTCAAAGCATGCTGCCGTTATTTCTTGATTTTGTAAAAATTTCAATTGTTTTGCGAAAAGAAATATTTATTTTTGGCTAAGAATATGTTTAGGTGTATGTGTGTAAATATGCAGCGAGCTTGTCTGATCTGTTTTGATGTTTATCAGCCACGAAATGAAAAGCGTGACTTTATTTATTGATGTTTTTTTTCACAAGCTGATTTCAATTGCTTATTTCAATCTTAATAATTGCCATGAAAGCAAAATAGCGCAAACAAAGAACCAGTGTCACCCTAAAGCGCACTGAAATCCGCCTGTATAATCTACAAAAAATCAGAAATACTCCGAAAGAAAAAATATTGAAAGTTAGGTCTGTTTCTATGCTTGAACGCTTATTTTTGTACTTGCAACACAAAATTCTCCCATTTTTTTGTCAAATTGCGAGAATGATTTCATTTTCTTCCGAAACGTATAGTTCTTCTTCTTTTTTAATGACATAGACGCCGCTTACGGTGTGATAGCCGGCGTGAGAAAGCTCTAGAGAGCCAATTACTTGGAAGTGGCGATAAATGATTCTTTTACATATGGCTCAAGCAGCTCGCTTGATAACTTGCGCATCCTCTGGGTAGCCAAAAGCATCCGTTTGAAGGTAAACTAAAGTGAATAGGCGAAACATTCCTTTCCAGGGATGTGCGCTGGGCTTAAAACCCGCCACGTAAAAAAAACACTCTAAGGAAAAGAACAAAACAGCCTTTCATCTCTTCTACCTGCTGAAATTTTACACATCTCAGCAAATATTAATGAACATGCTTAAAAAAGTGATATAACTATTAATACTTTGATGCCGGAAAGTTCTTTTCATGTACGCACATATCTACAAACATGCTTTACTACACTACCTACAAAATGATATCACTACAAGCTCTCATACTTCTTGTAATTCGCTGATTGTCGCCGTAAGCTTTTTTTCTACCACACATACACATAGTTATCTATATGTGTATATGTGTGTCATTACACATGAGAATGACGAATGTGCGATAAGATAATATTATACGAGTTGCCCTTACTAACTCGGGAGCAGCGAGCAAGCAAAAGTAATTTGAGCGACAACAGCAGAAGCACGAGAAACTCATCAGCAAGTTACGCTTGTCTGAATGCGACATCTACAAACACATATCGGTAGCAACACATTAGCAGCGCGGCGACGGTGGCGGCGGTAAGATGAGCAACAAGCGTAGAAAATATCAGAAACGCAGCGCAAAGCGACAGCGTAATACAAATGTGTAGCAACAACATGCGTTGCGGAAATAACAGCTATAGCATCAAGGACAACAATAATAACAACAGCAATATCAGTAGCAACATTTCTAATGATGGTGTTGGTGTGCTGAGCGACGAAGATGAAGCGGCAAAAGTGTCAAGCCGCAACGAAGTAACGTTTGCCTTGCAAATAACGGGAGCGGATGCCCGGATGCCTGCGGCGGTGGCAAATTTGTCTTGATAACTTACGCTCCATACACACAAACATCATATGTATGTACATATGTGCAAACAGTGGCGATCAAAGCAATGGCAGTATGAAAAAAAGTTACACATGTCACTTCGTCAAAGTGTTTCGGATGAGTTTGAGCGGCCTTTCTAGTTCATTTATCCGTTTTTGATATTACAGCGCAGTTTCCTTTTAAATGGCTCAATTTTTTTCTTCTGTAATTATTGGGTGATCTTGTGATTTACTGTTCCAAACCGCTCAATTTTGGTTACATAAAACCGACTGTTGTAGAAATTGTTTCTTTTTAGGTAGAATTTTAGCTTTTTTTGGTTGGTTTTCGAACAATGATACCATTTTACACTTTTTTGGTCCTTTTTTTGCTCGATTATCTTCTGCTTCAATTGTCAAGACATCCTTTCACGAGATTAACCTTGTGAATGCAGTAGCTTCTAGCTAACATCTTCAATAGTTTCCGACATTATTTGTTAAAGTATATGGCGCCAGGCTTATAGGAAACTTGTGGTGGAGATCTGCTAATGGTTTAATGAATCAGAAGAAATTATAATTTGCCATATAAATTTCTATAAGGTGGCATCCCTACTTACTTAACATACAGTTTATTACTTCAAGCCCCACCACCTGTCGTTAAATGAACTTATACTCATTACTCCCCAATCTACTCAATCAAGATTCATTATTCAAGACCATTGCCTTGGTTGATTGGTTGACAAGGAAGGCGTGTAAGCGCCAAACCGGAAGTGACCGCTCTTACACCTTTGATTAATGTCTCTTAAGTTGCAGCATAGGAAGCCGTGAAATATATCCCACTTCTGAGCGTGCCAGCCCATCCCCTTCCCTTCTATTCCCATATGACCAGGTAACCAGATGTATTTAGCTACTGATAATGTAGTTATTTCCTGCTTACTTAGTTAGACTTGGTGTTAGCGCTATGAATATCCTTAATTGCCGCTTAGCTATTCACTAGAAGGGTTATTGGCTCGCTGGTTTGAGCAGAGCCCCACTTAGCATCTCTTATTATGCCCACAGTTTGGGCTGAAAACCTGAATTGTTTCTGTCGTAGCGGCAGAGTTGACAGTCCATGACCGAATACAAAATCCGGGTCCGTTCCGGTTACGTAGACCCAACTACCGTGGGAACGGTATATTCATAAGGGGGAAATAGGAGCACGAGCGGCCTTCTTCTCTTGTAATGAAATAATAAATGACTATATTTATCCTTAAGCTGCCTTCTGTTTATGGATTACAGGAGAAAAGGTCCGCCCGTGTTCCTATTTTACCCCTATAAAGATGCCGTTATGACTAAAGATCATAAAACCATTGGTCCGTTCTTATCTTTTGAGGAATGAAGACGTTGTGTTTACATACTCATGGCTCGCCTTTTCTCGATCACTTTGCCAATTTAGCCCTAGTTCATTAACAAGGTCGAGTATGATATTATGCCCGTGATTTCCCTCATATTTGTATTGGCCGGATGTCATAGATAACCTCCAGAGCATTGGTTGATGTAGTTTGCATTACGACGGCGATCCCCAGCAAGCAGGCCCGTTGCTTTTGTTTCAGGAGTTTAATCCGAAACTTTTTCGATAATTTCATCCACCATATTACAGTAGCAAATGGCAGTATGAAGCGGATGACACTTATACCACATGGGGTCGTAAACCCTGTTTTCCGGTAATGGTTTTTCTGCAGTAGTTTCAGTTTCGAAGGGCTTTGGAAGCACTGCTGTCGAAGTTTTCTTTCCATTGTAGTTTTTTCGTGATAACTTCAAGATATTTGACAGAGCTGGACAGATTTTGATTTTAAAACTTTCTGCTTACACTGCTAATTTCTTACACGTAAATGTACACATACGCACACATATACATATATTAACGAACTCCTTTAGACAAAAAGTAAATTAAGCTCCTTTATCGCAGAGAAGATTTAATCTTAATGCGTCTACACACATACACTCACACTAGCGTGTCTGCGCGCATTGAATTAAATGATGTGCATACAAACGTACCGTTATAAAAATGCATACAAATACACATACGCACAAGCGTAACTGTCTTGCTGCTGAATTGTGAAGTCTGAAATCTGAAATCTGAAATCTTCTGCACTCATTATTTTCCATTTAAGCGTCGTGCCATGACTGACAGATTTATAATGTTGCATTAAAATGTTGCACCGAAAAGCTCCTCACATCACACACACACGCGCACACATATTCAGCCAATTCTGGCATTCTTTGATGTGTGTATTTAATATTATATATTCTGGCGAATTTGCACCGCAAATTAATTTATATAAAAACAAAAGCAACAAGACTTTGATAAACCAATTTGACGTTCATCTTTACATTGCGGAATTTTGTGGCATTTTTCGTAGCTTAGCAATGAAGGGCATAATTAATTTTATTTTAACTTGATATTACTGCACTTGAGGCAGAGTGCTTACGCTGAGTGCGACTGCCGGGAAATCCAAAATTGCAGCGACAACGCGACACTAAAATTAAATTAAGTGGCAGCCTTAATTTATCAGTTATTATTTTGTGAGCATTTCGTTTCATAAGCAGGAGGAAAAGAAAATTTGTTTTAATTGTTTTTAAAAATGTCGAACTTTCACATAATGGTAGTTAAGTAAGAGTGCTGACCATTCGGACTCAATATATAATTCAACAGAAATGTTTCCATCTTTTACGGTTCAATTAAGCAGACACGTTTGCAAGTGGACCGTGTAAAAATGGTGTTAGTTCATAAAAAGTATTAACTCAACTCTGAGTTACAAGCAAACTAAATAAAAAAGCATACATGCTTTCTCTTTTCCATCATAAAGCACTGACCAACCACACTTAACTGCGAGCATACTTGTACAGCATAAGTAGTATAAAACGCATATATGTAATTTAATATTAAGGCCTAGAACTTAGCTTTAATATAAAATTTAAGGTTTACCATTATGTTTTGAAAATTGATCACCGTGGCTGGCTCGCATAAATACCAGCCGAGAGGCCAAAATTTCAACTACCGTATAACTACTTTCAAAACATCAATCGGCTTGTGATTTTCTGGTTAGATAAGCGGGTTCTAATCGCATCATTTTGGGAATTACTTCACAGGCTCACAACTCGACATAATGGCCTTATCAAAAGTTTCTTTCAACAAATTGTTTGTTTCGTTAACTATATGCCATGTAGCGCCGTCTTTTGGGCGCCGAAGATCGTCCACATTAATAGCCTTCATAGTATTCCCTATTGACTGCCGACTTTTAATTTTTGAAGAAATATCGAGCAATGATTCCCACTGCCCTTTAAGCATACCAAACAATAACGATTAGAAAATCTAACGGCGTCTCAACAATGGCTTGTTGATTATCAACACTTCAAATGTGAGAATTTTTTCTTTTAAGATATTCATTCAACCAAAAGTGAGCTTTATCTCCAATAAATCCGATCTTGTAAAAATTACAATCGGTGGCCATCTCATTTTGGGTCCATTCACCACACTTGTGAGGCATTTTATAGTCGTTCACCTTCAATTCTTGCACGAGGTGCTCGAAAACTAAGATTCTTGAGTAAAATATCACATAAAGTGGAAAGTCGCGGCGCCAATTGTAGTGTGCGATGGCGGATGGACTCTACTAAAGTAAACATGTTGCGAAGCCGAGCCATGGTTATTCGAGTTCCTGCCTCTGCTGGACGATTATGTTGACCGTATATTGGACGGACGGATGATGTGCCGCCCGAACCGAATCTTTTTTTGGGTTATAAATTTGCATGATTTACAAACATTGTACCAAAGTAAGTCAGTTCATAATGAAACTGTAAACCAAACTGAGAATAAGAATAAGAAATAGCTGTCAAACAGACAAAATCCAAAAGAAGTATTGCCTCACTGAAAACCACAAGCTAAAAAACACCACTTAGAGTACTGTCTACAACTGATGCTTCATTCAATCTACCATGCAGCGCACGCCATTTGGTCTGCATATTCCAACAGAATATCCTTCATTACCTCCAGCCAGTTTAAAAGTTACTGACGTCGTATGATATTGATGGACATTGATAGCAAGAAACATAATTATTAGAACAGCTTTCAAATTGCTAATGTTCTATGGAACTCGAGATTGACATCCAAATCCTTATTTAAGAAACACAAGTATTTGTTGTAATTTTTTATTAACAAATGTCACTGCATATTTATAGACCAAACAAAAAAATATAAAAAATAAAAATTTTATTTTTCTGTTTTTGCTTTTTATTATAAAAACTGACATTCTAAAAATAAATGTCATACAACAAAAAATATGCGCTGCTCACAAAAGTATGCCAAGCGATTATTTATTGATGTGGAAAATAGCCGAAAAAGCAAAATTCAGCAGCACGTGACAGCGCTGCTAAACTGCAAACTATATAATAGGTAGAATGCGGTTAGAGGCATGTGGGGGAGGCAGAGCATTACGAGGGCACTGAATAGTGCGGAACACTGACTTACATGCGTACATGCATGGATAGGAAAATAGGCCAATAACACCAGTGTTTGCGCTTATTATGCAACGTAACAACAGAGAAGCCGAAACACAATCTTACTCCGCGACTAGATATTTAGGATAGCTTAGCGAGCATATTTTACGGTTTAATGCATTTTCAAAATGTATGCTGCAATACTTCACTCTTCCAGTAGCTAAGTGCAGATTGTGAATTTGGTGAAAATACCTTCTAATTCAGACTCCATACTCTATTGGTGTTGCAGCTTTATATTCTCTGATAACTTCAGGATTCTACTCGTGCATGTGAAGTCTTTCGAGAAATTGCCTCAAATTGTATGCCTTTGCATTGCTATGCTTTAAAGTGAAGTGGATGGCTATCGTACTACACATAGCCGTTCACATTTGACAGCAGCCGTCAGTTGAGTACTTGGGGAACTCGTAGTGGCATGCAATTTGTAGTTGAGTGTTGTTACATTTAAAATTAAAATAAATGATAGAAGTGAAATTTTTTGATGTATCTATGTATGTATGTATATGTTCATTGCTATAATTTCGGCTATAGTTACTAAGCGACATATCTCGTGTGACAGCCTAAAACAACGGTTTTTGGGAGTTACAATAAAATAACTAATGTATCAATTATTGTTTTAATTTATAAATTATAAATATTTTTTTTTTTATTTATTTACTTTAAATGTTTAAAACATTTGAAGAATGCACAAAAAAATGGAAAAAAAATTGGAAAAAAATATTTTGGGAAAAATGCAAAATTTAGAAAAAGAAAAATCTTTCTTCTAAAGCACAAACTCCTCTATTTAGATAATATCCTTCGCACAATGACTTGCGTTCGGTAAAAAAAAAAAATTTAAATAATTTTTGTTTTTAAGATTTTTTAATAAAAAAACAGTTTTAATGCCTGTTTATCAATTCTAAAACATTATTTGTGCTGAGCATAATGGAAAAGGAACTTTCTCAATAAATACTTTAATACTTTTGTTTTATACTCTCACCTGATTATCTATATTTTACTACCTCTTTAGAATACAAAGCTACAAAAACAAAAAAAAAGAGAAATATTGTTCGAGAAGTAAAATCCTTTCAGACTCTTTAAAAATTATTATTTTTTTTTTTCAAGTAAATAAATAATTCCATTAACTTAGGGTATATTATTTGATTTTTTCGTTATAAAAAAACACTATTTCCCGTCCCAAACTTTTAATGAAAAGTTATATTTCCTTCGATTCACATATACATATATTACGGCGTTCTTCAAACCCACCAATAAACAAAGAAATGTAATTTTTTAAGCGAAAATATTATAACTCACTCATATAAAGCCCAGCTCACCGCCGCGCACTTCTGCGCATTTATTAAATACCTTACGGTTTAACGCCGGCTGCACCACAGTCCCTTAAAGTCTCTCTATACATATGTATGTATATATACATAAACATATGTATATACCGTTAATATGCGCTTGAACACGCGCAAATGCTAATAAATCGCAGCATACTACCAGTTGGCCTTTCACCTGTTACGACCGCGTGTGTGCGCAGCTCTGCGGGAAATATCCTTGAATGGAATTCGTTTGATAATGCATCTCTTTTTCGCTTCAATTTTTGCGGTTTTCTGTTTTTTCCTTGTATGCTTCTGTTCCTTTTAGTAAAAAGTCTTGTGTTTCGACAATTTCTGTTTTTACGGCTATTAAATTGGATTATTGTGGATTTTAAAATGCGCTGCATCGAAAATTTACGAGCAGTTACCAAGACTACTCTGCCGCAAAGAGCAAATTTATATATGTATGCGTGCATATGCGTTACTCGTAAAAGTGATGAATATTGCTACGAAATAATATTTATTCTGCGAGCGCATACCGCTATGTACATTAGGGTGTTAATTATTTCCGAAGATACATTTTTTTAAACAGTACTTTATTTTTAATTAAAACTGTGCTTAACTCATTTTTTGTACATACATATATAACTTGGGATTTTTTGGTATTTATCATCTAAATAATAGACCTACAACATTGCAAATATGGTATTGCAGTATAAAATGCTCCGCTCTGAAAAAATATCTTAATAACTTTTTCCATAAAACTGCATGTTTAAAAGTTATACACAATTAAAATTATACATTAAATGCACTGAGCATTCATACAAATGATTCATACATTATATGTTGCTCATACGTCATGGTGTACAGTATGAATGCTCAGTATTCTTTCCAGTGATTAATAACGGGTGATTTTTTTGAGGTTAGGATTTTCATGCATTAGTATTTGACAGATCACGTGGGATTTCAGACATGGTGTCAAAGAGAAAGATGCTCAGTATGCTTTGACATTTCATCATGAATAGACTTACTAACGAGCAACGCTTGCAAATCATTGAATTTTATTACCAAAATCAGTGTTCGGTTCGAAATGTGTTTCGCGCTTTATTTTGTTCAGCGATGAGGCTCATTTCTGGTTGAATGGCTACGTAAATAAGCAAAATTGCCGCATTTGGGGTGAAGAGCAACCAGAAGCCGTTCAAGAACTGCCCATGCATCCCGAAAAATGCACTGTTTGGTGTGGTTTGTACGCTGGTGGAATCATTGGACCGTATTTTTTCAAAGATGCTGTTGGACGCAACGTTACGGTGAATGGCGATCGCTATCGTTCGATGCTAACAAACTTTTTGTTGCCAAAAATGGAAGAACTGAACTTGGTTGACATGTGGTTTCAACAAGATGGCGCTACATGCCACACAGCTCGCGATTCTATGGCCATTTTGAGGGAAAACTTCGGACAACAATTCATCTCAAGAAATGGACCCGTAAGTTGGCCACCAAGATCATGCGATTTAACGCCTTTAGACTATTTTTTGTGGGGCTACGTCAAGTCTAAAGTCTACAGAAATAAGCCAGCAACTATTCCAGCTTTGGAAGACAACATTTCCGAAGAAATTCGGGCTATTCCGGCCGAAATGCTCGAAAAAGTTGCCCAAAATTGGACTTTCCGAATGGACCACCTAAGACGCTGCCGCGGTCAACATTTAAATGAAATTATCTTCAAAAAGTAAATGTCATGAACCAATCTAACGTTTCAAATAAAGAACCGATGAGATTTTGCAAATTTTATGCGTTTTTTTTTTAAAAAAAAGTTATCAAGCTCTTAAAAAATCACCCTATACATTCAGTGTTGCTCATACGTCATGGTGTACAGTATGAATGCTCAGTATGTACGTTCTTCCAAGTGTGTGACAAAGGATTATATGTTGCTCATACTACATGGTGTACTCAATGAATATTCAGTACATTCCCATAAGTGCTTTATAAACTTCGTGTTGATCATACGACATGGTGTACCATAAGAATATAGTACACTTGAATCTTTAAGGAACATTAAATCAACTTAAGAAATAACGTATGCCCTAATATATACTACATTGTATATGACCCACATATTTTTATTGTACAAAAGATGAATACATATATATACATAAGTACATATAGTATACACAAAAACCGCAGCTTTTGAAATAATTTATTCGCTTGTCTATATATTATGAGCCACTTATCCGCAACCACTCGCTGCAGCCATGCTACTCAGCCGCACTTCAGCCACCACTCCGAGGCGTCTTCAGCACAGCTCATATTCATTAAGCGCTTGTTCATTCGTTTGCATTTTCTTTTGTCCATCTTTCAAATGAAATGGCATCGCTCCCTTCGTTTATTTACTCGCGTTCGTATTGTTGCCATATAAATGTTTAAATTATGACGGCGAATAAAGATATTTTATTCATTTGGTTTGTAATTTATTTGAAGCCGCTGTAGTCGCAGCAAAAAACGGTATACAAATATGAAAAAATGAAAAATGAAATTAATTTATATTTGGAAATGGACTATGTGCAGAGTTGCACACCACTACAAGCATGGCATCAAATATTAAGTATATTTTCATGTAATAATGCTTTGTTACTAAAACACTAATAAATTCGAGCTGTTGCTAAATGCATAAAAAGCTCTCTGAAAAGATCTCTCAGTCCTACTCATAAAAGCTTAGCACACGTTTCACACGCATAATTACATATTTCATCGTGTATATGTATCTCTTTAAAGTATAGAAATTCATGCTGAACTTGGTGCTTGTTACTTTCTTATATTTTCTCTAATTATCATATATATTGGGTGTTGGCATAACTTTAAATAATCTAACCTTACAAAATAAACGCAAACTGTTTTCATCGTCGTTTCATGCTTACCTTCTCGTTTTCTTTCCCTCTTCCTACACAGTGAATAATCATCAGGCTGGCAATGCCACAAGTGCCGATGGCAGCATCATCTCACCGACAAATGATTCCAGTTACTTAGCATTAGCGATAGTCGGTTCACTAGTCGGCTTCGGACTGGTGACAGGTGTGGTAAGTGCGAACAAGTAAATAAGCGCTGCGCTCACTTATGGAATTATGCTGGCTTAGCCAACAACAAAAGCAAGGTAATATCCTAGGCTATGCTAAATTAACGCTCTCTCCTCTCCCCTCTACTACAGATACTTTGGGTCGTTTATCGTCATTGCAGCAGGCGTCCCACTTCAATGAACTTTGAAAATCCGGTGTACCGTAAAACCACCGAAGATCACTTTAGTTTGGAAAAGAATAATCTGCCGGCACGCATGTATCCGAGCACAGTGGACGAAGAGGTAAGCGTGCCATGCATAAATAATTTCAATTACATGAAATTTTAAATTGAGATTGCAACTAACTAGCAACTAATGCAGTGCTTAATTGAAAATATACAAACAAAGCAAAACAAAAAAACAAAAAACAAAAAAACATAAAAATCTTAATTACTAATTTTACAATAATTGAGTAACTAAACTAAATTTATGAGCTAAGTTGAAAGTATTTTTAATGAATTTAAGTAATTAGCGTTAGTTTTAAAACTTAGTCATTAATCAATAGTAAGTACCGTTTAATGCTAAAAATAATAAAACTAAACTATATACAAATACCTAGCGTTGTTTACGGTAAATCTAAGGTAATGAACTATGTATGCGTACTTAGCAGTGGTCAAGCACAGCATGCCAATGCGCCAACTAAGATTTGATAATACAAAACTAGTTTAATGTGCATCAGCATTTTCCTAATGTAAATACCTGTTACACCACACATCAAACGCATAATTTGTAAGTAAACATTTTTATTAGCAAACTTTTTGATTTCACACAATTTCACGCCACCAAAATACTTATAGCACATATATGAACTCCCGAAAACGTAGTGAATAAAACAGAAATCAAGCTATAATATAAACATGTGTAAATAGTTATATGAAAGAAGCTGTAGCAATTCCCCTACAACCAACAACAATAACCAAGCGCTAATTGTCATCTAATGGATTTCTATCTATTTCTAGCTGCATTTTTCGCAGAGAAGACTGTTCGCGCAGTATTGAAAATTTTCCGAAAAAGAAACAATGAGCGTCAAAAAAGCGTTCACGTGCGAAAGCATACTAAATGATATGTCAAATGCACGCAAGTGTATAAGCGAGTTAGTAAATTAACTGAAAATAAAACTAAACATATTTTAAAACAAAACGTAACTTTTTTTTATTTAGTAATATTTTTAAGTATAAAAAAATTTTAAAGAAAAAATTAAAATATTAAAAAAAATGATAAACAATAAAAAAAATATGAGAAATTAATAAAAGTAAAATAAAAATTAAATATTTTTTTATTTGATAACTTCTTTTAGTACAAAAAAATTCTGAAAAATTAACAATATTTATAAAAAATTAAATATTTTATTTAAACGTAATTTTTTTTATTTATTATAATTTTTTATTACAAAAAATAAAAGCTAAAATTAAAAAAATTTAAAAAAATATAAAAAATTAAAAAAAATTGTGAAAAATTAAAAAGAAGTATTGAAAAATTAAATACATTTTTAAACAAAACATAACTTTCTTTATTAAATAATGATTTTTATTTTAAAAAATATAGAAAAATTTTAAAAAATTATGTATAATTAACAAGAAATATAAAAAATTTAAAACAAAAATATAAAGAAATCAAAAAAATGAATAACAAATAAAAGTAAACTATAATTAATTAAAAAAAAAAATTATAATAATTAAAAGAAAAATTAAGCAAAATATTGATATGAAAATTCAAAGCATGTTTTTGCATAGTTTTTTTATTTAATTCCTTAATTAATTTTTTTAATCCCTAAATTTCTTCTGAATTTTTGCATTAGTTTTATTTATTTATTTTTTTTTTTTTTTTTGAATTATTATGAGTACTTTATCTTATCTACGATTAAGCAAACTATTTGAAAGATATATATTTTTATTTAGTTACAATTTTTTTAAGCTTTTTTGCTAATTTTAAATAAAAAAAAATGATTGTTGTCAAGTACTGATGCATGGTGCCTCAACGGGGACCTAAATTATTGTCTGCTTCTCTAACATTAAAAAAATACTAACTAGAGGGAATGTAAACTATTACAAATCTTTAGTTTAGGCTTTAGTATACTGTTGCAGATTTTTTACTGACAAGTTCATGGATATTTAGTTGAAGTTCCAACAAGAGACCTGATGTCTCAGGCTGAAATTTTATGCAAGCAGATTTTTTCAAATAAATGTTGCCCGGTTTTCAAGTCACTTAATTTAATTACGATTCAGCAGCGATTAACTGATGGAAATTCGGTCAATGAAGGTTTCACACGTTGGACTTTTTATCTCTCCAACAGTGTGCAAAATTGCACTAATACAATACCGATTATAGATATCTTAGGCCTGTACTACTATGAGCAAACAATATTCAGACTTTATTCATAATTTTAAAATTCTGTATTTATTCTTCAAAATCCATGTCGTCACCTTCAAAGTAATCACCCTTGACACCAATACACTTCTGCTAACGTTCCTTGTTGACAATTTGTGGGATCAAAAGGTATTAGAAGTGCACGACAACTCGTTATCCGAAGAAAACTGTCAACATTACCGCGATTTTTGACCTGCTTTGACGTAGTTTTTCGGCCACGACTCACCTTTGCCAGGATATTCGGCCGATTGATCGTCTATTTCTGGCTCGTAAGCAGGTGACATTTGGCACAGATATCACTAAGAGTCATACCAACCTAGGAAAAAATACTTCCACGAAGAGCTTTCGAGCGAATTATGAATTAGAAAGTCTTCCTATTGTATCTATTATCCTAAAGTGGTACATAGGAAAAATAAAAAGTTTTCTTTAACTAAACTTAATATACATGAGATTTCTTCAACATAATTTGAAAGAAAGTTTAATTCTATTGGCTATAAGCAACACTTTTATTATTAAAATATTTTTTTAATTTAATTTTTCAATTATTTTCGCTTTTAATTCAGCTTTAAACCTATTTAAATAAATTTTATAGTAAATAACAAACAGATAAATTGTGTTTGTATATATGCAGACACTTATAATAATGCAAAGAAAATTAAAGATAAGTCAATAACTAAATATGGAAAGAAAAAAAATATTAAATATTATTATATTGTTTTAAAGATATTTAGCGGTAATATTAAATCTTGATGTAAGTATTTAGTTCATAAGTATCTAAGCATTTTAATTGAAGCGTAAAGTAAATAAAATAAAATTTAACTAAATAAATTAATATTTACATTTACTATACATACAATACAAGTGGCATAAGTGCTGCAACACATACCGACACGCATAGCAAACAGCCAACAAACAACAGCCACAACAACAAAACAAGCCAACTAACAGCAAACAAACACGCGCAAAAGAATACGACACAAAAACACAAACAAACTAAGCAAATATTTGTTGTACAAACAATTTTAAAAATTCACCACTCACAACATTTGCTTGCATTAGTAAGTACTAATATTAGTTGTTAGTACAAATGCTAGTATACTTTGTGCTAGTTGTTAGACGATTTCGCGCTTTTTCGTGAACAAAAAAATTAATAATTCTTAGTTATTTAAATAATTTTAACTCAACTGTACAAAAAAAATTTCAGTTATCACAAAAAAACCTTACCTTCACATCATAAAAACTCAAAATAAGGCAATAAAAAACACGGAAAATTTATTTCCACTTTTCTCTCAAGTTCTACAATATTTTCTTTTGATGTGCTTTTGAAAACACTCAAACACCCGTAATATTTCTGATGCGTGATGCGTATCAAAGAGCAAAATTAGCATAATTTTCGAAAAGAAAAGACATTTGTCAAACATTTATTTTCATACCAATACATAGAAACAAACAGAAGGCATTTTTTGGGCGTTGACGCACTTAACACGCCGGCACAAGCACGCGCATAAATATGCGCAGTAAAAGGTTTTATGTCGCTTAATAAATTATACAAATGTTAACACTGCAAGCCAAAGAAGCATACGCTTATCAAAAACAACAATAATAACCCCAACAACATGTACAGAATATTTATTGAGAAATATATAACCTTAAAACATGCACACGCTCACATGCAAACATACATTTTAATGCAGAAAATGTAAAAACATAACCGTAGAAAATGCTGACATTTAATGGATTGCTGCGGGCGCTCGTAATAAGCGAGAGTCAAATGGAAAGAGTGCAAGAAAAATGTGCATGCAGCTATTTGTTGCAAGTGCACACATTGATACAAAGCAGACCGCAAATATTATTTTTACATGAAAACACATTGCATGCGTCTGCATTACCATCACCTCTGCAATACATACACATGCATACAATGCGTACCACAGCATACATATGTGTTACTCATAAGCTCCGTGTTTTTCCAGCAGTATTACATCTTCTTTATATGGACTTAGATGCGTGTGAAGCGAAATTATTACAAAATTTATCACTGTCGTAAAGAGAATGAAAAAGTAAATTATTTAGGTAGTCTTCTAGTATAGTTGTGCGTTGAAAAATTGCTGAGCACAATTTTAGCGAATATCAGGAACGTTTGAGTATGAAATGAGTGCTAAAACTCATTTCATATGACATTTTATCGTACAGATACTACAGATTTATGCTATATTAAGAAGCTTGACAGTAATCTAACAGTAATTAATCTGTTCTTCTTGACAGATGTTGCATATCTAAAAATTACTACATACATTTGCAAAGTATCTTTTTTGTAAATATTTTATATTATTCGCAATAAATTAGTTACAAAAT
The DNA here is from genome assembly GCF_023373825.1 of Bactrocera dorsalis. Classification (NCBI taxonomy): domain Eukaryota; kingdom Metazoa; phylum Arthropoda; class Insecta; order Diptera; family Tephritidae; genus Bactrocera; species Bactrocera dorsalis. Next base: position 97,106,571 of record NC_064304.1, on the reverse strand, counting down.
CTGAGTAAAAAATTCGACTCTTTTCAAACAAAAAACGGTGGCTACTAAACAACACCATTGACTTCAATCTTTCTCCTGCTGCCACATTGCACTAGAATTATTAAGAATAAACTTCATGTTAGTAAACAAGTATGTATGTGATAACTAAAGTTGAACTTTCAATCAATTTCCAACAGTATTTGAAAATAAAATTTCGTTATAAAACATGCGTTCATTATAAACAATTTTCAAGATTTATATTTTAAAAATATTGAAGTCAATTTTTTTAGTTTTTGTAACTTTTTCCTGTACATATTTTGGTATTTTTTAGCGATATCTTAGCGATATACTTATGTGCATATTTATATTTCATAATTGCATAAAAAGGTTTCCGTTTTAAAGCCACTACTGCATTTTTGTTGTTAAACATACTCCATCTCACACTCACTAAATATTATCATTCATGATCACAGGTGTTATGCTTCACTGGCATTAAATAGCCCAATGTTGCAAATAATGCATTAAAAAATAATTGAATTAAAATTTAAATTCATTTTTATTTCTTTTACATTCCTAAAAATATGAATAAGAAATAATTTTCACATATGTATCTAATCACAAACACTGGATTAAAAAATCGATTAAAAAATTAACTTAAATTCACCATTGAAAAATAAATAAATTACACATTCAAGCGATTAATATTCTATTAATTTTTAATTCCGATTTCGTAATTAGAAATTAAATTTAGGCCCAAAAATGTTTGATTAAAATTAAATCTGATAATTGACAAAATCGCAATCCTGGTCCAAGCAGATCGCTCATACGCTTCGTACAACTAACAATTTCAATCAATATATTATACATACGCCCCCTACTACTTGCCATTCCAACCAGCAGATCACTCATACGCCCAGTACAACTAGTTATTCCAATCAACATATTACTCATGCGCCCTGTTCAACTTGCCATTCCAACCAGCAGATCACTCATACGCCCCGTACATCTTGTCATTCCAACCGTCAGATTACTCATACGCCTCCTCTATCTTGCCATTCCAACCAGCAGATCACGCATACGCCCCGTATATCTTGCCATTCCAACCGATAGTTACTCCAACCAGCAGATTACTCATACACCCTGAAACACAATTTCTATGCATATTATTCTTAATGCTAGTTCACTCAGTGTCATTCCAGTTGGTGCTCTTACCCTACTACACCTATGACATACAATTGCATTGGTGTATGCCTAATGTGCTACTTTCCAAAGTGATTGAGGTTCGATACTCATGTGAGCGTAAAACGCAAAATGAGATACCAAAGAGTTGTTTAAAACATTTCTATTACAACTAAAACATAACACACAACACAACCCACAGACAGTCCACACTGCAGAAAGGCAGCATATACTTTCCAATTATTTTTTTATTTTCCACACAAAATATAAATTCCTGTTGATTTATGCAAACATGAAACAGTGCACCACGCAGCATAAAGCAAATAAATTCAAGCAGCCACAACACAAGAAACCACAACCCCAACAAACTCACCACCACAAAATCAACACACATGAAATTCACACAGTGCACTCGTAATACCCAATTTCTTGCATTCGAAATCTTGTCACTGCTCCACATATGCCATTTGTTCGTTTTCTTTTCGTGTTGCGTTTTGTTTTTTTTTTTTTGTCTTCTCTCTTTCTCTCCCCTGAAATTATCATGCTGCGAGCGCACTTGCAAGCCAGTCGACAATGGGAGATAAAAAAAAAGCTATTGCGCCAGAAGAAATTTCATTTTCACATTCGAAATGCATTTGCTTTTGGAAGTGCGAGGCATTGCCATGTTTTGTAGTTAACGGGGCGAACAAGCAGCTTTTCACTTAGCGGTAAGTACTTGAAAGCAATATAATACACAAATTAGTAACCTCGACCCATTTTCACCAAACACCAAAACAAAAAACGAAGTATGTATGCATTAAATACGAGGAATTATTAGCTTTTTAATTTTCTTTATGGATTTCGTTGCATACAGTTTTTCTTCTACTAAGTATATGGTAAATTATTACTTGTTGCTTTCGATAACTTTTTCTCGTTTTCGTTTGAGTTTATTTTCCCTAAAAGGGGTATATTAAGTTTGGCAAGAAAATTATAACAGATAGAAGAAATCGTCGAAGACCCTAAGCGAAAAGCCATAAATATATAAATGATCTGTGCGACGAGGTTATTCGATTATGCCATATCCGATCAGCCATGCTCATCTTCATGAGTTTGCCATACAAACTGAAGATTCTAAATGAAGTTCTTGAATGGCAAGCTTTTTATTTGACAAAATATCTTCTCAAAATTATGCACAAATGATTTTTCAAGGCAACGCTATAGCCTCCGAAGAAATGTTTAAAATCGGACCAATATAGCATATAGCTGCCATACAAACTGAACAATAAAAATGAAGTTCTTGTATGAAAAACTTTCTTATTACTCGAGATATTTTCAAGAAATTTGGCACAAGTTTTTGGATAAAGTAACTCTACCCTATCTGCATAAAATTTTTTACATCGGAGTACTTTAACATATAGCTGTCATGCAAACTGAACCATCAAAATGAAGTTTTTGTACGAAAAACTTTCTTACAACTAAAGATATTTTGAAGAAATTTGGCATAGGTTTTTGCTCAAAGCAATTCTACCTTTTCTATATAAAATTTCTCGTATCGCAGTATATTAGCATATAGCTGCCATACAAACTGAACGGTCAAAAATAAGTTTTTGCAGCGAAAATTCCTTCATTTGGTTCGATATTTTCACGAAAAGGATTTTAGCCTTAGTACAACCGCAGTGAACGGGTTTTGGTGTTATTTAAACATTTTTCTACATTTAATCATTTTATGCTATTTTAATTTTTGTTGTAAATAATAAAAAGCAATACTGTTTGGTTGTGTGAATTCTTATTAAATAATTGAATTTTCCATGTTTAATCACCGCTCCTTAATAATTAAAATTTGCTAGCTGAAGCCTTTGTGCCTCTGGATATATGCAACCAACTATAGATATATAAAAAAAATTTTGCACATAAGCGAACATCTTTACATACAAGCAGTATATCGATTTGCATAGTTTAACTCGCATTTTACCCTTCCCAATGACACATTGTAAATAAAAACATACAAACGCACGCTCCCTCACTCGTTCTCTTTCTATACCGTGCATTGTTGTTATACTTGTTGTTTGTTGGTTGGTTATGTGTTTCTGTATGTGCGTGTATAGTATAGCACTCATGTATTTATAAATGTCATATATAAATATATATATACACAAGTGTTTTACAACTAACTGTCTATTTATATATGCCGTTTCGTATATTTTAAGTGTTTGAACTTTTAAAACTTTTATTATTATTTTTTTGAATGGCGTGCACTACTTTTTGTGCAAACGACACACGTGTACAATGTAAATGCAACGCTGTGCAATGCTTCAGTGTGTGCCACTAACCACAGTGGTTCGGTTTTTTCTTCATTATGCAAAATGAAAAATTATGTGCGCGAACAAATAAGCAGATCACAAATATTAATAATGCAAAAAAATGCCAGCTTAAACAAATGGCTGAAAAATATTTGAAAAAAAGTAAAACGAAATCATTTAAGAAATGCACAATTATGGCACTCAGTTCAGTGAGCCGCTGCAGACCTATTAACCTAAAAATTCATAAAAACTCTTCTGCTGTTTTTGATGACTGCGCATTGGTCGTACAAAACATTGAAACTTACCAGCGTTCGTAGTTAACATATCAAGGGATTTTATTACAATTTTTTGTTGTTGATATTTTGTGATATTTTTTTTGTTTTTGAGACGCACGATATTGTTTGCACTCGCATACATTTCGCTTGTATTTAACTTTGAGTGGATTTCCACAGTATTTGCTCATTTCAGGTGAATTTGCACGAGTTTTAATAAATATTGACAAGCGGCATAGTTGTATCTATATTAAGCCGAACAGCAGCACTTTAATAACAGTACAATACGTAGTATAAGTGAATACAAATCTGTGAAGACAACGATACTTTCACAATTTGCGCTGAAAAAATGTATTCCGCGAAAATGGAAAGTTGAGTAATGAAACTTAAACTCATGCGAAATGCGAACTTATTTCGCAGGAAGACCAGACTCTGTGTACTCACTATAAGCTGACGTTGCATTATCTTCCATATTAAATTAATTATTTTGTAATTTAATTAAAAAATGGCATAAAGGAAATTGTCCTTATTTTCTCTTCGTTTTCATTTCAAGATTTTTAGACAAATTGTCAATAGTAATGATACTTGGTTATAGTACCATAGCTGCATTTATACTAGCATTGTAATCATAATCTCTTAAGGCTCCAATTAGTAATTACTTGCCCGTGTTCCATTATTGCAATACATGTAAGTTTACCACAATTCGCATTTATTGTTTTTCCAAGGAATTGCTGCTACACTCGAGGATTTAAAGTACAACACACAACACTTTACTTAATAAGGAGTACACAGCAACAACAACACAAATAACACCAAGATAACCATAATGCTTACGATAATCAATTACAAATTAATTATAACAAGTGGAGGCGCATAATGCAAACTTTTACACAAAGCTAAAGCTAAATTTAGATTAAATACACAAATATTGTATAGGTTATTGAATATAATCTTAATTGAGTCAATTAGCAGATCTTGCGGAAATTGCTAATAGATTAAATTTGCCTGCGGTCTACAAGAACTAAAATGAATTGATGGGCAAATGAGCATAAAAAGAGCACAAAATCAAAATTAGTGAAAGCAAATAATTATAATAATTCAATACTAAATGCGCTAAAATTTTTTTAAGAACTGTTTTTCGAAGAAATTAGTTATAATTTTTTTTGTTAATTTCTTTGTTGCTTTAGTCTGCCGTTAACAATTTTTATTACAAATTTAATATATCAAAAGAATGTTTTTTATTTACTAAAATAATTTTTTTGGCATATAATCACTTTTTGTACACACGGCGGTACTAATTGTGTCACAAAAATTTCCCATGTGTTATATAATTTCTACAAACGAACTCCGTAAATTAACAAAAACATTTAATTTAATTAAAAACGTATTAATTTTATATATTTGTCAGTTTTAATAAAAATTAAAATTTATTTATTTTAATTAAAAAATAATTTTTTTTATTCTTAATTAAACTATTTTTTTTATTTAATTTAGCTAAAATTTTTCTTATTTTTATTTTTTTTTTTAATTTAACGGAAAATAAAGTTTCATTTTTTTATTTACTTTAATTAAAAATAAATTTATTTTTTAACTTAATTTAAGTAAAAGATTTAATTTTTTCGATTTATTTGTTTTTAATTTAATTAAATAAAAAAATGAAACTTTATTTTCTGTTAAATTAAAAAAAAAAAATTGTATTTAATTCTTGAAAAAATTACTTCATATTAAAAAAAAATAATTCTATATAACTATTTAATGTAATTAAAAACAAAATTTAAAATTCAAAATTTTTAGATTTAATTAATTTTTCGGAGTTTTTTTTAATTAATTAAAATTTTCAGAAATTCTTTAATGTTTAATTACATAATTATTTTTATTTAGTTTAAATATTTTATAATTTTTAAATTAAAAATAAAATGTAATTGAATTAAAAATAAAAAAGAAGAATTTAATTATTAATATAAAAATTATATTTAATATACTGACTTAATTTAACTAAAAGTAAAATTAGTTTTTTTTATTTAATTAAATTAAAAGTAAATTTAATTATTTTGCTTAATTGAATTAAAAATAAATTACATTTTTTTATATTCAACTGATTTTTTTGGAGTTGTTATAATGTTTAAATAAATTAATATTCTGATTTAATTTAACTCAAAAAAAAATTCTAGCACTATTTTATATTAACTTAATTAAAAACATAAAAACTGCTTTAAAATTAATCTAATTAAAATAAAAAAAATCGAAAAATTATTATTATTAACATTAAATGTAATATACTGACTTAATTTAAATAAAAATAAGATTTAATTTTAGATTTAATTAAACTAAAAATGAAATTTAAATTTTTTATTTAATTTTATTAAAAATTAATTAAATTTTTTACTTAATTTAATTAAAAATAAATTTAGTTTTTCGGATTTTTCCTTTGCTTTTAATTAATATAAAATTAATGTAAAATTATTTTTTTATTTAATTTAATTAAAAATAAAATTTAAATTTAAAATTTAATTTAATTAAAAATAAAATTAAATTTAAAATTTAATTTAATTAAAAATAAAAATAACAATTTTATGAAAAATAAGAAAACCCCCGAAAAAATTAATTCATCATAAAAGAATTATACTTGCATATTTATTTTAATTAAAAATAATATTTCAAATTTAACACTTTTTTAAATATTCTTAATAAAAAGTTAAATTTTTCGGAATTTTTTCGTTACTAATTACATTTTTCGTAATTCTTTAATGTTTCATTAAATTACCAATTTTTCATAATTTTAATTTTAATTAATTAAAATTTAATTTTTCAAATTTTTTTTAATTAATTTTTTTTTTTAATTTTCAACAAAATTAATTCTGTTATTTAATTTTGGTTTAAAAAATTTCAATTATTTTTTAGTTAAAAATAAAATTTAATTTTTAATTTAATTAAATTATTAATTAAAAAATGTATTTAAATCAAAATTAAAAATGCACCAAATGAATTTAATTAATTTTAGTTGAAAATAAAAAATCTCCGAAAAATTAATTTTATCTTAAATTAAGTTAAATAACTTTTTAATTAGTTTTTTTTTTAAGGTATTAAATAAATGCATAACATTTATTTTTTTTATTTATTTATTCTTAAACTTCATTTTTTTAACTTAAATTAATAAATTTATTATATGAAATATCAGGCATCACTTCTAAAGCATTAAAATTAAAAAAATTGACAATTCATTATATGTGTCTTCTGTAATTCAACGTATAAGTTCGCTCTCTGGTACAATAGTTACTTAATTTGCCGTATGCATACAAAAGCCATATTAATCGTCATCTACTATAAATCGTTTCGATATACTACCACAGCGCAATTCAATCCTTGCGCAAATAATTCAATAAACAACCGAACTCTCTTCATTCCACCGCAGTGTAAGTAACACCTTGACATTTTAGCTGCCAAAGTAAACGCACACGCATTCATAATGTATATATTTACTAAAGAAAATCACTAATTGTGCGTTTATGGCTATTTGCATAACTATGCAAATGCCAAATAATACATGGACAGATTTCGCTTGCGATTATCATTTCAATGCTAATGCCAGCTAGCTTTCATGCTCGCAAATTATGCCGCTTCTGCTTTCACAGTAAACGATTAAATGATTTATGAAAGTATTTATCTATGTTATCAAATTTACGTTCATTTGCAAATCATTTAATTCCTTTTTTAGTTCTTTGCACAAACTTGTATGAGGAAATTCATAAAAATAATTTAATGTGACCTCAAGCATGGAAGCTGCCAATGTGTCAGTCAACGTCGCATCCACAATATATTTTATTATATATATAATATCAATTTTTATATATTATTATATACAACAACAAAAAACAATAATAGCTACGTGTACATATTTGTGCGTATATTTGTTGAAGTAGTCAAATATTTGTTCATTCCTTTGAGCCAACAATATCCATACATATGAAGCATGCGCTATTTTTGGTTGCGCAGTGTAATCTATCTGTCAAAATGTCTGAGCACTCTTCCATAGCTGTTAACTGAGATTGCTCACCCATGGACTTATGATTCCTTTATATAATATTTATATAAATAAACCAGCGTTCACTATAAAACAACGATTGAGGCGCAAATACAGCGCCAATCACAAAGAATTACTGTCAATCATTCATGCATATTTGCTGTAACGGTTTGCTTTTTTAACCGCTTTTGATTGATTAATACAAATTGAGTATGATTATTGTGAATAGTGCAATGATTACATGGCAGTCGTTCATATTTTATCAAAAATATTTCCAATGCTGCTTAGAGTTGATATCATGCTCGGAATGAAGAAATATTTTGCGGTCTCTTATTACAAAAGCCAAAAGTCACTTAATTACCCAAGCGAATTTACACAATAGAATATATCGCAGGTAAATTGTGAACGCAACCATTCCAAAAATGAGAAGCTCTTACCTGATTATACCCTGAATAGGTTTTAGTGTTCACAACGATGTTTGTAACAGCCTAAAAACATGTACATATGTATATCCCTATAAAGTATACAAATGATCAGCATTACCAACTGGAGCTGAGCCGATTTAGCCTTGTTCGTTTGTCCGTCCGTCTGTCTCTTTATTTACGAACGAGTCTCTCAGTTTTTGTGATATCGGACTAAAATTTTGCAAACGTCCTTTTCGTGGCAAGAAGCTCGATGTCGGACCACTATAGCTTACACCTGCCATACAAACTAAATCAAAGAAATCTAGTGCTCGAATGGAAAACTTTTTTATTTGATGAGTTATATTCACGAAATTTCGTATGAGTTATTTTCCAAAGCAATATTGCAATCTTCTAAAGAAATTTTTCTGGTCGAATTACTTTGTCATATAGCTGCCATATAAACTGCACGATCGGAAGTACTGGTATGGAAAAATTTTATATTTGAAGAGATATCTTCAAGAAATTTGGCATGAATTATTGTTTAAAGCAATAGTGCAACCTCCGAAATTTTTTTTTAGATCGGACCTCTTTATCATATACATAGCTGTTATATAAACTGAACTGATCAAGCTGAAGTTCTTGTATGAAAAATGTTTTTATTTCTCGAGATATTCTCAAAAAAAATTGTTGAGATCGAGTCACTTTAGCATACATTTGCCATACAAGGGTTTACTGCTACTGAAGTTGTTCTCTTTTTTTAAGCCATATTTTCATCTAACCTAACCTTCACAAATGATCACAACCTAAACGCATCTCACCTATTTCAACATTCCAAAACAAAATTAATTGCATTTTTTTATCATTACTGTACTTTTAAAACCAACAACAACGCTCATTTCGCAAAATAATGCACACTCTTTATTTGTGCTGAAGAATTTCATGCATTTACTGAGCTACTACAAATCAATAGGGCAAATCAGGTAGAATATACGCCACACAATGCTGCAGCAAATTGTTGCGGTTTCGGTTGCGTGGCACTGGTTTTAGCGACTACGCGCTGCACCTCCTGCAGTTCGCTGCGGTTTGGCGACCACAAAAGCAGCATGTTGTCACATTTAATTTGAATGTGGCTGAAGCTTGGTTACTGTGGCACTGACGCCACGGGCATTCTGCTGGTTGCCTACGAAATCAATGAACTCATTTTAAATGACAGCTTAGCGCTGAATGTTGATTATGCGCATCCACGTACATAAATTACGCAATCACAACAGTGATTAAATGGATGCTTTGAAATATTGCAGAAAGAAATGTGCTTTTGGAAAGCAAATAATTTAAAAGCATACAGAAGTTACATTTCAATACAAAAGTGTTTAGTTTTATTATTTTGTATTTGGTATGATTGTTTTTTTTTTTGTTTTAGGCATGTATATTTGCTGCATAGTGTATTTGCCCACCAACCATTAGTGCGCACATTAGTTTCACTTATATAAATATGATTGCATGTACCATGCGAGTATTTGTTGGTAATAAGGATTAATGGTTTTCCGATATAAGTATTTTGCATGATGACTACCAGCTTAATGCCGAAATCAACCAAATTGCAACTGTTTACCAATTTACATATAGCAACCACACACACACGCGTGCATACATTTACATTTTGATGTTTTTCAAGCTGACCGCATTTGCAACTCAACGAACGCACGGCAACGAAAATTTATACTCATTTATATAATATTTTGCATCAGTAATGTAGTTAGGTAGTTATATAAATACACTTAATCATACTAAACTCGCATTTATATAAATTAATATTTATTACACTAAATGTGCGATTCATTGCGACCAAGTAGAAACCACAAACTGCCTGCAAATTGCTGCATTAATTCCACATTTGTTTAGTTTTCTATACAGAGCACATTTAATATCAAATATTTTTTTGTATTTATATGTTGGCAAGTCAACATATTTATTTACACAAACGCATGCTGACAGCGAAATTTAGGCGAAACCGACCACAAAGTCAAACAGGTGCTGCCAACAGCTTCAAATTAAAAAAAAAATTTATAAAAAATTCAGGCATATCACACATATTTCAGAGCTGCAATTTTACAACGATATCATTGATATTTTCAATAAATTTTCACTATTTAAATTTAATTCGTAGCCAGAAAATATTTCGGAATTCGATTTCTTGTAGTATTATATTCATTTAAATTTCAACTCTTCAGAGCTGTAGTTCATTTATATTTCTTCGAGGCAGCATAAGCTCAGCAAAAACAAATTTAGTGAGTAAAAAAAATATTTGTTTGGATTCTTGCTATTCATAATTTATTACAAAAACAATTATTTGCTATTTATTTCGGCATAAAACTATTACTAATTCCTACAAAAATATAATAAAAACGAAAAACTGATATGAAATAGGACAGCAGGCATTTGTAAACAAAAATACCATAAATATCAGCTTTAAACCTAGATAAAATAAGGTTTGTCAATATGCACTATATTTGGGTTTCAGATATTTGCATGACTGTATACTTGCATGTTGAACTAAAACAAATTTAATAAATATTTGATTATGTATTTGTGCAGGTAGTAGTAAACACATACATATCTTTAGCATTTATATTTTAGAGAAAGATTCTGGTTTTGCTAAATTTTTTAGACTTATCGTAATTATATATTAACGTGCCCGTTATTACTTAAGCTGATATTTTTCTTGCTAACGTCCCCTGAAGCTTGCCTTTAAAAGTCTTATCCAACATAAAGCAGCGCTTTATTTTGAAATTAAAGTAAAATAAATCATGGTTTTATCACCTGTATATAGCTTTCATGAAGTAAACCTACAACCATTAAAGATACTAAAATATTTGAATACAAAATTTAGCGTTAAACAAAAAAGGTCCGCATGAATTTTTCCATAAATCCATTCCTTTAAAACTTATGCGCAACCATGTATATTATTATATAATACATTAAGTGTAATAAGCATTCATGCAGTACACCGTGTCGTATGAGCAACATAGAATGTATGAGGCACTTACATACATACAAAGCTTTCATATGGTACGCCATGTTGTATGAGCAACACAAAATTTATAAAGAACTTGTATGAATATACCGAATATTCACATGGCACACCATGTCGTATGAGCAATATTGAATTTAAAGGGTATTTTGATGAATGCTCAATACATTTTAATTTATTTAACTGCGTATAACTTTTAAATGAGTGTTTTTATGAAAAAAAATATTCGGCGGACGCTAAAGTTTGTGTTAGAATTTACTTGTTTCCACAGTATAAACTTAATTAATGGAAAAAAAAATAATCCAAAGGTTGAAAAAAGCGTATGTTGTGAGGGTATTCTAAACTAGAGACATGATTTTCGGCTAATTTTTTTGAAGAGCCGGAAAAAAGTCAATTCATATTTTACCATCCACTTTTTGTTAGCTATTTATTAACAATATAAGAATAAAAAAATTTTCAAAGAAAAAATATTAATTTTTTATTGGTTATTTATTAACATTAGAAGAATTTTTCAACAAGCAAATAAATCTCAAAAACTTAGTTCGTGATCATGACCACGATTTCAACCCTTCTAGCAATATGCAACCGAGAAAAAAATTAAAAAATATTATTTTATAATAATGTCGTCATGTCTGGTTCAGCAGAAAAGTTGGAAAACTGTTTTTTTGAAAAATGGCGGCTGTCTGAAACCAGAATAAAATAAAAAATTTCCATCACTTTATTTGATTGTATCGATTTTGTTTTATTTTTTTTTTGAAAATTTTAAAGTTTTTAATAATTTTTTTTTTATTTAATTTAATTAAAACTCAATTTTAATTTTCACTACCATTTTTCAATTAAAAATAAAATTAAGTTTTAATTAAAATAAAAATAACAAAAAAATTAATTTAAATTAAAAGAAAAAATACGGAAAAAAATTTATTTTTACTAATTTAATTTTTTTTTTATATAAAATCTGAAAACCCGACTATCGATTTTTTTAAATAGTAAAAAATTTTAATTTGGAGTCTTAAAAAATCCAGACATACACAAGGCTATAAGAAGACTCTCTAACAATGTCAAGTGAATCGATCGAGGAGAGCTTGAGAAATCGTGGGTATCATTTTGAAAAAGACATTTTCGAATATAAAACGCACTTAAAATTTCGGGAACTGCCCCAACCGGTTTGGATGAGGGCTCAGCAAAAACCTATATTGTTGAAAATAAATTTAATTTTTATAAATCTGCCATTGGACATATTCTTGAATATTTTTTTAATCCATCATTAAACATATTCTTGAATAATTTAACTTTGAAAATATAAAAAGCAAAAAAAAACGATTTTTTTTTTATTTCTAGACTAGAATAGCTACTTAAATGCATGGAAAAGATATTATTATTTACGTTGGATGTTTTTTTAGCATAAAAACTAAAATTTCAGTGCTACTCACAAAAAAATACATATATACACATATATTTTTAGATTTGTTATTGTACAAATTTCTTAAAAATAAAAAAAAAATAAATATTTTTAGATTTATTATTCTTCTTTATTAATTATTTATATTATTTTTTGTTAATTGCCTAGAATTTAAGCTGTTATTAATTGTGAAATTCAATATTTGTTTATTTAAGATATATTTTTTACTAAAGTAATTTAGCTAAGCAACATAATTTTATTTCTGTAATATAATTTTATAATTATTGCCTAATATTTATTTGAAAAGCTTCAGTCTGAAAATACATATGTATGTATGTATGTTCGCCAAAAAAATTTAACAGCTTCATCACTTGCTTTGTACATACCAAGTTCTATATATAACTAAAATACTGTGAAACATAAACTAACTTTTATTTTTCTGCTTTTTCGTCCTTTTCTCTACTTGCAGTCCAAGGAGCCGTTGAACGCCGCAGCTGGCACGGAGTGTGTGTGAAGAGCTTATGCTCTCAGGAGACTACCCATCATTACGCTCATAATTATTATTTTATTTCTTTTTATTATTTTTGTTTTTGTCATGCTTAACTCAACACCATATATCACTCATACAAAAAACACCAAACAAGCATCGCACACCACCACAGTCAGAAGCTACAAAGATGGACGACACGCCCATCTCATTTACGCTGCCAAAAAAATGTTACTCATTTTAACATGCAACAACAATTAAAAAGACAAAATCCAAAAATAAAGTAAAAGGCTAAAAATATTGCAGGAAAAATATGAAAAAGCGAACAAATACTAAAAGACAGATCACACACACTAAACCGTAAATAATGCCGGCAGAGATTACTGAATACAACGTCAAACTAGCAAATTTATTTGGTCATAAAAGGGCTAGCAAAAAGGAAGGCTTAAAGTACAATTGCTATATGTATGCTCATGTTAGTGAGCTAAGGAAGACAATTCAAGCAATTTACTAGTAAAAATCATTAAAATCAAAGAGCATTGTTGCAATTGCTTCAAACATATAGTAAAGCCTGAAATAGTACAGTCATGGAAAGTAATTTTGGCACACATTTGTTGCAGCAACAGTTATGATAAATAAAACAGCAAACAAAACGGGACCACAACAAATACAAAAACCAAATGACAGCTAATCAACTAGAAAACCATAATGCTCAGTTCCATTGGGAAGCTAGTCTTGTAATTTTGCACGTAAAACACTCCAAATACAAACAGAAATAACGACTGCCTGGAAAGACATTATGTAACTTCAACACAGTTTGAAGCACTTGAACTTACAATAGCTAAAAAAAAAGTATATCAACAACAACACAGACGGAGATTTAGCTACAGAACACACACACATACACGCACCGGCAAACAGCAAACACGCACACGAAGAAGAGCTTGCTGAATTCAAGTAAATACGTACACATACACACAGCCACGCAAACGCACTCACTGTCAACCAGAAAGCAGAAAAATTCAGAAATTAATAAAATTGGTTAAATTCGAGCCGAACCCGGACTACTGACGCGCAACACCCACTACAACCCACTTTACTGCACCCATCCACACATACTTTACAACACACATGCACGCACATGTAAATACATACACAAATGTATGCTTTTAAATTGTTTAGAATTGTTGAGTCTTTAATTGAATTAATTGAAATTTCCAAAAATTAACACTTATGTAACGTTTAGGCGCTTGAAAAGCAACAAAAAAAAAGTGTATAAATTTTAAATTTATTTATTCTTAGTACAATGCAAGCAAATAGCAATTGTAATTATATAAATAGTTAAAAATGAAATCAAAAATTGAAAACTGTAACTAAAAAAATATTTGTACAAAACTATATTTGTATGAAAGCAGCAATATTTTGAACTACAAAAATTTGCTTTCACACACAAAGACACTCACACACTTGCAGACACAACACCACTAACACCGCCACGGATATAACAATAGCTATAATAACAGTTATAAATTACTGCAGACACAATTGGTAAACCACAAAAGAAAAAATTAACTCAATTTAAAAATAAAATAAGTAAATTGTAATGTGAGAAATAAATAATTAAATAAATAAAAGGAATGTAAAATGTTTAAATTGCAATTCGCACGTCTTTTTAATTGCCAGAAATTATCTTTTTACAGCATTTACGATTTTGGCAGCGGACGCTAAAGTCAAAGAAAATTATGAAATGAATTTATACGAAAAATTATATACGCACCAATAATAATAACAGTTGAACCATTTCGAGATTATCTAATTTTTAAGAGGCTACATGGGTTTTCTCGGGTAATAAACAGCCTTTTCCAAAAAAAAAAAAATATATAAAAAAATTAAATATTTTATTTGAATTTTTTATTGTAACAAACATACACTAACAGCAAAGAAATTCTGAAATTAAAAAAAAGAAGTATTTTAAGCTCGGCTGGCGTCCGCTTGAGAAAAAGACGCGTCCGTGTTGGCAGGACAACTCCTTACGGGATCCTTCAAAGTGAAAAAATACGTGATGTAATTAAAACCTTAACTTAGAACTTGGGCGAAGGAAAAAAAACTGAGAATTGTAGTTTTGGCAGACATTTTTACAAAAAAAGTGAAAGTTCCAGTGAAAACTTCGCGAAATTTTTTTAAATATTTTTTAATCGAAAATAAAATCCTTCATCCAAGTCTTTAGGAATTGTAGCTCAGAGACCTGTGTATAATTTCATGAAGATCGGTTGAGTAGTTCTCGAGAAATCTTGCCAATTGACTTCAAAAACACAATTTCGAGAAAAAACGCGTTTAAAGACGACGCACTTAGTCTTACTAGCCTCCAGCGCACAAGTTCTCAAGGCTGTATCGCCAAACCTATTACTGGGATCAATTAGACAATTTAGAACAATATTTAAGAGGTGTTGTAGAATTTAATAAATCAATATTCGACTTTTGAAACCCGTAAACCCATGTAACACCTTAAAACAAAAAAATCCTACGTCCAAGTTTTTAAGAATTGTAGCTCAGAGACCTGTGTATAATTTCATGAAGATCGGTTGAGTAATCTTGCCAATTGACTTCAAAAACACAATTTCGAGAAAAAAACGCGTTTAAAGACGACGCTTATGTCTTAGTGTAACCATCCTTGAGCGCACAAATCCTCAAGGCTGTGTTTCCGAAACTATTACTCGGATCGATTTGAAAATTGAGAACAATATTTTAAAGTTATTGTGGAATTTGATAAGACAATAAAAAAGTCGATTTTTCGAAACCTGTAAACCCATGTAACCCCTTAAAGAAACAGCACAGAAACTTCAAATTTAATAGGGAAATGTTCATCATCATTCAAAAGCACCTGTTTGGCATTTATTATTTGAGGATTATCCCATTCAAATGTTGGCCACGGCTAAGTCTCAGATGGTCCAACCCTTGAGTTCAATTCGTTCGATAGCTCATTCGAGCATTTCAACTGGTAACTGCCGAATAACATGCACAATGTTTTGCTCCAAGGCCTGAAACGAAGCGGAATTGTCCGAATGGACTTTAGACTTTACATATCCCTACAAGAAAAAGTCTGACGGTAGATCTTGGTGACCAATCGACCGGTCCATAACGTGAAATTATCTATGTTCCCTCAATAAATTTATAAATTGATGCGATTTGTGGGAAGTAAGTACCGTCTTGTAGAAAACAAATGTCGCCGACATCACGAGCTTCAATTTTAGGCATCAAATAGTCGATTATCATTACGAGAAGACGGTCGCCATTGCCGGTTGCGATCTCACCGGCGTCATTTTCGAAGAAATATGGATCGATGATTCCACCAAACTGTGTTTTTTTCTGGATGAAATGGCTGCTCTTGAATCTCTTAAGGTTACTCTATCGCTTGGGAAAGTCCGGCGGCTTCAGTTCTTGCAACCGCTTTACGTCTGAGTTGCTGCGAACGGCGCCGAATCGACTCTCAACGATCTTCATGTACACTCTCAGCTACGGTTGCTATATTGTTTTCACTGCGCGCTGGACATGGTTTATTCGGTCCAATATTATCCAATAATGAATGATTGATATGAAGGTGAGGGATGGTGTTGCAGATAGTACACTTAGCAGGCCGATTATGATGACCATAAGTTGAGCGAAGACAGACAGAGAAACAGACAGACGGACATGGCTACAACGATTTAGCACGTCACGCTGATCATTACGAAATATTCTGAATAGGATCTCCCACGTTTTCTCTGGGTATTACAAATTTCGCAACAAACCTAATATACCGTGTTCAATATATAAATCCTTAAAACTCTAACTATTACCAAATACAATTAGAGCCACAAAACGCAACCAAAGCACGTCAAATGTTTACTCATTTTATTGCGCTATAAAGATGGAACGCCAGAGCAAAAGAAAAATAAATTTTTTAACACCCATTCAAGCCCTTTTTATGGGAAGGGCTTAAACGGCATTGTGCTAGCGTTTGAGCTATGTTACCGGAAAACACCAAGTACATAGTCTAACAAAGAGCCAAGCTCACCAGAAGTGGCAGCGCAGAAGAAATTATTCAACACTTGCACAAGCCACTCACGAAGTTAAGTAGAATAATGAAAAGTGAAAGAGGCAATCGCCTTTACCAGAGATTATCACACCCCACTTAACGAAGGATATGAAGGATAATAAGGAAATCAATATTTAATAGACAACAACAACACAAATGTACTTAACCTCGCACAGACAACGAAGTTTGCAATGAAAATTCAATAGCATACCAACAACAACGTTAAATAATAATACTACAGGAGAGAAGAATGAGTAGAGGAACAGTAAATTAAAAAGAAATAACACGAAAAGAAAGCAAAATATTCAACTTTATTGCACGACAAAAGTAATAAGGACTAAAAATGGCTGAGAAGCAGTTGTTGCACAGTGGAGCTGACGCAGAAATTTATTGGTAAGCATGAAAAATTTGGCATAATGTTGCTATTTTTCTAACTTTTACTCATCGGTGAAAATGTAGAAAATAAATTTAAAGCGTGTGAGCAGCTTGCTTTAAGCATATTTGCTACGTAAGACCAAGATAGACAATTTTTATCTTCGGAAAAGAGATAGAAATAACAAAATTTAACGGAAAAATAATTCACGGGTGACGTGCGCTCTGGAAAAGGAAGAGAAGCGCCGTGCTTGGATTAAGAGTGGATTATCTCAATTTTTGGCAAAACTACGTGTCCTATAGAAAAAAGTTATATGGCAATGTTGTAGCTAATGAAAAGTCTAAAAATTTTGTATGAAGACTATTAGACTTTTTTCATATAACCTCGAAATTTCTGGGAAAATTTTAAATAACGAAGATTTTTGGTTTTTTATTTTTATATTATACAACAAAAAAATCTTTTCTTTCATGAATTTTGGTGGAAACTTACCTTTTCATATCTCAAACTCACTGTATCTTTTATACTTTTTTCACCTTATTTCGATGTAATAAAGAAAAAACCCCTAATTTTCGATCAAAAATTCTCATGTGAAGATATAATTTTTTTTAGAAATTACCTACATTTTAAGTTGGAAAGTCCCTACTTTCCATTGACATAAAACATATATACATACATTACTGTGGTAAGTTTTCTCAGAAAATGATTTCAGTTGAGATTCTTTAATGAACTATTTCTACACTCTTTCATCAAACTCATATCATTCCACAGATATACAGATTTAATTACAACAGTGCCTGTGCAGAAACTATTACTCACCTAGGCGCAGTGACACTACATTACTTAACACTCTGCTCTACGTAGGTAGTTGTATGTGTGTATAACATTTCAGATCACATAATTTTTGCTAAGAAAGAAAATACCACTTTGCTCACTTAATTCTTTCATTTCATCCTTGTCATCAACGCTCTGGAGCTTCAGCAGATTTATACGGGAAATTATCAGTAATCAACGTAATTTTTCTCTTCTCTTCAGCTTTCATACAACCAATGTCTGCAGTGACCCCAGAGATATAAGCCGAGCTGTGGTGTTGCTGCGTTAGCGAACTGACAACTTGCTCCTGAGACTTTATTGCTGGCACTGCTTCCTCTTCTACAGCTCAAACTCAGTCCCAAATGAATTGGTCTAGTTTATTGTGTAGCACAGCATAATTTACACGAGCAATGGCCGAGCACGATGCGGTGGAAAGTGAAAAAACTGATTAGTGGCCAATATTTTTAAATTAGCAGCAATCTGTTGGAAGTTGCTGAGCACCGAAGGCGAACATAAAGCGGATGACGCTCATTTATAGTATTTCAAGTGCGTGTGGGTAAATGTGTGGATAGAGGAAATTTATCAATCAACAACACATACAAAATGGACTAATTAGACATGAGAAATGTCACATACTACATAACAATTTACTTTATAATATGAGTACTATGTATGGAGAGTTGAAATTAGTTCATTAGTATGGCGTTTTGAAAAGTTCATCAGAACTTGTTTAATTATATCGCAATCGCGCAATTAGGTGGACGCACTTTAATTGAGCGAACCAAGGCAGCAATTAAACAGTTATAAGTTAATTAATAGCAAAAAGTGAAATATGTTCAATAGAAAACCACTTTAAAATCTAAAATTTAAGTGAGTTTAGCAGTTTTTGAACTACTTCAATGTGCAAAATATTCAAAATCACAATTTGAAGATTGAAGGGAAAATGATTATTATTTCAACAGAGTTGCATTAAGTTGGTTGGAAATAGCACCACCCCTATTACCTTTCTTTTTAATTCGAATTTTTCATATTTTAAATAATTTTTCCAAGAACCAAGAGTCCGAGTATTGTGTCATACTTACACCTCCGCTCCCCAGATATATCACCAAAAATGCTAGGACGCCACGTACCACACAGTCAGGACCCGAAAGTACATGACTTTGGGCACCTAACTAACATAGAGAACGCGAATGTAAAAGGTCAATTGAAAAGTCCCCAGCCTAATAACGGGTGATTTTTTTGAGGTTAGGATTTTCATGCATTAGTATTTGACAGATCACGTGGGATTTCAGACATGGTGTCAAAGAGAAAGATGCTCAGTATGCTTTGACATTTCATCATGAATAGACTTACTAACGAGCAACGCTTGCAAATCATTGAATTTTATTACCAAAATCAGTGTTCGGTTTTTTTTTTTTTTTCGGACAAATTTTGTTCAGCGATGAGGCTCATTTATGGTTGAATGGCTACGTAAATAAGCAAAATTGCCGCATTTGGGGTGAAGAGCAACCAGAAGCCGTTCAAGAACTGCCCATGCATCCCGAAAAATGCACTGTTTGGTGTGGTTTGTACGCTGGTGGAATCATTGGACCGTATTTTTTCAAAGATGCTGTTGGACGCAACGTTACGGTGAATGGCGATCGCTATCGTTCGATGCTAACAAACTTTTTGTTGCCAAAAATGGAAGAACTGAACTTGGTTGACATGTGGTTTCAACAAGATGGCGCTACATGCCACACAGCTCGCGATTCTATGGCCATTTTGAGGGAAAACTTCGGACAACAATTCATCTCAAGAAATGGACCCGTAAGTTGGCCACCAAGATCATGCGATTTAACGCCTTTAGACTATTTTTTGTGGGGCTACGTCAAGTCTAAAGTCTACAGAAATAAGCCAGCAACTATTCCAGCTTTGGAAGACAACATTTCCGAAGAAATTCGGGCTATTCCGGCCGAAATGCTCGAAAAAGTTGCCCAAAATTGGACTTTCCGAATGGACCACCTAAGACGCAGCCGCGGTCAACATTTAAATGAAATTATCTTCAAAAAGTAAATGTCATGAACCAATCTAACGTTTCAAATAAAGAACCGATGAGATTTTGCAAATTTTATGCGTTTTTTTTAAAAAAAAAGTTATCAAGCTCTTAAAAAATCACTCTTTACATAGATGGCGCTGCTAGAACTCGATCGATATGATAACAATCTAATCACCAGAAAGAAAAAATTGTGTGAAAAAATTGATAAAATATTGCTTTTTTTGAAGGAAAAAATACAGTTGAAGCAAGAACTCGGCTCGGTGACGAGTTTCTGGACTCTGCCCCAGGAAAACTAACCATCAAGGACTAGTACGCTAAGTTTAAGCTTGGTGAAATGAGCACCACAGACGGTGAACGTAGCGGACGTCCTCCTAGGAGCATCAAGAGAACTTTCCTCAACTACGCCGAGAACATAAAACAATACGCCGACCAGACTTCGGACAAAACAAACTTCAGCCATGTGACCGCCATTCACATTGAAGCCATTAACACCTTCATTGACTCTCTCTCAGTGAATAGCGTACTTGGCGTCAAACCTCCACCCATTGGAGACTACGTGTTCGAGTTGCCGCGAGAAATGAGAGTGACCCTTGCGCTGCTTCGTTCTGTATACTGTAGCAGGTTAAACCCCTAATTATCCAGAATTGACTACCCCTACACATCTGACACTCTCCCTATTGTCCGACCCCGTCGAAACAGCACGTTTCCTGGGCCTAGCTTTGGATAACCTCGATGTCAACTTATCTAGTCCTTGCAGTCTTAACTGTGACCAGGTAACCGTTACAACAACAACACAGTGGGTACCTAAAAACGATTATGGAATAATTTTTATTGACTGCCTTGAAAAAAGGAAAATCATCAATAGCTGCTATTACTAAAATCGCCGGAAAACGAGTCTTGCCACAAATCAGTGAAAACATCCATGAATTCTGCTTCGAATTGCCTCCGCATCCACCATATTCACCATATCTAGCCTCCAGCGACTATTTCTTATTATCAGATCTTAAAAGAATGCTCGCTAGGAAGAAATTTTCGACGAATGAAGAGGTGATCGTCGAAACTGACGCCTATTTTGCAGCAAAGTATAAATCGTACTACAAAAGTGTTGTTGTTGAAAAATTGGAGAGTTGTTATAATCAGTGTATCACTCTTGAAAGGAACTATGCTGAAAACAAATAAACAAATTTTGCCAAAAAAATATGTTTTATTTATATAGCATAGTAAGTATGTATTTTCAAACACCAAGCAGCAGGCGTTAAGATGAAGTCGTTGTCAGCATGAGCTCATTAGTCCTGCACCAACTCACCGCAGGCACACATACACACATTCAGCCTACACCTACACTTTCAAACACTTTCAATGGCCAAGTGTTTAATTATAAATGACAGTCGCTGTTCCCCACGGTTAACGGTTTAATTGCACCTAAATAATACCAAATGACTATTTAATACTCCTCCAGCAAGAGTGGTGAGCTAACTTGCTCGCCCAGCAGCTTTGCATATGCATATGTATGTATGTGTGTTTGCCGGCGTCAAAAGTGCTCAGAGCTGCGATGTCTATTAAAATCATAGCCAAAGAAATTGCCGCTTATGTTAGTGCGCCACTTTGGTGTTTTGATGGCCACCGGTAGTTGGTTCTCTAATGGCCACGAAATTTGTTACCTTAGGTACGCTCAATTGGCGGCTGGTGTTCATAAAAGCGCATACTAAAAATGAATTCAAGCCTTAAATCCCTTTAATAACCTCTTTGTGGCAAAAGCTTGAACTTTCAATAGTTTGGCACTAAAAGTTCCACTTTACCTAATCCATAGTTCAAGGATTCAGGGCACTGCAAATAGGGCGGCATTTGCAAATGAAGAAGACCAAATTGATGCTGCACTTATGAACGCGAAAGCAACATTAATTACATTGACACTACAGTGTTATTTTGACCATCAATGAACAGGTTTTATTCAATTTGTGGTGATTTCTTTTATGGTTTACTCTAGAGTCTATTATAGGTAATAGAATATGAGCGGATAGAACCTCAAATAAACTATGAAACGCTGTAACTGGCGAAATAATCTCTGAGTTACTAGACATACTCTCCTCTTTAAGCTAAATTTAAACACCGAAAATTAAAATAGTAATAACAACATCAACAAAAAAGTTGTGAAAAAGGGAAGACGGGAAATTAGAAGCATAACTCGTTGAAAACTCTTGTGAAACACAAAAGGAGCTCACGAAATGCTTTGAAGTCACTCAATATTCGGTTACCATTGAGCGGTAGCGATTCCCATTCACAT
Source organism: Bactrocera dorsalis (assembly GCF_023373825.1). Lineage (NCBI taxonomy): Eukaryota > Metazoa > Arthropoda > Insecta > Diptera > Tephritidae > Bactrocera > Bactrocera dorsalis. The sequence goes on along the minus strand of NC_064304.1, from coordinate 97,083,943 downwards.
TAACAAGCCAGTCTTGATCATCAAGGAAGAAATATAGCCCAATGACGCCGACGGCCCATAAACCGGAGTAAATCATAATTTTTTCGGGATGCAATGGTAACTTAAGGAGTACATGTGGATTGCTGCCTGACCCATAATGCATATTTTGCTTATTGACGAAGCCGTTCATCCAGAAATGAGCCTCATCGCTGAAGATGATTTTTCGATAAAAATCCGGATCAAGTTGTTGCTCAGCTCAATTCACGCACATATGACAATTCTGGTGGTCAGGCGTCTTCACTTCCAGCATCAATTTGATTTTATAAGGATGTAGGCCAAGATCTTTTCGCAAAATTCGCCAACCGAGGACACATAGATGTCCAACGCTTGAGATCGACGTGTGAAAGACTGAATTTCTGTAATAAATTTTAAAAATTTCGACTCGTTCTTGAATCGTATATCTTCCCATGATGAAATTGCAAATCTTACTGAAGAGAAATGTCAAAAGAGCAGAAAAAATATGGCGTCGTTTGCTGTCCCTAACTTTTGTAGCGTTCTTATTAAAACCCCGTGTCTATTGCATATGTTTTTCTCAAACCAACACGACATCCAACGGCCACACTAGTCACAATAATGATTACAATTTTAATCAATGACCCAATAATTTTGACTGTGTTGAAAGTTTACCCACCACAGATATAAAGGGTGATTTTTTAAGAGCTTGATAACTTTTTTTTAAAAAAAAACGCATAAAATTTGCAAAATCTCATCGGTTCTTTATTTGAAACGTTAGATTGGTTCATGACATTTACTTTTTGAAGATAATTTCATTTAAATGTTGACCGCGGCTGCGTCTTAGGTGGTCCATTCGGAAAGTCCAATTTTGGGCAACTTTTTCGAGCATTTCGGCCGGAATAGCCCGAATTTCTTCGGAAATGTTGTCTTCCAAAGCTGGAATAGTTGCTGGCTTATTTCTGTAGACTTTAGACTTGACGTAGCCCCACAAAAAATAGTCTAAAGGCGTTAAATCGCATGATCTTGGTGGCCAACTTACGGGTCCATTTCTTGAGATGAATTGTTGTCCGAAGTTTTCCCTCAAAATGGCCATAGAATCGCGAGCTGTGTGGCATGTAGCGCCATCTTGTTGAAACCACATGTCAACCAAGTTCAGTTCTTCCATTTTTGGCAACAAAAAGTTTGTTAGCATCGAACGATAGCGATCGCCATTCACCGTAACGTTGCGTCCAACAGCATCTTTGAAAAAATACGGTCCAATGATTCCACCAGCGTACAAACCACACCAAACAGTGCATTTTTCGGGATGCATGGGCAGTTCTTGAACGGCTTCTGGTTGCTCTTCACCCCAAATGTAGTGCTAAGGATTCGTCGTTATCTTTAGAAAACTCGAGTAATTGTAAGCACTTCAGTCAGCTGAGCAGACCCACTAACCAAGACTATAAGCAACAAAAGCGAATTTATGCAGTGATGGCAATAAATTGTTTTTACAACATCGACCGCACATGTCGCACACTAACAAATACATTCAACAATAACAAAATAGCTAAGCGAAGCAAACAGAAAGAGAAGGTGGAGGAGCAACGCATATAAATTGGAATGGCCATCACAAAAAGATCGTCAAAAATGGGCCACCAGGGAGCAGAAGCGACAGCAGCAGCAGCCGCAATAGCATTATTTATAGATTGAGTGGCTCAAACTCGTTTCAACTAACCGCACTAAGAGTATTTTGAGTGTTTTGTAGTGCCCAATTTCGCACAAAACTATTACATCTATTGTGTGAAACTGAAGTGTGCGCAATTTCGTTGTTCTATTGAATGCTTTCATTGTGTGTGTGTGTGCTCCACTTTTGTTGGCCTTGTAAATGAAATGAGGCGCTTTAAGTTGTCAGCATTAGCTGATACAGCGCAGATATGAATATATAGTATGTATATGCGAAGATGCGAAAAGTCTTTGCGTTTTCCAAAGTCTTGCAGTCTGGTGAAAGCAAGTTAAGTTAAGTTTGGGTAAGGCTATTACGAATGTGTCATTTCGCTGCTTCTTCTTCGTTTGGGCAAATGCGTCAACCTCGCCGTTAGGATAATTGGCTGTGACCATCCAACGATGACAACTACTGCGTCATTTTTTAGTGTAAGTAAATATGTATATTTGTAACTATACTTTTAACTTGACTTTACATGAAGCTTATACAGAGCGGTTAGGAATTTTGTGGCATTGTCCAAGTGTATACGTTTAAATGAGGGAGCTGTAATGACATGTTTGTGTACGGGAAGATGTTATTTACGTATGTGATATATTACTTGATGACTATTAGAATGTATTGACTAGGAACGATGCATGAGTCGCTGCGCCTATCAATCTTTCTGAACCCAACTGTTGCTAAAGGTAAGTTAATGGTTGGCTTCCTTACGCCTATAATATTTTATTTTGGCGAGTAATATTCACGAAATTTGGCAGGGATTATTGTCTAAAGTAATAATAAAATCTGCGAAGAAATTGTTCGGAACAGATCACTATAGTATATAGCTGCTACACAAAATGGACGATCGAAATTTAATGCTTGTATGGAAAGCTTTTTTATTTTACGAGTCATCTTGACGAAATTTGTCAAGGATTATTATCTAAAGTAATGATAAAACCTCCGAAGAATTTGCTCAGAACGGATCATTATAACATATAGCTGCCATACAAACTGAACGATCTGAATCTAATGCTTGTATGGAAAACTCTTTCCTTTGACGAGTTATCTTCAAAAAATTTGGCAGGGATTATTGTCTAAAGTAATAATAAAATCTCCGTAGAATTTATTCAGAACGGATCATTATGACATATAGCTGCCATACAAACTGAACGATCGCATTCAAGTTCTTGTAATTGATTTTTTTTATCTGTGCAGGGTATTATAACATCTGTTGCACCATTTTTTTTTTCTAATCACCACCTTTGTGAGCACTTGCATGCTGTAAAAAATTCTGAAACGTTTCTGTTTTAACAAATGACACATTTCTCTTTTTGTCTTCCCTTTCATTCTCTTATTGTATAACAACATATGTATGTCGTCCATATATCGTCGCTATGACACACCTAACTCTTATATTATATTTCGCCGTATGCATGTATTCAGCATTTATCTAAGTACTTTTCATTTGCTGTAAGCTACAAAAACAAATTGAGTCACGATTCTTACGAAAAACGTGCGCCTTTTTTCCTGCTTAAGAGCTTAACTAAACATTTTATTTTTCCTTACTTAAGACTCGCCATCATTTACTATTTTCATGCGATCCACAACGCCACACTATGTTCCCAAATATTCAACGCTTTGTATTCACTTTTAGCAGCATTCGAATTCCTTTTTTTTTGTTTGTTTTTAAGCACACAAAACTCCTTTCTCTTTTCGTTCACCGTTTGTCATGAATGCCTGTTATTGTTGTTGTTGCGCTGCTGCTGCAAGCATTTGTTTGTTTAACATTTTCATTGCTCAACGAAATTCGCCCTTATTTTAGTTATTTGATTGTCAGCCAAGCACTTTAATACAATTTTATTTTCACAGCCACACTTTGTTCTCGTTTATTTCATTTGTTTTTCGAATTATTACATTTTGCTTTCCTTTTTTCCTCCTTCGTAAGTTTGTTTTGTCATTGCGGTTGTTTGCATTTCATCTTTTTTATTGAAATTAACGGTAATTTTCTTCATTACCCAGCAACTCGTTGAGCAATGGACCAAATTTAATATTTGGAAGTAATATTTTCAAAAGTTCGCTTTTAGTTTTCAACGAATACTTGCGATAATTTCTTTTGGTTTTATTAAAATTTGTAAATTTTCAGTAATCCAAGCCAAACTAATACGGCTGTGCAAACTGACGTTGAGCAATACCAAAAGCTCCTTCTGTTGATAGTTATAACCTCGAAGTCGCAGATAATTTCGTCTATCTTGGAACCAACATTAACACCAAGTCTCGAAATCCAACACAGAATAACTCTTGCCAACAGATGGTACTTCGCACTGAGTAGGCAATTAAAAAGTAAAGTCTTCTCTCGACGAACAAAGACCAAACTCTACAAGTCACTCATCATCCCCGACCTGCTATATGGTGCAGAGGCAACGACGATGCAGCATCTGATGAGTCGACGTTGCGAGTTTTCGGGAAAAGGGTTCTGCGGAAGATTTATGGTGCTTTGCGTGTTGGCCACGGCGAATATCGCATTCGATGGACCGATGGGTCACATTGATATAGTTCAGCGAATAATAAGAGAGCGGCTACGCTGGACAGAAAATGTCGTCCGAATGGATAAAAACACTCCTGCTCTGAAAGTATTCGACGCAGTATCCACCGGGGGAAACAGAGGAAAAGGGAAGACCTCCACTTCGTTGGAAAGACAAGGTGGAGAAGCACCTGGCTACACTTGGAATCTCTAATTGGCATCAAACAGTGAAAAGGCTATAACACCGAATTTATATCCAGTCATGAAATATTTAAAACAGGTTAAGTTAGGTTACACTGGCTGGCGAGTCCTAGATAAAACCTCACGGAATTATAGAGTGAATTCTAGCGTCTCTTTCATGGCCAGACGGCTCGCATGTAATGCTAGTAAGTAGTGACTTAGGCCAACAGCCGTGCTGCAGTCTTCAGGAAAAGGTGCAAGTTGAGATCTTGCCTATTTTCCTTCCGCACCCGTGTAGACGATCCTTATTGCGCCTAAGGCATTCCATCTCATCCTGAACCGTTTGTTAACCTTTTCGAAAGTTTCATTGTGCATATTTTTTTAGCGATATTCGTATTTTCTGAACAGGTTCAAGTCAAGCGGGTGGCACTTCTTTACATCGGTTCCTGCGTGATTAGCTATCTCAGCAGCTTTCCTGATCGCAACGACTTCTGCCTGGAAGATAATATGGTATTCCAGCATGAAGAAGGGATGCCTGAGACCTAGCTCTGCGCAATTGTTCTCGGCGCACATTTCATTAGCCAATTTTGATTCGTCCATGTAGATGTCGGAAGTTTCACTGTTAATCCGTATGCCTCATAATTTTTATTTAAACACATTAGCGAAATTTTTATGTTGAAATCCAAAAAATCCTGATCAGTCCCTTGACTTTTCCATAAGTTCTTGAAGAATATGACTGAGCAGGGAATATTTCGTATGGCAAAATTATGAAGTTGAATTCTCAGTTTAGTTAGAAAAATTCACTTTCGTAAACCACTTTCTGACAGCAACTGAACTATTATCACCACCAAAGCCAACGAAAAGTTACAGCGGAAATTCAAATTTGCCATGTGTTTGACATTTTCAACGAATGAACGAGACATTTAGCACAGGAGCACTTCACCTATGCCCGAAAGAATTTAGCGCTTGAAAAGTGAACGAAAAAAAAGAAATGTCAGCCCACAGCGCAAGAATAAAAACCAAATTTAGTGAGCGTATGTATGACTGAAGTCCTTAGTGTCACTCGCAGAGGTCACAGTATACGCAGAAAAAGATATGCACATGCACACAAACATAACCTACAAACACGCGCACAGAAATACTCGTTATCAATGTGGAATGTCAATTTGGAGCACTCGGAACCGTTTACTTCACACCGTATGCCATAGAATAGTGCAGTAGACGGGAATTGGGGGCAGTGATAAAAGGAACATTGAGAGAACATGTCAACCTCGAAAATTCAGTTGAAGTTCGACATAAAAGTTCTTTTTTTTTTTTGATAACTACCACCATCTGCATTTAGTTTTCGGAAAATGGGAGAGAGCATTAATGTGATTGTATCGCTGTTAGCGTTGTCACCTGCGGTCGGTCAGTCGAAATAAGTTTAAGGCAAGCATGAAGTCTACCAAAATCAAGCAAACACATGTCGAAGTTAAAGAGGACTCGCATCTGCATCTGAATGGGCATACAGGTATGTAAATGTGTGCGCGAGTAATGTATTGAGTGCTAAAAGTGACACACACGGGAGATTTGCACCAACGAATGAAAGTGTTTGCGCAGACAGGTGAAAGTTTCAAAGTTTCAAGTACAATTTCGTGTGCTTCACTACCAGAAGTGAAGGGTTTATTCATTTTCAACGGATAAGTTCATAGCCATTGACTAAAACTTGTTGAAGTGAAGTCGTAAGACACTTGCTGCAATCAAATGAATTGAAATGTGTAAAATAGCAAGAGAGGCAATCTTTAATTCAGCTGAAAGTCGTTGTAAACGCCAAGGGCAATGCAACAAAAGTCAAAGCTTTACAATAATGTGCTCATGCTGAACACTTGAATATTTGCTAAATGAACTAAATGGTGACAAAAATTACAAAATTGCATTTTATTATACCCTGAACAGGTGGAATTAAGTTTGTCCAGAAGGAGCCTTCGAAGACCCTATAAAATATATATATGTAGAAATGATCAACGTGATGAGTTGATTCAGCCTTGCCCGTCTGTACCTATACGCGATTCTTTACTGGCGTAGACACCGCTTACGAACGTTATGGCGAACTAATTCGCGTAATTCTCTGAGCGCCGTTCACTTGGGAGTGGCCAGAAACTATTCTTTCACATATGGTTCAAGCAGCTCACCAATTCCGTTCTTTGACCAAGTATCCTCTGGATAGCCGAAGAACATCCGTTTGAAGGCGATCCCGCCACGTAAAAAAACAACAGTATCGGATTTTTGATTAGCCATATATTCACAGATCAGAGATAACAGAAGCTATGATATGACTGATATGTGTAAAAGGCTAAATATTTGTTTTGCATAATCGCTAGTTTCAAACATTAGTCAAAACATTGCAAAATCAATTTTTTGGTAAAAGACCACAACCACATAACTGACTTAATTTGCACAGTAAGAGTCCCTGCCTTTCTATGAAGCTGCATTTTACATAGCGTGGTCTCTCTCCAGTGAGCTAAAATAACAGGTACTCGGCTTTGACATGTGATTCTAATAAATATTTAAAACCTTTGGAAAACACCTCAAATGACTAAATTAGTTACAAAAGAGTTAACTTAGCACACCAGTCGGATAAGTTCATTTGCATATATTTCACCAAACCCTTAAAGCGGTTTTGCTAACACAAAGTAGCCACAATACATGTACAATTATGTATATTTTAACCAACTCTTTTTTGTTAAACGAAGCGGCAAGTGGACATTTGAAGCTTTTAGATTCGTTCATCAACATGTAAAACGGCGAAGCATAAGACATGCCACAGCAGCGCACATTTGATGGTTAAACCGAAAAAGATTAGTAAACAAGCAATTGCATACACAAAGATGCGTAGTACTTCCCATATACATGCATACATACATACATACATAAATATGCAAATTTGAAAGTAAATGCTGCAGTCGTTTCGAGGTATATACCTCACAGAGCATACCCTGTAGGGAAAAAACCAAACATTGAAGCAAACTTAAATACCAGAGCTAAGGTCCAGAGAATTATTTACAACGAAGTCATGTTATAAATGGTTAAAACAAAGACTCGTTGCATGTTATGTTTCACGTAGCCAAAAAAACAAAAAAAAATTCATGACAGTCAGAATAATTTTGATGAGATGAGAGTTTCGTTAAGCAAGAAATATTGCATCATAGGGAGCCAAGAGTCCGACAGAGAATGCATACTCACGTTTTATGGGCATTTACTCACACCACACACACAAAATATCTGTCTCTGGTGGTGTAACTTTTGCATGCATTCAAATGCAAATGTTCTAATGTGCGGACATGTTGTGGCCGTTGGTTCATCATTGTTGTTGATTTTCTCCTTTACTGATTTTGAATGCACCGCATTTCAATGTTCTTTCAACCGCTTTCAGTCCAAGTCCTCATACCAGTTTACAAAGTATTCCGTGCACATGTTCACTTGACCGGCACTTTAGCCCATCCTCAAATAGTTGGACTATCTTTTGAAGCTTTTGTGCGAAGCCGCGACCCATGCGGTGCAGAAATAAAGATGGCTTTGTTCATTAAACGTAGTATGATCAAAAGCAAACGGACTATTTTGATTGTAATGTGGCTAGTTCGTTTGGGTTTTTGTAAAACAAAGTGCATGTATGTATTTTGAGAGAAATATGTGGACTATTACCTTTAGCTTTCCAAGCAATGGAATCTTGAATTTTAGTTTTGTGGGGATATCAAATTCTCAGATAGCGGCATAAAGGCAGCTCTTCGTCAAAAGCAACTTTAAAATCGACGACGAGGTGGTGTCGATCCTCTTTTCACGGATCTTTCCAAGAATTGGCGCATGGTGAATATTTGATCAATTGTTGATTTTCAAGTCCTAAAGCCACACCGATAAGATCCAATCAGTTTGTTGACGGTGGGTTTTAATTTTTCACACAATACGCTCGATGGAACCTTATATGCGGTAGTTGGCGTAGGGTTTCCCTTTTTGTGAATTGGACAGAGCATACTTAAATACCAAGTGATGCAGCTGTATGTAAGGAGCTTGAAATGTCGTCCGACAGTTTCGTTATATCGAGTTGCTGACGAGTGCTCTTAGAGAGCAGGAGTGCAAGTTGAGTAGAAAATCCTTTGGCTGTCTGTTGTGATTGCAGCTTGTCTACGTCGAACCTTTCTTATGTTTGTTGACATGAGTTTTTTGCTGCGACGGTTGCGTATACCAGCAAGATGTTACGACCTCGGAGCGTACGCATGTCTAAACCACTTAAGACGTATCTTCCGTTTATCACAGCATTTTCGATCTGGTTAGTGGCTTTTCGATCCAGACACTCAAGTAGCTTGATGAATTTTCCTATTCTGGAATCTAGTACTACAGATAACCATACTTCGGGCGCCTGCTAAATATGTCTTCTTTGCCTACCCTGGCGTTCAAGCCGTAAAGCATAATTTTGACATCGTGGCGGGAGTAGCACTCATATGTGCGCTCCCAGCGCTCACAGAAAACATCCATCCATCGAACTTCTCCTCCGTCGAAGAATCTCGCTTTAATGCGGATTGTCGCTAGACGGATTCTCTCTCCCACCACGAGTCCCACATCGAATTTGCTCTGCTTTATATCACTGCAATAAATGCCACAAGAACCTACTCGTTTCAATCATTGTCCCGCCCATCGCACTTCTTGGACGGCGGTGATGTCAAACTTTACTTCTACGAGGACATCAACTAGCTCTGCTGCGGCAAATTCTCAGTTTTGTTGGCCATGATCGTCATCAAATTAGGGGTATCTTAACCAAGGCAGTTGTTTCCGTTTCATTGGAGGCGGTTTTACATGACGGGTCTCAAAGCCTGCGCACAACCCTAGGGAGGGATGGTTCGACTTCTCACATTATCTCGCCTTCAAACGGATCTTCTTTAGCTACACAGAAGATACTTAATCAAAGAGCGGAAGTCGTGAGCTGGTTGAGCCATATGTAAAATAATGGGCAATTTTGGGGTATAAGGTGGCTATTACTTGGATCACTCTTTTTAACAGTTCTGTTATATGGGGAGTGGCCAGGATTATTGTATCGGTAGGAGTGCCGGACAAATCTGTCTTATGCGAATTTGGTTATTGTAGCTTATGTGGTTTAGATGAAAAGTGTTTAGATGAATACTCCATATCTAACACGATTAATGTTAGGTTCTCCAAACAACCGTTAGGTCAACAAAACTGTAATCCTCTTAAGCAACATGTTGCGAGAGTTTAAAAGTATACATAAATATGTATGAAAGCAGCATGCATGGTTTAAAGTATATGAATATATGACTATATATTGATATATGTGCATATATGTGCATATAATACATCGCTGACAACATTGTTGCTTCGATCTATACGTATTCAGTTCCGTTGCGACATCTACTCACTTAACTGCTTCCACTTCAGTCTGTTAAATGTTCACGGACAATCGAAAGTAGCCTCAAGCAAAGTTGAGTAGCTGTTGTTTTTTTTTTTTTGTTTTTTTTTTTTTGCAGGCTATTCACATTGTTATATGTGTGTATGTACACGCTTGCAGTTGAATACACGTCTGTCAACGTTTACTTTTGCTGAACAGTTGAATGGTTGATTGACTGTCCCACAGTTGGCACGGTCAAACTTCGGCTTGTTTGTCGGTTGTCAACGCGGCCGTATGCGGTCGTATATTCTCATTACATTCATTCATATATGCTTTCCGTTTGACTTTTTTAATCATATTCCATATACAGTTATATGGCGTTTTCGTGTTTGGACCCAAGAATTTCAATCCTCTTATTAATAATGTTTGCCTTGATTTTGTCTGAGTTTTAAAACCATTTCGAAAAATCGAACCTGGTATCTATATAGTATTATCTCCTAAAAACAAACCCAATAACAGTTCGTCCATTACAATCCCACAACTGAAGTATATGCTATACGTAAACCCTCAACCTGCCACAAGTTATTTCTTACCAACCATATTCACGGCAAATCTTCAACTTTTTTGTTACAACAACAACACTCCAATGGTAAATACTTTGAAATTTCTACTTTCCGTTAACTAACTTTGTATCGCTCAGTATTACGTTTTCATTTCCATTGCACACTTTCTATTCTTTGTTGCCTTAACCCATATACATATATATGTATATGTTTATCTCCATAAATCGTTTAAGTAAAATATTGTTTGCACATTGTTAAATATTGGAAATGTTGCCAGCAATATATTGTCAATATTTATAGGGTATGCCAACAAATGTGTGAGTAACTACATAGTAGAACTTTCAGTGGCCTTTAGCTAACACACAGTTCACATTTTCCATTTGCAAATGCAGCAGCAGCTTCTTCGCATGAATTTTCATTACTTATGTGCTCAATTTATTTTCCAGTTTTTACGGAATCCATGACCATTCTTTTTCGCACAACAGCTTGTATTTACCATACATATGTACAAATGCGCTATTGTGAATATGTATACACGTACGTTGGGTGTGGTTCAGCAAGCGCAATTGCATCGCCACAAATATACCGTTTGATGTGGATTGAAGTATGGCGACATCATCGGGCCCTATTTCGTTCGAAATGAGGCAGGAAATGCCGTTATCATCAGTTATAAAACACGATGTTGCCCGACTTTTTTTCCCCAGTATTTGATGAAATCAATGATCCAAAAAGACAGTGAGCCACCTCATGTTTCGAGAAATGGCGCACTCGAATAGCCAGCGAGATAATTCGATTTAACGCCCCTAGCTTGATTTCCCCCCTTGATAGGGGGAGCAAATGAAGCCATATTTTTTCCCGCTCTTTTGACATATCCTTTCAGAAAAGTTTGCCATTTCATCATGGTATACGGTCCAGCAACGAGTTGAAATTATAAAACTTTGCTACCGAAATTCGGAGTCAGTATCTTCAACTTTAAGAGCGCTATGTCCAATTTATGGTCGTCATAATCATCCTATCAGATTAAAAATTGAGGGTCTAGTGGACAAATTTGAACCTGTAAAAAATATTATTGCCACTGGCGCATCGACTGAGAAAGACTCAAATCAGTCTCTCACACGTCGTTCTCAAGCGTTGGCCATTTCTGGGACGTCGTTGTGGCAAATTTTGCTAAAAGATCTTGGCCTACATCCCTACAAGATCAAATTGACGCCAGAACTGAAACCGCTTGACTACCAGAACTGTTGTATGTTCGTTAATTGGGCTGAGCAACCACTTGAAAATTATTCGGATTTTCATCAAAAATCATCTTCAGCGATGGTTTTCATTTCTGCCTGAATGGCTTCGTCAATAAGTAAAATATGCGTTATTGGTCGGGCTGCTATCCACATGTCCTTCAAGAGTCACTATTACATTCCGAAAAAAACTACTGTTTGGTGCGGTTTATGGGCCGGCGGAGTCTTTGGTTGTGATGATCTAGACCAGCACCTTACTGTGGATGGGAACCGCTACAGTTTAAGGATAACCCAATATTTTTGGGCCGAATTAGATGATATGGACTTGGACAATATGTGGTTGCAGCAGGACGGTGCCATAAGCCACACAGCGAATGTCACAATCGATTTATTTAAAAATTTGGTGAGCGTGTTATCTCACCAAATGGCAGAGTCAATTAGCCGCCTCGGTAGTGCAATTTGACGCCGTTCGACTATTTTCTGTAAGACTACGTCAAGTTTATGGTTCATACCAACAAGAAAGCAACGATTGATGAACTGCGTACGAACATCGAACGTGAAATTCCAGCAGTATTGGGCGATTTATGCTTGAAAACCATAGAAAATTGGGTTCAGCGTCTTGACTTCTGCAAGCGTGCCCGCAGTAACCAAGCAAAAGGAACCGAGTTTCATTATAAATATTCTTCATATTCATATTCTTCAAGAATCGTTCTACCACTTGATAAGAGAAAATGAATCTCCGTAACTGAGCAACGCTTTCCAGCGCATGGAAATCTATATAACGTCTTTGAACTTACAAACTTCATCACAAAGTTAATATACCCAATTCAGGATATTTAACATCATTTTAATTGCCTGCTTCGTGACCTCGCTTTTTTTACGCATTTCATTAATGACTGCAACAGTGTGTCAATAGTAGCTAAAAGGAATCGTAATTGAAAATGTAAATCATAAAATGACCATGACAAGTCGGGCACATTCACTATTGTTTACACAAATAATTATACGCTTCATAAATACACATACATAACTACATACAAAGACAGGCATATATAGTACTCATATACATGTAGCTGCTTAACTTCATTACGAAAAATGCTTTTCAGAACCATAATACAAACTGTTGCAAGAAAGTAAGCAAGCCGGTGCTACTGACGAGTAGCATGGCGCGAAATCATGCAGCAAACATACATGCATGTATGTATGTTTGTTTTAGAATGTGTGTGTGCTTAAATTGTTTTGTGCAACTGTGTGCTGCATGCATTCGCCACCTTGCCTTTCTGTGTCACTGGCAAGGATTCATTGCACTTATACCGCACGCACACATTCCCCTCTGTATGCGCAAATATATATGTGTAAAGTTCGTGATGTATTGTGTCACATGGCAACCGAATGTTGTCAAAGTAATCCTTCTTGATTCACAATTCCTTCCTTCCTTCCTTCGTCGTACTTTCTGTCATCACGTCACTCTACAATCTACAAACACACACACACACACATACATGCACTAAGTTTGCTTGCGGTGATGTTAGTGTAAACTTTACTCGTGACTGATTGAATTTTTATTGTTGCTATTGTTTTATGGTTATCCTTGTTGCAGTTGCTGTTAGTGTTGCTGTCATTGCTACCGTTGACACTCTCATTGCGCTAATGGATTATGGTAATTTGCAGTAGAATGCAAAATTTGCAAAGAAAAGAAACCAAGCATACACACAAAAATATATTTCGAAAATGTATCTATTTGTGTATGTATATGCACAGAAAGTAGAAAGACGCTAGTGTTTTTAAAAGTGAATCAATTTCATCAAGCTTTGAAAGATAGATGTCTCAAATCGGAAATCCGATTCGATTAGATGAAAGTTCGAGCAAGGACAATGAAATTTATAATAGCGTACATATTTATATCAGACTTCTTAGTTGGTGAGGCTCTGATTCGCTTTTTCCTAACAATTATTAAAGCCAACCTGGAGAGTGTCAAACCGATCGATATAGTGGCCCAATTTAGTCATATTGATCGAGTAATTTAGCAGATGAAGGGTTCTCAATAGGGTCACCCTGAAACTCTCTCCTCCTTCAATTGCATCCCTTAAAACTTTAACTACTGCGTCGCAAAGGCTTCTTCTGGTGGCTGTTTCTTTACTCACTTACCGATGTGGGGTATGTGGATGGGGAAAAGTCGGTGTAGAATATGCGCAAGTGAGCTGTTTTATGAATGGGTCGAAACTAGGAGAAAATGTGGGATGGAGGGAGTCTTCTCTAAAGAACTCTCTTTCATGCTTAGCTTTAAGCTATCGGACTACTGTGGAGTTTTACAGGCAGAACTGGCTCGCTTGGATGCCTGGTCAAAACGGAATCGCAGGAGACTGCTAAGCCAATGAAATCACAAAATCTTGTTTCTTGTATTATTTTGTATTCTACCACTGGACCTACGAACTTCGCGTAAGCTTAACAAGTGTTGTTTAACGACCAGCTCCTGTGCTACTGGGGATACTCTAGATCTAGAGTATATCTTAGAGCCTTTGCAAAACTGAGACTGAAGAATCTCGGTAATCTTCGACAAAACTGACATCGTTATAAGCTATTCAAGTGAGATTCCTATTAGGATCGAAATTTTAACCTAACCTAACGTAATCTGGCAGATATAAATTTATCGTAGGAATGGACCTAACTTCTGGTGAAAGTTTTAATGAAGCTCATCAGTCATATGGCGTTTCTGAAAAATGTTGGAGGGAATTGTGATAGACACGGCTTTAGCAGTTTTTCTCTTCCAGTTGAGCTTTCAAACCAGTATAAATCGCGCATTCTTCATAAAAATTTTCGAGATATTAAAAAGTTACCAAAACTGCCATTAAATCTTGATAATTAATGTGAAGCATACATACACCAACAACAGTTTCATAATAAAACTTTCAGTAACAATAAATCATACGTTTTCTATGAAATACAACTTTCCCCATTAAATTTCAAAGAGCGATAAAGTAATTATTTTTAGAAACGATTCCCCTAACCTAATGTGTATCTATGGCACCCAACTGCTTCTACTTGAAATAATTTACGTTTATCTACCGGCGCGATAACGTTGCCGAAAATAATAAAAAAGTATTTAAGAGTACGGAAGCAATGATAGCGAACAATAAAAGCGATTTAGATAAGAAGTTTATATGGCTTTGACAGATAAAATAAAAAGTGTCGAAATCGTTGTAGCTTTAATTCAGGCAATTTATTACTTTAATATCGATATAGGCAGATTATTTTAAATGATTTACTAATTAATCATTTATATTGAATAATTGCCACTAAATATAACCAATCAAAGAGTGATAAGACATAAAAAAATTAAAAAAATACAGTTTATTACAACAGGATTCAATTTTGAGATTCACATATTTATTTATCGATTTTAACAGCACCTTGTTTTGTATTAAAGTATATTTTCATATCTGATTCTGAAAATAACAAATATTTACACATATTGTATTATTTCGATTATCACATATCAAAGTTATAAGAACAAATTACAAATTTATAAGCACATTGAAAACCATTTCACATAACGGGTGATTTTTTTGAGGTTAGGGATTTTCATGCATTAGTATTTTGACAGATCACGTGGGATTTCAGACATGGTGTCAAAGAGAAAGATGCTCAGTATGCTTTGACATTTCATCATGAATAGACTTACTAACGAGCAACGCTTGCAAATCATTGAATTTTATTACCAAAATCAGTGTTCGGTTCGAAATGTGTTTATCGACAAATTTTGTTCAGCGATGAGGCTCATTTCTGGTTGAATGGCTACGTAAAAATAAGCAAAATTGCCGCATTTGGGGTGAAGAGCAACCAGAAGCCGTTCAAGAACTGCCCATGCATCCCGAAAAATGCACTGTTTGGTGTGGTTTGTACGCTGGTGGAATCATTGGACCGTATTTTTTCAAAGATGCTGTTTGGACGCAACGTTACGGTGAATGGCGATCGCTATCGTTCGATGCTAACAAACTTTTTGTTGCCAAAAATGGAAGAACTGAACTTGGTTGACATGTGGTTTCAACAAGATGGCGCTACATGCCACACAGCTCGCGATTCTATGGCCATTTTGAGGGAAAACTTCGGACAACAATTCATCTCAAGAAATGGACCCGTAAGTTGGCCACCAAGATCATGCGATTTAACGCCTTTAGACTATTTTTTGTGGGGCTACGTCAAGTCTAAAGTCTACAGAAATAAGCCAGCAACTATTCCAGCTTTGGAAGACAACATTTCCGAAGAAATTCGGGCTATTCCGGCCGAAATGCTCGAAAAAGTTGCCCAAAATTGGACTTTTCCGAATGGACCACCTAAGACGCAGCCGCGGTCAACATTTAAATGAAATTATCTTCAAAAAGTAAATGTCATGAACCAATCTAACGTTTCAAATAAAGAACCGATGAGATTTTGCAAATTTTATGCGTTTTTTTTTTTAAAAAAAAGTTATCAAGCTCTTAAAAAATCACCCTATACATGAAACATACTCGACCGCATTGTTTTCTTGTTTGTTTCGGGCACAGAAACTTACTTTGTTCTTTGGAGGACTGAATATCATTTCACTTTGGACGTCGCATCTAACTAAAGGGTAACCCATTTTGAGGTTCCCACATTTCTAAAGAAAAAACACTTCAAATTTAATGGGGAATGTGTATTATCATTCGAAGGAACATTCTTAGGCATTTATTTTTGGAAAATTGTCTCCTTTAAATGTTTGGCCGCGGCTACCTCCCATATGGACCATCCGTTGACTCCAATACCGAAATATGATGAAAGCTTTAATTTTTTATTTTCATTGGAAGAAAAATGCTACAGAAGAGTATCGTTGCCGAGGGTTATGCGAATCATGCTCTATCAGAAGTAACATGCAAAAAATGGCCTAATCAGTACAGAGATAATGATTTTGAGGTCAGAATTATAGAACTTGGAAGACCTCCAAAAAAGTTTGAAAATTTAGCACCAAACTGCAAGCAATATTCTATGAAAATGATACTTTAAGTCCAAAGCATATGGCAACAATCTCAGACCGTTAAAAAGCTATTGGAAAGTTCTAAGAGTGTGGAAGACGAGTGCCACATAAATTGAATGAAAGACAAAAAAAACCGAGAAAGCACTTATGAAGTTTTACTTCAACGACACGAAAGAAAATCAGTTTTGCAACGAATTGTCACTGGCAATGAAAAATGTTTTTATTTTGAAAATCATAGGTTAATTCATGGGTTAATCGTGACAACCTTCAAAAATTACTGTAAAAATTAATCGATTCGGTAAGAAGGCATTGCTCTGTGGGTTGGGAATAGACGAGTGTGGTATATCATAAGCTTCTAAAACCTCGTGAAACTGTTAATAATAATCGCTACCAACAACAAAAGATCAATTTTTTTTCTGCATGTTCTGTATATTGTTCTTTATACAATGGCCTACCAGTTTTTAATCTGTTTTCTGCGGGACAAAAACGCGAGAAGTTTGGCTAAAACTCAACTCTTTTTTAAAAACTGAAAACTGAGAATATTTTTTCTAGATTTAATCTCAACATTTAATTTCGACACACTTTAAAACTTTTCCAGTAAACGAAATAAGCATCTTTAAAAAATAAAAAACAAAAACAAAAAATACAAAGCGCGCTCTTAAAGACCAAACTAACCAGGGATTGGAAAGAAGCGATTATAAAAGTAGAAATGAATTGATTATAACAAGCAAACAACGGGAAGAATACAAGAGCATAAATAGCGAATAATAAGTAAAAGAAAATAGTGCAAAATAGTTGAAATGCAAAGTGAATTGAAATCAAATAATATTGCATTAGCAAATCGAATAACAAATTTGGCATGAACTACGAACAAAGACACTAACACTAGGAGAAACAGTGAAATGTAAACGTGCTTTGAAATACGAGCGATTACCGCAGTAAAATGGTGAATGATTGTATCCGAATGTATGTATGTAGCCTTGCTGTTGCTGGCAACCTGGTGGTTGCGCCCTCAACCTTCCAGTTAAATGCGACTGTAACTAGAGTATCAATTTCCATTTTAATGAGCGTTAAAATTTGCTAAATTTCGTTTGAATATCGCAGTTGCACAAAGCGAGTGGAAAGCACAAATAGACGGTGCAGAAAAGGAATAAGTGTCCTCGGTGAGAGGAGGGTAGTTTGTGGTTCATTGTAGCGTTTGTAGGCAAGGACAATGAACCTTTCCGAGTAATGAAGGATGCGCTTGGTGTACAAAGCAAATAACGATCGCAAAAGCAATTGAAGTGAGATAGTAACAACAACAAAAGGAGTACCCAATAAAATTAGACTAACAACAATTGCAAGAAATAAAAAGAAAATCGCACAACGGTATCGCCAATAATTTATACCTTAGTTAACTAATTGCTAAAGACAAATTGTCAACTGTTCAGCAGACGCGTTGCCAGCGGGTGACGGATGTGTTAATGACACCAGTATTTGGGGGGACACACATTCCCTCTCTGTTTGTATTGAGATTCACGCTCAAAGCGAACGGAAGTTAAATATTTAGCATCGAATTAAGTGAAAAGTGTGACGCGAAGGTGGAAATAGCCAAAGTTGTTGACTACATGAAGTACAGCATTCAAATTGAAGGAAAATACAAAGGAGATTGAAGGATGTGTTTAGCAATTAGTAAAACAATGTATTTTTTAGTAAAAAATAGGCACTTGAGGCCAAACAATAGTCATTTGTGCCAGTAACTGTTACTTTACTGGCGTGGAAACCGCTTACGTGGTTATACTCGAGTTAACAACAGCGCCTCAAATGCTTCTTCTTTTAGCAATTTGGCGCCAATTGAAAATTCCAAGCGATGCCAGGTCCTTCCTTGTCCTTGTTCCTTGTCTTGCCAACGGAATGGAGAAATTCCTCCTCGTTCTCTTTTTCCCCCGGCGGGTACTGCATTGAATACCCTCAGAGCTCGAGTGTTTTTATACATTCGGACGACATGATCTAGCCAGCGCAGCCGCTGTCTTTTAATTCGCTGAACTATGTAAAAGTCATCGTATATCTTGTACAGCTTATCGTTGCTTCGAATGCGATATTCGCCGTTGCCAATCCGACCATAAATCTTTCGCAGAACCTTTCTCTCGAAAACTCGCAAAGTCGACTCAACAGTTGTAGTCATCGTCCATGCCTCTGCACCATATAACAGGACGGGAATATTGAGTGAATGATGGTGTTTGGTTTTTGTTCGTCGATAGAGGACTTTACTTCTCAATTGCCTACTCTGTCCCACGTAGCACCTTTTGACAAGAGTCATTCAGCGGTAGATTTCGAGACTGACATTGTTGTTGGTGTTAATACTGGTTCCAAGATAGACGGAATACTCTACGACTTCAAAGTTATGACTGTCAACAGTGAGTTCCCCCTGCAGGAAACCGAATATACCCTTGGTAAAGCATGCCTGTCGTAAAAAGGCGACTAAAATCCACATGCACTATATCTGACATTTCAGGTTTTGGTTTACATGTCAGCATGATCTAAAGTCAGAATAGTGCTATAATATTCAGCTCGAAGTCACATTCTAAGCTTCATAATATATCACATAATATAAAGGAATTGCAACAGCGGCAAATGCTACCAGTCGGTGAGTCTATGGGGAATCAGCTGGTAAAGTCACACCAAAGACTTAAACCTGGTACCACGGGGAGCAGTTAGCCCTTGGAAGTAACTCCAATCTGCTCATTGGGTTTGGCCCTTTGTGGAGATTCGTGGTGGCTGTGGCTTAAACCTAAATGCAGGCAGGGCATTTTTTCCAATGTGGAGTCACATTGCGGCCGGGTGCCAGAGCCAGAGTACGGCAGAGGTTTTAGGTCGGCCTCGCACCCGACCAAGGCAGCTCTAGCAATAGAAAGCACAGTGGAGTTAGGCCTTCGTAGGCAGGAATTCACGTAAAAACACAACGAACTCTATTAACAGTGAGTGGGACCCAATTTGTTTGATGACAGGAGATATTTCGTGTCGATATCTGGAGGCATGAACAGTTTTTTGTGCATAAGCTAGCACACTTCAAAGGCAGTATTTGCGCAAAATTTTACCCTGGTACATCATCGGTGCTTAATTTGTACACTGGAAAGTGAAAGAATAAAGAAAGAAATAGGCCCATTTTCGCACTGCGGCATAGAAATATCAGAGTAAGACCACCTTCCAAACTTAGTTGAAGTAGGTCGACATATGGGTTATCATCTAAATGTGCGCGGTGCCACGTCCATAGTCAAGTTTAGCCAGCAGCTCCTATAAAACCCGCTCCTACGATCACGGACGTAAGATTTTGTTTTAACATAACCGCTATACAGAGAATGGGTATGGTTATCATCCGATTTCATGCACACTGTCGGTAGGAAGATGTTTGAGGAATTTGTTCCGATGAATTTTTCAATATTTTTAGCTGACGGATCCCGCTTTCTACCATTAGCTCCTGCGTGAAACTACAGTTTTATACTCGTACCTTGTTTTAGTACTTACGGGTTGATCATCAGTTGCAGTTGGACGGCCGTCATCCTGTTCGTCGGCAAAGCGTTCTGGACCCTCTTTTAAATGTTTTTATACCATTCAAAAACATTTCCTCGCGATAAACAAATGTCACCGAAGGACTTTTCCAACATTCTGAACAGAAATTTGATTCCGCATATAAAATTTAATGGAATTTCTTTGTTGAATACTAACTACTAATGATTATATTGATGTGACATGTGGCACAGATGACACTGTGAGTCATACCAACCTAGAAAAAAAACATATCGCTGAATGGGTTTTTGTGCGAAAATTAAATTAAAAATTCTTCGTATTTTTGCTCACAATAGTATGTTTAGGAAATATGTAGGTCCGTTCGTTCAAAACAAATATAGTTAATTTGACGCGTTCTATGGCAATTTGTATTTCATGGAATTTAACACAAACATGCAGAGAATACAGACAATGCAATGCCACACAGTTATTAAGTTACACATTTCCACGAAATTGCTGCAATAGAAACAAGCGTCAATCAAAACTGCCTGTCTATTTGTGTACTGCGGACTTAATTCGCATATCTCGGCTATTTACAGATGTATTCGTTCGTTATTTATATTACACACACAGTTATCGCGTTCGTTAGGTTGATGGTGTTGCCGCGTTATTTCCGATTTATTTACCACCTATGCGTATCAATGCAATATAAATGCAAATACGGCTGACGGCGGAATGGCAAATTTACTTTGAATCGCTCGCTACGCGGCGCGCAATTCAAACAGGGCGGCAAAACATCATATGCACGCATATTAATGCATGATTTGATGGATATGTGGATGTAAACGTTTGGTTGTTCAGACACACGGTTATGAATTTGAAAAGAGCTAAACCTATTTCGAAAAGAAAGAATAAAGACTTGCGGACCACCAACTAGAACTATTTCGAAAATATTTTATATATGTAGCATCTGATCAAATATCACCCGAACTGGCAAAGGAAGGTATATTTTTACGTATTTTAATAATACTTTTCAAAGTAGACTGTCAGCCAATACAGACATGCCAACAGTCATCCAATCATCCATTACGGTCATCGCGGTCAGCCTCGCTTTGTATGGCCTTCTGTGCCTTCAGCAACTTTTTCTATTTAGGCTCAATTTTGATCGGCTCTCAAGGCTATTTCGGAGAATGCCTTCCGTGACGCCTTCAATGCTTGGAAATTGCACTTGCAGCGCTGCATCGACGCAGAAGGAGCCTATTTTGAAAGATTTTTAAAGAAGTATAATGATTGGTTCAATAATTTTTTTTAAATCGACTCAGTCCTATTACATTCCAGACAAACCCTGTAGGAAAAAAGAAGAACCTAACCTCTAAATAAAAGGTTTCCAAGCGCACTGTGCATCCAGTCCGGATCAAATTTTAGGCTTAAATTAAAATGCATTTTGTGCCAGCTTCTGACTAGGATTACGCCGTTTTCCACTTCAGCATCAACACGTCGCGTACGCCACCACCACAACTGAAATGATGAGCCCGAATTGAGTACAAAATAAATCTGCAATAAATTAATCCCTTTGTGTGATTTATGAAAATCATCAACTAGTAGCGAAAAGGACACAAACAATAATGGTCGGCGACGGCAATGGCGACGAAGTCAACACGTAGTTGACCCCATGAAACCCGGCTTAATTGGATGACACGCAATTCCACAAAACAAGCCGCACATAAAAACGCACACCAGCACATACTTATATGTAAATGTACATATATATAAATGTACATATGTATATATACATACCAATATACATAATGTATTAACGTGCCCGAGTAAATAAGTAGAATTTTAGCAAAATATCAGCGACACGCGTAGCTCACAATTTTCGGCAACGTTTGCAATCTGATGCTTAGCTAAAAACACAAAATCAATGCTTAACGGGCGTCGACGCCTAATGTTAGGCTACATTTTTGTATGAACTGTAATAAGGCTTTGTTTGCGGTAAGGCTTGTGTCGCGGTTGTGTTGCGCTATTTTTGTGCGTGTGTGTGTAATGCAGCTCAGCGTTTATATGTATATACAAATATGCATTACAACCATTAAATATGTGCATGTGTGTCACTGTATGCGCAGCTGCTTGCGTTATCTGCCTGTCGCCAACTGATAGTGGTAAGCCTACCGAAACGCCATTGCTTTATAAGTGTTTGTATATGTGTGTGCACAACTACATTGACACACTTTCACACATATGTACATGCCAGTGCTAATAGTTAGCTATTACGCGCATGTTGTTGCTGTTTGTTTGCTGCGCTGCGGTTTCATAAATATTTGCTTATTTCCATTCACATTGCTTTGCTTATTTTTTACGCGCCTGTCACTGATATTTGTTTTCACTAAATTAACGTGTTTGTAAGCGATTAGTGCGGGTGTTGGTAATTATTCTATATTTATGCTAAATACTGTGCTCGCATGCGGGAGTCGCAGATTTGCCTATTTTATCGCAATTTATTTCGTTTTAAAGCGCGCCAATTAAGCCAAGGATAATATTGATACAAGCAGTAAATGAATGCTTGTATATATGTTCTGAAATGCAGTTATTAGTTAATGTAAATAATGGATTTCCAGTGAAAAACGAATTTGCATGGAAATAATGTTGTCTCTAATTTTCGCTAAAAATTATCATAAGGGTATTATAAATGTAAATAAGCAATGGTAAAATGATAATATGAGCGCAAACTTTACAAAAACAAAAAAAATGTTAATTTTGGTTTTACCGCAGGTAGAATAGCCTTTGTAAATAAAAATGTTTCCATACAAGAACACTCGTGACCACGCAAACCTTATCACTCAAAATTTTCAAGTATTGTGCATATTTGACTACATTTTATAGCGGTACTTTTTGCGGTATCGAAATTTTTTCTTTAGAAATAACTTAATGACATGTCATTAATCAAAAATATTAAAAATTAAAAACAATTGGAAGATAGTGAGCTTTACAAAATGAGCACGAAATGTAAGAGACTGGCATGCGATGAAAAAATTATATTTTTTATTTTTTTTTTATTTAATTTCATTTACACTCTATTTTTTATTTATTTATTTTTAATTTAAACACGAAGTTTAGCAGGTATATCACTTTAAAACAATAAAATCGGCCGCTTTTGTATAAGAACAGAGAAGCTAATTTGTGCTTTACTCAATAAACGTAATAAATTAAAAACTATAATTATAATTAGATAATATAATAATACAATTTAGTTTACTTCTGCTTACTAAAAACTTACCGAACGAACGAAAAACTACGAAAAAAAATTACGAAAGTATAGTGGTAAAGTTTGCGTGGCCACGGGTGTAAATGCTACACGAGGTTTGACAATTAAGTAATGAGACTGATTTTATTGCCGCGCTTGTGGTAAACCTTGACCTTGAAATTCCCTTTCTCTTTTTTCGGCATCCCTCCCCTCTCCATTGATATATGTACCATTGGTCTGGCTTGTTTAGTTCGCCTGCTGCGTCAAGTTGAGTAGACGTGCGTTGTAGTGCTCGTCACGAAAATGGAAAAAGAAATCAAGAGCAACGCGTCACGATAAAATTTTGCGCCAGATTGGGCGAAACAGCTTCAGAAACGTACACTAAAATTGTAAGAGCGTATGGTAATAGTGCTCTTAGTCGTGGAAACCAAACGCCAAAGCTCACAATGGTTGCCTCCGCGCGCCCCCGCCCGAAAAAAGCTCGCATGAGCAAGTCGAAGGTGAAAACGATGATTATTGCCTTTTTTGATAGCCGTGGAATTGTCCACAAAGAACTCGTTTCACCGGGGAAAACTGTGAATCAAGTCTACTATTGCCAAGTACTCGAAAGATTGCGAAAACGAGTCAACAGGGTGCGCCCAGACATCGGATCCTTCATCACGACAACGCGCCGTGCCACACCGCCCTCAGCGTGTCTCAGTATTTGGTCTCTAAAGCGATCGCCGTGTTGCAACAGCCGCCTTATTCGCCCGACATGTCACCCGGTGACTTTTTTTGTTTCCTAAAACAAAATCGGCGGTCAAAGGAACCTATTTTGAGTCGATTACGGACATCCAGGTGGTACTCGCGGACATCCCAGTCGAAGCGTTCCAGAAATGTTACGAAGCATAGAAAACGCGCTGGAATCGCTGTATTGCTGCCCAAGGGGACTACTTTGAAGGCGATGGCAGAGTTGTAGAATAATTTTCAAATATACGGCTTTTATGGAATCAGTCTCATTACTTAATTGTCATACCTCGTAGTAGTTCGATCTGAACAATTTCTGCGCAAATCGTAGAGTTGCCTTGAATAATAATCTATGTCAAATTTCGAAAAGATAGCTCATCAAATAAAAAAAATTTCCAAACAAGAACTTGATTGTGATGATTCAGTTTGTATGGCAGCTATATGCTGTAGTGGTTCGATATCGGCTAGTTCGCATATATGTATACAGTTAAGCTGTAGAACTCGTGAAGCCAATCATTTATGTGTGTACGTTTTTTATTGGATCTCGGACGTTTCCAAGAAAGTATAGTCGCGGAGTAGAGTTGCAGATTTATTGTGTTAGAGGTCGTTCATAGCTAATGAATGAGCGATCTCCGAGCACCTTGTGGAGAATCAGGACAAACCTTTTTGTGCGACGTGTTTCTGTAAGTGGTTCGTTAGAGCAGAGGTACGTCTCCGGCAAAGACGTTTGATATGATCAAGCAGGCTTACCCAGATGTTGCTTTAGCAAGAAGTGGTGTGTGTCGGTGGCACCAAGCCTGTTTGGAGGGCCCTCGCCCAAAAAAGGAAAGAACGAGCAAATCTAGATTGAAAACGATGCTCATTGTCTTTTTTGAAATCCAAGGCATCGTCCACCATGATTCAATTGTTCAATCGGGCTCGACAAAATATCGCAACCGATTGGAAGTGCGCCAGGACAACGCCCGACTCACACAGCCTTTCTTGTGCCTACCTAACCAAGGCCGGCATCCCAATGCTTCCGCAGGCGCCCTACAGCCCGAACTTTGCTTTGCTTCCTTGCCTGAAAAGACCGATCCAAGCAATATGCACCTCGACTCTCATGACTATTCCGGAGAATGCCTTCCGTGACATCTTCAATTCTTCGAAATCGCGGTGGCAGTGGTGCATCGACGCAAAGGAGCCTACTTTGAAAGTTTTAAAAGACTTGTAACGACTGGTTCAATAAATTTTTTTAAATCGACTCAGTCCTATTACTTTCCGTGCAGTCGAAAAAGTCTTTTCAAAATGGTACATATTTGTTTATTTATTTATTAGTATGAATATAAAAGAAATAATTTGATGTTTGTTTAGAAATACGAAAAGACTTTTTCGACTACCCACATATCCTAACTTCAGGCATCAATAGACCTCAATAAGGCGCTGAAATCCAAATATACAAAATCCGAGAACCAAATACAAATTTCTAAACATAGATATAAGATTGTCAATATTTAAGCAATCTTCGCAGTTCCCGTCAGCTTCTGGGCTCACTAACGCCCGACAAAACAGCAAATAATGCTGTAGAATGTCAGCGTTAATGCCAAAATGCAGCCTAACCGAATATATTCATTAACAGTTAAACATATGGTAAGAGTCAAAGCGGGAGTTTGGGAGCACATGTGGTAGTAAATGAAAAGCAGCAATGCGTCAGGCGACTAAGTGTAACTTTATTGGATTGGTGTCATTAAGAAATCGTTGAGAGTGAAAATAAAGATAATTTAACATAATACGAGTATGTGTTCCACATAGAGCGCGTAGCAGCCAAGCACAAGAGGCGCGGAGAGACGGAGGGTGCAGTCAAGGCAGCCAGCAAGACTACAATTAAATACCGAAAATGTGCGACTATATATAGAAGAAGTTCAATGTATGTGTGCTTACTTTTATACAGCCCTCACACGCACTGAACTCAAGCATTTGCGTTGCTCATACGCACAGGCCACCTTATGGATACTGGTATGTAAAGCAGTGGAATATTTGAATATGCGTGCACATCACGTACTTGCGTTAGGGTACGTATGTGTGCGTGATAATTGTTGTCATTAAAGTTGTGCATGTTTTCGGGCCAAATACAGCAACAAAAGCACACACAATAGAAATGCATGTGAGTGTGAAATAATGTGTGCGTTTCCTAATTTCCCGCGGGTACTGGCACTTTATCAAAATGCGTTTTTCAGCCACAACACGAACAGACACAACAAACGAGCGCACGATAAGCACAAAGGCAAAACACAGTCTACAAAAGAATTAACAAGTAATACGAATATCGTCTTATTTGCATGACTATGTGTGCATATATTTACATGTGTATGCCTATGCATGCTTGTGCGTGAGTAGCCGCAAACCTCTGAAGTGGCTTTCTTAGCAAAATATGCAAAGCGTAACATTTGTTTTGGGCGTAAGGCGTCATGCCTTTACTCTGACTTCGACTTTGCCCTTCATCTATAGTTTTCACTCTTTCACCCGAAGCACTCACGCTGCCTTTCGGTTGTGTTGTACGTGCGCGTCATTAGTGAAAGTATGCGTGGAAATTAAATTAGGTTTAAATTGTAATTAACGTTTAACATTTAATTTGACAACATATTTTATGGTGCTTAATGAGTGAGGTTAGAAGTGAAATGTTACAAATATTTGCTGAAATTCCCGCTTTCAGCATTTACATCGACGAATACGCGTCTTGTGTGTATAGTTTGCGCTTACATACTTTTAATATTTGCAAAACATTCATGTTGTACTTGAATAATTGTAGAAACATGCAGCTTTGCACCCAAACATTTTTAAGTTCATAAAAAAAGTGCTTTACAAAAAATTTGACATGTCAGCTATAGTGTTTCGATCTGAACAATTTCTTTATTACTTTAGACAATAATCTTTGACAAATTTCGTAAAGATTACTCATCAAATTAAAGAGTTTTTCATATAAGCATTCGATTTCGATCGTCCAGTTACTATGGCAGCTATATGATATAGTGATCCGTTCTGAACAATTTTATTATTACATTAGATAATACTCCCTGCCAAATTTTATGAAGTTATCTCTTGAAATAAAAAAGTTTTTCTTTGGATCGTCAATTTATATGAGAGCTATATGCTTTAGTGGTCCGATCTGAAAAATATGTTCGAGGATTATAGCTCTGCTTTTAACTATAAAACATGGAAATTTTCGTAAAAATATTTCTTTAAATAAAAAAGTTTTTCATACAAACAATTTGCTCCGATCGCACAGTTTATATGACATCTATATGCTAATGTGATCCGATCTGAATAATTTCTTCGGAGATTACACCATTACGTTAGGCAATAAATCATAACAAATATCTTTATGATATCTCGTCAAATATAAAATCTTTCCATACAAGCACTTTATTACGATCGTTCATTTTGTATGACAGCTGCAGGCTATAGTAGTCCAATAGCGGCCGGAAGTACTAAATCGACTCACTTCATCTCTTAGATCATTTGTATATATACTTTATAGGACGTCGTTTCCTTTTGAATGTTATAAACACCGTACCAAAATTTATATACTCTGTTCAGGGTATAAAGAGGGTACAGCACTGATACTTCCTCCTCTAATAAGCCACTTTTATAAAAATACTTACTAAATGAGATACTCATTTCAATTTTAGGAATAGCATAATATAAAGATACATGTAAAAAGACACTTCTATCCCCTCTGTCGCATCACAGCTCTATATACAAGGTGTGTTAAAAGGACGATCATCATGTGGACGATCATCATGTGGGCCAATCAAAAGCCGTGATCACCGAAAATTCCATCGAAACTGTGCGTAAGTTCATCAAAAATCAGCCGAAATTATCAACAAAATTCATGGAAATAGAATTGAACATCTTTAAAACATCTATTTATAGCATTTTGACCACACATTTGGGCTTATGAAAGGTGTGTGCACAGTTTGTTCCGCACAAATTGACTGACGACCAAAAATTGCTCAGATTCCAACATTCGAAAGACGATTATTAGACCAAAAATCACATTTTAACCAGTACCCACTCCTCGTATTCACCTTATATGGCAGCGTGCGACTTCTTTCTTTTCAGAAAAATGCATTTACCCATGAAAGGAAAGCGTTATGCAGACGTAGAGGCCATTCAAAAGGCTTGCACCGGCATACTGGCGGCTATACCGGCCAACGAGCTGAAACACTCGTTCTACATGTTTTTGGATCGTGAAAAAAGCTGTATTGAAGCAGAAAGAGACTATTTTGAATAAAATAAATTGATTTTGCCGAAAAGTTATTTGTTCTGTTTTTTAAAGTCCTGTTTACTTTGGAACGCTCCTTGTATATTTACATAGAAACTATGCAGCTGGAATTATATCTGCGGAAAACAGTAAGCCAAGCAATATATTCGTCAATAAACGAATATTAATTGTTTTCGCTGATTATGATATACACAAATGCAGCAGCACACGTGTGAGCATACCTAGATTTGTACGCAGCCATTTGCCTTGCGCATAAATAATGGTTAGAATATGTAGTCTGCCGTAATAATGAATAATCGTTTACATGCACACAGCTTTACATGCATTTGTGTGTGTGCATTTTCATGTCAGCATTTATAGGAAATTATGGCAATTTTCGCAATTTCATCGAAGGATTAAGTAACTGGTGATTAGATGTGAATAATTATCGTGCTTTTCATATTAGTTAACTATTTATAGAAGCAGATGATTTTTTCAAACGTTGTATCACATTTATCTTAACAATATTTAGTATCTGAATGCATTTATTCAAGCGAGCTCTAGGAAGGTATGAAAATACGGATTTCTGCGAACCAGCTAACCAAATTAAGCATAATGGTTCACTGATTATAATATTCATCAGCAAAATAAGTTTTAAAACTAATTATAATTGTTCATTTTGGTATCCTAATTGGTATAATTTTGTGTGGAGTATGTGTAGAGATGTTCTCTGAGCATCATTCACTTGGGAGTGGCCAGAAAGGATTATTTTAGATATGGCTCAAGCAGCTCACGACTTTCGATCTTAGACCAAGTATCATCTGGGTGGCCAAAGAACATCCTTTTGAAGGCGAGCTAAACTCCAGGGTTGTGTGTTGAGTTTGGGACCCTCCACGTAAAAAACCCTACCTCTCTCTCCATCCAGATCATCCAGCCATCCGGCTCGCTTATGATGCCAGTAGTTTGTGATCTCTCAAGAGACCAATAACCGTCCGACAGTGCTTTCGGGACCGTGTGAGTAAAAAGTATGCAAATTTTCCTCTTTTTTGCTTTTGCACTTGAATTTGATGATTCTGCATGACCATAAGGCATTCGAATTTCTTGCCTCCTTGTAAAGTGTAGAGACAGTCAAAGCTTGGGGAGAAGGTTGGTGGTGGTGACAGTGGTGGTTCAGAGCTGGTCAAAGAATATCTAACCTCGCTATCATTAGCAGCAAGTGTATTTTTGATAAGACTCGAGAGATCTAAACATCTCTTTGATCACTGCATCTCCCAAGTTTTGGGGCTTTTAACGAGCAATTATGCTATTGGCGTCCTCGCAGTAAGGCTGAGAATCCTACCAGACGCCTTCTGCAGAAACTGTATGAAGGAAAAGGAAGTAGAAACAAGTCAACACTTCCTTCTTGACTAACCCGCGTTTGGGCGGTCAAAACTAAAACACTTGGGTGCACATACTCTCCGACACCCCACCGAGCTGACGGGAATGGAAGTTAATGTGGCCTGTGCAAATTTGTATTGGCTACTAAACATTTTTTTTAATTTATAAGTTCGAAGACAGAAACTCTTCTTCTATGGTCCACGTGCAATCTTTGATCAACTATCTAACCTAACTATTTCCTAGAAATTCCAATGACACCAATTTTATAGCAAATATTCAAAGATTTACTTACCTTCAAGAATTACTATTTAACATACATATATACATAAAAAGTAGTATGAATGCTTCTCCGCCTTCTCCTGCTAAATAATACAATTCTCCCTCTTTGTTGAGTAAATAACACGAAATTGCTCTGCGCCTTGTTTAGCTTATTTTCTTACGAACAAAGTAAATTTCAAGTGTCCACTCTTACTTAACCAGTGTTGGCCTTTGTGTCCATCTGAAGCACCTGCAGTATTCCCATTGCGGCTGACTGCCTTTGTTTTGGCTACTTTTATTATTCCTGTCAACTGAAGTGTCAGCAAAACCAAATTTATGTGCAAAATATTAAGCCTCAAAACAAATAATTTGTTGTCTTCGTTTGCGTGCGTGTTTAGGGCAGTAGAACGGTTCACTAGCATTTGCTGTAATTCCCAATTACAGTTTCAACACTATGAAACACACACCAATATACACACATATACATACCTATGTACTTACCGATGAACTATACTCGTATACTAAAAGGCACTTTATTAGAGGTTAGGAAATAAAGTGTACTCTCGTCCACTTGAGCCTGTCTGTTTTAGTCATGATTTTTTTCTAGCCTTGTTGTAACTATTGTTGTTATTATTTACACTCTGGCACGTGTTTATTTTACTTATTCGTTATTCTTTTTGGCAAGCAATATCTTGACATGGCCGCAAATTGTATTTATTTATTCTGTCCTTCAATTATTTATGGGTACAGTAATCCCTTAAATCCCACTTATTGTTCTAAAATTTTTTTAAATAGCTATATTTTCATTGTTCTGCTATTTTGCCGTTATACATATATAGATTTATGTATATACATACGTATAGTATACATGGAACTATAAGGTTATATGGCTTGAGGAAGATATAAGGCTTAAGGAATTCGCTGTAGTCTTCTTCTATAGATCTTGGTTATTAACCGCCCCTTAAAAAGTTAAGACCGTGGCTCTCGGGTAATTGCCAAGTATTGCCGGAAGTGGCCTCGCCAATAACCCGAATAAAACTGAGATGGTTTTATTTACTTGGAGATGCAAGATGTCAGACACATCACTGCCGCGAATGGGAAATAATCGCCTATAACCTGCGGTTACAATGAAGTATTTGGAACTCACGCCAAAAAGGAAGCTCCCAAGAGAAAGCGAAGAAGGGATCGATTGCCTTGTACTGCTACAGAGTAGCCATAGGCAAAAGTGGAGCCTCTCAACGAAAGTAGTCCTCTGGCTCTACGACACAATTCATTATGTTCTATGGAGTCTTTGTATGATGGAGGGCCCTAGAAGATATCTCACTTTCAAGGAAGCTGGAGAGGGTCAACATGTGTAGTGCTTTAAAGTCCACTCCAACCATGGCACAGAATACCAAATTAATATTACCCATAGATATCGCTGAAAGGTGTAAGGCCACGAAAATTGCTATTAGACTCAGGGAATCTGGGTTTCTAAATGAAAACCCTCCCACGCTTTGTCTTTATACCGGATCTATAAGATCATGGAGTCACCAAACCAAACTCTGGTAGCCTTTTCTCTGCCCACATGTCTGCGAGGGAAATGTGAGAGGTTAGAAGGCGTTGGGGGAGCATCTGTGACAGTGAGCATCTTTATTGATAGGTCAAAGCTTGAGGGGAAGGTGGGTTTATATTTTCAAGAACTCTCCTTGAAAGGATAGGACCATTTGAAGTAGAAAAACTAAGAAAAAGTGTTGCTTCAATAGGACAATTCACAGCGTCGCAAGTCAATGAAAACGTTGGTGAAAATCAATGAAGTGAATCCGGCTCCACCGCATTTTTCAGATCTGGCCCCTAAAGACTAATGCCTGTTCTCAGATCTCAAAAAATGCTCGCTGGGAAGAAATTTTCGTCGAAGGAAGAGGTGATTGCCGAGACTGAGACCTATTTTGAAACAAAGGACAAATCAGGCTTCAAAAATGTTATCAAAAAGAGAAGAGAACACTGTTGACTTAAAACCAAAAAAAAAAATGTGTAGACCGGCGACTTTTCAATAGGCCTGGTATAATGAACTTCAAAAGCCTCCATGCCACTCACATCCGGCTATACATATTCACACATTTACGCTCAACTCAGTTATCTTAACTCCTAAACTAGCCGAAATTAATTTGTTCAAGACGTTACTTGGTGTAATATAGTAAAGTATGTAAGTGTGTGTCTTCGTTAGTATGTAGTTAATTTAAATTAGCTCAGGTATATTGAGGCAGTTACTTTTAATTGAATTGAATTTAGTACGGCGAAAGTCAGAAAAGTCAGTTAGCGCCAGGTTTAATTGAAATTAATTTTAATTATTCGCAAAATTTTATGGCTGGAAAATTTTCATCTCATTTTAAACTAGGCAAGGACGCAGTAGCCACTCGGTCCGCGTTGTGAAAATATCCAACGTGTATGCGCCACTTGCGGCGCTTAATTTAATTTTTTCCTTACAACATAATTTGCTTCATTTTCGGAATTACGTCAATTTGGCTGCGCTACGAATTGACTTGACACCGAATGTTGTCCTTGATGTTTTACGTATTTTTGCTTTCATTCCGACACTGACGCGTTTCATTTTTTATAAGCAAGCAGGTACATATATATATACGTACATATATATTACTAAAATTATACTTTTGGTTCTTCTTTGGGTTTTCACTTTTTATTCCTGGCACCTGTTGGCAATGGCACCGCACACAAACAGACAAATACAAAAATAAGCTTAGCTGTGTATTAGCTCAGCTCAATCCGCAGCTGCAGTTGGACACGTGCCTAATTCAAGTCTTATCTGAGTGGGCGTAAGTGTCGGTACGTTAATTGGCAAGCAGGAGCATTTGGCTGACAATGTTTTGGTGTCACTGGGCTAATTGAGTTTTCGTGATTTTTGGCAATGCACTTCATAGTGATAAGTGCTAAGTGCTAATTTAGTTATAATTATGTACTTACAAACATTGACACATTAAGTGCTTTTCTACATTTTAAATTGTTTCAGCTTTAAAATGTTTCTCAGTTTTTGGCCCGCCAAACCAAACACCACCGTCAACGTTAATTGATTTCTGCAGTTAGGTTAGATTGGGTTAGGTAAATAGGCTGATTTCTCGTGAGGTCCACTTAGAAAGCTAGAGAGGCTTGTCCGCTGTGAAGTTCAGAACTTTTAGGTATGGATCAAAACGACCATCGCATATCGATAAAACGCCTAGAGTGCACCACAAGTTTATTGAGGCGGCTAATATCAATTGCAACCAGTTCGCCTAGTTCGTTAAAAGTATGGCAACCGAGATGATTCAGCCTTAGTCTGGCGAAAGCTGGATAGTGGAGGAGAAAGTATCTAGATGTTTCCAAATCATCTTCTTCATTGCAACATTGACAAGTTCCGTCCACCAAAATCGAACGTTTCACTACGTGAGTGCCAATGGTTATCCAGTTAGGACGCCTATTATTATGGATATGTGATCCTTGCTCGAAACTATCAGTTCAATGGATCCTTTGTGCCCGAGTGCACGAAAACAGATAGCCCCCTGCTCATTCCCATTCTGTCTGAATTTTGTATGTAAAACATATCCAAACTAAACATTTCTTAGTCATGGCCAAAAGCTTTTGGGTTTCAATGCGTTTCAGAAATGGTTTTGGCTTCAATGGGGTAGTCGAAAAAGTCTCTCCATATTTATGATCACACTTAAACTTATTTTTTTTTATATTTATAATGAACTTTAATGAACCAAATATGTATCATTTTGGTCAACCATTTTTTGCCATTTTCCAGCTAGAGATATTATTCCATCAGTGCAATACTTTTCTGATTTCTTGGCGCAAAAGTGAGACAAGTAATTTTCATAGGCTTCTCTTGAAGCCAACTTTACTCCATTAAGCGAGATCTGCATTGACCGAAACAAATAGTAGTCCCATGGTGCAAGGTCAATACTATATAGTGGATGCATTAAAACTTCCCAGTCAAGCTTTCCCAGTTTTTGCCGAGTCATCAAAGGTGTGTGTGGTCTAGTGTTGTCCTGACGGAAGACGAAGCCCTTTCTGTTCATCTCTTCTGGGCGTTTTTTTCGATTGCTTGCTTCAATCTCATCAGTTGTTGACAGCAAAATGTAGAAACAATCGTTCGACCAGACTGGAGCAGCTCATAGTAGATGATTCCTTTCCAATCCCATCACACATTCAGCATAACCTTTCGAGGCGTCAATCTGACTTTGCGATCATTTCTTGAGCTTCACCATGCTTAGATGATCTTTACCATGATCTTTTTTGCACATTTTTGTCGTATTTGATCCACTTTTCGTCTCTTGTCACAATTTGCTGCAGAAATGGTTCGATTTCATTTCGTTTCAGCAAAGAATCGCAGATGTTAATTCAGTCAATGAAATTTTTCGCAGACAAGTGATATGGTAACCAAACATCGAGCTTCTTTTTGTAGCCAGCCTTTTTTAAATCGTTTTAAACCGTTTGATGATAAATGTTAAGTTCCTTAGCGATTTAATGGCTGCTTATGTGACAGTCCTGGTCAATCTTATACATCATTTCATCGACTTTTCCATCGATTGGTCAACCAGGTTGAGACGCATCTTTCACATTGAAATTTCCAGAACGGAAGCGAGCGAACCAGCATCCTCGATACAGCATCGTCTCCGTAAATTTCACAAATTTCATTGGTGGCTTGCGTGGCATTCTTCCCTTCTTTTATACAAAAACTTCAAAATATAGCGAATTTCTTCATTATTTTCACCCATTTCTGAACAGCTGTAATTTTTTTTCAACTTCCCCGAACTTTTGGTTAAATCAAGCTTAAAACTTCACCTTTTCAAGACTAGACGGTATGACACAATGTGATTGGTATGTCTGGAGATATACGACTAAAACGACATCTATTGACAAAAGACGAAAATACTTTTTCGACTAATTAAGTTTTAAGGAAAAGCAAACGAATTTTAGGGCTGTGAGAAAACAGTTTTAACTTTTTAACAGCCTTATTCCTTTATGCCAAACTTTTACAGTTTACAAAAGCCTTCATCTCGACATAAAAGGTTTAAAAATAAATAATTAAGGACACGTCTCTCTCACTAACTGTTCATATGGCACTTAAATCTTCTGCTACAAATTTTGATTTACAATTATTTGTAATTACATTTCATTAAATTCACACATCCACTTATTCAGTCGTGTCTATTTCAATAACGACTTAGGCTTACAATTCAATAGACTGGCATGTCCTTCGAACACTCTAGCTGTTTTATTTCAAAGTATTAGTCAATGGAAAGCATAACAATAGACAAACCATGCCCTGCAGACACTTTGAATTCATTATTATTAGAATGGTAATTGCAATTACGTTTATTACAGTAATTAAGCAGAGATTTACAAGAGGAGGAAGACTTTGCCTGACATGGCGTATGAATCTGACAGTATTCCCTAAAATTATCACCACTCACTATTGCATATGCTATATGAACTAAGACACAACTCTGAAGACCAATCGCCTCATATAATGTTTATTTAACTAGAAACAATTGTCAAGCTGCCACATTGCCATAATGACACTGTGCAGCCATCAGCTGTTGCACCCACTTGCTGCGGACATCCTTACCATCCTGTAAACACTATTTTACACTCATAAGTATACGCAATGCAAGTATCGAACATATTTGCGCACGTGTGATTGTCCACTTATGTTGCAGCATTATGTTCACTTTGATTATAATGCAATTTGGTAGCAATGCACATGTGTACGTAGCAGCCATAATCACATATATGTTATCTATTTGTGTGTGTGTGTTGCGTGTACTCGCTGAAGTAAAAGTACATATAATTACGGTAAGTAAATACAATTACAGCAACAAATACTGCTCGGGTTATGTACATATGCATAAGTGCTCAAACACTGGTATTGGACTCTGGAATTTATGCTTGCATGTGTAGTTATATAGGCATATTTGTATGTATCGATATGCTAGTGTAATCGTGAAATTGCATTTAACTCTCTGTAGGCAATTAGCTTATCAATGGGCAATACATCTGGGCGCACGCATTAAGAATATTTGTATACTTATCTACATATGTATAAATGTATAATAATTTTTGAGTATCCACATGTGCATCTTGGCCGTTAAGGAGCTCCACATTAACCAAAATGCGACCACAGAAACATACCAAAACCAAACTGCCAAACTGACAAAAAAACCACAGAAAGATAAAAAAGCAAACTGCTTTCTATATGACATCTGATCAAATTTGACCCGGACTGACAATAAAAAAAACCACAGAAAGATACCAAATCCAAACTGCTTTTTATATGTCATCTGATCAAATTTGACCCGGATTGACAAAAAAATACTACAAAAGGATAAAAAAGCAAACTGCTTTCCATATGACATCTGATCAAATTTGACCCGGATTGACAAAAAAAAGTCACAGAAAGCTAAAAATAGCAAACTGCTTTTTATATGCCATCCGATCAAATTTGACCCGGACTGACAAAAAAAAAACTACAGAAAGCTAACAAAAGCAAACTGCTTTTTATATGCCATCTGATCAAATTTGACCCGGACTGACAATAAAAAAAAAACGAAAAGAGACCAAAACCAAACTGCTTTTTATATGCCATCTGATCAAATTTGACCCGGACTGACAAAAAAAAACCACAGAAAGCTAACAAAAGCAAACTGATCACATTTGACCCGGACTGGCAAACAAATTTATTTCACGTATTTTAACACAAATGTTTATTTATTATCGCCTTCAAAATAGGATCGTTTTTTTATAAATCTTTTATGAGACTCGTTTGGGATGGCCTACTGAACCTTCTGTGAATTTTGTTTTTTTTTCTTTTTGGTTTCGGCACATTTTTGGAGCGTCATTCGCTAGATTGTTCGATAGTCTTGACGTCATATTCAGAAAACTAGCTCTCATAACCATTAGTGATGTGTTTAATGTATGTAGATTTCTCAGCTACGTTCTCAAGCATCTCTTTTGCGACCTCTATTCGCTGTTGTTTTTGCAAAAGATGTTTTTTGGTGCGAGTTTGAAATGCTTAAGGTGTTACATGGGTTTCCTCGGGAAAAAGAGCATTTTCTCAACAATTTTTTTCTCGCATATAGTAACAAAGAAATTCTGAAATTTTTGGAAAAATATTTTAAACTCGACCATTGCGACGCCATTTCTGGTGACCCCTCGGAAAAAAATGCGCCCGCGTTGACTCTTTACAGGATCATCTAAAGTGAAAAAAACGTGGACTGGATGGTTCAAATCTGAGTGCTTACGTTTTTATTTCTTCTTCGACCAAAAATATGTAAGTTGAAACGAAACACAGGCACTTTGCAAAAGTATAAGACCAGTGCTGAAGCCTTTGAAAATAATTAAAAGTGAAAAAAATTAGAGTAGGTTGAAACCCATTGCAAACGAAAGGTAAAATAGCAAAAATGAATGGAAAAAAATTAACAAACCATCAGAGGACAGGAAGAAAAAAAGGGAGGAGGCACGGCTGAAGTCTTAGGACTTTAAAAAGTATTAACTCGATTTCCAAAAAGTCAACAAATTTAAATGGAAAAAGTATAGAAAATGAAAAGCTCTACATCTTCTGTTTTAACAGCTTTTTCAGATAACCTCAAAATGTAAGTGAAAATTCAAATACCGAATTTTTTTTGCACAAAAAATATTTCAAATTTTGATAAAAACATATCTTCTTGTGTCCCAAAGATACTATATTTTTTAAATAAAATATTAAGATGAAAAGTTATTTCGAAATAAAATTGAAAAATTAACATTTCTTCAATGAAAAAAATTTTTTAAAACTCGATTTTCTGTTGATATAA
Source organism: Bactrocera dorsalis (assembly GCF_023373825.1). NCBI lineage: Eukaryota > Metazoa > Arthropoda > Insecta > Diptera > Tephritidae > Bactrocera > Bactrocera dorsalis. The sequence goes on along the minus strand of NC_064304.1, from coordinate 97,046,248 downwards.
AAATATATATATTACTATGATAAATTACCTTAAGAAAATACGAAACAATGTTCCCTTGGTCTAGTACTATAAATTCGTGTAATTTTAAAACGTTTAATAAAAGTTGAAAGACTCGAATTTAGCACGTATGTTCCTCTAAAGCCATATGACAACAGCACATTGGGGGTTTCTTAACCAGCAAAATTTTTTCAATTCCATACATACATATGTACATACAATTCAGAAGCGACACACTATTATCAAGGTCTCCATTAAACCTATCAATGCCAGCGAGCACCATTTCAGATTTCAGTTCTCATGTTTTTTTATTTCTTTTTTTTTTAAGGAGTATATAGGAGTGCAAATTCTTTTGGGAAATTAACAGCAGGCAACTCAATGAATTTTCATTTTAATGCGAAAATTGTCATGGTGCAGTGGAAAAATAAAAACGCCAGTAAAATGGAAAAGTGGCAAGGCAAGCAGAAGCGGGTTTGTGGGTAAGTCCATAGAAGCGAAGTGATAGTAATAAAAGCGTAGCACAGCCAACAGGCGCACAACAACGACACTGCATGGCAGCAACTGCCATTACATGTACAAAACTACTATACATGCAACATATGCTCGCACCTGCGCGGCATTTCGTTTGTCCTCCTGCATGGACGCGCTCTTCAACTCCACCTACACGCCCACCCAAGCTGGCATTGGGACATTTGTGTTCCTTTTTGCAAGTGTCAGCTCTGTCAACAGCCGTGCCGGAACGCAACGTATGTCAGTTTTAGCCTTTTTATTGAGCTGCGCCAGTGACAACATCGAAAAGCGTGACTTTCTGCAAACAGATGCACACACACAAATGTAGAATGTAAAAGACAGCTCGGTTCAATTCACTAAGGATATTAACTTGTGCGACGTACTTGGTATGTACATATGTATATAAATATATGTATATAAGCAGTTGCACAACTGTAAAAATCGTAAAAACTCACACGTGTATACTTTTTACCAACGTTACTATTAAAAAGCTTGGCAGTATGGCATAAAGTATGTATGTAGCTCCAACAGCTGTTTAAAAATGTAGAAACTTCAAAATAAATAACTTCAGTAACTGTACGCCGAGAGAAGTTAGGTAGTAGTGGGCTTTAAAGAAGTGGGATACTTGAAATTTTTTTTATATTTTTTTTAGGTTGTGTACTAGGGTGGGTCAAAAAATAATTAAACTCGATTTCACTTGGTACTATGAAAAATAGGTTCTCCTCGATTTCTATTTGAAAAAGAAATAACAATATATTATAGAATATATTAGGGTGGGTCAAAAAAATGTTGATTTCGTTTCCGCTTGGTACTCTGCGAAATAGGTTCCTGGACAGCTTCACGATTTGTATTTGAAAAACAAATAACAATATATGTAGGTACATATAATAGAATACATTAGGGTGGGTCAAAAACATCAATATTTTCACTTGGTACTATGAAAAATAGGTTCTTAAACATCTCTACGATTTGTATTCGAAAAACAAATAATAATTTATAATGGAATATATGTATTAGGGTGGGTCAAAAAAATGTTAATTTCGCTTCCGCTTGGTACTCTGCGAAATAGGTTCTTGGACAGCTTCACGATTTGTATTTGAAAAATTAATAACAATATACATATGTACATATAATAGAATACATTAGGGTGGGTAAAAAAAAATTAATTTCGTTTTCGTTTGGCACTATGAAAAATAGGTTCTTAAAACCCTCTACTATTTGTATTTGAAAAACCAATAATAATTTACAATAGAATATATTAGGGTGGGTCAAAAAAAATAGTTTCGTTTTCGCTTGGCACTATGAAAAATAGTTTCTTAGACAGCTCTACGATTTGTATTTAAAAAAAAAATAACAGTATATAATAGAATATATTAGGGTGGGTCAAAAAATAATTTCATTTTCGCTTGATACTATGAAAATAAGTTCTTAAACATATCTACGGTTCGTATTTGAAATACAAAAAACAATATGTAAAAGAATACATACATGTATTAGGGTGGGTCAAAAAAAATAATAATTTCGTTTTCGCTTGTTGAAAATAAGTTCTTAGACAGCTCATAGATGTTTAAAAATTTAAAGTGCATTGAAATTAAACCTACTACTTTTTCTTTCACAAAGCTCACCTACTAAAATATGTAAATAAATTCACAGCGCTTATGTTGACCTCTCAATTTCTTTTAACAGATTTTATAATACAAACAAAATTTACTTTCACGCTTCTTTAATGTTTGCACTTATGTATAAACACTGATATTCGCTATGGCGCCAGCTACTCAATGCAAATCGAAAATTCTGTTAAAGATTTCGTCAAATGTGCCACTTGGCTTGGTTGTCAATTTGGCTTTTCGCCGCCACAAAGTCATTTTTAGCGCGTCCAAATCACAGCAGCAGCTGACACTTGCACGACACTTGACAATATTATGCAATAATATAATATCTTCTATATAATATATACAAATACAAACACAAAAGCTTACCATAAAAATAGAAGAAGAAATCTAACGTCCCAGCAAGAAAATGCAAAGTGCTCAAAGCGCTCAAAATATTACTACCTACCATATGCTGGACCCAGCAGACTTCCTTTTGTTTTGCCTCGTTTCCCTTCAAATCGTTGCTACTAGCACAAATACACCGTTATTCATGTACGTATGAACACTTGTGCGGCAGCCATTGTCATTAGCAGTCAAAAACTTTGCCTAAAAAATAACGCCTAAAAGCATGCAGCGGCAGCGTATTACTTGCTTGTTTGCCATATTAGTAACGAAAACAAACCCACTATTCCTGTTTATGGCTGTACAGCGTGGCAGCGTGTATTTAATACGCACGAGGGCGTCATATTGTTATTTAATAATATTTATTGTTGTATTTATGTGCCGTCAATGACAGCCGCAACGCGTAATCTACAAACGATAAATATGTGTGTATATGTGTGTACGCACGCATACACGCACAGCCGCACACACATTTTGGCATTTCCAAAAATCCGCTGTCAACAGCTGTCAACGACGCGACATGGCGCAACGTACGGTCACGCCGCCATTTGGCGTGACAGTCACTGCATTGTGGCTGCCAACAAGTAAAAGCCCGTTTCGTCGTCATAACGTATTGACAGCTTTTGTTTCGTGTTGTTTACGTGTTACTTACCCTCAACACTTGTCTTATTGTGTGCGTATTGTACACTTTTAGGCGTTGCAAGTGTCCATGTCACGCAGCTTTTGTCAGCACAACATGGAAAATCGGCATGGAAATACGCTTGTGTATACAAATTTTTTTTATATATTTAATACACTATAGGCGCATACACTGGAGCTGTGCCAATACCACACCGCTCGCGCTGCCTTTACATTATCTGCTCTTGTGTTTTCAATTATTCATTGACATGTCTGTTGCAGATATTCGGGTGTTTAAGCGTGGTGTGCATTAAGTATTTAGCGCGAAGATGTTGTGGCTGTTTATGATATTGTTTATGGTGCCAAAGCACTAACATACAATATATCATATTACCGAACGGCTCTTTGTGTCCTCAGCAGAAAAAGGTGTCTGCTTACTAACGCATCTTTGTAATCATAAAATCATAATGTTGTCGGCATAATTATTTGACGGAAAATGCTCATTTGAGACGCGCAGCAACAAAATTCGACAAAACCTAGCGTTGAGGAAATAGCTTTAAGTTTTATATAATTTTCACAATTTTTTCTAAATTTTTTTCTGCATTTTTTTGTTTTCGTCGCTTCAAAGAATTTCGATACTAACAACCGTCCAATTGAGAGGCCAAAAACCTTCAAAGGGTGACGTTGCTCGTTGAGGACACGTGTGAAATGCAAGACGAGCTTGTTTCAGCATTGGAAGTCACCCGCCAAGCCATTTCAAAGCGACTATATGCGCTGAAAATGTTTCAGAAACAAGGAGACTTGGATTCCTTATGATCTCAATACCAGTAAAGACACGAAAAAGGGATTATGTTGCATGACAACGCTCGACCTCACGTTGCCAAACCTGTTAAAACTTACCTGAAAACGCTTAAATGGAAAGTTCTACCCCACCTGCTATATTCCCCAAATATTGACCTTCCAACTATTGTCCATTCCGTTCGATGGCACATGCTCTGGCTCAGAAGCAGTTCCACTCACAAGACATGAATGGCTTGATGGCATCGTAAGATAAAGGGTTCTACAGTGGTGTTCGAACTTTGCCAGAAAAATGGGAAAAAGTTGTGACTAGCATTTGTAACCATTTCCGTTCAATAAAATTGTATTTTTATTAAAAAATTTGCGAGAACTTTCTTGGGCACCTACTAAAGGGGCATCATTTTCACGGTTCCCTACTTTTTTAAAGAAAAACACAGAAACCTCAAATTTAAGGGGGGAGTGTTTACTATCATTCGAAAAAACATTCTTTGGCATTTATTTTTTGAAGATTTTGAAGAAGCTGATCCATCCATAGAATCCAATTTCCGATGACCCGTTCGAGTATTTCGACTGGTAACTGAAATGTGGACCGATGATTCCACCGTCCCACAAACCTTTGGTGTTGTTTTTTTCTGAATGAAATGGCTCCTTTTGAATCTCTTCAGTTTGGTCTACGACCCAAACGCGCCAATTTTTTTTGTTTACTAACCCAGAGACTCCAGCCTGACATGGGTCTCATCGCTGAACAAAATTTCTCGAAACGCTCGAAAACGTCGGATCTTCTTGGAACTTTTCAAGAGTCCATGAAGCGAAGCGATGTCGACATGAGAAGGTTGAAAGGCTTCAGTTTTTGCACAAGTTGTATCGACGTAAAATGCCAAGTCATTCCATACGTCAGTCCGAGTTACTGCGAACGATGCCGAATCGATTCTCCACTCTCATAAAATTCATTCTCTCTTAACTATATTCAAAACAAATTGGAACGATTTTCGAATGCTTAATGCTCGTATGTACATATATGAGAAAAACCACTGAACGAGAATTTGTTTCACTTTGAGAAAATTCTTCTTCTATCATAGAAGAGCTGGCTCCTCCCCAATTATTTGCATAACTAGGCACAATTAATATGTAACACTGTGCATTTATACCTGACATTTTCAAAAACTGTATTTCACAGTTTTCATGATTTTGCTTTATCCTGTCGTTGGCACCTGCTTTTATACATATACCGATTTAAAAATCCAAAACTGCGTATGAAAGAGTGCAGGTGCCAGCTGAGTTAATTGCTTTTTCGAATTATGCAACGTCGTATAAATCGTGCACACATAGCAATCGAGACTAGGTTACACTGCAGCCAAGTTCCAGCACTGTTAAGTGCCAGGAGGCAAGAGAGAGTCCTAGTAATTGGCTACTGATGTACGGTAAAACGCAAAAGCAAAATACTTGTATATATGTGGATAAGTGCTGTGCTTATACACATAGTATATATAAGTTGCCGACTTTACCGTTATCTTTCAGGAATGAGAAGGTGTTGGTAAGAAAAGTTGAGTGTTTCCGTCTGGAATTTGAAAATATGCGCTGCAAATGAGTGCAAGCCTTTGAGAGAAATATAGATCAATAGTCGAGTGCACTTGCAGCAAAAACTGACAGCTTATGTGGAAGAGAACAAATGCAAAGTTAGGTATAAGAGACAGCTACAATTAGACAGCAAAAAGATGCATGCAATTATCAGAAAAACCTAAGTGCAACACCTTATGCACCATTCACAACAAGAAAACTGATAAGTTTGGGCGCGAACAGAAGTATACGCCTTTCAGGCTTTTATGGACAATGAGATTAGACAGCTAGGAGAGTAGCCTTTTATTTTTAGGAATTAGAGAACAAAAATATAAACTATTTTTCAAAATATTCTCCATTAAGATTTCGAAGATCAAATGAGAGGGAATCCTCCCTCCATAACGAACAGTCCCCTACCTATATAAGAAAGCGCTAACTAGGTTTGGAGAGATTTGGAAGGGAACTAAAATAAAGACTGGTGGATCTTCCACTGTACTTATGCGCTCATGCGTCGTTTCCTCGGTTATTGCGTTTCTGCAATCCGTCTCTCACAACTCGCAACTGAAGAGTGATAAGGCTCGAGAGAACCGATCGGCAGGGGCTGATTCTCCCCAACAAGGAGATCATCGGTTCTCACCGACGCAAAGGGTGCGAATAGTTATGGCTTAGAGACCCAAAAATGTCAATGGTTCTGGGTGCAGATCGTCGACTGACGACTCGTTTCTATTCAAAGATCTGGGGAGACTCATGGTCCTATATGGTCCATTGATTGATGCGATGTGTGGGAAGTATCGCCGTCTTTTTGATCTCGTCGAGATCACGAGCTACAATTTCAGGCATCAAATAGTCGGTTATTTTCGAAGAAATATGAATCGATGATTCTACTAGCCCACAAACCACGCCAAACTGTTGATTTTTTTGGATTCACACATGGATATAACACCTTAAAGCAGTGGAAGAAGCCTGGCACAGGTGCTCCGGCCTATAAGACTCGTGCATTTTCCTTCTATCGTTCTCAAAATTCGCACATACCATATGTTTAGTTGATAAATAGATGCTATTTAATTTAAGCACTTGCGACTTTTACAAATTTCCGCCTGTGACACAGAAATTCAATAAAGGAAAATCATCAAACGTAAGGTGCCGGAAGAAAGCAAATAAAAACTCAAATTGAATATTTTACAACCACACACACACGCACAAGCATAAGTAGAGTGAGGCAAGTAAATCAAAGAAAAAAAACTAAAATGGGAAATTCAAATTTGCTTTCACTTTGAGTATGGCAAATAGAATAGAAAAACTTAATCTGCATAAATCCAGCACCTTGCACTACACTTTATCGCTTTGTTCAGCGTGTGCAGCACTTAATGCTAATGGTGAAATACCAGCTCCGTGCAACTTTAAAATTTTAATAACAGTTGTCAATTTGTCAATAAGAATGCTGCATTTCCAAGGTTCAGTTGGCGCGCCGGCACTCAAACTCAGCGAACCACATATATGTATGTATCACTGTGCATTCACATATACAACTATATATTATATATGAGTGTGTGTGTATCATGTGTTGCGAAGCATTATGATGGAGTCGAGCTGAATTATAAATGAGCCGCAAAGTGGCAAAACATCAAGCACGAAAATTGCAAGCTCTTGCCAATGCTAGCCAAAAACGTCCGGCCCGGCAAAAACAATCAACAGTTAGGAAACAAAGCAAGGAAGGACGAAAGGAAATAAGTCGACAAGTTGGAGTAGTTATTCCGGCAACAACACTAAATGCAAATCAACTGCAGACCGGAAGTGATGTTAGCACTTCAAAACACACTCCCGACCACATAGACACTGCAACTACTACGCCAACTCTAGTACAGCGCAGCGCATAGTGAACTAGTACAGCTGTAGTTATCTCTCACTGTGTGTTGTGTCTTGTGTGTGTGTGTGTGTGCATTTGTGTATTGAGGAGCAACAGTAGCAAAGTTGGCAGCCAAATGTGGCCTGAATGCAACAACACTATCAACACTGCAGCACTTAGCTAAGTAGCAAAGAGGTTCAAACGGTGAAGCATTGCTATGAGCATGCAGTGTATGGGTATGGCGTACTGGGCAGGCGTCCAAATTGTCTGGCTGCAAAGTCGATGCGCACAAAACAACAAAAAGCCCGTGGCATGGAAATTATTATGCCAAAAAGACGCGCAGACTTTTGCTACTCCAGAGACTAAGGAACTTAAACAAATGCAATTCATAACAAATGCGCCACGCCTCGTCATGCTAGGCATTCATTGCAGCGTCAAGTGCGCTCAGCACAAGGTAGTTTTTAAATCTACACTTCGCTTCCCCCTTTGTTTGGCTTCGTGTTTGTCTGAATGTTAGTGTTAATGTTGCCCGTTTAAGTTTCCGAGTTTATGCACTCGACCGAAAAGCAAGAAAATCGTAAAGAAAAACGTACTGCCGAAGTTTAAGAAGCGCTTAAGAATAAGTTCTTATACATACTTAGAGAATTTAAAAATGGCATGTAAAGGGTGATTTTTTAAGAGCTTGATAACTTTTTTTAAAAAAAAAACGCATAAAATTTGCAAAATCTCATCGGTTCTTTATTTGAAACGTTAGATTGGTTCATGACATTTACTTTTTGAAGATAATTTCATTTAAATGTTGACCGCGGCTGCGTCTTAGGTGGTCCATTCGGAAAGTCCAATTTTGGGCAACTTTTTCGAGCATTTCGACCGGAATAGCCCGAATTTCTTCGGAAATGTTGTCTTCCAAAGCTGGAATAGTTGCTGGCTTATTTCTGTAGACTTTAGACTTGACGTAGCCCCACAAAAATAGTCTAAAGGCGTTAAATCGCATGATCTTGGTGGCCAACTTACGGGTCCATTTCTTGAGATGAATTGTTGTCCGAAGTTTTCCCTCAAAATGGCCATAGAATCGCGAGCTGTGTGGCATGTAGCGCCATCTTGTTGAAACCACATGTCAACCAAGTTCAGTTCTTCCATTTTTGGCAACAAAAAGTTTGTTAGCATCGAACGATAGCGATCGCCATTCACCGTAACGTTGCGTCCAACAGCATCTTTGAAAAAATACGGTCCAATGATTCCACCAGCGTACAAACCACACCAAACAGTGCATTTTTCGGGATGCATGGGCAGTTCTTGAACGGCTTCTGGTTGCTCTTCACCCCAAATGCGGCAATTTTGCTTATTTACGTAGCCATTCAACCAGAAATGAGCCTCATCGCTGAACAAAATTTGTCGGACGTAAAGCGCGAAACACATTTCGAACCGAACACTGATTTTGGTAATAAAATTCAATGATTTGCAAGCGTTGCTCGTTAGTAAGTCTATTCATGATGAAATGTCAAAGTATACTGAGCATCTTTCTCTTTGACACCATGTCTGAAATCCCACGTGATCTGTCAAATACTAATGCATGAAAATCCTAACCTCAAAAAAATCACCCGTTAGAAATGTTTTCATGGTGGCGCCTAACGCGCTTGCATTTAAAGCTGAATCGAAGTCGACTTCTTAACCATATAAGTAGAGATAACCGCTAAGGCAGTTTTAGAATTCAAAGGCCTTCAAACTTGCAGATGTTCTCGGTATCACTTCCCAACCGAAGCAAAAAATATTATTTTCAAGGTAATTCTGCAATAGACTGGCGGAAATTAAAAAAAAATTAAAAGTTTTCTAAGTATATTAATCTTAATATATACATTTTTTCCCTATCGACAAAAATAGATTCAGATCCTCGAAATATCATCCCTTGTACGGTTAAAATAACAGTCGATTCCAGTAACGTCGCACTGGCTGTACACACATAATGGGCCTTACTTAAAAAAGAGACAGATTTGTTGTATGTGCACTATATAAACTATCCATTTTCTTTTTAGTATCCAAAATGAGCAGATGAAGAAAAACTATTTGGCAAGTCTCGCAAGACAACTGAAATGCGATAAAAAGAGAAGCTATGCTAAAAACACTAAACATCTTAACACACCCAAAGAATGTGTGAGTAACGGAAGCTGGAGGAAATGCACCATTACTGCAAGGATTTTTATGTCAAAGCAAAGTGCGAAAATTGCAAAACAGAAATAAGAAATTATGCAATGTAAATAAGTGGATAATGACGGATTCGAAAGCGTGAAAGTAAAAGAAAAAAGACGAAATTATCTACAACTTCGTGTTATGACTGCCAACAGTGATATGGGAGCCAAGTTGCGAGTGCCATGAATGTTTGTTTGGTCGCTTTGCCCTCTGGTATCGTACGGCGCGAGGAGTTCCTTCTCAATCCTGACGGAGCTCTTGATATTGCTCAACGTCAGTTTACACTGTCTTATTAGTTTTGTGGGTATACCAAATTCAGACATAGCAGCATAAAGGCATATTCTTGTTGTGCTGTCAAAAACAGCTTTGAAATCGACGAAGAGGTTGTGTGTGTCGATGCTCTTTTCATGGGTCTTTTCCAAGGTTGGCGCGTGGTGCATATCTGGTCAGTTGTTGATTTACCAGGTGTAAAGCCACACTGATAAGGTCCAATCAATTTATTGGCATTGGACTTTGATCTTTTACACAGTATGCTCGATAGAACCTTATATGCGATATTGAGGAGGCTTATCCCACGGTAGCTGGCGAAAATTCTGGGGTCTCCCTTTTTTGAATTGGGCAGAGCATGCTGATACATGCTTCTTCGCCGCTGTATTTGAATAGCTCAGGGGGCAACCCATCAGCTTCCGCCGCTTTCAGACCGGTGATTGCTATTCGAACTTCTTCATGGTCGAGCAATGGAACGTCTGCTTCATCGTCATCGATTGGGATATCGGGTTCGCCTTCTCCTGGCGTTATGCTTTCACCGCCCTTCAACAGGCTGAAGAAGTGTTCCTCCATAATTTCAGTAACTCTTGGCATCAGTCACTAGATCACCTCGGGGGGTTTTACAAGAATACGTTCCGGTCTTGAAACCTTCTGTTAGTCTTCGCTTCATTGCGTAGAATTTTCGAGCATCTTCTCTATTTACTATATCGAAGAATTAAATGTGAAATCGATATCTTAAAACAAAATAAATTGTCACCTTGGCAACACAACTGGAATACATACATACATCAAGCTATAAGCCAAAAGGTGTAAATAGGACACTTTTATGAGCTACAACAGTCCAGCATCTCATATCTGCATCCGCCTATGCTTCTTCATTTTTAATAAATGCAATAACACACCAGCCCAATAATGGTCACAGCCACTTGCTTATTCATACATTTGCATTCTTGTACGCGGTCAGTGCAATCACCACAAACAAGCACGCCGCGCAACAGCCGCAAAACACCAATGCGCTGCACACCACAATGCAACCAACGCACGCCCCGTACCACTATGCGCCAAAACAAGTGCCCGGCCTACCGCTCGATGTTATACTTGCAGTGCGAACAAATTAAGGTCATGGCTGATGGCGGCAGCGAAACGAGCAAACTATTGGAAGAATCCTTTGTCACCCCCTACATAGTCTACCTATGTAAGTGGTGCTTTGCTATTTACCATTCATTGTTCACTTCTCTCTTTGTATTTGTATTATTGCAGAACTTGTCGTGATATAAAACTTCAACTAGTGGTTGCATCGTTCTTAAAGCTCTTAAATATTTTAATTTATTTATTATATCTAGATGTTTTTATAAATTTGCATTGGTGAAAAACTATTCGAACTTTCAACTTTTTACCGCTATTCAGCGGAAGTTTGGAACCTTGCCAGATATAATATAGCGTCAATGTGCTTATGTCGAATTCAAACTACAAATTTAATAATATACTGCCATAAAACATATACATTTACGAAGTTGAATAGCCACTGTATTACTCTAATTACATGTACACAACTACAGTCTCCAAAATGTTCAACAGTAAATGGCAAAAATTGTCACAATAAAAAAAACTACTTATGGTTAGAAAAAAACTTTCATTATAAGATCAAAAATATTTTGTTAAAATGCCGATGAATAACAATGAATCAACGAATAGATTCAACTTATACAGCTTTTAGTGCATTCAATTTATGAAAGCGCTCATCCTACCTTTGAGTTGAATGTCATGTTGGCAATGCCGTAAGCCGCTGACATGCTGCTGAATGTTCTGACGTTCGTGAAACGTCAAGGCAATGTGGGAAATGTCAACCCGTTTCTCTTTCTCTATATCCGGTCAGCCATAAGACCTGTAAGTGGAATTTTGTGCTTAAATTGATTTTTTATCGAAAAAATTATGTGAAATATTGAGAAATCGCAACAATTACACAAAAGAAAAAGTTAAATTGAACTTCAAATAATGTTATAGTGTATTTATTGTTACGTTTTGAATTAATATTAACGCGTAAAAAGTGTATAAAAGAATGTTTCAATTCTACATAGCCAACACCATTGTTCAGTGCAACATATAAAATTTGATTAAACAAATCTGTTATTGTATGACAGCATTTTGTAAAATTGTGTGATTTCTATATTTCACTTGATCGAATTCGTTAAATTTTCAAATTTTGCCTTGGAGCTGTTTTTTTAACAAATTCTTTTCTACAATTTTCATGTTCTCCGGATACGCATCTGCATCTGTAACCAAAATGACAAACCATATTACGAAAACTATATGATTTGTTTGCACTCAAAAGCCGACAAGATGAGGAAAATTATGAAACAAGGTAAAATCGTAATCGTCCTTAGTGGACGTTACGCAGGTCGTAAGGCCATTATTGTGAAGACTTCGGATGATGGTACACCCGAAAAACCATTCGGACACGCACTTGTCGCTGGTATCGATCGGTATCCACGCAAGGTGACCAAGAAGATGGGCAAGAACAAGTTGAAGAAGAAGTCCAAGATCAAGCCTTTCCTGAAAGTGTTGAACTACAACCATCTGATGCCCACCCGTTATGCCGTGCACGATATCTCTTTCGAGAAATTGTCGCCAAAGGATCTGAAAGACCCCGTTAAGAAGAAGACACACCGCTTCCAAACACGCGTCAAGTTCGAATCCACTTACAAAGAGGGCAAGAACAAGTGGTTCTTCCAGAAGCTGCGTTTCTAAGCTAACACCTTTGGATTACTTGATACGTAGATAAGCCCCTTAATTTTTATACATTTAAAAACATAATTTTATATGTTTTAATTGTGTGGAGAAGAGCAGAAAAGATGTAAGTGATACCAGGATGATAGAATGTTGGAATGCAATCAACAGTCTAAAATAAAGTGGTTCTTAAAAATTATTTGTCTGGTTTTTTTTTGTAATCTTGTGCAGTAAATGTGCGCATTTGTGTACGGTTTTAGATTGAAAATAGAATTACATCAATTTTGCATTCCGTCGAGTCTGTTTTAGCGAAGCAATTAAAGTGCAGAGGCATTTGTTTATATGATTTGTTGTGGGTTCTCGTCGAATGGTATATTTATGTATTAGGAATAATCTAACCTTGTGTACAATTAGGAAATAGTATCTGTTATCTATTGCATACATTTAGGCTTGATTTGAATTCTCTGTAGTAAAATTTAAAAATTGCTAAATTTAGCAAAAATTATTTAAATTTTAACATCCTTTTACATAATAATAATGTTAACGATGAGTCAAAATGTTAAGCATAGCGCCGCTTTGAGTTTTGCAGTTATCACAAGCTGTATATCCGATGTCTAATAACGGCTTGTGACAAGATAGGAAAAATATGATTTTTAGAGTACCCCGCAGTGATTCTAATTTATTGCGATAAATTGCTTATATGTATATTATTTTTATAGCACAACTCGGTTATGTCCTCAGCATTTCTTGTTATTTTACCATCTGTTAAGTTAAGAAGTTTTGTTTCCAAGTACGGCCAACCAAATTAGTAAGTATTGATCTTGTTTTTTGTTTACAGTTACTTTATTGAAGCAACCAAAGTATTTTCGATCAGCAAGTATGATGGTCAATACAAGTAAATAGTTCTACATTTTTCCTCAAATACAATGGATTAAGTTAACAATCTTTTTTTTTATTATAGTGGTTGTTGCTCATAAATAAATAAATGTAAAAATAAAGCGATTTTAAATATATCTTAGATTTTTTCCACCACTTCACAATCGGTTGAATAAAAGCAGACACAATTTGAAAATTCTAGTACAATTTAAAACTATAAGGAGAGATGTCAACAAATTATTTCACACTAGTGTATATTGCGTAGATAAATAAATCGCAGAGGCTAAGAAATCAAAAATTAAATCAAGCAAGCTTTAAATCGCAACACAAAAATTGGATGAAAATAAATTATTGTGCCGATTTGCGCGCCATATCCCAGATTGCGTAATTGGATCTGTAAAAGAAAGGAGATTTTAGTAAATATGACTAAAATACTGACTAAATAAATAAATTTAATTTTTGATGCAATTACCTGCTGCTCCAATTCTCTTATATGCCGACACGCAACATAGGGAGTAACAGAGGAGATGGCGACACGTTTTTATTAGTAGCGCACAATCGGATCAAGGTTTGAACATCAAAGCGAGCAATGCAATATATTGCAGCTGAACGCAGGCGTCGGATTTTGTTTTATAATTTTGATTGCATACCAGATTTTGGATTTTAATGCCAATTGGCTTAGTTGCAGTGAATTGAACGCTGGCGTTTTTTAACTTTTTGATTGTTTGTGTTAACATAAATATACATAATACATATCAGCAACAGTCAAATAGCGACAATAACAGACCGGGATTTTGTAACTTTTAAACGGCTTAAACTAAAGTAATCTAATTTTTGCTTTAATCTTAATCGCGATATTGTCCTTGAGGCCTGTGGTGTATAGCAGTGCATTGTGTGGGATCCCACATAACCAGTTTTTATTTTTGGTTGACAGTTAAACGGATATCAGATACATGGTGCGGGGCGGGCAGCGTGTAAGTAGATTTAATTTTTTGGTGATAGAAATGGGCAAAATTAAAAAAATATTCATATATATGCATAAACAAGTAAAATTTTGAAATGAGATCGAAAGTGTATAGAAGACGGCATCGCCAAGACGATGCTGAAAATATAATAAATGTAGAGGTTACAAGCACAAGCTAAAGAGGAAAGCCAAGTCGAAATAATCTGTAGGGATACAAATGTATAAACAATACTACAAATTTACTTATCACAAGTGTTTGAGTGTGAACATGTATGTGTGCAAAGAATTGGTTGACCAGGTGCGCAACTTGTTACAATAAGAAGCTCACTAGGGTTGTATGTAGATGTGGTTGCCAGAAAAGGAAATTGTGTATTTTTGGACTCTAAATGCACATCCAGGCTACTAAAAACAAATAAAAGTATTAGAAGAAGAACGATCCACACCAAATATATGTAGCTGTAATGTACACTAATTTACAAAAATAAAAGGGATTTAGAAAAATATTTAATACAAGCGGAGCGTTAGTAGTAAATTAAGGTTAGCGCTGGAACAGTTTGATTATAATTAGTAAAAGCATAAAAAGCATAAGAGTAGATAAATGTTATATCTATAGTACGTAATAAAAATTTGCAAGTAAACATACAGTGAACGTATGCACAAAATATAAGTAATATATAACAAACACACTAGAAATACAATAACATTAAAGCTTAACCATTCAATGCATATTTACTACCGTAATTTAGAAAATTCGTATTTTTACTTAAATTTGAGTCTTGTCGAAAGCAGAAAATATATAGATGCATGCATTGAATAGCTACTAAATAAGTACATTATAAAAGTTGGAAGAAAATAAGAACTCCACAGGCGGGCTATACTAATATACGTAGGCACTTGAGAGAGGCTATAACAGATTGTATTATTCTTTGGGTTTTATAATTGCTTTACCAATTCACGCGTTTTCTGGCCAAAATTTTCAGGATGTTTTCCACGACATCTGTGCTGGAAGCAGTGCCACCCAAATCTATATAACAAAAAAAAAACATTTTTGAACATACTACTACCATATTTAACGCTCAAACCTGGTGTGCGAATGCCATCATTAACCACAGTTTCATATGTCGCCTCATAAATAACACGGGCATGTTCTTTGTGTCCTAAATGATTCAACATATCAGCGCTAGCGTTTATCATTGCCACTGGATTGGCAATATTTTTTCCAGCAATAGCTGTGCCAGTATTACGGGTACCGGGTTCAAAGACAGCGAACTGCAATAGTATATAAGCAACATTTGGTAAAATAATTTTATAACCTAAGTTCCACTTACGTGATCGCCGTAGTTAGCACCAGAGAGCAGACCTGCGCCACCAATTAAACCGCAAATAACATTGGAAACTATGGTGCCATACAAGTTGGTCATGTTCATTACATCGAACTGTATAGAAAACGTAAATAAATTGTATTTATCATAAAATTTATGGATACGAGTGTTTTACTTGATGTGGATTAGACACCAACTGCATGCATGTGTTATCGATGATCATGTTGTTATGCTCGATTTCAGGATATTCCTTGTGCACATTTTTGGCAACTTCAAGGAAAAGACCGTCGGATAACTTCATAATGTTGGCTTTGTGAATAGTTGTGACCTTTTTGCGATTATTCTGACGCGCATATTCGAATGCATAACGCGCTACACGCTCAGCATTTTCTACCGTAACTACCTTCATGCTTTCAACCACACCGCGTACAGATTCATGCTCCAACATAGCGTACTCACCGTCAGTGTTTTGACGAATCAATACAACATCGATATTCTTGTGACGCGACGGAATACCGGGGTAGGAGCGACAATGTAAAACATTTACATACAAGTCGAGTTCATTACGAATGGCTACATTACGTGACACCTCATCTAAGCCTTGCGATTTCGTTTCAATATTACCCTTAATGGCAACACCATTACGTTTAATTGAAGTTATGGCATAATCCAAGTCATCATTACCCTCAGTAGAAGGATCGATTTCAATTACTTCGAAATCAACGGGTGCGCCAACGAAACGGAAGATTTCACGAATGTAGTGCATTAACTCCGGACCAATACCACCACCTGGCAGCATTGTGACTGCGTGACGACCTCCATATTGTGCAGATGGTATATCGACACCCTAAACAGTAGGATAAACAGTGATTAACCTCACTTTTGTTTACATTTTAAGGAGACATATTTAGAAAAAAAAAAAGCATCAGCAGTAATTACCGTCCACTTCTTTTGGAGAGCCGACTTGGTATGTGCTACATCTTCGCCCTTTTCCTTTGTCACCAGCAGAGGATAGCCCTAGCAAAGGAAGAAATGTTTAGTTGTATAAAATTCAAAACGTTTTGCTTGAAATTTCTTATGTAATTATTGTTCTAAAGTAAAACCTTTTAGAAATATTTTAATAAATCTCTTTAATACATACGCGAGTCAGAAATGGCACTTGAGTTTGCAGTAAGCGTTGAGTATAACGTAAAGCCATTTTATAATTTTTTACACTTTTTTCTTAATTACTACAAGAACTAAATAATTTTGCAAAAATCCACTTTGCCAAATCTGATCGGCGACCGCACTGCTGCTTCAGTGTCAATGTGCTATTCACAATTAATAAAATGTGAATGAAACTTTATTTTAATCTAATATCAAAAATTGATAGACATCAAAACGACAAGCTACGTCATAAAAGAAAAAAACTGTCAAACTTTCGCAATAATTGTAAACAAAGCCCCCGCAACTTTCGTTCATAGCTCTATAATATGTAAAATTGCAATTATATTTGTTTACTTTTAATTATTTATATACATTTTTCGAAATAGCTTGCCAACCCTTACAAACTACGGTTAATATTGCAATCCGAATTCTTTTGAAGGAAGTCGGTACTTCATTACTACAATGCGTTCACGAGGAAGCGTTTTCCGAAAGTCAATTCCTTTTGATTTGAATTCAAAATGGCTGACTTTGAGCGGGCAATGGTATCTACTATTTTCAATATGTGGAAAATATATTGAAAAGTTATATAAAACTATGGAATATATGAAAATATTTAGCATGTTTTCGGCATAAATTTAGTCGTTCTCAATAATATTTCGTAAAAAAAAAAAGTATTAATCTCAAATAAAAGATTAGTAACACATAATGTTTGTGCCTCTTCTTCACAAAGGTAGTGGCAAAAATATTCACCACACCAAAATGTTAGGCTCGAACAAGCAACCATGCAAGAAGTTAAACAATTCTAGGGAACGCTCTCAAGTGAAACTAGTACTTCGAAGAAGGTCGGTACAGTGGTATAAACGAGTGAAATTAGCAAGAAGTACGTTGCGGAAAAGGTGGCAATAATAGAGATATTTAATTGTATAAAATAATGCAAGATGTCTATTAGAAATATATGTATAACATAAAATAACAAATTGTGTAAAGATGTAATTGCAGACGCATCTACATGTGGACTTTTACATAGTCATGTACATGCAAAGAAATTATTATGCATTTTATAGTTGTCAATTTTTATCTATGTATATACATATGTACATACATTTGGTCGAATATGATTTTTAATCGCCGGTACTGATAATGTTATCTATGATAAATCGGGCCGATAAGTATGATTACTTCGTGGAATGATACCCAGCAAGTCATGGCTATCGGAACGGCAATATTTTGAAACAATTAATTCGGAAACTAACCCATACACACACCATGCAACTCATAAGGTTTTAGCGTTAAAAAGGGATGAAGTGTTTCGGTTAAAATTGTCAATTGGGCCTCAAGAAACTCATAGAAACTTTAACGGAAATTTCTAGTAGTGCTGTTGGGTAATTAACCGTTAATCTAACCAATAGGTGACTTGTTGGGTATTTGTGTTGGTCTTTATTTTCATTATTACGAAATGAGATTGATTTAATGGAAATTTATATATACGCAATGAAATCTATTTCCTGGTACACTAAATTAATTAATCCATTCATAACATTAGAACTCGTATATTTCAATTTTCTTTCAAGTCCAAAAAGGAACTGTGAAATGAGTGATAACGAAAACGGAGAACCCACCTGGTTGGACACAACGTACTTGACGAAGATTCTAAAGAAGTACACACAAAACCAATTAGGTAAAATTATGTCATTTACAAAAATACCTGCGACTAAAAAAGGGGAAAACTATGCAAGTTGTATGTATCTTATAACTGCTTTGTATACAACGGAACCGGAACTGGCAGTCATAAAGGAAGTACAATTTATTGTAAAATCACGTTTAGAAAGCGAATTATTCGCACAAATAGAAGAAGACTTTAACGTTTTCGTACGTGAAGCTCAAGTATATAATGTAATAATGGATTTAGCAGAAGAGCTGCTTCGAAGCGTCAAAGACGAAACATGTTTTGGACCCAGGTTAGTATCTTAAAAACAAACTGATTTAGTCGCTAATTTCATGCATTACCATTATAGAGCAATTTATATTGATGAACGCATTATAGTTCTGGAAAATCTTAAACTTCAAGGTTTTTCTATCGAAAATGTTAAGGCTGGCTTGGATTTTGAATGTTGTCGTTTGATACTGGAGAAGTTGGCCAAATTCCACGCAGTCACTATGGTTCTCTATAAAAAGGTTTTATTATTTATATAAAGTACATATTAATTCCCATATATGTATGTATGTATATCAAATGTTCTTACTTACTAAATGTTTGTATTTTGTAGAATCCAGATATATTCCGGCATCATTTGCCCAGCAATATATCCGAACATCCTTCGCCTCTGCATGACGTCTATACAAATACCATTCAAAACTGCATCGAATATTGCCAAACCAATCCGAAACTTCAACGCTACGTACCAAAATTACAAGCTTTCGGTGAAAAAATCATTCCAAAGATGATAAATGTTTTCAGTCGCAGTCAAACGGATCGTTATCATGTGTTGAACCATGGTGATGTTTGGGTGAATAATATGATGTTCCGTAAGGACCTTAGCGGAAATGTTGTAGACGTATTATTCGTAAGTATTCATTAGAAATATAAAAGTGTTTAATTTAAGTAACACGACGAAACACAGGTGGACTATCAAGAAGGATTTTATGGTTCTCCAGGCATCGATTGGAATTTTTTCATTTTTACATCGTGGCAAAAGGAAGTGTTCCAAAATCACTTTGAAGAGCTACTAACCATCTATCATTCGATGTTGTCTGCCTTATTGCACAAATTAGAACATGACGAGCGTATACCCACAATCGAAGATGTAAGAAAGGCTATTATCAGTAAAGGTTACCATGGTAAGTTCAAAAAACTGGTCAATAACTAATATGGGTAGTCGAAGTTTTTATTTTTGAACGATTTTTTTCCAACATAAAAGGTCTTACGTCGGCAACGTGCTTGTTACCAATACTGATTAATGAACATGCAGAGTTGTCAGACCCTATAAATTTCATTTTGAATACTGATGAGGCGTTAGCTAATCGACGAAAAATCTTCGACAATCCAAAATATGGCGAAAGATTGGAAGCTTTCTTGGAATTCTTCGAAACCAATGGCATTCTGTAAAAAAATGTATTATGAAGGTGTTACGCGATCTATATGTATACAGATTCATATATAATAATGTATGTATGCATGAAAAAATTTAAACATTTTAATAAACTAAATGTAAAAGTAATTGAAAACTGATTATTATTTACAGTATAAAAAAGTATAAGAAGATCTTTATCTAGATTTTCATCAAACAGTTTGTTTGAACAATATATTCAGAGGTTATAGAGATGTATTTAACAAAAATTCTTTTCAAATGAAGTTAACTTGACAAATAAAAAGTTTTTCCATACTAGAGTTATTTATTCGTATTTATTTTTAGTACCACCTTAATGTTAATTCACAATTGTAGTTCTTTGTTGATGACAAAACGTGAACGGATGTTTAAATCGATTTGTACGTTCGGATGTTGGTGAATGCAGGCATTCACATTGGTATGTAGCTTGTCATTTAACCAGCTGTTATTGACGGTTCATGTCATACTTTTCAATACAACACTGAATTGCTCTCTCCCGTAGTGATTCTCTCATATAATTTCAATGAGATGTGTGTATGATTACCCTATGTTATACTACAAAAATTTTCACCATTTATTAGCCACGACAAAATAATTCTCATTTCTTAGCAGACGTATATGAAAGGCAGGTGTAACTAGAGTGTAACACGTAGTGAAAAATCGAATTCAATTTATTCTTCTTTAGTTGGATAAAATTGTGGAAAATATTTGAAAATACTGTTATCTTTCATGTTGTGTTTCGTATTAAATATAAGAAAATATATATTAAGTGATGAAAGCTACTAAAGTCGATAGATGTGTGTATATGTGTTCAAAGAAAATTTATTCAAAGTGTGAGTGTGCACAACTAAGCTAATGTAGATACATATATAGGCAACGAAATAACAACGCCTACCTTTTAAAAGTAAAATTTGACAAAATATATTAAATAGTAAGGAAAATCTATGAAAATAGCTATCCAAAAAATGGTTTTACAACGATAAAAATGAAGAGGAATCATATATAAGTAATATACGTATGTACATACGAATTATATATGTATAATGTATAAACGGAATATACACATTTGTACAAGAAATACGCGAAACCAGTAAAGTCTACCTATAAGAATCGGAACACAAAGTGTATCGTATTAGTGCTGACTACTTCAACGCATGTGCGGATGTGTTCGTATTCAAATACATATTTACATAAATATACATACATACAACTAATCTATAGTAAATATGAAGGTACCCAGTTCTAAACAGAAGTTTTTGGTATTACACTTCATAAATATTTCGATAATAAATTAATTAAATAGTATACATTCAAACATTTCTATGTATAGTAACTATACACTTACGCGTCTATGCTTTGTAAATTTAATATTTTTTTTTTATTTTTATTTGTGTGAGAGAGGTTTAGTAAAAAGCGAAATTTTACTTGTCATTTCGTAACTCTTGGGTACTCATTTTTCTCTCACATAAAAATTGTTTATTGTTGATTCACTACCACATAGCTAAATTGACATATGTACATGTCTACATTTTTCACTCACTTTTCCTTTCTTCTCCCGCGAGCTAATTAAATATGGTGCTCTTAAGATTCCGTATTGGTGATACTGAAGCAAATTTACTCGTGACCGAATCCACCATCAAAGCAACAATAAAATAAAAATTAAATGTCGTGAAAAATAAGCAAAAGAAATGTTAATTTTCTAATTGAAAATTATTAAAACATCTAAACGTGACCGTTATTTTTACACTTACGTTCTGAGTCTACATATCCCATACTCGTAAATAAAAAGGAAAACTTAGCAGCCCTGCAATTCACAATAGACAACATTCCGTCACAATGATAATTGCTTTGCTTCGAAACACTGTAATTTTGTCAATCGTTGTGAGTAGACGTTTGCTATTGCCCTCGTTGTGGTCTGGTTGCTCAGTTATTTTGTGAAAAAGTAAAACAAATAGATTAATATAAAATTTATAATACAGCAATCACATTTGTATGTGATATAAAATTTACATTAGAGCAGTCGCATTTATATGTGATGATTTCACATGCTTGGTTTTGAAATCGTGGTGAATGTGAGAGTCGTTAATGGCGTATGTGTATAAAGATTAAACAAAATAAAAAAGAAATAGTTGTATGTGATTTTGTAATGAATATGCTTGATGAAACATAAAAAGAAAAGGCTTGCACGAGAAAGCATAAAGAAGAAATATTGTTTGAAAATCAGCTTGAATGTCGAACTGAGAGAAAGCCTGTGTAAAAAAAAAAACAAATAAACCGGAAGCGGATGCTTGATTTCAACACTCAATATTTGTACATACTATATAATGGGAAAATAACATGTTGTAATTTACAAATATGGCGCAGAATCGAATATAAAGTAATTTTGTTTTTAATTTTTATTTCATAACAGAGAATTTAAAACATCATAAACTTATTGACTATTAAAGAGATGATCTAGTACACATCATAACTTAATGTTAAAAGAGTAAAGTTTCCTATCGGGAAGAAGTTTTGAGAGTTTGTTGTACACGAAAACACCAAAGCTTTCAAGATAACAACATGATCTTCTCCTTGTAAAACCAAAAGGTATGTAAGTGTAATTATTTTACAGAATATAAACTTATATGAAGTATATTAAGATTAAGAATGATATTGAATGACTATAGAGTTGATTAATAGTTATATTCAGTGACTCTGAACGATGCCACGATATTATAAATATTTCGTGTTACTTTTAAATTGATATTCGAACTATCGTTTGCACAAATTTGGGCTGAAGTGTGATAGACTAGGTTATATAAAAACCATGTGTATGTGTATATGTATATAAGCTTAAGTCATCATTTAATTGCCAAAGTCACAGTTGTGTACAATCGGTAGTTGTGAGCAACAAGTTGCATCCGTGTTTTAAACGTTTCCTGTTGCGTATGCATCAACCGTGTAAAATTCAAACCTAACAATAAATAAATTAATTAATAATAAAGCCAAGGAAAAACGTTAACTTCGGCTGCACCAAAGCTATAATACCCTTCACAAATAAAAAAGTTTTCCATATCAGACATGACTTTGATCATTCAGTTTGTATGGTAGTAATATGCTATAGTGATCCGGTCTAAAAAAAAATTAATAGGAGATTGTAGCCCATAAGGGAAAAATGACAAATGAGCAGCTTCTTGCAGTGAAAATGACGTGATCAAAATTTTAGCTCGATATCTCAAAAACTGTGACTAGTTCGCTTATATACAGACGGACCTGGCTGAAACGACTAGGCGCGTCATGTTGCTAATTTATACACATATGTATAGTACATATACAAATATTTTAAAGAGTCTCCGACGTTTTCTTCTGTGTGTTATAAACTGTATGGCATAAAACCTGTTCGGGGTATAAAAAATTTCAACTAAACGTTGTTATTGACATTGTATGAGAGGGAAGACACACTAAGGACTGACACTATCGCTACAGTTAAACAGCTGTGCAATTAGTTGAGAGTGGAACAAGCGAGAACGTACAATAGCCTTAAAATAATACCGCAAAATTATCGAGTTAGTAGAGTTCGTACATATGTATGTATATATACACATACATACGTCCGATACCAATGAAAGGTATAATTTTCCCTTTGTTTCCACACCGTCCTCTTTTCTGACATCAAAAATTATCGAGTTAGTAGAGTTCGTACATACATATGTATACATATACATACGTCCGATACCAATGAAAGATATAATTTTCCCTTTGTTTCCACACCGTCCTCTTTTCTGACATCACCATCACCTCGCTCATATGGAATCAATTGTCCACTCCGCCCGTTTTAACTGCTGCGCTATATGTAGATATAATATGGAATATGTATGTATGTATATACAAAACCACATACGCATCAGTAAGCTCTCTCAAACGGCAATCGCAGTGATCGTTGACATTTTGGTTATTTTCAACTTAAACCAGTTATCGTACACCATTTTTTTATGGGTTGATGTATATAACACTCAGCTTTATCAGCTTGATATCATTTGCTTTATTGAAAAATTATTTAGATATACATACATATATATTGTATATACCTACATATATACAAGTGCTAATCTTTATTAAATTTATATTATTTGTTTATGCTATGCAAATATGACAATAATTTCACACTTTTCATGTATTTATGTATATGTATACCTACGTATGTAAATACATCTACGAGTATATACATATATGTATGGATGTATCTAGATATCTACCTCCTATTAGCTTGATTTCTGTTAGACTCGACTTGTTGACTTAGTATGCTATCGCCTAAGCAAATAAATGCTTATGATTGTAAATATATATGTATATGTATGTATATGGTATATATGTGTAAATATATACATACATATGTATATGCAATGTGGGATAACAATAAGTTGGTTCACTGCTGCATGAAAATGGAACATTTTATATACATACATACACCCCGGCTTGATACAAATTGACCACATGATTCCATAAGTTCTTTTTTTTTGGAGTTTTCATCATGTGTATGCTCGTAGGTAACACTTATGACACCACAATGGTTTTAAGAAATCACCTCTACGTTAGTAGGATTTTTCGGTTTTTATTCCAAAATGAGATCCAATAATATGAGTGTGTAAATACATACATATGCACATATACATATAGCGCTCAAACCTTTATATTTACATATCGCACTTGTTAAGTTAAAGTGTAACAACTCAAAATTTCCAAATTTTAGTTTTTTGCAAGAAAATAATGTGCAGTGGTCATCTCTACCCACTGTAAAAATCGTACAGTGATTTGTCTAGTCTTTCGTTAAAAAAACCGTTATGACTCTTTCTTTGTTTTCAGAATGACTTCTTTCAACTCAACTAAAGAGTTACATTTTTAGTTGTCTCCAAGTGTTTTATTAAATTGGTTCGTTAGTGTATCACATAAAGTGTAACATTTTGAATTGTGCCACTTGTACACTTGTACATTGTACCACTATGTATATAAAAAAATTTCAGGAAAAGAGTAATAACTCAAAAATTCGTTATTTTCGTGCAAATACTAAACAAATAAAAATGAAACAACATTTATATTATTTTTAATGTTATTTTCGTGCAATTACATTGTTTTTTCTTTGTAATATATTATTAATATTTACGGAAACAGTTTTTCGTCTCTACTGAAAATGTTCAAATTTTGAGTTGTTACACTTTAACTTAACAAGTGCGATATGTACATACATACTCTCACTTATTTACATTTTATTTAACAACTGTGTATTGACAACACCCATACAATTTTTATATGTTAGCAAAGCTAAATTAACACCCTACTTTACTGCTATTTATCGCTCTTGTTATGCACTTAAATACTTGCAGTCGTATACATAAGTCATAATCGAGTCGATATACGCGTTTTATGAAGGTAAACTATTTACATACATACATATGTATATTAATAATCGGCGTTCTTGAACGAGATAAAATATTTAGTTACTGTATTTGTTTTTTTTTTTTATTTTTTGTAATGAAACGAGAAAAACGTTATAATAAGTGTAAAAAAACAGGATTTTGAATGCTCAGTTTATATGATATGGATATATAGTTATATGCTATAGTGATCCGATCTGAGCAATTTGTTGCGACAATAATCTATATTATAACTTCTTTAATATCTTGTCAAATAAGATAGTTTTCCATGGAAAGCTTTAATTTTTATTCTTCAATTAAAAAAATAATGTAGTTTATTATATTTCCTATAATCAAGGTATTATTGTAATTTTATATAATTATATATATACATACATACATACATACATACATATGTATATGTAAGTAAGTGACGAAACCTAGTTGAAATATTGAATTATACACCCAACAGATCCACAATCAACGCCGTCCCATATTGTAAAAGAGATAATAAATACTCTTTTCATGGATGAATGCATTATTATACATATACTTACATACATATGTATATCATCTTTGTGTTTCTTTGTTACGCAGTAAATAGAGCAGGCATTTTAGTGTGCTGCAAGTGATAAGACAGGCCTACAGCCATGCAGACCAGGCAGAAATATCTCATACATAAGCTGAGTATTCCATGAATACCATGCATGTTGATTGAAGCAAAGTATAGATGGATGGATGTACATATGTACATATATATTATATTCATGTTTATACATACAATTTTCTTTTGTTATTTGCTTTTGCTGTGTGTGTCGCCGGTAGAGCGATTCGGACTTTATTCTCATAATGTTGCAAGCAAATCTGCGTTATAGTGAGACATTAAACTATACTTACATATACATTGTGACAAAAAAGCACCCGGAAATTGTAATTAAATTGCCCGAGTAACTGATATTGGCAGGACTGTCCTTAATTACTATGCCGAATATGGGCGCGATCTGTCAACCAGTTTGTTTACAGCAGCTGCTTAAGTCGGTACACCTCTGTAGTGTGTTGCGATTTTTACAAAGGATAAAAATATCGAACAAAGAATCTTGAATTTTGTATTTCTAATCAAATTTCCTGGAAAAAGGCTAACGGTGATTCAGTTTTATCAAAAACACAAACCTACGAGTGGTACAAAGCCTTCGAATATGGTCGGCAGATCGTTGAAGACATGCCTGTATTAAAAAAGTAAAGAATATGGTTCTAAAAATTAGGCAAGGGTTAGAGAGATGGCAAGAAAGCTCGACATCTGTCGTTCGTTTTTGGTGGATATTTTGAGTATGAAACCCGTTCTTTCACGACTCGTCCCGATAAAGCTTAATTTTTTTCAAAAAGAGTACCGTGAACAGGTATTTTTGGACATGCTCATCAAGGTGATGTTCATTGTTTTTTGTCAATATTCGTGGTTTGGTGCATCAGAAATTTTTTCCGGAGGGACGGACGATCAATAAAGTGTTCTATTTGGCCACATTGAGGCATTTGGGTGAGAACAGCTATCGTATACGCCCGAATTGTGGAAGAACAAATCATGGATTTTGCGCGATGATAACGCACCATCGCATTGAGCCACGATTATAACCGTATTTAAAGCCAAAAATACAATGAATACCATCGATCAACCGCTGTATTCACCAGATTTAGCACCGTGTGATTTTTTCTTGTTCCTCCAACTGGAATTGCCGATCCATGGAATGGAGCCAGTAAGATCTCTGACTATTAATCGTCGATTCCCAAGCATCAATTCCTTTATTCTATTGACGTGCTGATCATCAGTTGATGTTGATGACCGCCGAATGCATTTTGTTTACGTATGCTAAAGACTAACGGTCGTTTTGATATGACATTTGGCACAGTTCCGGGTTTCTACCAGCCCAGAAAAATATTTCGAATATTTGCGTAAAATTTAAATAAAAAAGTCTTACTATTTTTTGCCCACAAAATCGAAATATTCTTACGAAGAAAAGGGTGTGTATACAAAGGAATTTTACAAATTTTTTTTCGCAGGTGATTTTTTTGAGGTTAGGATTTTCATGCATTAGTATTTGACAGATCACGTGGGATTTCAGACATGGTGTCAAAAAGAAAGATGCTCAGTATGCTTTGACATTTCATCATGAATAGACTTACTAACGAGCAACGCTTGCAAATCATTGAATTTTATTACCAAAATCAGTGTTCGGTTCGAAATGTGTTTTATCGACAAATTTTGTTCAGCGATGAGGCTCATTTCTGGTTGAATGGCTACGTAAATAAGCAAAATTGCCGCATTTGGGGTGAAGAGCAACCAGAAGCCGTTCAAGAACTGCCCATGCATCCCGAAAAATGCACTGTTTGGTGTGGTTTGTACGCTGGTGGAATCATTGGACCGTATTTTTTCAAAGATGCTGTTGGACGCAACGTTACGGTGAATGGCGATCGCTATCGTTCGATGCTAACAAACTTTTTGTTGCCAAAAATGGAAGAACTGAACTTGGTTGACATGTGGTTTCAACAAGATGGCGCTACATGCCACACAGCTCGCGATTCTATGGCCATTTTGAGGGAAAACTTCGGACAACAATTCATCTCAAGAAATGGACCCGTAAGTTGGCCACCAAGATCATGCGATTTAACGCCTTTAGACTATTTTTTGTGGGGCTACGTCAAGTCTAAAGTCTACAGAAATAAGCCAGCAACTATTCCAGCCTTGGAAGACAACATTTCCGAAGAAATTCGGGCTATTCCGGCCGAAATGCTCGAAAAAGTTGCCCAAAATTGGACTTTCCGAATGGACCACCTAAGACGCAGCCGCGGTCCACATTTAAATGAAATTATCTTCAAAAAGTAAATGTCATGAACCAATCTAACGTTTCAAATAAAGAACCGATGAGATTTTGCAAATTTTATGCGTTTTTTTTTAAAAAAAAGTTATCAAGCTCTTAAAAAATCACCCTTTATTAGGATAGGTATACTTTATGGTGTAAACTTGATTTGTTTCCGTATTTTATAAATACGTTCGTATTATATTAACTACTATATGTATTTCCAGCACGTACTTGTACTTATATACATATATAAACCACTTCCACGTGGTTGTTGAGTTGTCATAGCGATTCTTTATAATTTAATTTACTCAGAAAATTTCTATGTAATAATAACTGTGCTTCTTCAATAGCGACTGACCGTTAATTTATTTCAGGTAAAAGCAGCGTAAATTATGCCACGTGAGAGGAGCTGAAATCGATTTATTCTTGGAACGGAGTACCGGTATGTACACGAGTGGAGGTCGTTTAATATGATAGTTTAGCTTTATTTAATTTATGAATTACATTTTTTTGCGAATTGTATGATTGCTTACTTTATTTGGTTTCTGCTATTAACTTCACAAAAGTATTATACATTCAAATTATGATTAACGTACTATATACCACATACGTATGTATATTTATTAGCATGCCTACATAGTAGAAGAGAATCTTAAATATCATTGGTTATGCAGATTTGCTCTGACGAACCACCTCCGATTTCTAGGACAGTTTTCAAATCGCTTAGTCATGTGTTCGATGATGCGACCATTGACTTATCGAGATCATGGCTTTGATCAAGCTGTGATAATAGTTTTCTGATCATCACTGCATCCATTAATTTAAAAAATATCTGTCGATTCTTACTAAAGCAGCTCCCATATTATCCATATTTTTTTTTAAATTTTTTTTTAGTTTTTTTAGTTTTTTTTTAGTTTTTTTTTATTATTCAAGCCTTATGTATTATGTATGTAAGTTTAGGAAAATGTTTACAAAGCATCATTGTATGTATATAGCGAGGTGATGGTAGCAGCATAAAAACTAAATCTACAGGAACGATGAATTCATAAAATGTCAGAAATAAAACCAAAAATTCATAACTAATGAAAGCAGTTAGCATTTGAACTACATAAAAAAACGAAATATAGAAAGTTGTGCTTTTTAAATTCATGATTCATTCAAAATAGGCTCTGGCTCTTCCGTCTATCACAACATGATCGATCTGGTAGGTGGTTTTTCGATCCGGAGACAGCCAGGTAGCTCGATGAATTTTCCTATGGTGGAATCTAGTACTACA
Source organism: Bactrocera dorsalis (assembly GCF_023373825.1). Classification (NCBI taxonomy): domain Eukaryota; kingdom Metazoa; phylum Arthropoda; class Insecta; order Diptera; family Tephritidae; genus Bactrocera; species Bactrocera dorsalis. Next base: position 97,016,814 of record NC_064304.1, on the reverse strand, counting down.
GATAACCATATTTCGGCCCCCCGGGAAGTCGGTAAGCCTCAACCCATTTGGGGATGTTTTCTCATGGAGGATAAATTTGCCGACCGTTTTGCTAAAGATACCATCTTTGCCCACCCTGGCGTTAAAGTCGCCAAGCACGATTTTGACATTATAACGGGTAGCTCCCATAGTCCTTATTACGTTTGCTGTGGTAGCCATCAAAAGGGGGGTTTCTCTTCCAAAGCTGTTATTTATTTTTCATTGGGGACTTTTTTTACGTGGCGAGTCCCAAACCTAGCGCACAACCCTGAGGAAGGATGGTTCTCACCTTAGCTCACCTTCAAACGGATATTCTTTGGCTACCCAGAGGATAGTTGGTCTAAGACCGGAAGCCGTGAGCTGCTTGAGTCATATGTAAAATAATCGTTTCTGGCCACTCCCAAGTGAATGGCAATCACTGGCGTGAACTTCTACACATTACTCCATCATCCTGACAAACCCCTAGGAACTGAATATGTGGGCTAATGATTATAGTTGACTTTTTAAAGAAAATATCAGTCAATGTGTGAGATATATAATTGAAATTCAGAGATAATTCTTTTCCAATAATAGTATGTCTTTGTGTCAAAAATTGATTGAATGGGGTGAATACTTACTTTATCCCCCATATACCTAACATAAAGATTTTCGATCTTCCCGGTGACTTTATAATATAAAATTTGAGAGTTCTTGTTTTTTCTTATAACGGTGCATTATTCAGCTCAGAATGCATGAAATCCGGTGAAAACTTGGCCTTGACCCCATATAACTTATGTACCTGGAAGTGCTTCCTTGGCTTTAATCCTTACAAGTTGCGTTCGGATATACCCGAACTTAACACTTCCTTACTTGTTTATTTAGTCTCTTTAAGAATTTTCATATTTTCCAACATAAGTAAAAAGAACCTTTCTAAGTTTTTTTAAGGAGTTTTATCCAGCAATCTCGAATAATTTCAAATCCTTTTGGACCAGTTTATTTGACATTTTTTGAGTCAAAAAATACATTTATGCCTACACTTATATGCGTACATATTTACAAATTTCGTTAGATAAAGTAGGAAACTGGTTAAGCAGCTATGAATAACAGCGGTACCGTTAAAGCAACATTGAAAATAATTTCAATGCAAACCAGATGATTAATACGATTGAACAATGACATTTGCTTAAGTAAAAAGTATAAAGGAAATAAATTATATATTTATCAAGCAGGAAAAAATTTAATGTCAGCATTAAAAAGCTGACATTATACACATATTCACACACACATAAGATCAAAATAATATACATATATACAAGGACAAGAAAACCTCACGACTGCAGCCATATACTAAAAACAAAAAAGTCTGTTACATTCCACCAAATCATAAAAGCATTCTGATGAAAACATTTTCAAATCTCAGAGCAATAATGAACATAAAATTGCAAATGCACATACATACATACATATGTACGTGGTTAACTGCCACAATACTAAAAATGTTCGAATCGCCTCACACAAATACAAATGTATGTGCGTAAGCAATAAAAATAACACAAACCAGAAACTAATGGGAAAAAACACAATGCAAATAAACACCAAAGCACATGGAAATGAAAAAATGTTGAAGATTAAGCTGAGTTTCGGCCGGTCGCAAGTCGGTATAGTCAGTCTCTTTGCTTTAATTTTACATTTTGTATATGTATGTATGTATATCTCTTTATCGTTTTCTTTGAAACTGAAATAAAATGTAGTAAAATAAGTGTCTGCATTCATGGCTGTTCAAAAGCTAACCAAGAGTAGACAAATAAGTGGTCTTCAAGCTATGAAAAAGATTCGCTTCCTAACTTTTGCTGCTGCGGTAGAACATGAAATGAATAATAATGCAAATTTCACTTTTTTACGAATAAATATTCACTTTCCGTTTAACTCTAACTTTTTTCGCGCTTTCGTCATCTGTGCACCCAACCTTCCAATGTAGGTATCCATATGAATTTATGTATACTTTGATGAGCATGTGATTTTCACTCTTTTTTAGTATCGCAACACGTTAAGAAAATAATAAAATTATGTTAACTTAAGGTGCCACCATGATTTTAAATATATTGTGATAAAAAAGTACCCGGAAATTGTACGCGTTTAAAGTTTGAGGTGTGCACTCCGAGAGCTCCGAACATCGAGCGGTATTATTATTTTTGGACCTTTTTTTAAACTTTCCAATGGTAAAGTGGGTTTCTACATTAATTCTAAGGATATCAGAGAACAGAAAATGCAAAAAAAAAACAAAAAAACATTTGAAAAAAGATTACCCTACTAACTCCATAAATTCGGTCACAATCGTAGCTCGATGCGATGGTGCTTTATCATCGTGTAAAATCTATGATTTGTTCTTCCACAATTCCGGTCGTTTTCGACGGACGCTCTTACCCAAACGCCTCAATATGGCCAAATATAACTCCTTATTGACGGTCTGCCCCTCCGAAACAAATTCATGATGCGCCAAACCACGAATATCGAAAAAACAATGAGCAGAACCTTGATATTTGAGCGGCTTTGACGTGTTTTATTCGTTTTCTGTTTTTTCCCCTTCCATTCCGTTGATTTCAACTTGTTTGCATGCCAAATTCATAAAACTTTGTCTTACCGGCTGTTATAATGCCCTCTATGAATGTGGAAAGGGACGAATCGAGCAAGAACGTATTTCATATCCAAAATATCCACCAAAATCATTCGAAGGGACTCGGGAGAGCTCTCTTTCCATCTCTCTAATACTTCTCTAATGATTTTCTAGCACCACAGCTTTCACTTTTCTATGAATTGATTTTGAGTTTTCGGTTTTATAACTTTTAATTTTGTTTTCATTTGTCTTTTGAACAATAGTAAAACTGTTTTAAAATATGCAACACAAAGGTTGTTGGCATTGAAGATACCACTTTTACCACTCGATAGCCTTGTTATTGCTTTTACATGTAATATTTTTTTTTTTGACAAGCGAGCAGAAGCGAGTAGAGAAATGACGAATCGAAGACAACTAATATAACTGTTTTCATTCGAGTTTTATTTTCTCAGGGCACATATCTAGCTGGTTTTAAGTTATCTACAGGCATTTTTTCTGTAACTGGACAGATATTTCATGGTTAATTGACAGACAATCACTCTAATGTATTTTCTTGCCAGTTGTATTCGCTTCGGCATAAATAAATGAAAACTTCGTGTGAAATTTGTGCTTGAAAACAACTTATTTCAGTTAATAGCTCCTCTCTTAATCTGACAAACGAGCTTACTACATTTTTTTGTGGTTTTACGATAGCATCATATCGTTCTTCGCAGCATGCTTCGTAATTAAAATATCTTTTAACTAATTATCTTCACCTACTCTGCAGTTAAACCAACGAGTTATACACTACTACCAGTATAAACCCCAGCAGAACTAGTTGGTAGTAGATTTTATAAAAAGCAAGCAAGCAACAGGTATTTTTCACGCTTTTTCGTTAGAATTGTAATTAGTTCATGATAGAGAAAAGAGTTATATTTATATTTTGATACGAATACAACTACTCATTATAAAGTCGTTACTTGGTAATTCGTTTGATGTGTTTATGCTATACGGATTTAAGGCAGTAATATCTAATTGCAAACTGGTATATCTCTTGACTAGTTTGGTGTGTCATGCAGACTAGCTATTTGGCGCTATGTACTTCCAAAACAAATATGCTTAATTGGAATGAGTAAACGTTCATAATTCTTAAACACAATCACTTCACTGTGTCCATGAACTTGCTTTGTTTGCCATTGGACTGACTATTAGAAAAAAATTGGAAATGACGTAGTGAAAAAAAAAATTACATATGATTAGATATAAAGGGTTTTCAAATAAGAGTGATATTATTTCTTTACAAAAAACAAAAAAAAACACTAATTGTTAAGGAAATTTAAAATCCATATTGGAAAACCCAGTATGTATATACAATATTTATACATTATGTACCTAGATGCATATGTATGCGGTGTATAATCGCTAAACATTGCGCTTTGATTTCCTGGCTAGTTATTGAAGGCAACGGGCTTAAAGTAGCCATTGTTAGCGGCGAGTAATAGGCCAGTGGCGACCTGTAACTGGGTTTTAACTTTTTAGTGTTACAGTGGACAAAATCAACAATTAGAAATTTGAGCAATAAAAATTGGTACAGGAAACAGAATCAATAGCTACTCATTATAATTTCATTGAACCATGCTTCCGGTTCCCAGGTATATGCATAAATATATTGTTCTCGAAATGCTTTGTTATTGTACATAATTACTATATACATAGTACGTTAACTGGTTTATGTATTGTGTGAAGACGCAACGCACTGTTGTCTGTAACTAGCAACTTTTGCTCGTACTGGACATAGACCCAATGGCACCTCTGCTTTTTCGCTACTCGTTTTTATTTTATTCCAACTCTCAATTAGTCTAGCTATTTGTTGTGTGTGGGTTGCATTGGTCAGCCTAATATTTTTGTTTTCACCTAAATGTGTCTTCTTGCTGCTGCTTTTAGATCAGCTGTTTTTTAATAATCACTTTTTATGTTTGTAACCAGTGGAAACAATTTACTTTAACATGCCAATAAGTAGTTATGTCATGTGAACCTACCTACCTACCTACATATATATATACATATGTACATACATATGTATTTAGAAGAGCAACAAGTGTATATAACAAAGCATAACGATAGTTTCCCTAGAAGATACGAGTATTGTCTGAACAATGACCTGGAAAAAATCAAAAATTGACAAAGTGTTTTGCGATTTATAAAAACTAGGTAAATTTCACCCAAAATTTTGGTCATTTGGTAACATAAAATGTTTAATGGGATATATATAGTATATTCTAGTGACGTTATAGAATTAAATAAGACTATAAATTTTTTTGATACCGTGAAACCCCGTAAGTCCTTTAAGTATATGTAATATATGAATGTTGTATACAATTGATATGAAAAAATATTTTTAAAAATTTACAGCATTGACTCATGATTTGTTGCTTCATTCGTATGAAAACTAAAAAATAAATTTCATTGTTTAGACAATAGTTTCTTCCAGGTATTGCTGAGAGGGTATTTCGAAATTCCTATTTTTATTTTTTAAAATTATTTAAAGAATTTATATCTTTTGAAATTATTTTTTTTTTATTTTTTAGTACACTTTCAAAGAGAAAATTAAATTTTTTTTGATTTCGAAATTCCAATTTTTAATTTTTTAAGAAAATTTTGAAGGAAAATACTATATTTTTATTTCGAAAGTCCAAGTTTTAATTTTTTATGAAACTTTTGAAGGAGAAAACTCGAATTTTTTTCGATTTCGAAATTCTAATTTTTAATTTTTTAAGAAACTTTTGAAGGAAAATACTATATTTTTATTTCGAGAATTCAAAATTTAATTTTTTAAGAAACTTTTGAAGAAAAAAAATCTATTTTCATTTCGAAATTCCAATTTTTGTTTAAACTGTTTTAAGGAAAAATTAGATTTTTATTTCGAAATTCTACTTTCAATTTTTTTTAAGAAACTTTTGAAGGAAAACACTGTATTTTTATTACGCAAGTCCAAGTTTTAATTTTTTAAAAAACTTTTGAAGGAAAAAACTCGAACTTTTTTCGATTTCGAAGTTTCAATTTTTACTTTGTTAGAACTAGAAGTAAAAAAAAACAGATTTTTATATTAAAATTCAGATTTTTGATTTTTTAGAACACTTTCAAAAAAAAAACTCAATTTATTATTATTTTTTAAGAAACCTTTGAAGGATAAAATTCAAAATTTTAAAAAAATTTTTAATTTTTTAAAGCACTTGAAGGAAACCTTTGAAAAAAAAGTCGAAATCTATTTGGAAATTTCAATTTTTGATTTTTTTGGAACTATTTGAATTCAAATTTTTGATTTTTAGAACACTTTCAAAGAGAAAACTCGATTTTTTTTCGATTCCGAAATTCTAATTTTTAATTTTTTAAGAAACTTTTGAAGGAAAATATTATATTTTTATTTCGAAAATTCAAAATTTAATTTTTTAAGAAACTTTTGACGAAAAAAAATCGATTTTTATTTCGAAATTTCATTTTTTGTTTAAATTGTTTTAAGGAAAAATTGGATTTTTATTTCGAAATTCTACTTTCAATTTTTTTAAGAAATCTTTAAAGAAAAAATTTTGATTTTTTTTTTTGAAATTTCAATTTTTGATTTTTTAGTACATTTGAAGGAAATTACTTGATTTATTCGATTTCGAAATTCCAATTTTTTTTTCGAAATTGAAATTTTTAATTTTTGTTTAAGCTGTTTTTCCAATTCCAATTTTTATTTTTTTAAGAAACATTTGAAGGAAAAAACTAGATTTACTCTTGTAAATTATATACAGAAATAATGTTAAAAATTTCAAAAGGATCAGTGCAGAGGTTTTGAAAGCCGCCAACGTGAGTTTTGGGGAAACGCTTTAAGTTTTAAATACTGACGTTAAACATGCATAAGATAGGAATAAAAATACTCGCAACTAAGTATGATCACTTGAAATTTTGACACAGTATGCTTCAAACATAATGTATTCAACTAAAAAAATAAAAAGTACAAAATATAAATAAAAAAAATTCTTATGCTGATCACCACGCGATGGGCGAACTTACCATGAGGCATATACATATACATATATATTATGTGGATCTGTACATACATATGAATGCACCCAACCATCCATCTTTATACATGTGTACGTTTACGCACATCCATGCTAATATTTATAATGTAATGTCTTGTAATGAATGTGTAGTCAAATGAGTAGTCCAAGAATTATGTGTTTAAAAAGTACTTTAATCTATTAACTATTATTAATATTATTTATATATATAGAGAGTATAGATATATATAGTATAGTATGCCACATTTGTTCCTCTTCTCTTTCTTAATACTTTTATACTTCTTTTGTTTTTTTTCTCTTTCTAATTTTAGATTGTTTTATTGCATATTTTGGTTGGTTGGTGGTTTGTTTTTGGTTGATAAAACATTTGTTACAAGAATAACGCCAATGCAAGAATATAATCTGTAACTAGTTCATGTCTACAACCTTTTTGTTTGGGAATTTACACAGAGTTGCAACAACAATACTACTAAACCCACAGGCTCATGTGAGTGAGTGCTGTTTGCTATGCATTTTTGGCGCTGGGAATCATGCGAGCGAACGCAAATCAGTTGGCGTAACAAAATTTTTTTACCAAAATATCTAATAATATTTACATAATACGTTAGAAAATAAAAATTAAAATTAAATAACTATTCACTACTACCATTTACTTAATACAACAATATACATAAATTATCTTTACTTGGTATCGAATATTACCACATAAAAACACAATTATTCGCCACACCTATACATATTTGCATTCTTACTATTAACTACCACAATTGTGTATCGTTTTATATGCTATTAATACTTGTATTTTGTACATTCATAACAATTAATTAGTAACTCATTTGTACAACAACAATTGCAATATTGTCTTTTCTCTCGGTAGTCAATTCGTTCAACAAATTTTAGATATTACAATAGTATGACATGTCTTTATGTGTATGTATGTATATGTATTTCGAAATGAGTATTCACGCGTTAAATTGACTTTTGAATAAATGGCTTTATGCACATAATTATATATGTACATATGTATGTACATTAGGATGCCCGTTATTATCCAAGTCGATTTTTTTGCAGATGCCGCCTAAAGTTTCAGTTTTTATATTAAAAAATTAAGCCAACTTAAACAAGCTTTTTATATTCAATATTTGCCGTGCCTAAATTATTTTACTTTTGACTAAAAGACGATATACAGATTCTAAATATTTTGAAATTTGTAACGTGGCTTTCACCACCTTACAATGATTTACTTCAACACCCTCACCAGACCTCACCAGACCTCAACGCAGAGCTTTCCACCATGCCAGAATTATCCTGCACGTATTAAACTTCACCTCACCGCACTGACCAAAGCTACGCACATAACTCACCCCATTACACTGACGAAAGCTGCGCTATGCTGCTATATAAGCAAGCACTTCACGCCGAATGCGATCATTTCATCCAGCTCTCCAGCGAGGACGGTCGCAACTAGCAGCAACAGGCAGGGGGGAGCTACCGTACAAATCGCCGTTGTACAAATCACCGTTGTGCAACTTACCGTCATACAATTCGCCGTTGTACAGATCGCTGTTGTACAAATCACCGTTGTACAACTCACCGTTCGTTTTTATCACCGTGCCAGCCTCAACAAGCGTCAACGCCTGGCTCGCCAATCTCGTTCGTTTTCATCACCACTGTATACATCACGCTGGTCTGGCTGTCCGCATAAGGGGTGGGGTGTGGATACAACTTTACGAGGATAAAACTCGTCTCTTTTTTGCTAAGGGTTCGTGGGTCCCAAGGCTGACCCTGGAGCGGCTGAGCATACCTCAGCTATGGAAGAAACCCCATTACAAATTTACAAAACAAAAAAACAAAAAAACTTTTGACCATGAGAAAAAGATAATCTAATACAATCTACAAAAAATATCGGATAAGTATTTTCTAGCATTCGCTTAAAGTTATGCGCAAACTCAATTTACTGCGAATTCATACTTGAACTTTAGTGCGTTATAAATTCTGTGTTGCTCATACGCCATGGTGTACTGTATGAATACACCAGAATTGATGCATAACTTTAACTACGTACATATAACTTTTAAAGACAAGTTTTTGTGGAAAAAAATTAATGACACCTTCTTAGAACGAAAACATAAAAATAAGGTTCATTCGTTGGACAATAGTGCTTCTAGGTATTGCTGAGAGGTTATTTCTAAATTCCAATTTATATTTTTTTTAGAACTATTTGAAGGAAAAACTGGTTTTTATATCGAAATTTAAATTTAAATTTTTTTTTGGAACACTTTCAAAGAGAAAACTCGATTTTTTTGCGATTTCGAAATTCGCATTTTTAATTTTTTAAGAACTCCTTCATGTAAAATTTTTAATTTCGAAATTCCAAGTTTTGGTTCTTTTTTTGAGAACACTTTCCAAGAAAAAACTCGATTTGTTTCGTGTTCGAAATTCTAATTTTTATTTTTTAAAGAAATGTTTGAAGAGAAAAAAATTTTTTTCCAAAATTTTAATCTTTATTTTTAAGGATTCTTTGAAGGAAAAACCTCGATATTTATTTCGAAATTGAAATTTTTATTTTTTTAGAATTATTTGAAAGAAAAAACTCGATTTTTATTTCGAAATTCAAATTTTTATTTTTTTTTTGGAACTCTTTGAAGGAAAAGGATTTATGAAAATTCGGTTTTTATGTAAAAAATTAATAACACTTTCTTTGTGGAGCGAAAAAATATTGTATTAGAATATTTAGTTTTCAAAAGTTTATCTCTATTTACTTTGGAGTTAAAAAATATTGTGCAAACGAACAAAAAATCCATGTTAAATACATGGAAAAAGTAAAATGACTTAGGCACGGTTTTAAACGGAAATAAACAGCTTGTTTACTCCATTTTTATAAGAGCATAAACTGAAACTTCAGGAGGCATAGGCTAAAAAATAATTAACTTGGTAAATGTGTAATGTGCTTCCTAATATACATATGTGTGACCGGCAAGGCGTAAAAACTAAGAGATAAGTAAAGTCAAAACATGTCGCTTTGGCTAATTTTTGATGGCAAAACATTGTATGTATGTATGTATATATTTTAATGTAATTTTCCAAAATACACAAATTTGAAAGCTTAAAGAGCGCTTGAAGTATGCTTGAATACTATTTATATTTGGACACACATTTTATATAAATTCTAACTTATTCCCACCATTTAATAATATTAGATTTTTTTTAATAAAATTTATTTTGTACATATGTAAACACTTGTATATATGAATATACGTGCACATAACTATACTGCTTCTTATGTATGTATGTACATTAGAGCGGGTTGATTTAAAGCGAGCCAAAAAAAAAGAAAAACCGCGCATGCGAAAATGTGCTACGGATCATTCTGAATAATTTTGCCTAAGAGACTATGCGACTAAAACCGGTTTCGCACCAGATGTTTTTAATGAGAAGTTTTGGATTGATTTTAAAAATTTGTGCGCTAGTTTTCGCGATATCCTTTTAAAATTCTATTGATCATTTGCCGACATCGGTCAGATCGTACAACTATAACATAACATTTCTCGCATATGTGTGTAATTTTTTAGAAAAAAATCAACCCGCTCTAATATATATGTGGACATATGTATAAGGAAAAATTTTTTCAGTTACCTTTACGTTGACCGCTTAAATTGTGTCTACCATTTAATTTCATTTACTAGCATGCACTGAAAAGAAGAAGTTAAAAATTATCTAACTTCATAAGTCTCATAACACATCGATCACCGCTATATATATGTACATACACATATGTATAACTATATATACACATTTTTCCTAAATTTTTAGCACGTATTATATACAGTTGTACTTTGTTCTTCTTTAAATTGCTAATATAAAAATGAATACAGTGAAATTTCTCATAACCGGACACATATCACGTTTTTGTCCGGCTAAGGGAGCGTTTCGTCTATGGGGGCGTGGAAAAAACGAGTATTTCAAATATTTTCTTATAGTCAGCTGTTGCAACTGAGAACTATATTTCTAGTGAAGTAGGAAATGTAGGACAACAGCAGCCAGGTGCGAATGAATGCCAATTATGCCATTTGTTTCTTAAAAAAACTATCGCAAAACAACAAAAACTGATAAAAATTAAAAAAGAACGGAAACAGTAAACAATTTGTTTTTTTTTTTTTGACAAATTTTAGGAAATCCTGTTCGTTTATCAAAGCTTGAACAATTTTTACCGTTATTGTGTCCGTTTTCGGTCATTGAAGCTTTCTCATGTTCACTTATAGGAATTACTTTTGTATGCAATTTACGAGGGTTTCAGTGGAACACAAACGACGCCATATATTTTCTCGCTCTTTTGACATTTCGCTTCAGTAAGGTTTGCCATTTCAGCATGAAAAGGTATATGATTCAACAACGAGTGGAAATTATTAACATTTTCTAAGCTAAAGTTAAAACTTAAAGAGTTAATAATGAAAACATTGTGTTCATGAAAGTTGTCCAGTTATGGCAGATGTCCGGCTATGTGGCCTATGCGTAATGGGGAATTTCACTGTATACATATACACATACATACCTAAGCTTATAAACACCTAGTGTTCTTATCAATGTTTTGCTTTCCATTTTTTGGTGACACAATCTCACGAGTACGCGACACTTTAACCAGTCATTTATACATTAAGCTTCACTTATCAGCAGGCCTATCGTATAGTGCTACTTATAAAGTTAAAAATTTATTAATAGAAATATATATACATACATACAAGTAAAAGCAAACATTTTCATAAATTCTAAAATTGTGGTAAATATCAAAACTGAAAGCATGTTGAGATAACAAAGGAAAAAAAAAACAACGAATAAAATAAATAAACAAGGAAAATGTAGACAAAATAATATATATACACAGTTTATACGCTTATTTGCGGCTACTATATATAACACAATGCTTAATAAATGATATTTATATGTATGTAGATTTGTATGATTGTAGATGTTCTTTTTTAAAATACATAGCATTTAATTTGAAATACCAAATAAAAAAAAAATATTTAATTCTGTCAACTGCATAACTGTGATGTATTGTAATTACATATTTATTTTAGCTAAGCATTTAATGACTAATTAAGAATGTGAAAGAACTGAAATTGTGCAACAAAAACAAACTTTAATTACATAAATACAAGTGTATTAATTTTGCATTCATTTACTGTATATTATTCTCTTATATTTGTACTTGCGTTATAATATAAATACTTTGTAATTACATATATATATATATGTATATATATAGTTTTCTATGCAAACCAAATCGCAAACGAAATGGGTGCTAATAAATGAGAAGCGCACAATAAATGCATTTAACCACTTAAAAAGCATAAACGTGAAATACTGTATTTGTTATTCATTACCGCCATGGCTTTTAGTTAATTTTTGTACTCATATGTATACTATGTATTTGATGCATTTGTGGGTTTTACATACAATATTTAACTGTTTTGTTCATTTTATCGCACTCTTATTTACACAACCCACTTTCTCCTCCTCTCATCCCCCCCTGTACACACTTTAGCCGCCTTTGATGGCTTTGACCTTTTCGCTAAAATCGCACCCACTTAATACATTTTTGTTAAATAAATATGTACGTACGTATGTAAAATGCTTTTTCAAATAGCCTTAACGCGTTTCCTCTTCCAACTGCCTTTTGTTGTATAGTTTTGGAATATCGGTAAGACATTTAACTCATTGATTGTAATTATATTTACTTACTCGCATTATATTTTCTTACATATGTATATATGTATGTATGTATATTAATAAAGTCCATTGTACCTAAAGGCCTGTAAAGGCTTTACGACTAATCTGGTGATAGAATATAGAATGCACTAGTAAAAAAAATACCCAAAATTTGCATGTCTTTGCTTTGATAATTTTACGAAAACGGAGCTTTTGCAATAAATATGGTGTGCCACATTTCTTATTTTGTACATATATACTTATATGTATGTACGTATATATATGTATGGTAATCGTTATCGTAAAAGTTGACATGAGGCGTGACACCCTTAACGGAGTATATAAATTTTGCCACGAAGTATGTAACACCCAAAAGTAAACATATATCGTTATCTAAAATGCAAAGTAACGTAACATTACTTTTCATAAGTTTATAGGCGAAGAAAAAAATAAGCCACTCATAGGGAAACAAAACTTGAGTATTGGTTATAAAATTGTTATACTTATATGTATATATTGGTTATAAAATGGTTATATATTGGTTATAAAATGATTATATGTAATATTATCTAGTGAATCGTTAGCAGTAAAATACTCAATTTCGATTTTGGTGTTGATACGTTGTTTTGCATGTTTAAGGTGACGATATATGCAATAATGTATATATAAATTATCAGCAAGAGCTGAGTTGATTTAGCCATGTTCGCTTGTCTGTCTGTATATATATAAGAACTAGCACCTACCTGTCGATTTGCATTTTTGCAACTGTCCTTTTCTCACCAAAAAGCTACTTATTTGTCGGAACCACAATAGCATATAGCTGCCATATAAACTGAACAATTGATACCAAGCGCTTGTATGGAAAACGCTTTCATTAGAGGAGATATCTTCACGAAATTTCGTATGAGTTATTTTCTAAGGCAATATTGCAATTTCCAAAGAAATTGTTCAGATAGGATTACTATAACATATAGCTACCATATAAACCGGTTGATCTAAAGCAAGATTTGTGTGGAAAACTTGAACCGAACAGAAGTTAAGGTTCTTGCTTCTTCTTTGCTAAACTAGATCTCGATTAAGGGCACTAAAATAATCATTCAGTTAGCCGTAACACCAAATTTGGAATACATTTTTTTCATTACAGCGCTATTTCTTAAATATTTAATATTTCGCTGCACTATGTGGCAATTATTAGCGTAGCTTGGGGCGAGGTGCGTTTGCTTCTCCATCAGATCTATTAAAAAGGACTCTAGAGAACATTTTGTGCTGTGGCATCGGAAAACTTATTAACTTAAAACGATTTCTTAAATATACGATTCTGTTTTATTTTGAAAAATTGCTATATACATACCTATATATGTATGTACATATGTAATAAATTTCAATACATTTATTTCGATAGGTTGGCATCTATTAAGAACGGCGTATTTTATTCTTTCTACTCTTTGCAGTTAGTGAATATTGTGGCTATCTTCAAACCGATAAATAGTTATATATATATCCCTCTACATATATATATATAAATAAAAACAAGTCGCAGGCCAACGCCTTAATATTATAACAGTAAAATAAAGATATTTGTCAACGCGAAAAGCGATTTTCATAGAGTAGCGATTTGTTGCAGTCATGCTGAATCCCAATCACACGGGCGCAACGCGACGACCCTTCTCGCGGAATGCGCCATCACGCAATCATCGCTGCCGGCTGCTCTTCTCCCCGCACAATCAATCCTCACATCACTTATTGCAACAGCAGCAGCAGTTGCAAACACATACACACACACATGCGCACGGGCAAGCTCGCAGCGGCGGAAACGGCAACGGCAACGCCGCCAGCAGCAGCAGTACTAGTTCCTCGACCGGACATGGTGGACCGTGGTATAATAATAACAAGGATGGCAATATTGACAACTGGAATACGCTCGGGTAAGTTTGTCTTGTTTACGTTATCAACAAATACACACAATACATATATATATATAAGTATTTTTACGAATTAAGCAATAAAATTTATTTATATAAATTACAATAAATAAAAATAACCTTATATCCAAAAAAATCCTTCAGTCCATTACAATTCCAACTCATATGCTTTAACCTTACCGCGCATCAATGCCAACCACCAAACCCAACTTTCCCAAAGTAGCACCTTCTTCATTGCAACATACACCTTTTGTAATTCCATCACTATGTCCAACTTCACCTCCTCGTCCATCTCCTACCTCCTTCCCTTATGATATGTAACCAAAATTACCAGATTTTTGTACATGTGAATACGAATCAATAAATCCTGTATACATATGTACCGCCGCCATACAAATTGCTTTGGGTTAAAGGGTGAATTTTGTAATTAATAAAATCATTTATAATAAAAAAATGCGATAAATATTTCTGTGCGTTGTAATGATTATTTTAATTATCAATCACCTCTGTTTTATAATCTCCTTGAGTTCAGCCTCTTTTCATACTTTATTTACTTTAAATTGGCACTTCTACAATCATTACTCACTCATACAAACATTAAAAAATATACATTGAAGTACATATACTATGTATCTTCAGGTATAGGTCGTGTCCATGTAGTATTATTTCAGGAAGACAAAAAAAAAACATCATACGCGTCTACATACAAATCTATCCACATATATTAATAAATACATCGACAAAAGGCTCCTCTATTAACATAAGCACATTTTGTAAACGGAAATACGAATAACTCAGAAAACTGTACCGAAGTATGCCCTTCAAATGTCGAAATACGAAAAGTCAAAGCGAATCCATAAAAACTGTACAGACTGTGGAAGTTCTGCAATTTATGCTGTCAAAATTTCTGATAGCACAAGTAGTTAGTTCTCTACAAGTTTTTAAATTATCCGTTATTTCATATTCAAAATTGAAATTGGTAAAAAAATAAGACAAAGCGTACTATACGCATATACATTAGGGTGGATCAAAAAGCGTTTACGAAAAAAAACGTACAAAACATTGAATTTCCTGCAAAATCCACAAAACGAAATATTTTTTCAAGAAATTGGAAGCGAGATACAAATTTTTTTAACTAAGCAAAGAAAAAATAGAAAACAATTACAATTAAGTGGTTACGTGGGTTTTTTTTTCGAGTAAAAAACAGTATATTTCCAAAAATTTTTTTCTCATATAAAAAATTAAATATTCTATTACAAGAAATATTCTAAACTCAGCCATCGCAACGCCATTTCCGGTGATCCCTCATAAAAAAGATGCGCCCGCGTTGGCAGGATAACTCCTTACACGATCATCTAAAGTGAAAGAATACGTGTTTTAGTTAAAACTTTAACTTAGAACTTGGACGAAGGAAAAAATAAATAAAAATTAGATTTTTGGAGACATTTTTACAAAAAAAAAGAAAAAATTCAGTGAAGATTTCGCGAACTGAAGGAAAAAAACTGAAAATTAGGTTTTTGGCAGACATTTTTACAAAAAATTGAAAAATTTGCGACATTTTTTTCTAATAATTGTAGTCGAAAAAAAAATATCCATCGCCCAAGTCTTTAAGAACTCTACCTCAAAGACCTGTGTAAAATTTCATGAACAACGGTTGAGTAGTACTCGAGAAATCTTGTCAGCCGACTTCAAAAACATAGTTTCGAGAAAAATGCGTTTAAAGACGGCGCACTTAGCCTAGCTAGCCCAGTGCGTTGCACAGTGGCATTTCGGCGGAAAAAATAGGATTTTTTCACTTTCCAATTTCAAAACTTTAATGTTTTTGGTTTGTAAAGAAATATTTGGATAAGAAAAATTCAACAAGGTTTTTTATAAAAAGTGAAATTTTATAGTTAAAAAAACTAACAGAAGTCGACGGAAAGTTATTCAATAAAATCAGATTAAAATTATTGTCCAAATAAAGAATTTTTTTTGTGTGTAAGTTTATAGCTATGACTTTTCTTTTATTTTTTAGTGAAAATATAGCACCTACTTGTTTATAAAAAAAAAAGATTTATTGAAATTGGCAAAGGAAGCTAATTTTTATAATTTTTCAAAAATTATACTAAAAAATATCAACTTTTCATTTTTTGATGGAAAAAAACTTTATGTGCTTTGCCTTGCTTAGCCCTCTTACTATAAAGAAATGAAAGTTCCAAGTCTGTACTTTCAATTAAAAAAAAAAAACAACCGCCAATTACCGTCCCTTTTAGTAACATCGATTTTAATTTCAAAAGTCGCTTCCAATATTTCATACAAATGGTCAAAAAGCCAAAAAAATGTAGTATACTTTCAGGCGCTCATGTAAAGGGCAAGGAAATTAATGTATTACACAAGCTCCTTTTTACAATGCTGGATGGTAAAACCGCTCAGATAGTGACACATACTACTGCAGCAGCAGTATGCTACATTTGTATAGCGAAACCTACTGAAATGAACAACTTAGAGTTAGTTTCCATGAAAACAATTAAACCTGATGCATGTGAATTGGGAATTTCATCCTTACATGCTAGAATCAAGTTTATGGAATGCATTCTCCTTCTTATAATTTACCATTTCAGAAATGGGCTGCAACCTTCCAAAACAAAGAAATTAAAATACAAAATAAATTAAAAATACAAGCGGCCTTTAAAGATAAAATGCGGTTGCGAGTTGATTTTGTTCAACAAGATACAGGAACTTCTAACGACGGGAACACGTCAAGGTTTTTTTTTTAAACCCACAAATGGTTGCGGATATTACTGGCGTCAATGAAGAACTTATCAATCTATTCAGGATAATTCTTCAAATAATTACATGTGGCGAAAAAATTGATAGTGACAAATTTAAATTATATACATACGTCGGAAACTGCGACTGTTCGTACAAAATTATAGTTGGTTTTATATGCCTGTTACTGTGCATGAAGTACTAATGCATGGTAAGAATATAATGGATGCTGCTGTATTACCAATAGGAATGCTTTCAGAGGAAGCCGAGGAAGCCAGAAACAAAGACTACAGGAAGTATCGATTGATGTTTTCGAGAAAGTGTGATCGAATTTCCACAAATACTAATGTCTTCAACAGACTTCTCATAACTTCGGATCCTTACATAAGTAGCTTAAGGCGTCATTCGAACAAAATTTCCTTAGAACTAGATCCCATTGTTAAAGATATGGTGCTTGCATAATATTACAAATAAAAACTAACACAATTTTTCCCTTGTTACATATTCAATTAAAACATTGCATATTATATTGGATTTTTATCAAGGTAAAGGTATAAATAACGTCACTATGTGTTTAAGTTTAATTTTTTTTCATCAGGAGAACTCAATTAAGAAGTGTCCCGAATTTCAAGCCCCTAGGTCCAAAAATAAAAATTTTGTCAATTGCAGTTATATGGGAGGTGGGTGTGGCAGTGGGCGGTTTTCCAAGATTTTTTCAAAATTTCTTAATTTAGTCCAGAGAAGTGTTTCTGCAAAGTTTCATTGTTGTACGACCACTCCTTCTATTTTTTTCCAAGAAATGTATGGAGCGGTGCCACTGTGCGTTGTAGCACAACTTCTTATGTTTTTTACTTTTACTCAGATCAACTTGAAAATTTAGGATAATATTGTAGAGGTGTAGTAGAATTTAAGAAGACAATATAAAATATTCGTTTTTTTGAAACTCGTTAAACCCATGTAACCTCTTAAGAGCTCATACATGCAGAGCCTTTCTTGGAATTGTCTATCAACAGTTTTTCAGGGTACCAAGCGAAAAAAATATTCGATTTTTTGATCCACCCTAATATACAAATTATACATTTTGTGATTTTTTACTACAAATTTTTCGCATAAATAATACTAAACACATAACTTGTCAATACATATGAAAAGTGTGTATTAGGATATACATATATATAGCAAAACTGATAATGAGCTGTCGCTTTAAAGCGTTCTCATTTCCTCTATGACAATACCAATTCACCTGTTCCTCCCAAACGGATACAACCCGAACTCCCAACAACAACTTCACCGCACAACAGAAACTACTGACTGTAGGTTGTCTGTGAAACTACCGCTTTTAACTCGTACGTTATCACCACATACCAATCCACCAAAAAAAAAAAAAACGAAAAAATGTTTGTCGCACCACCCTCAAATATTCGTATACTCATACAAACATAAGTACATATGAATTCTGTGAGAAAATGCATGAAAAGCACATAATCGTGGTAATTATGTATTCGTGAGTTTGTTTTTCCTTCAACTCGTATACGTTCGTAGAGCAAATGAAAGCAAATTATTCAAATTTCATATGTATGTAGCTTGTACACAGTAATAAGAAACAGCAACAAATTAAATATTACAACTAAATTGAGATTTAACAATTTGTTACGTAATAATCACTGCTTGTTGGCTCCAAATCAACATAAACTTTACGAAAATTAATTACAACACCATAATCTATGTAGTTTGTATATTCGATTAAACTGCTTTTTACCAAAAGTCAGCTAAATGTTTAATAAAAACAAATATGTTATAATTCACATAACTCATACATATTATAGACAAAGTGAAAAAAAATTATACTCAACATTTGTTTTATATTAATGCTTACATATGGTATATTAATTTGTGGGTTCTTGTCTCGTAATTTCTCGTAATTAGTTCGCTTTTTCCCAGTCGCAAACGTTTTTATTTCAAATTTATTTGTTAACTATTGCTGAAATATATTGTACATTCTTATGAAATTTATCTATACATGTGGTATAAAAACCGTAAATACATAGTGCCAACTTTTACAGCATGATTCTTAGGTACCAGATGCCCGCTTTGTCGGGTGTTTTGTAGTAGATTAGTTCTTAACTCAGCTCCTAATTTATCACTAACTAACTAAGCGACGAATTGTATAATACAATAAATTAGTATACTCGTACTCGTACAAATATTATTTCGATTCATTATCGTTTTGTATGCTTTAAGCTTTAAAAGTCGTTCTGTTTGACATTTGCTCTGTGAGATGCAATATTAACATTTACTTCTATTGAGTCTATAACTATATTTGTTTCATTTCCAATAATCCGAACATGAGTTGCAAAGAAGGTAACTTTCTGTATTTGGTGGAATCAGACGGGCGTGAGGTATTAGAGCAGCTAAAGTCGGGAGAAAGCCATAATGGGAAATACTACCGGCATTATTCATTAAATTATTGCTGAAAAAACGAGGCGATAATTTTTTAGAACAAGGTATCAAAAATTAGTTTGATCTATTCTTGGCCGCCAAGTCGGTGCAGTTCTTTTGGGATGGGATCTTCAAATTGCCAAAAAATGGTAAAAATGTTAAAGCTTCAGTTAAGAAACTCTTTGCATAATAATCTTTTACATATTTTCCTCGAATAACGAATATAGTTATAGACCCAATAATATGCAAATACGAGACATGACAATTAAGTAATGAGACTGATTCCATAAAAACCGTATATTTGAAAATTATTCTACAACTCTGCCATCCCCTTCAAAGTAGTCCCCTTGGATAGCTATACAGCGGTTCCAGCGCGTTTTCCATGCTTCGTAACATTTCTGGAATGCTTCGACTGTGATGTCCGCGGGTACCCTCGTCACGGCCGCCTGGATGTCCGTAATCGACTCAAAATGGGTTCCTTTGACCACCGATTTTGTTTTAGGAAACAAAAAAACAGTCACAGGATGACATGTCAGGCGAATAAGGCGGCTATTGCAACACGGCGATCCCTTTAGAGGCCAAATACTGGGACACGCTGAGGGCGGTGTGACACGGCGCGTTGTCGTGATGAAGGATTCAGTTATGAGCGATGTCTGGGCGCACCCTGTTGACTCGTTTTCGCAATCTTTTGCATACTTGGCAATAGTAGACTTGATTCACAGTTTTCCCCGGTGGAACGAATTCTTTGTGGACGATTCCACGGCTATCAAAAAAGGCAATAATCAACGTTTTCACCTTCGACTTGCTCATGCGAGCTTTTTTCGGGCGGGGGGCGCGCGGAGGCAACCATTGTGAGCTATGGCGTTTGGTTTCCACGACTAAGAGGACTATCACCATACACTCTTACAATTTTAGCGTACGTTTCCGAAACTATTTCGCCCGATCTGGCGCAAAATTTTATCGCGACGCGTTGCTCTTGATTTCGTTTTTCCATTTTCGTGACGAGCACTACAAACACACGTCTACTCAACTTGACGCAGCAGGCGAACTAAACAAGCCAAAGCGATAGTACATATATCAATGGAGAGGGGAAGGGTGCCGGAAAGAGAGAAAGGGACCACAAGCGCGGCGATAAAATCAGTCTCATTATTTAATTGTCAAACCTCGTATGTTAACATCTAAGGGTGATCCATTTCGAGATTCTTTACTTTTTTAACGAAAAAATACAGAAACTGCAAATTTATTGGGAAATGTTTATTATTATTCAAAAGAACAAGGAACATTCATTGGCATTTATTTTTTGATGATTATCTCTTTCAAATGTTGGTCGCGGTAACGTCTCAGATGGTTCATCCGTTGAGTCCAATTTTCGATGACTCATTCAAGCATTTCGACTAGTAACTGGCGTAATGTTTTGCTCCAAGGTCTAAGTCGAAGCAGGATTGTCTGCATAGACTTTAGACTTTATATATCCCCGCAGGAAAAAGTCTAACGGTGTGTTATCACACGATCTGGGTAGGATTGGAAATAAGCTCAGCTCTACTTGGATATTCTCAAAATGCCTATACCCATATATACATATGTATGTATAAGTGCGTATGAATAACTATAGGGAAAACGAACTTTTAATTTATTTTCATCACAAAAACTAAAATCACCAATTCACCAAATAGAAGGAATGCTCTGTTATTTATGCTCATAATATTGATTTCACACACGCATACTTAGAATTTTTTGACCATTTTTGTTATTATATGCCATTGAACTCTTTTGTTTTATGTATTGTGCGCACCCACTGCTATATACAAACATACCATTATATATACATGTATGTAAAGTACACATGTACATATATGTTATATATGTATGGTATGGATGGATGTAGAAACTTTGTCGAATTTAATTTCATAAAATTTCTTGTATTTATAAATGAATGAATAAGAAAAAAGCATTGTGACCAAAAAAAAAAAAACCCAAAAAACCAACAAAAATAAAACTTTTTTAATCAAAACAAAACGTTTACAAAATTTTCTCTTTTTCCAAATAGTTTGTAATAATATCAATAACTACTAATCTACGAATTTTGTATTGTCGTATATAGGTATTATACATAGAGAATTATATATGTATAGTACTATATATTTATTATGGCATTTCCGACTGAGCTCATTGATTGTTAATGCAATTTGCAAATTTTCCTGTCTGAGAGATGTGTTTTATCATTCAATGTTTGTTGCTTTTACAGAGATGGCTAATTATGTATGTATGATTGATTGTTCATTTCCGTTTTATAGACACGCTATTTTCGTAGATTAACGGTGCGTTCATGCCGACTATATAAATATTTATACATATATATATATAGATATCAATAACTGCGTATGTGCCTCTTGTTAAGTACAGTATTTCAATATATATGTTAAAAAAAATGCAACGAATCGATTAGCTCAGGCTTACAAGTTTATTTGCATTTTGCACACTGCGGCTTTAAACTATTCCGAAGGAACTGCATATTTTCCAAATATGTACGTATGTATATGTATGCCTACTTTTTGTCAATTTCAGCAGTATTTTCCATTTAGAATTCAATAGCAATTGCAAATAATAGTGTTCGGAAACATTCACTTTACGCACCGACGAGAGTGCTTACTAAACTAATATGCGCTAATATGCCACTGCACTTACGTGAACTTCACTTACGTGCACTTCACATACGTTGATGCGCCTCAAGTACACACTGTGGATGTGCTTGCTCTTAATTTAAACTCAAATATTGGGTAGTCGAAAAAGTTTTTTCGTATTTCTAAAACAAACTCATAAATGAATATGTCCGAACACTGTTAAATGCTCGTGTGTATATCGTATGCGAAATATTTCTCTAAACACCTACTCGTAATTAACTGTGTTTGTACGAAGTTACGTTTTATTGTTCGCCAAACCAAAACTTAAACACTTATAATATATTTATACATATATGTATGTATATATAATGAATCTTTATAGATGTATATATATGATTATATGCTTAACTATACTTTTTTTTACGAAGAGCACGCTTTTGTGAAGCAAAATATTAACTAAAACCAATAAAAAGGGTTAAACTTATGCATAGAAATCTCTTACGCAAAACATTATTTTAGTTATATTTAAGTTTTGCAAAAAAATTTAACAAATAAACACATACAAATTTAATAACACTTTTTATGAATGACATTGTGTTTTTAAATTATATTTAGTCAACTTTTAAAGTCAAATTTTATGCGCAATATATACGTTAAAGCTGAGAAATGCAATAAAAATTCTTATGAACATACTTACAAATAAAATACAAACAAATGTATGTATATTAGGGTGTCTATTTTTTACCAAATCAATTTTTTTCACCTGAAATTTCAGTTTTTACTCTAAAAATAAGGCACGAAACTAAGCAATATATTTATTTTCAATTTAAACTGAGCCTAAATTACACATCATGTGATTTTTATTCGTTTGCATAAAAAAAAGAAACCTACAACTTTAAGAAGAGCATATTCTAATACAAAATTTTACGCTCTATAAAAATGGTCTACGCATTTTTTTCATAGAGACATTAATTTAAAAGCTATCCGCATTTAAAGTTATACATCAATTGAATACACAATCGAAAAATCCCTTATAAAATCGCAGGTGTTGCGCATACGACATGGTGTACTGTATGAATGCACTTCATATGATCCATAACTTTAACTACGTACAACTTTTAAAGACATGTTTTGAAGGCGAAAATTAACAAAACTTCTTTTGTAGAGCAAAAAATTCTACATTTCAATATCCACCTTTCAAAGTTGTAGATTTATTTGCATTGCAGATAAATACCATGTTGTAAAGCAAAAGTTGAAAAAATCTCATTTATTCAACAAATAAAAAATTGAAAATTATGTAAGCATAGTTTGAATTAAAAATGAAGAGTTACAATGTATAATTTTTTAGGGCTAAAACTAAAACTTCAGTGGGCGTTTAAAAAAATGAAATCGACTTTTGAAAAAAATATACACCCTAATGTACGTTTGAAAAATGTTTAACAAACACACATTTTCAAATACATGCGTTTATTAAATTAAATGATGTCCCTGTATAATATACAAATGTTTAGTCTTCGAATTATAGTACACACATATGGGTGCCTATTTTTTAATATGTATGTATGTATAGTTAATAGTATATAAGTTTTATTTTTGTAGCTTTGGATTCTTGCATAAACGTATTTTAAATACGTAACACATTATATATTTATATATGTATGTTTATGTAATATTTAATAAGTGTCCACTATTTAAGTTCCTTTCAAAATAACGTTTCACGGGCAAGCAGGTAATAGTCAAACTCATTATCACTAACTATTTTTGGCATGACAATATTCACCATTTGAGTTCAACTTTTGTACTATTTTTTGGTAGTTGGATAATAAGTATGAAGCAATAATGTTATTTCCTCGAATAATTTTAGCATTTTCAACGTTCCAACACCGCTTATCCCAGACTTTTATATGCGTGTAGTTCCATTGTATTTTTAGAACCATATAAAGAGGCAACACATAGCGCCGACGAAAGTTTCTAAACGCACTTATTTACATACAATTCAAAACCTATTTTGCTAACTTTGAAAATCTTCAAAATAAACCTTATTAATACAAATGAAGTATAGTTTGATCAATAGATAGTGAGGCCGTAGAGTGTGTTAAAATTCGCGTCAAGCGCAGGCTTCGTAAGAGATGACTACTCCTCTTCAACCTAGCTAATAAAATCCACCTAGTATCGCAAAGGATCAAACTGGTCTCTGCGTGGCTTATTGGCCTACCAGATTAACCTAATCTAACCTTAGTGATCAATAAGGGAGACAACTAGTACTGTTCGCTATTAGGTTTTAACCAATCAGAACAGATCATATCAGAATCATTGTCCTTAATACAAACACCTATGTTGACTTCTGTCAGGCTTGTCGAAGATATAATATCCTTCACAAAAACGAAAGCTTTCTTAAAAGCACTTAATTCTGACCGTTCAGTTTGTTTGACAGCTATATGCTATAGTATTCCGATATCGACGGTTCCGACAAATGATCAGCTTCTTGAGGAGAAAACGTCCAGTGTAAAATTTTAGATCGATATCTCAAAAACTAAGGGACTAGTTCGCGTATGTACAGGCAGACAGACGAATAGACGGATGGACAGATGGACATACATAGCTTAATCGACTCAGCTCGTCTGTATATATTTTATATCGTCTCTTACTCCTTGCGAGTGTCACAAACTTCGTAGCAAACTAATTATACCCTGCTCAGGTTATAATTATTCATACACAGGAACGGTTCGAAAATTCGGCGGTACTTTGAATACTATGGTGTCCTTAACTTTTAACACCACCACATATATCAATGAATCAAGCCAATTTGTGCCACTGTTCTGGTGAGCACCGTATATACCACATAAGGCGTTCTGCATCGACCGGAACAAAGGCTAAGGTCTGCGCTATAACCAGGTTGAGGCAAAATTTCTCAGCCACTGTTTTTCAAAATAGTTTTTAACAGATTTTACAGCATGAGGCAGAGCGTTGTCATGATGGAAAAATGATTGCCTCGTGCCAGTTGGAAATTACATGGGTTTTTCGGTAATCACTCGCTTCAGTTTGTTGACTGATTGTCGGTATCGTTCTTCATTAATCGTTGCACCCGATTTTAGAAGCTCACAATACAGCACGATCTACTAATTCTATCAAATACAGAGTTTTGTTTTTTGTTGTTTTGTTAACGTCTGTAAATGCGAGGCTTTTTTTCGTTAAAATGGTGTAATTTTGGAACCAATCGTGTTTTCACTTTTCTAATGCCCAAATAATCTTTCAACCATTTTTTTGGCAAGTCCCAAACCCAGCGCACAATCCTGGGGAGGGATGGTTCGCCTTCTCGCTTTAACTCACCTTCAAACGGATGTTCTTTGGCTGCCTTGCCTTGTATACCTTGTCTAAGACTAGAAGTCGCGAGCTGCTTGAGCCATATATAAAAGAATCGTTTCTGACCATTCCCAAGTGAATGACAAACAGAGTAATTTTCTCATTTGCGTGAACTTCTAAACATGACTCCATCCTCCAAGACAAGCGTATACTAAAACTATATACTAGAAAAATGCTGACGCTATACTGACGAATGCGTTTTCCCGTGAAATTTAAATTAAAAAGTCTTACTGTTTTTGCCCACAGTAGTATATATATAAATACATACATTTTATTTATTTTATAAATAATTCCATATGGTTTAGTAATATGCGATTCAATGATTAATGAGCGTGAGTTTTTATTAATGTTGTATTTACTTTATCAAGTATTTGAATTAATCCTTTTAGCAATGCATTGAAACTGCTTTGAGAAGTCATTGGAAAAAAATGCGAATGGAAGAATTCATTATTTCAAAACTTTTATCGATAGAGCTTGTAAACGCAACTGCAATTAGATACGAAGCCGTTAACGATAGTTTAAGCGTAGTGTGCATCAAATACAAGTAAATTTGTGTGACAATTTGCCTACATTTACTACATATTATGACATTATGTTATTGTTTCTTTGTGTGTAAATATTAATATTAATCAAACAAAATTTTCTATATATAAATATTGCATTTTGCCATTTAAAATATTATTTTTTCTTTTTTCGTTTTTCTTTCTTCTTCATAAAATTAAAAAAAAAATTATATGTATATCGAATTGAATACATATTTATATATGTGGCTGCAACATATATATATATATACATATAACTGTACATGTAAATGCATTAAATAACTATTATGGGTTGTGTTTTACTACTACCACCACTACCACCACTCTTACTACTACTACTACTACTACTACTACTATGTACCACTTCTATTACTACTACTGCATTGAATAACCAATTTTGAAAACCGAAATCTTATTAAAAACAAACACATATGTTGACCTAACGCAAACAAACCACTCCAACAATCGACAAATCTACCAAACAATAAACAAATTAATAAAAAAAAATAAAAACAAAAACAAAAAAAAAAAATATTTAAAAAAATACAGCGATGCTCCAACAAGTAATAATAAGAGTGGAAGTTGTCCTAATAATTGCCAAGGAAATTACTGTAGCCACCACCACCACTGCCACCAACACAAAAACCACCATCTCCACCTCAGTCACAAACTTCACAACCATAATAATCATAATATTAACAACGAGCATATCACTCACCCATCTTGTCATAATCAGCTTAGTCATAGCCATATTAGTAGCAATTCGAAAAGTTGTTCTAGTCATCATCACTATAAACACAATAGTACAAATGAAATCCACCAACATTATCGTACAACACACAATCACTGTCAATATCAAGCGCAAATTCCTAAAGTCCAACAGTCCAGCTACAATGCCATTTCCTCTAGCTCTATAACTATTACCGCACCGAACTCTAGTTCTGCAACTGCTTCCAACTCGGACCCAGCATTTGTCACCTCAGCACCAGCATTATGCTCGCCAGTTGCCGCCAACTCCACCACCAACAATTTGCTACACTACCCCAATCATAATCCCAAGCCTCCCCCCCATACCCGATTTAGCGAACTTTTGAATAATATTGCGATGTCGTCACGGTCTTCCTCAGCAATTTTTGAAGCTGCACCGTTGACTTGTAATATAAATGATTACACAAAGATTTCAAATGTAAGAGTACACAGCCCCCTAAGACCGCTCCAGATCTCCCAACCATATAACGCCACCACGGCTACTACAACCGTCTCCATAACCAATTCCCCTTCTTCAAAAATTAATTGTCAAGAACCGCATTCCAATTCTCAAAATATGAAAATTTCAAATACAAAAACTAACACACACATACAACCGCAACAAAGCCAGAGTCGTAGACATTTACATCGAAATCGTACATTGTCTCTGAATCATGTTGATCATGGTCATAATCATTACCCAAGTACAGTTGCATTACATACATTAAATAGTAATTGTGAGAATGTTAGTAGCAATCATCATCAGCATCATCGTGAACATAGTCAAAGTAAAAATCATCATCACAACTCGTGCAAAATCCCGACACACCAACATCACCACCAGAATCAAAATATACCAACTAACCACCAATCCCAAGTCCCGCTAACAAATACAAATCTAATTGCCACACACACTACAAAGTCTACAACAACAACTGAAAATAGTAATTGTACTGATGATGTGAATGTAACTTCTTGTACTGACATAATTTCTCAACCTGAACCAACAACAACAACGTATCCACCAATAACTGCAACGCGCCAACAAATGATGCCACAACATGTGAATAACAAACAACAACAAAAACAATGGCGACGACCGCAACGCCAACACCCACACCAACAACATGTGCCTTTGAAAACGGCAACATTGTCAACAATGGCTACAACAACGGCAACAACAACAACCACATCTGTCTCATTTTCACAACAACAATCTCTACCCCGTCCACCATCACGGCGTCAATGCGCGGCGAGTACATCTTTAATGTCTACCCGATGTTTGCCGACAACCACAACAACAACAACAACAATTCCATCTAAACGTTTAATATTTAATGAAAAAAATAAAAATCGCAATAATAAAAAAATAATCGTATTAAAAACGAATGTACCTGCTGTCACAATGACGACAACAACAACAACATCAAATGCCACAATGATCTCACCAACGACAACAATATCAACAATAACTGTAACTGCAACACATTCCCCGTTAACTTCGACACCGTCGTCACTCATTCAAAAACCACGCAACTCCGATTTCATACGAAACCCGCCCATTTCCGATTTCATTTCCACGCTTTCTAATTGTACTCCTTCCACCTGCAAATCGGCACGAACTTCCTCTTTTGTGCCCATTTTCTCCAACGATCCCTCTTCTACCACAACAACGGCGATGTCTGCGATCTCGTTGGAAACTTCGTACACTGTGGACCTTGAATCTTCCAACGCCATGACGTCGGCGTCCGTTAACAAAATAATTGCATATAACGACAACAACAACAATAACAAAAACAATAATAATATTTATAAACACAATGAAAACGAACCAAACGTTAATAATGAAACATATTCAAAATGCTCAAACGATTACAATGTGTCTTGTGTTGATCATATTGGTGGCAACAGTAGCAGCAACAACAACAACAACAATAACGGTAGCAATAACAACTATCACCAGCAATTCAGCAATATGAGTATGGGTCAGCAATCGCATTTGCGGCATATGCGCTTTGGCAATAATGGGCGTGGCATGGATAGTGGTAGTAATCATGGTGAATTTACGATGAATGGCAACAACAGTTATCGGCGTGGCGGTGGAAACCTAAGTAACAATAATAGTGGAAATATTAACGCGATGAGCCATCGTCACAATAATGAGTATTATGGCAACAATCATCACAACTATCAACACCATCAGTATAATGAACATAGTCGGCGACACAATAATATTAACAACAACAACAACAACAACAATAGCAATAGCAGTAATGCATCTAACTCAGGATTATTTGATAGAAATCATAATAATAGCAATAATAACAATAACAATGTCAATGTAAATCTGCATGGGAATAGCGGCAGTGGCAACAACAGTGTGGTGAGTAGCAAGTGGGGCGTGTGGTTAATATGCCATAATTTCACGTTCAAAACACTCTTTGATATGCTTATTGATTATTACATTATTTTGTAGCATTTTGATGGCCCTAATGGTAACAATCATTCCCGGAGTGCTGACTTTCACGCTGACAACCGCACAGATCGTGGTAGCTTAGCCGACGTTAGTAGCAATGGTCCTGGCGGTCAGTTTGGCTACAACACAGGCAGAAATAGTAATAATTATGGACGGAATGGCCACCAAAATACCGGTTCTGGTAATTACAGTTACCACCACTATCATCACTACAGCAATAATGGGCCATCAACATCAGCGTTAGCAGGCGTTGGCGGCAGTGTCTCCAACCTTTTAGATGGACCAAGTGGCTCTACTGGTATTATGGGTTCCACTTCTTCACTAAACAGTGGCGCCCATGGGCTGAAATCGGACAGTCCATCGCGCAAGAGACGGCGCATATCCGGGCGCATGCCTAGCCAGTCACCGCCAGCTCTATGGGAGCAACGACGTTCGCCTCGAAATCAAGTAAACTATCTTTTAATTAAATACTTTATGTTGTATTAAATTCAAATAATAAAATTTCTTTTAGGTGCAACAAGGTAGTCCTCCGATACGCCGTCCCCGTCTGCATGACACTGGGTCATCTCATCATAATCGCAGCCATCATGGCAGTAACAATAGTATTTCTGGCAATAGTATCAACAATACGAATGCCAACAACATTAGTGGAAGCCATTTGCAAAACTATCATCAGCCACAACATTCAATACAACCCACGCCATATTACCTCCGACAGCACATGCCACCACCACCCGCTTTACAACAACAACAGCAACAGCAGCAGCAACCAGCACCAGTACCCCCAACGCTACACCAAACACAATCTTTAACACAAGCACAGCCACAAATTCAACAACGTTCACCATGGGAGCACTCACTATCTGCTGCTGCAGTCCTACCTAGCGCGAATGCAGCACCTGCGACCGTGAACGCTTACATGCAACAAACTCCACCTCCACCACAATCGCCTGGCCATCATCATCAAACATCGTTGGTGGGCGCACCACCGCCACCACCACCTTTGATGCTGGACATCAATCAGGTGCCTGTCAGCCTACCCTTGCGACATGCCGAGCCTATTTGGGCCTCAATCTGCACTTATCCTGCACCACCGCCTCAAGCTAGAATAGCACCATGTCATCTGCATGGTATTTACACACAACCGTTCACAGCTCAAGCATGCAATACACATCCCAGTGCTCAATTCACCCAAGGCCCACCTGGGTTTGCTGCAACCACCGGCGCTCCAATACAAATGCCACAGCCGCAACAGGTGCAGGTTAGTGCAGCTACTGCTGCACAGCAACAACATACGCAACAAGCTGCCGCCCTTATGGCAGCCGCTTCAGTCGCCGCAGCTAACTATCAACATGCTCAATTTACCCAGCAACAACGTACTGAGGCAGCAGCAGTGGCAGCCGCTGCAGTAGCGGGTCTTTCACTCGAACAAGCCGGCGTCCATCATTTGGAAGCTCATCAAGGACATCAAGCCGCTATATCCACGCCTCCGACACATCACAATCAATTGCAAGCCACACCAATTCATATAACCTCCATGTCAGCAGTTGCGGCTGCAGCAGCACATCACCTGCGTACTACTGCGTCGGCAGCGGTACAAATGTCTGCGGCACCACAGCCGATTTTGCTCTCCACAGAGGTTAGCAATTTCTTTAACTACATATATTCCTTACACCGAACTTGCTAGTACTAAGTCAAAATTGTATAAATTTTCTTTCGCAGAGACGTGTTTTTCCACCACATCGTCGTATTACCCGTTTCTGGCCCTCAAATCATCCGCATGGACCACACCGGCATATGCTTTCGCCACAGACTTTGGGCCCACACCAAGCGACGCCTGTGCAAATTCAGACAACAACTGGCATCATAAATCCAGGCTTCTTACTTAATTTCCTGTAAACACGCATTCTGTTGTTTTCTTCACGATTTTACATATTTATTCTCTTTTTTTCGTGCAGTGCCATGTTCCCGCTTTCACCTTATAATCAACATGAACTGAACTCACCAGATTCCAACGAGACGGAAAACTACGAAGCTTTGTTAAGTTTGGCAGAGCGTTTGGGTGAGGCTAAGCCACGAGGCTTGGCGCGAAATGAAATCGATCAATTGCCGAGCTATAAGTATAATCCAGATACACATAGTGGTAAGTACCATAAAATACATACATATGAAGTATTCCTATGCAAAATTTCACATATCCGCCTCTATTTACGCGAAGTAATCTCTGTTTTCGAGTTATCGATCTGAAATTTTGCACGCCATCTTTTCTCCTCAAGAAGCTGCTCTTTTGTCGGAACCACCGATATTGTACCACTATAACATATAGCCGCCGTACAAACTGGAGGATCATAATCAAGTTCTTGTATGGAAAACTTTTTGCTTTTTATTTGACAAGATATCTTCACGAAATTTGATATAGATTACAGCAAAACTATTTAAATTGTTCTGCTCGAGTACGAGTAGAAACGTTTTTATTTCTGTAGGGTTTTATAGCACCACCGTTTGTTCAATAATCTTGGTTTTTTCGACTCGGCTATAGTTTACAACAGCGCGCCAGTCGCTTCTTCTTTTCGCAATTTGGCGCCAATTATAGGTAGGTGGTTTATAGAGTTTGGTTTTTGTTCGTCGAGAGAAGACTTTACTTGGCAAGAGTTATTCTGCATTGCATTTCGAGACTGACGTTGTTGTTGCTGTTAATACTGCCTCCAAGATAGTCGAATGTCAGACCTACTACAATAATTTTAACGATAATGATATTTGAAAACTTTTTTGTTTGAATTTTGATTTTAATCATATATTTATTTAATAATAATTTGCTTTTAATATTTATACAATCAGCACCGAGTATCGGTTTAAAATTACATGTTAACGACTTTTAATGAATTATTCGCAGGTGATCAAACGTCTTGCGTTGTTTGCATGTGTGACTTTGAGTTGAGGCAAGTGCTCCGTGTGTTACCTTGTTCACACGAATTCCATGCAAAATGTGTGGACAAATGGCTAAGGGTGAGTAAACTACATAAAAAAATATGCAAACATTTAATAGCGACCTTTACACCTTCTATCTTCCTCCTTATCAACTGAAACTTGTTTAATATTTTCCTATCTATTGTCTAGTCAAATCGAACCTGCCCGATTTGTCGGGGTAATGCTTCCGACTACTTCGAGAATTCAGAACAACAGCAACAGCAGCAGCAGCCGCAAACTCAACAAACACAGTCTCAAATCCAAACACAACCTTCAACGCAACAACAAACTCAACCACCAGCAACTACAACGCAAACTGCGTCCGGGCAACAGCAGACACAAGCAACACAAGCACATTAAATGTAACGAAATAATGTGTATGGGGAGGAAAATAATAGAGTATGCAAAATAAAAATACATATGTACCAAATATTGCAATGTAACGGTAAATGATTTTACTATAAACCTAAAATCATACAAGTCAGGCACTCTTCTAACGTCCACGTCCAATAAATGTATTTGTACTTCTTTGTGTTTCCAATGAAACCACCTTTAAGCTAGAAATTTATTACAATCTAAGTGAAAAATATAAGATAACTAAAAGTAGCGACATGTGTACACACGCCATTCAAATTGATAACTCCTAAAGGCACATACATACATACAAACACATATGTTATAATAAATTGTTATTAAGATTAACAAGTGTAAGAAAATCACACAAAAAAGCAAGTTTTGAACTAAATGCAATAAGATTAGTTGATTAATATATATTCTATATAATGGAATGCAACTAGACATTTACATACATACGTACATAGCTATATTACATATTTCTTCGGGCATTGGCTGTATTGCTATTTTTTTTTATAAATAACATTTCTCTAGTAGTTGAGTTGTGTAGTTGTACACGCCTGTTGGTGTAATAACTTTCGTAAACGATTTGTAAACATCTACTTGTGGCTAATTATATGGCAAAGAAAATAAATAAAACAAAATTCAATTTCTATGGCGAATTGTTGCTTTATTTGCGCAGAAGTTATGCTGAAGTGGTAGACTAATAAGCAATAAACTTAAACCTTGTCGAGAGAATTTACTTCACAACTTTTTTTTATGAACTACCTTCCCAAAAACAATAGCAACACATTTGAAAACAAATTTGGAGTTTCAGTTTACTCACAATTAATATACATATCGTCACCTGAAATGCAAAATAACGTATCATCAAAAAATTCGAAATTGAGTGTCTTATTGATTACGCTTCACCACTTCAAATTAAAACAATAATATTACATATTTTCAACATTTTCATGCTCTGCACTCAGATATAAACCAGTTTTAACCAATATTAAATTTTGTTTTCACTCCTATTCTGTTTTATTGCGTGTTTCATTCATGCCACTTTAAATTTCTGAAAATGTTGTTACGTTATTTTGCATTTCAGGTGACGATATAATTTTATAGAAATGCATGTACAATTCGTGCTTGCAATGCTAGTATAGCCTTATCTGTGTATGTATACTACACTATTTGATAATAAAAACCAATTGTGGTTTTATATGTGTGTGTCTAAGTAATGCTATACTGCTAGATTTAAGTTAAGCAGAAGCTCAGTGTAATAATTTTTCATAAACAGACACACCAACCAGCTCCAGGTCCTTTAGTCGTAAATAACAAACATACATATATACATATGTATATGTCCCAATTGTAGACAGCACTATTTTTTATACGTCTATCTATGTTTAAAAAATAAAAAAAAAAGTGTTAATTGCCTTTAAACTACAACGAATATGTAACGTTTTCACGTAGCTATTTAATTATAAAATATTGAGCAGTAACAAAGTCAAACGCTGCATCTACTGCAACAAAATACATAGTGGTTATGCACATACTCGTACATGCATTCTAAATGCATGAAATGCACAAAACGCGCGACATAAAACACCAATAACCAGCCGAGCGCATAGTCACATCTCTTGGAGTTTGCCAACTAAAATATTTTCAGCGCCCGCTAAACTTCTTCAAGTAACCGAAGCAAACCTCTAAAATTTACTTTATTAGCAATTATTCAGAACTAAACTTATATGGTGTAATATTTAAAAAATGTAGGCATTTTTAGCGTATATATTGTCTTCCCTTATCTTGGAAAAATAATTAAATTTTTTCAAATCCTATAAACATACATTTGTTTACATATGTTTATATGCTTGTGTGTGTGTGTGATTGTCAATTTGGACAAGTTAAATGCAATAGACGTTATGCGCGTAATATTTGTGCGAGCTTTATTTACTGAAATTGCGCTGAATTTTGCATGCGCGTTTACATGAAGAACCTAAAAATGAACACGTTCACCCTCGCAGAGTTTGTAACAGAGAATAATGCATTTTTTTTCAAAAGAATGTTTATAGTAATAGCCGATATATGGTACATAAATACATATCGTCACTTAAATGCAAAACCACTTATCAACAAAAAATTCAAAATTGAGCTTTTTATTGCTTACGATTCGCTTTTAAGCTTCCGCTGTCAGATATAACCTATATATAACCATTTTATAACCAAAACACACTTTTTGTTGCAATATGAGTGGTTGCTATGATATTGTTTTTCCTGCACTTGTCAACTTATGAAAATTTATGTTACGTTATTTTGCATTTTAGGTGACGATATATAACAAAAAATTACAACCTCCTTTTTATCAAATTCTTTAAATTAAATATAAAATGTGAACGGCTGCTATTCCAGAGCAAAGAATTTTAAGCAAATATTGCTTTGATTTTATTATGAAAATGTTTTTACAATTTAAATTAGCAGCTTAACAATAGCATGTTTAGCTTACCATAAATTAGCGCTTACCATGCAGATTTATATACATATGTACATATGTATATACACAAAAATCAACAGACTTTTGTGTATATCATTAAAGCACGCTTTAAAAATCCGTTGTGTTCTTTAAGTAAATGTGAGCAATTAATATATAATACATATAGGTTTACGATATATATAATACATACATACATGCAAACATGCATGACATATGTAAATTATATGCTGTGTGTAGATTTATCTTGAAGTAGACTATAAATATTATGTATAAGCAAGAAATATCAAAATTATAACAATGTAATTCAAACAATGTTCATGTGATTTGTAATTTTAAAAACGCATATATGTGTACATACATACATAAATATATTCTAATTGCTGTGAGCGCGTATGTAGTCGTAAAAATTAAAATTAAAATTAACCGATATGTTTTGCAATAAATAAATAAAATTCAAGAAAAAAATGTTAATTGTCATGTATGTATGAATATTAATATTTTTATCTCAGCCGAAGCATTATTATCATATGTATGTATGTAAAAACAGAAAATGAGTTAAAAAATAAATATCAAATATGTATATACTAATACATGCACACCTATACTCGTATAAAATATAATGTTGCATTAGTGCGCGTTAAAAATATGAAATCGATTCCTGCCCTCCATTTGCATATTTAACGCAAAACAATATTTATATACATATGTAATTGAAATAAAAACAAATTGCTATTAAATTAGTAATATACGAATGCAATTCGGTTATTTAAAAAAAAAACTAAAACAAAAAAATAAACCACAGCTAATTATGCACAATAATCCGTTTCCATTAATCCACAATACATTTCTATAGCTATAAGCAATATAATTATTTCGAAAAGGAGCAGCGCATATGCCATTATAGATTATCTATGTGTTATACAGTCGAACTAATATTGGGTAGTCGAAAAAGTCTTTTCGTATTTTGCCAATATAACAACTCATTCATAATTATATAACACCAAAGTTTAAGCCCAATAGACTTTTAAAATAATTAGTTTAAAGACCACCGCAGCCAATTGTTTTGTTCCTGTCTACGGTTAAGCGAGTGATGGAATAAATTAACGAACCTCTGCACGTGTATAATTCATAGAACCTTGCTTTAATGGTAACCAATCCTCAGCGAATTAAGTAAAAGCTCGGTATATTTTCAGCACGAGAAAACGCTTCTCTGAAAAATGTATTAAGTAGTATTCTAAACGCTCACATTACACACAGGCGGAAAATATCGGCAAATCACCTAGTAGAGTTGTAAGTGCCAAAATATTATCATTAATTTTATGTATTTCTACTATGAAAAACGCATTTCTCAATTTCGATATTAGTTTTTAGTTAGTTAGTTAGTTGGTTTACTTATATGGTCGAAGTTCAATAACCCATAAACCATTAATAAATCTGTTTTTTTTTTATGCCTGAACAGGGTTCTCAAGTTTGTCACGAAGTTGATAATACACAGAAAAAAGTGTCGGAGAACCTATAAAGTATATATACAAAAGATCAGCGTGACGAATCAGTTTTTGAGTTATCGATCAGAAATTTTGCACACCTTCTTTTCTCCAAAAGTAGTCGCTCATTTATCCGAACTGTCTTATTGACTTATCGAAATCTAGTGCTTGTATGGAATGTTTTTTTTTTATTTGAGGACATATCTCAGTGAAATCAGGCGCCACAACTTTCGAATAAATTTTTCACAGCACACTACTATAACGTTTATGTGGGTGCCATACAAACTGACCGAACACTGCATCGAGCAAAATGCAGGCCGTTTCCACTACAGTTGGGTCTACGTAACCGGAACGGACCCAAGGACTGTCAAGTCGGTAGAATTCTGCCGCTACAACAGCAAACACAAAATACAGTCCTTATATAGAATTTTTTTTTTTTTGTTAAGGTTAGTTTAGCTTCGGTGCAAGTGAAGTTGACCTTTCTTTTGCTCTATCTTACAACATTACACACTAGTTTCGCTTAAACTTTAAGGTTACTGGTTTTATTGGATTGGAGTGGATAAACTACAGCATAATAAGCAAACGTTTAAATAAATTATTTCAAAATGATGTATACAATCTATTGAACTTGTGTAGGCACACACATATGTATTTACATTAAAATGCACGTATTTATCTTCTTAAATAACACTTTTTTAAAAAGACCACCATATTGTGCAATTTCAAGAATTTTCAAATCACCAATATACTCATATATTTCCCAAATACTATAAGTACTATAATATATGTATATGTACGAAGTCAAGCATAATTACAACAATACAAGCAAAACAAAAAAACGAATATATTATTAAATAATATTTGTTTATGTTGATTATGAGTCGTAAATATATATGTATATGTACTAGCTGGTTTATTGAAAAAAAATATATCACATGAGTATATATGTATGTATATAGCAATGTACGTGGTTATCTTTTATACTTGCACAAATATATGGTACTAATTATACGTAAAACCTTTATTCATATGTAAGTGTAAGAAAAGTATTGTGAAATAGTGCTTATTTGTGCTGCTTAATATTAGTTTAAAAAAGACATTAAAGTTAAATTAAGTTTTACATATAACAATTTGTAATAAATGGACATAAATAATTAGCTTGCTGACATACATACATATTAACGTATATGCGTATATTGTTATAATTTTCTTTCACATTTATCATTAACATCAGTTGATTTACATTTAAATTGTTCAAAAATAAAAAAATAAAAATAATAAAATATTTTTTTTTGTTTCATTATTAAAATGTAAACATTTTAAGTTGAAATAATCGAGAACGAAAAGTTGTATTAAATATGTAAAATTCCGCTGTGATGTATGTTATATGAAAGCAAAGAAAAGTAATAAATTAGTCCCTGGCGACACTTTGAAATACATGCATATATATCATAGATTACTTAATAAGCTAAAATTGTAAACAAATATTATATAATGATGCAACTACACAAAATTAAATTCAAAGAAAGATCAATAAATACATTTCTATGTGGATCAGATACTTATTACGAAAAATTGCAAGATGTAAAGTAAATTTGCTTAAATATGAATAACTTTTAAGCTTACATACATATATTAGCAACTTTGCGAATACAAAATAAACTATTCTATGTATCCTTTATATTTACGATTCGATAGAATTTCAACACTTAACATACTGTACTGAAATTATTCCTACAATGCAAGAATTTTTAGTTTTTGTTACAATTCCATAATTAAAGTAAATATTAATGTGTTTATGACAATGATAAAAAATACAAATTAATAAATCAAATTTTGTGCTAGCATTACAAGAAAATTAATATTTGTTCACTTTTTTCACTTTATTGAGGGTGGAGTGGGTTGATTCGTGTAAAACAGACTCTGCAGAGTTATCTCGTAAATTATGTGTAGAAAAGATATTCAAAATTATAAAACGTTCTGTGTAGCAGTTTTGAAATTGGGAGAGTGTGTGGAGAAAACGCTTTAAAGTTTTGAAATCTGGTGTAAAACGTTCAATAGATAGGCATAAAAATACACACAACTTCGAATAGTTGGTTCCAATTGATTTTGACACAAACTTCTTGAGTTATGATGCGTTAATTTAAAAACCAAAAAAAAAATTAAAAAAGTTAAAAAAAGTTAAAAAAAAATTAAAAAAGTCTAAAAAAAATTAAAAAAGTTTAAAAAAAATTAAAAAAGTCTAAAAAATGAAAACAAGTCTAAAAAAAATTAAAACCTTTATTCTTTTAACGTCAGGTGAGTATGAAATCTACAAATTTTATATTTATGTAAGTGTATATATATATATATTTTATATTTAATTAAAAGTCAAAGTTTAACCATTTACGATTCTGCTAGTTTTTTCTACAACTGCGAGTTACATATGTGCATATGTATGTATATGTAGATATGAATAAAACGATATGTAGTATTGACACATCTAAAAAGATTGATATCCTTATCCTTTCGATACATTTACAATTTAACGAATAATTGCGTTGAATAAAATTTCTTTGCCAGCCTGGCCTGCCTGCCTGACTTGAGTATCACTAACTCTAATAAGTTATTTATTTGTATTTACTGTATCATGTCAAAATTCCTTCATTCATCTAATTCATATTTGAAAAACTAATATATAAGTATCAAACACAATATTTTATTTAATTCGATATTTTATGTTGTTGCATTATGTAAATAATGATTTTCATTATCATTTTGTTGTGCTAACTCCTCTCGCATTATCAACTTTGCAACCGCAAATTTGATAATAGATTGTCTGCGAGGTGAGAGTTTCTTGATGCTACTGGCATATCCCAGAAAGGTCAGATCTATGCCATCAAAAGTTCTTCCCCCCAAAGGGTCTATGTATTTGTCATGGTCCACTGATGTTATGCTTTTTGAAGTTGAATTATAGAGCATTTCTTCATTATCAGGTTCATCCATTAGTTCATCCCAACCACCTGATGTGTTTCCATAATCTGATACTGCGTTGGCAATAGCTTGATAAGCTTCCTCATCGACTTCGTCTATATCGCCTTTAATTTCGCTACTTGGACTCTGCGTCTTATTGAAGTGTGAACTTTTAACATACACTTCTTTACTTATATCTAGTTTTGTACGACTTTTTAAATTATTTTTAACAATGTGTGTTTGGTAGTCATTCAATCTTCTGTCGTAATTTCTTTTTTTCGCTTTGTTTCGCATTGTGTCTTGATCACCATCGTATCTATCATTGTGTAACATAAATGGTTTAAAAAACTCCATCTGCTCCGACCATCGCCATGATTGATATCGGGCTTCAAATCTATTGCTCGTTCTAAAACTACGAAGATATTTCGAATAACAATCTTTTAGTGTTTTCCATCTTTTCTTGGTATCGTCAACTGAAAAACAAATTTTTGGAATAACTAATGTTTTTATGCATAATATTACTATTACTTTTTATATATCAAATAAAAGGAGCACCTTTAATTCCTAAATTTGTGGGTAGCCGATCTGTTAGTGATATCCATGCTTCCTCCTTATCGATCTTGTCCTTTGCTCGCATTAATTTTCTGTCATATAAAACAGGGAAATGTTTAATCTCTTCGATCAACTTCTCAGTAAATATTATCATTTCAGATCCATCCAACATCTTGCTATATTTTAAATTCTTTTAGAAACTTCATATAATTTTTTTCGCATTTACGATTTAAGTTTTATTATTTATAAACAGAGAAAAACACTTGTCAAACAAAAGAGAACTTCTTTAATGTTGCCACCGAGTTAAACTACAGGTTTACACATTACATTTTAAAAAGAGCTTGTTTCATACGCCTTTTTTATGAATGAAAACAGTATTTTAACCAATTTGTTGTCATTTTGGGAATTTAGTTCAATAAGATAAAACACCGTATGAATGAAACTAGTCTTTTCTTTATCACAGTTATCATAAAATATTTTCAAATTCATAGCAGAATAAATTTGTAGAACAAGATATATAACATAATTACATTTACGAAAATAATTACTGCGTATACCGACTATTACATTAATTAATTAATTGGATTTAACCGCATGCGGCCTATTTACTGTTGAAGTCGATTTAAAAACAAAAAATTTGAGATATTTTTCAACAAAATGGGACCATGTTTTCAGTAAAATTGCTCTACTGAACAATTACCAATTATAGTGTCTTGTTAGTATTAAGTTTCGTGCAACTCTGTTGATTTCGAACAGGTTTAGACGAAATAGCTGTCCTCCTTACCCGTTTTTAAAAACGAAACGAAATTCCTTTCATTTAATATGTTAAAAAGAGATAAATAGATTGCTTTTTAGTAGTTCTGTTCAACGAAAATTTCCTCTAGCCCGCGAAAATCCCCTTATTTTTTGTATATAGTGGTGACTTGATTGGTGGTCTTTAAAAATACCCTAATAAATAAGTACATTTTTCAGAGAATGTGTTTAAAAGAGCTGGTATGCCATTCGAAATTTAAGTTATCATAGAGTTGTGTTGACGTTAAGTTGAGAGAAGGCGTGGAAAACACGGAAACCACACAAGCGAAAGGCATTTGAAGTTCCAAAACTAAAAATCGTTTGCGACGCGCAGTAACCAATTGGTTGAAAAAAGTTGATTGTAAACTAATTGGCGAAAGTGATATCTTTAATAATTCAAAAGTGCAACGATTGATACTATTTCAATTCTGAAATAATTCAAGTTAAATAGATCATCGCTATTGTCTTAAAATTGCCGTTTTTGGTGTAACGTGTCGACAGAAGTTGGAATGTGAAACGAAAACGAGACGGCATTTAATATACAAAAGTGATGACAAACGCATTGTAAAGGCCATTAAACTATAGTGTTATATTGAATTTACCTTATATAAAACCAATTGCAATAGAAAATAAATTTTTGTTGCAAATAAATCATCCGTACAAATCGCTAAAACATAAGTGAAAATTTATTAACAAGATATCAATACTCGGAAATCAGTTTCTTCGGCAATTGTCCGAGTAACGGTAGACCTTGTGTGGTTAAGGAGTTGAAAATATCGGTGTGTTGTATGTGAAAAGAATGTACATTACTCTTGATTCTACTAGATTAAGCTAAAAAAAAAAAAAATAAAAGTTCAAATAACGGATCGTTTTGCTTGTTTATCTCAGTTAAAAATTGGTGAATTATAAAGCCAGATTTTAAGTGAAAATCAAAACAATAAGTGGTAATTGCGTCGGGGCTCCTTTACAAAGGCAAAAATAAAGTGGAAACGATTTTCGGTAATTGTGCAAATTAAACATATCTTAACGGAAATACCAATTCCATATTGCGTACGAAGGAGAAAAGTGTCTGGAATAAGAAAATTTGGCTTGATAATCCTATTTTAGGGAAATAAAGAAAATCGTTAATTGTCTGCCATTTTGCATTCGTATACGAAAGAAATACTTATACACATGTATAAGAAAAATACGACTTTATCGAAGACACAGCGGAATATCGTACATGACAGAGTGAGAGAAATAGTGAATCAAATCGTCAGTTCATGAGAAACTAGAGCTTCGTTAAGTGGCAAGATTGCAGTGCTTTAGCCAATAAGAAGAGTGCTGTGAAAAGGTTTACTAAGCGAAAAGTAAGTAAATTTACACCACTAATTTATGTAGAATACAATTTTTTAAATATTTTGGCTTGAAAGTATTACTTTTTCTCTAAATAAGTCAGCAAAATCTATGTTACAAAAGGCAATCTGAGAAAAGTGACAACGTTGCACTTTGTATTTTTTTTATGTATTTAAATATTATTCAGAATGTCATTCTCATCTGTCATGTTAGCGTTCTTCCCAAAAATTACTTCCTTTTTCGTGGTGCCCTCTCCTTTCAAAAGTCGACCTCGACTAAAAAAGCAATACAAATAATGAAAGGTTTAAGAAATTTCAAGACGTATTATTTATTTACTCTCTATGGAGCCATTTTTTGTAGTTATTTGACCAATATTTATTAGTTAATCGCTACATTCCCTGATTTGTTTGCTGCTGTTAGGAAACAAGATGATTGTTAGTCGAATTGGTTATTAAAGCACGCACGTCCAGGGATAAAGTTGAAGAATTCGATCATTTAAAGTACATACTATTTAACCAGGTTATACTCGCATGACATGAAAAAAGACACATGCTTGGTTTGTTGTGTAGAATTGCATTGGCTGAATTTGTCCACTTTTTCAAAAAATAAGCCTGGTTGGGGTTTATCAAGAGAAAGGAAATTCTGATAGCGATTGCCCATCACACGTTTGTGAATTTTGCATTGATAATAGAATCTTTCCTTTTTATATATTTTTATTCGTTTGCCAAGTATTTAAATATTGTAATACTTATTTTTTGTTTGCATGCAAGCATTCAGATTTTGTATGAATAAAGTGAAAGAGATAAAGGGTTGGGTTTAGTATCGCGCCGGTTAATTTTGGCTTACTGTACCTAAACGAGAGAACCAAATTGAAAATTTTAAACACGCATGTATGCTTAAATTATTGAACTTTATTTTAAAACATATTTCATAAAAATCGGTTCACAAATTTTTCCAAAAATTCACTTTAAAAAATGCTATTTTTTTGCAAATTTCTCAATATATGCTAGTGTATTTTCATCTGTTGTGCATTGTACCAAACTAATTATGGATACATTTTCACGCACATATATGTATTACTTATGAATTATAAAAACCACTAGTAATGTTTTTAATTACTTTTGATTGTTAATTTCTATGTAAATCTTTAAATAAAATACACCTTTTTCTGCATTGAGTTCAACAATGCGATAAACCAAAATGACTGCTTAATTTGAACTGTCAAATTGCCGAGAAAGCACGAACAAAAGGGAATAAATTAAACCCAGTTAGCAATAAATGTATGAAGTGAACGCGAAAAGGTGTTCAATGCTAAAATACTGTGGATGGCGTAGCCGGTGTTGGACCGGCCAGGGTTATTTTTTTAAAGCGCGGCCGAAGGCCGCCCACCCAAAAAGATGTTCTATGCGAAAAAATTGATACACCCCGGTGTTGGACCAACCAGGGTTATTTTTTTTTGAAGCGCGGCCGAA
Source organism: Bactrocera dorsalis (assembly GCF_023373825.1). Taxonomy (NCBI): domain Eukaryota; kingdom Metazoa; phylum Arthropoda; class Insecta; order Diptera; family Tephritidae; genus Bactrocera; species Bactrocera dorsalis. Next base: position 96,973,206 of record NC_064304.1, on the reverse strand, counting down.
GGCCGCCTACGCCAAAAGGAGTTCTATGCGAAAAAAAAATTGATACACCCCGGTGTTGGACCGACCAGGGTTATTTGATTAAAGCGCGGCCGAAGGCAGCCAATGCAGAAAGGGATGAAATGCTAAAATACTGTGGAGGAAATCCCGGTGAAGCATTATTTTACAAATTTTAGTATAAAACAAATTAAGGCTTTATATTTCTTAACGATTTCAATAATTTCAATATACCATACAAAAATGTTGGCTGGGTTGCATTGGTTTCAGTTTGTATGGAAAAATGAGCAAAAACACTGATTTTTGGTCATTTTCATAGGGCTCCCTACAGGTCTATAGGGGCTCTAGGGGGTCGAGGGTTGGTTTATTTTAATAAACCAACCCCTACCTAACCAACACTACATTCTCTATAAAACTATTTAATGAATTGAAAATTAAAAAAAAGATCCTGATGACAATTTTATAGTATATGTATATATTTTAATTTAGGTTTCATTTGGTATTAATTTTGTTTCAGGACCCTAACTAGATGTACCGCCGGAGCCATCCACGAACGGAAGGATCATACAGAAGGACTAAGATACGAAGAAGACGAAGAAGCGTAAGCTTATGAATAAAATAGCTAAAAAAAGCTTAAAACAAACCGGAAAAATCAACAGACTGATTATCAATACAAAACAAAATTATATATAAAATTTATGTATATGTTTATACATAGCAATATATATAATAACTATATGTATGTAAATGTAAATAAGGAGGAAAACATAGAAAGAGAATAACATAAAAATTAAGAATAAACACAGGAAGAAGCAGACGGAAGAACGGTGAGTTTGATGCTGACAAAAGGGAGAAAAGCTTTGGGAATGCAGGCAAATATTCAATCAGACAACAGTGCCGCATGTAAATAGATTTTCTACTTAAATTGACAACAAAAGAGCCAAGAACTGCAAACTTTGTAAACGGATAAACTCAAATTAACGTTGATTTTATTGTGTGTGATATTTAAAAAATAAGCATTACTTTAAACACAAAAAATTTAAGAGGCAAAACAGTGCGTAAAATTAATACAAAAATTAGATAAGAAAAATAAATAAAAAAGAGCTGCTTTAAGGAAGGAAAGGAACGCTGAATATCTTAAAATGACATACTCGCACAATAGCGTTAGTAATAATTTTAAAATGACAACAACCGCAGCCGCAGATGCGACGACAATTCGCTTGAAAAAAATATCAAATGTAGGTGGAGTTGGTAATGTGAGCCGCAACACACCGACAACTACTTTAAATGTAACTGCACATTCCAACAGTATTGCTAGCAGTACCAATTACCAATCCTATTACCAACAACAAGTTTTAAGTTCTTCACCACCCGGTTGTGAAATGTCATCGGGTGCTTCCACCTCATCTACGAGTAGTGATTCCTCGCTGGGTTCTAGTGGGTTTGGCAGTGGAAACAATTCGTCGCGTCAACGTAAGCAACAGCAGCGTAAACAGCAGCAAAATCAACAACATCAGCAACGCGATTCGCCACCGCTTTCAAGTGGCACAGAAAGCGCAGTTTTCTTTAGTAATAATAATAATCATTACCAATCGCATCATGGTGGCAGACGTGGAGGTAGCGCTCATAAGTTGAGTGATGGTCAAAAATCACCTCACTTCCAGCAGCAACAAGCCCGTCAATCGCCAGCTGTTATATTAGGTGGCGGTGAAAATCCCATTGCAATTAATAGCAACAGCAGCAGTGCTGGTCGCAAGACTCGCGCAAAATTCGCAATGATTAGTAGCCCATTATTTGGGAAGATATCGCCAACACAACTGGCTTTGCCTACTGCGTTGACGCATTTCGCTGGCAGCAAATGCTTTGATGCCCCGTCGCCTACAGCATTACCAAAACCACCGCAGCATTGGACCCTGGGCAAGGCAGAACATAAAGCAACCAGCAGTGCTGGACCCGGTCTACACAGTGTAACGACAGCGCGCAACCCAGCACTGGCAGCTGATGCACATACCTGTGGTGGCCACGTTGTTAAGCATTCGAAGCGTAATTTGCTCGACGATTTCGACACGCACAACTTGAAGTTGTTGTTAAATGTGCAATCATAACCGCTACGCACTCCGAATAGAATCCGTACAGCAGTATAAATTAATTCACCATTTATCTAGCGATCATCAAATAAATATATTAAAAAACAAATCATAAAATTGATAAGAAAACTGAGTTACACATATGTTAAACGCACGAATGCAAAATGTGATATTCGCAATGAACTATGTATGAGTGCGCTGCAAACAAATATTAAATCAAAATTAACATCGCAAACATTTCAAATAATTCATATAATAATATTTACAATTTACTGACCTGGAAATTAGTAGATAACAAATTTGCAATCTAGTAAATGGTGTGATACAAATTTAAACAAAAATCTAAACTAATATAAATGTACGTGGAAAATACAATATTTGCGTATTAACGCAAATTACGACACAAATAACAACAGCTTGTGATCTCAAGTAATAAAATGAAATATTTAATTTTAATATATAAACTGATTGAACAAACAAAAACAAATAAAACGCAATTTGATAACGGAAATGTAAACTTTCAAAATTCAAAAATGTAGTAAATTCACAATTCTTGTAAAAGAAACTGTACAAATATTTTTTTTTGTTTGCTTTAAGTTGTAACTATTAAAGGTGTAAGAAAATTTTAAAATATAAATCGAAAGCCGCGCGTTTTCAATTCAGTGTAAATTACACATCTATACGACACTGAAAACAGAATCAAAAACAACAAACAACACAGTGGAAAATTAGATAATATAATCCGCCACAAATAATGTATAATAATTACAATTAAAAAACTTTGTGAATTCTGTTTTTCCTGTTGTTTGCAACTGGCAGTGACACTAAAAATATCAATTTTGAAATAATAAATTCCATCAACCCACCAAAGAAAACAAAAATAGTTGCGCGTTATTATAATACAAACAAAAACAAACGTAAACAAAATGCAATAAAAGCAATAAAAATTAACAACGAGAAAAAAACCATTTAAGCTGTGACCTTACGCGTGCGCCTAAATAATGCGGAATGACCTTGCGTCACACCTTCAGATAACCAGGACAACAGCAGTTGCAGCTGCAGACATGTGAACCAATAAAGATATTAACATAAAATCACAATCAGCAGCGATATTAGATATATAGCATGAAAGCATTCATCGAGTGGGGGATATGTTCAGCAATGGCGGCAGTCAATATAAAATCATTTTTTGTAACATATGCCAAAATTTATTTTACTTACCATAAAACAACAAGATTCTCATTATTTGTATTAAATTTTAACAATTTATAACTTTAAATTTGTGAAACAAATTAATTGTAAAAATTTGTAATTTTACAGCTAGTACCCTTGTACAATTAAGCGTTGCACTTGCGCCAACACATCAAGTTCCGATATCTTTAACTTTTCTATATTTTTGATTCAGGGGATTTGTTCTATGCTAGTATTTGATTTCGTTTATTTTAAATAAATAATAAAAAATTGAAAACGAAAGTAAATAAAAGTAGCTCTTTGTAACCAACACGATTTTGACTTGAAATGCATTCTCATATGTACATACTTCTACATATAAAATGTGACTATTTAAATCAAATTACTTAAAAAAACCTAAAATTTGAAAGTTTTGGCGCGGATGTTACGTTTTTGTACTTTACATTTAAATATAATTGTAATTTAAATAATATAGTTATATTTATTTATAGTTTTCTAACTTTTACTTCAGCATCTTTCATAGAAACTGTATAATTTCATTACTTAATATGTATTTACATAAGTCGTCTGGACTGTACTGTAGGTAATAATTTGTATTATATTAAAACAAAAAAATTGAGAATGTTTCTCAATGTAATTATAAGAACGTTAACATTTTGAAAATTTGTATTAGCGAAATAACATGCTGAAAAGTATTTGCAGAAATGACAAAACTAAACCCCAAAGATAAATGTTAACAAATTTTAAAATAGAAATTGTAAATTTTAAAATGTTTGATGATACTTTTCCAACATCAAGCAATGTACAAATCATAAATACAACAATAGATAAAAGACAAAAACCAAACGACCGCAAGGTCCAATACAAAAATGCACTTTAATTTATTATTACAAAACACAATTTTTGTAAAAGACGCCTGCCAAGTAATGCAATTTTGAAGAACTGTTCCTCAAATAAATGTACATTTACAGTTGTTCAAAGATCCCAGAACCTAGCAAACATCATTTCATTCAATTCTGTACGCTCTGGCGTACACATCTATGTATTTACATTAAGAAGTGCAAGAGAAGAGTAAACATGCATACATATGTAATAAAATGTCAGTCATCAAATTAATAGCTTACTGAAGCTAAAAAAAAGCAATTTTCAATGAAAGCTAGTCGTTAATGCAAGTAAAAATTGTTAATAACCGGTGTTTATATGTATATTTTCATATAACAAGTTTGGCCATTAAAAATGTGAAAAATTGTAAAAAAAATAAAAATCTAAATATTCATTGGAAATAATTTAAAGAAGAACGTAACTGCTTCTACGATGAAAATTTTAAGTGTAAATTGATTACAACTGCCTTAAAACAGTATCCTGATGAGTGATTGTTTGCAGCTAGAGAGGAGCACTTAAGCCCAGTACCTTGTTTTTTTAGTTCATAATAATTTTTTTTTTGGGGGGGATACCAGACAGTTGTAACTGTCTGATAACTGATTTATATCAAATTAAATTGTGATGGATTATTAAGCATTTGCCGGCAATACGGTACAACAAAGTCCGATTTACTATTAAGAAAATTATAATAATAAATATGTGTGTATAAAAGATATGCTTAAAAATGGTTCTTGTTTGAACGGCTTCGAAGCATTCTTCTTATCACACGTGCGCATGATTGTAAAGCAAACCATCTAGATCTGTAGATATGTGGAGAGAAGAGGTTTCATTGGACAATGTCGTATGCGCGCATGGGGAAATAAAAAGAATGCTTTGAGAGTCGTTGTAAACAAAACTTATTAAATCTGAACTGCTGTTGCCAATTTTTGTGAATATGATGCAAATGTTAGTTGCAATCTTAAATGGTAATTTGAATTTTGTGATGCTATATACGTATGTTAGTATGTATTGAATATATTGTATTTTGCTTACTTTTTGTTACAAATATGAAATTGTATATGACACCTGTGTGAACATACAATATAATTGTTGAACTCCACAAGTAATCTGTAATGATAGTAATATAAAAATTGGACGTTTTTCTCCGACTTCTTCTAGGAAGAAGCCAGAAAGAATCAACAAATATTAAGTTATTGAAAGCGCACAATGTAATATGAAAACGAATCTTAGTTGAACAATGAAAATTATAAACAATAGTCATGTGACCAGTTGATGGGTGTGCGATAAATAAACTACACAAATTTGTTAATTTTTAACATACAATTGTAGATATGTATATGTATATTGTATGTTTTGAATACATAAAAAATAAATTATTTTTGGTTGGCAGAAAATTATATCCGCACATAAACCCAAATAATCCTTAAGTACATATGTGTATGTAAAACAGATTGAATTTGCATTTTAAGATTTTCTTTACCAAATGTACATTTTTATTTTGTGTAAATCATTAGTACACATTGCACATATATAGACCTTTTCAGAGCAAAAGCAAAAGCCACAGGCAATTGATATATTAATATGATATTGTGTGATTGCTAAACTTATCTTTAACTGTGAAAACGGCTATGTAAACTAAACAAAAACAAAAAAAAAATAAGCAAAAGTTATACATACATATTTTAAACTTTAGCCTGTTCATATACGGATGACATATTTTTCGTATATACGCATTTAAATTAATGTTTATGCCAAGCTTCTTACGATTTTGCCTCAATCTATTGAAAGTACAGCCGTGATATTTGAACGCAATCAATATTTTTATTTATGTAATCCTAGTTTATTTTTTTAGTCTATGTAAACGCTTACGATCCGTGTCTACAGCTTAACTCCAGCAATCCAACAGCAAATGCTTACAAACAATTGTGTGATAAAAATGTATCTTATGAACACCACAAAATTTACACACACACACACACACGCGTAGACATTGGTGAAGTTAAGCGAATTGCATTTTTAAATGTAAGTAAAATAAAAACAAGCGTATTTTCTTGCTACTCAGACTCAACCTGCATACATAGTAGACAAACCGAATTCCGCAAAGGGGGGAGTAGGGTTATATTTTGTAAAACAAAGTCCATTTTAATGATTTTTTCTTATGAAAAAGTTTATAAAATCTATTTTTGAATATCAGTGGTACGTTATAATTTGATATTCTAATTAATATTCCCTTAAATTTCCAAAAAATTACAAATATTAAGAAATTAAATAAACTCTTCAGCCGTTATCTCGTAAATTATGTGGAACACGAACTCTGCAGATATTTTGAAGACTTTGTTTTTTTTTAATGCTTTAAAGTTTTGAAATCTGTTGTAAAACGTTTATAAGACAGGCATTAAAGTTGTAATAACTTCGTCAATTGTCTCCAACCGATTTTGACACAGTCTTCTTCAGGTTTGATGCATTCATTTAAGTAAAAAAAAATCCAAACATTTATTTAAAAACCCTACTCCCCTCTTTAATAGCATCATAAAATACTTACAATGCTTCACATACACTTAAACCGTTAATTAAAGTTTTATGCTAGTGATTTTCATTCAACATTAAAATTCGACATTTGTACTGTGTGCCCAATATTGCTGGATAACGAGAAAAAGAAAATTATAGAAATTTTTATTTTAATATTTTTTTTTAAATAAGGTAAACACCGTCTAGTACAAAATCTTGCTATTGAAGGAGCACATCACGAATGTCTTATTGTAGTATTTACGATAGAATTTTAATTTTCATAATGTGTGTATGTGTATTGCTTTGCAGTAACAGTGCTTAAATATATATTTTATGAAAGTATTAAATATGCAAATTCAGAGTCAAAATCGTGTTGAATATTCCTTTTGTCAGTTTTTAGAGAGTTTTAAGAAATGCATGTTTTATAGTACCAACAAAATCAAGTTCATTGCACTTAACTGTTTTATTTATCATATTTCACTTTAATTTTATGCCATTTAAAATTTCTCGTACAAGAAATTTCTCAAAGAAATTAGAATGTGCTAGCTACATATGTATGTATGTATGTAGGTGAAGTTTTACCCAGTTATTAAATATATGTTGTGATTAAGGAGTTGAAAATCGAGTAGTGAGCAGGCATAATTAATTTATTGTTTAGTAACGTATGGTTTGAAGTTACGCAAAAGCTTTAATGAAGACTTGATAAGTGAAAATTACTGCAAAAATTTAAAAATAATACAAGAAAATTAAAAACTAAATGAAACATACACACCAATACAAACATTAATTATAATAAATAAAAAAAAAACAAAAAGTAAAACACCTTTTATACAAACCTTCAAGTACACCTCCACACATACATTTATAATACCTAACATCCGATTTTTTGTATGCATTTTCAATGCTTGTATGTGTTTGTAGAAGTGTTTGATAACGAAGCCTGAAAATATAAACGATAAAAATGAAATTAGCGCAACTAAATAAGTGCTTCGTGGAAAAAGTGAGGTGTAGGCGGAGTGTATTGCCAAAATATGCTCGAATATTATTTCTTTATTATTTTAATTTAATTTTTTTTTTAATTTGAATATGCATTATTATTTTTGCGCTGGAGCAGCAACACAACGTTCGGATTTTTCTGAACGGTTTGACATGTGAAATGCTCAACTTCATCGATCATGCACATTTTATGTGCTAAAAATTTTATATAAAAAATAATAAAAAAAAGTAAAATTTCAAAAAGTTTTCATCAAAAAAAAAAAAGAATTTATTCTTCCAAAAGAGCAAAACAACCAAGAGAACGTAACCGGGGAAGAAAAGTTTGAACTTCGTGTTTATAATAACGAAAGTTGAGTAGCGGCGAGCTATAAACATTGTAACACTTTTGAAAACGTTAATGCCAGCATAATTCCACTTAAGTTCAAAATGTATAGAAGTCATTTAACATTTTATTCTTTCAAACTTAAATAAAATTACGATTTTTTCGCATATTCGTTTCAAATATTTTATTATGTATATCCTACGCTTTGTCTCAACTTCGTTTAAATGCAAAATGTTCTCTTACACGAACCCTTTACGTTTTGAGGAATAAATAAATACAAAATATGCAATTTTGTGTGATAAAATTATTTAGAACTTAGATCGCTTCAATCATGAAATCACAGTTGGGTCAATTGGACCGTTTAATCTTTGTTCCATATTATATAAAAATGAAAGATATTTAATTTTCTAATTTCGGTTGTAATATAAGACATTTTAACATACAGTTAACTATTGATTGCAAACTTTCCTATATTTAGCTTCACATGTAAATTTTCCCCTATATTTTTATTTGTGGTTTCTTTTTTGTTTTGAAAATTTACGGAAAATACAAATGTTATGATAATTCAGCAGATCCATAATACAAGCCAAGTCAAGTTTTCTTTTTAATAAATATGTACAAGAAAATTTAAATCTGATTGTCAGTGAACATTATATGTAACAAACAAACGAATCATGTGTGTAAAAATGGCAAAACAAAACAACAAAATTGTAACAACTGAAATTATTTAATGAAAATGAAAAAGTTAAAAAGAAAATAAAAAAAATTTTATTGCACATTTTTGTGCAGTAAAAAACCAAAAAAAATGTAAAATTATTCAAAAAATATGTAAATTGTATTTTTTTTTATTTAATCTATGCGATTAATTCAACACCAATTTTTAAAACCCACAAACGAATAGTAATTGCCAAAAATCAAATCTGTTATTTTTTTCTTTTTAAACACCCGATTCATCCAAAAACAAAAACAATAAAATTAAAAACCGATTATATACAAATAAAAAGTTGTACAATATGTAAAAATTTTCCAATTTTACATTTGTACAATGAACCAAAAATTTTTGTGTTTTAATTTTTCAATTTTTTAATGAGACAGCACATTTATAGCGTTTTGTATATTACCAGCGTCAACGATGAAGAGTTATTGAACAGTTATCATAATCGAATATCGAGTGCCAAGATTTCCTGCATTGTCACAAAAAGCACCGAGAGTTTGCGTTCGAATATCACAACAATCAGGTGAAAAAAACACACGCTTTTGGATTTGGCTAAGCGCCAGAAAAATTTGCGTTGACATTTTTAAAATCTGAAACTTGCGTCGAAATTTGTTTTATTAATGGTAAAATGCATATTTTTACAAATTGTCAAATTTTTAAATCTACTGCTAAGGACTATGCGGAAACTAAAAATGAGATGAGAAAATAAAAAAATGGCTATAACCAAATAACATAAAATTTAAAAATATCCATAATGCTGTGGCCACTGATTCACACCATATTATCACTTAGAATAGCAATTTCCATCTTTAATCAAACTGAAACGAATACTTTACAAATAATTACTGTGTCATACCGTACTTGAAATGTTATTTTGGTGCATTGTTGGAAACGTCAAAAGCAAGTTTGAATATATGGAAGAGTAGCACATAATTTAGTTTACATAAAAGATACAAAATAAATGAAAAGAAATGGAAAGATAGAGTTGTCATGAAACAGGCTTATGTAATGTATTTTTAACTGGAAACTATGCTGCTTTGCATTGTCACTGACAAGAACACATTAAACGTCTGTAGCAGCAGTTGAAAACATATCGAAACTTGTTTTGAAATAATTGTGAGAACGAATAAAACGGTTTTGGAGTCAAAGTAATTACAAAAAATATAACTTTATGAAATAGAACTATCACCGTATGCTAATACATATAACATGTATGTATGTTTGAACATGTACAAATGTGCGTATATGCTTATACATATGGATGTGTTAGATGTGTAAGCATATATGTACATATGTATGTACTTAAATATGCATTTTTATGTTTTTCAGATCACTAATTTGAATGTAGCATTTCGAATGAAATGATATGCACTCTTCATAAAATTGTGTGTTTTTAAACTAGAAAAAGTAAATTAAAAATTTGAACTAACAGCGGCAACACATACCTATGGTACACTTGAATAAAAAATAAATAAAAAAAAAAAAAACAAATGCTAAATTTTAGGGAAACCTGAAAACAATACAAAGACAAAATCACTACAACTCAAACACCAATAATTGTATTGCATTTGTACTTAAGTAAAGAGGTTAGTATAAACATGCTTACATATGCACATATGTATGTATGTCAAATTGCTAAACAAAGGTTTTATAAATTACATGTTCCGCAAAGGTCATTTAAAAATTAAGAACACATTAACAAATCCATTTATAGTTGAACAGTATGTGCGTATTACGTATGCGCAAATATTGTATGAATATATTACAAAAACGGAAAGTTTAATAATGCCATCCATTAAACGTTACGCGTAACGTAAGTTTATGCGCGTCATAACTAATTCCGTAATGCTGGGCGAATGAATCAGCGAATTACCAACAACTACAAACACAAAGAAACAAAATAAAAATTAAAAAAAAAAAAAACGAAAGAAAACACCATTAACGCAAAATGAAAACATAAAAAGATACCTAATGGCATATAAATAAAAAAATAATAAGAATAAGTGATAAGAAAATAACAGTTAATGCATTAGAGTTATAATTCTCTGTGATTTTTGTATTTGAATTCATAATATACATACATACTTAAGTAAAATGTGTCCTGCTATACTGTATGAAAAACTAGTCGATATCTTGATCTGTGGCATTATAAATGTTTGTGTACTTTCGAAAAAATAATTAATTGAGTTTGCTAGATTTGCATTTAAGTCTATTTTATTTCATAGTTTAGAAAATAATGCAATATTTAATTCGAGTTTTATAAAAGATGAATACTTAAAGACAAATTTATCTAATTATTTGGTTAAACATTTGAATGAGATCAATTTCCCGCACAGCTTGATAGCAAAAAGATGCTAAGTCGCGAAAAACGCTTTTGAAACAAATGCAAATTGAGCAATTTTACAATTTTGAATGATCAATAAATGAAGGTTTCGTCAAAAAGCCAATGCGTGCCAAGTGTGGAATGCGTAGCTGTCTTCTTTTTCTGGTTTCCTTCATTTAATTACTGATTTGTGCGCTGCAGAAAAAGCGAAGAGGGGATTAGCTGCAACAAACAAAAATATACATACATACATATTTTCAACTTATGTATTCTTAGTGAAATGATATAAATATGATAAGAGTTAAAGATACAAGTGTATATATGTATGCAATTATGTATATTTATTTAAACAAAATGAAAAAAAAAAACGAATTCCAGCAGATATTGCATTAGTGTAACAAGTGTTGGCTTCAATTGCGAACCAAATGACGATTGGGATCCTTACCCAGTTTTACTCAGAACAATCTTCACACAATATACTTGTAACATTTGTACATACATACATACAAATGTACTTATGTAGAAAAGTGCGTACACAATTCGTCAATATAATTCACTGAAACAGCAACTCCGATTTACTATAAAGCACAAGTGTTCCTACTGAAAAAGGCATATTAAGTGATTTACAATTCGACGACAAGCGGCTAGAAGAATTTAAAAGAAAACTTCTAAAAAAAAACGTAACTACAAAAAGCTTTTGTGAAAGTGGTATATATGTAAGTGATTTTTAAGTTTTGAACATTTCAAATATGTACATATGTGTATATATTGTATACATATGTATGTGCATATGTGTTATAATTTATAGGGCCTTATAGCGTGTAAGTTGATCTGATTGTGAAGAAAAGTCGTATAAATCATATAAAACATTAATAGGAATGTTACAGACGGCAATGCTAGCTTATCTATTTAAACTTAAAACAAAGTTTGAACCGTTTGTGCAAATAACCAATTTGATGCCAGCATTAGCTATTTTTATACAAAAATTTGCACACACAAGATGTGCCCTAAAAATCACTAAACTTTATTTAAGTCATAAAACATGCAGCGTTATCTGTTGAAAAGTTGCAGCATTAAAAAAATGCATTCATTCTCTTTCAAACGCAGCTAACTTCATCCTCGAATGACAGACAGATGTTTAAGTTACAGCGTTTTCAATAAAAGATTGTTTCCTTTTTACAAAGAGCAAAAATACAATTTTATGTTAAACTTGAACAAAAATTCGTTGAGTCGTGAGGATTTTATTGACGACAAAAAAATTATAATATCTATGGTGGCATTGGTTAAATCATTGGTATCGATACAAATTTTACTATGAGAATGTTGGCAATTTTAACTGTAGATTTGTGTGAACGATTTTTGATGAAGAAATTATTCTCTCATCAGCCATCAGTATAGGACTGATCAATTACCATGTGACTATTATCTATTTCGAAAACTGAAAATGAACGTGAAAAGAGCATTTTATGATGATAACTCAGTCATTCAAGCCATAGAATTAGTGCATTCCCTAATTTTACTGTGAAGTATTAAAAAACCGATGTATAATTTTAAAAATTGCGTCGTTTCCACGACAATGGGGTCTACGGAACCGGAACAGACACGATTTTTTTCCATTAAATACTGTCGACTCGGCAGTATTTCTCCAAATTGCTTCAGGGTTGTTTTATGCCACTACAACAATAATAACAATAATATGAGCTGTGGTTTTTGTGCAATTACAACTTTGAATCCTTTAATTCTTTAGAAAGTGGTCATTTGATTTGTAATTGAGGCAAACTTAAAAATAGTTTTTAATAAATAACACATACAAATGCAATAATGCAAATGGAAAATTGAAAACGAGTCAACATTTTAAAATGATAGTGAAAGTTAGACATACATTTGCATAAAGCAGTATGATATATAATACAAAATAATATATATGTATACGTAAGTAAAGAAATTTGTTACACATATATATATATATATTTTTCTTTCTAAATATAAAAAAATCTATAAAGAGGAAATTATAAAAACATACATACGCAAGTATTAAAACAATACAAATAACTAATTTTAAGGCAGTATGAATACAAATATAAATATATAACTCGTCATGTAGTCAACGTAAAAATGTGTAAACGTGAAGCAGCCAATTTGGAACTAAATGTGACAAGCACAGAAACAAAAATTTAAAAAAATATCGTAAAATAGATACATGGAAAAATTTTAATCATTAACAATTAAGTGTATGTCATGACACACATAGTATGTATATACATATTATATACAAGTAAAGTTAGAAGTGGGATAAAAAGTAATGAAATGCATGTACGTTTGTAATAATTAAATCAATTTTATGTAAAATATCATAAATTTTGGATAATGGCATGGAAGGAAAGTAAAAATCAATCAACGGAATACTCATAAATGTGGCACAGTAGGTGGAACCACAACACATAGCATGTGCATAGAAATTTATATATGTATACCATATAAAATATATATAAATATATATAGTATATATGAATATGCATTTGCTAACCGAATGCCAACACATCTGCATCGAAAAACACATGAACATCAAAAAGAAGGGAGAACGATGAAATTATTCTAAAATAAAATTGCATTTACTAAGATAACAAAGCTACACATTAAACTTGAATTAAAACTGCTTACGCGCATATGTATTTATAAAATTTTAGTTGAGTGTATGTACATACATATGTATGTATGTGGGTAGTTGGGTAAATTGCTTTTCGAAACCTGTGTTAAAAATTATGCCATTCTAATATTTTCAAATGTGTAAGATAAGTAAATGAGGATTGCACCATGACCTAAGGTCTATTGTGCCCCAAATGTATGCATGGATATAATATATAACTCTATTCATATGTATATATGTATGTATGTATGTGAAAGCATTTACTTATTGATATGAAAGCTTCAAAAAGCGGTACAAAAAATCTTAAGCAGTACCTTAAAGTAAATAAACACTTTAGCTACAACGGCCGTACATACATACAAGGAAATAGTTAACTGAAACTTAAAGTTGAAATGCAATAATCCATAGAAAAAATGAAAGTCTACAAATCCTGCTCAAAAAAGGACATACTTAACAATATACTTCTGTAGAACAAATATAAAAAATTCACCTGTGTATATACATATGTACATACATGCTGTTGGTGCTTGCCAACAAGATCTACATACATATGTAGTTATAGTAACGGTTTACATATTATGCATTATAACCATGCATACAGGTCCGTTGAGAAGGAAGCAGGCCCCGGCAATGATTGTAGTGACTCGTTGGTGAAATAAATCTGCAAAAAATTGTTGCACAGCACCGGGCCCACTGAAAACTGTAGGCCCATAATGAATTTTCACCGAACGCTCCCACTCTCTCTTGTTCACTGCATATATACTTACAATAAATTAATGCATGAATATGTATTTTTGTATTAGAAAACAAGTACATATTAATATATATGCACATGCTCACATATGTACATACATACATACATACATTCGTAAATGGGCGTAAAATTTATGTATGAATATGTATTTTGTAACTTCAGCAGAATTCCAACCCAAACTCACTTGTAGTTTACATACTTACATACATATTTACGTATAAAAACGAAAAAACAATTAACCAACGGACTATGTGTACAAGAGGAAAACACTGTAACAATAAAAAGCATAGTTCTTCTCACGTCTTTCCTAAATAAAGTATGCCTTAAGTATATTTTTTAAATCACAAAGAACTACATATATGTATATAAAAAAAAAAAAACAAAACAAAACATATTTAAGCTTATCAAACTGAGCGCATACAAAATAATGAATAATGAACTTTGAAGACAATGTAGTATATGGTTAAAGGTATGTTGATAATGGAAAATAGTCATAATACATAACACAAGTACATACATAAATACATACAGTTATAATTTTCATAAATGATAGCAAGACACCTAAAAACAGTTACATATATGTATGTACGTACGTATATATCCCACCATTCCCAAAAAAATCTGACTAATTTAAAAAAAGCAACTAACACTAAAATGGATAAACAAAAAATCAAATTTCGTAAAATTATCCGCCCGAGTTTTTAAAGTGAAATTGTATGCATTTGCATAATAAATTCTTTGAGGAAAATGATTTTAACGAAGTTCTAAGCAAATTAAGAATTGAAATGGAAACAAAGTAATAAAAAAAAAAAAAAACAAAAAATTAACTTAAAGAATAAACCCTATAAATCCCTTCCTTGTCTTTTTCCACTTCCTTACCCCATCCGAGAGTTGCTAGCTGGAAATGCTCAGCAATCATTCCGATATCCTTCCCAAAATCCCCAAATATATAAACAAAGAGATTAAAAGTTTGGCCTAATAAAATAGGTGCACACAAAGCAGATATGAGATGAAGAGCAGAAAGAGAGATAAAACGCATTTTTTAATGCGATCGCGTACTATGAAGGACCCTTGGCCGTTTCTGCTGATTATCATTAAAGGATATGGAGTAATATTGAGCAGGTAAACATTTAATTTTTTAGCGAATATTTAGGATTGGAAATATTTTACATATTTAGTTATACACAAGATCAAAATTGAGCGCACAAGCTGAATCAGTAAAAATATTTTTTCTAGATTAGAAATTAGTAGAATCCTTTGGTGATGTTCGTGTATAGTTATAGTAGTAACAGCTACCACAACAGGGCACTGGCCATTTGGGGAACATGCGTCCAAAATGGGTATGCCCTACAACGACATCTGCCGAGGCTGCGGAGTAACAGTGAACAAGGAAACAATTCTCCACTTTCTCTGCGAATGTCCAGCTCTAGCACAGATCCGACACAAAACACTTGGAATCCATCAAGCACCAAATCTTGAATGCATTTCTACTAAAAGCATATCAGACACGTAGTAAGTAAGTAAGTAACGGGTGATTTTTTTGAGGTTAGGATTTTCATGCATTAGTATTTGACAGATCACGTGGGATTTCAGACATGGTGTCAAAGAGAAAGATGCTCAGTATGCTTTGACATTTCATCATGAATAGACTTACTAACGAGCAACGCTTGCAAATCATTGAATTTTATTACATACCAAAATCAGTGTTCGGTTCGAAATGTGTTTCGCGACAAATTTTGTTCAGCGATGAGGCTCATTTCTGGTTGAACGGCTACGTAAATAAGCAAAATTGCCGCATTTGGGGTGAAGAGCAACCAGAAGCCGTTCAAGAACTGCCCATGCATCCCGAAAAATGCACTGTTTGGTGTGGTTTGTACGCTGGTGGAATCATTGGACCGTATTTTTTCAAAGATGCTGTTGGACGCAACGTTACGGTGAATGGCGATCGCTATCGTTCGATGCTAACAAACTTTTTGTTGCCAAAAATGGAAGAACTGAACTTGGTTGACATGTGGTTTCAACAAGATGGCGCTACATGCCACACAGCTCGCGATTCTATGGCCATTTTGAGGGAAAACTTCGGACAACAATTCATCTCAAGAAATGGACCCGTAAGTTGGCCACCAAGATCATGCGATTTAACGCCTTTAGACTATTTTTTGTGGGGCTACGTCAAGTCTAAAGTCTACAGAAATAAGCCAGCAACTATTCCAGCTTTGGAAGACAACATTTCCGAAGAAATTCGGGCTATTCCGGCCGAAATGCTCGAAAAAGTTGCCCAAAATTGGACTTTCCGAATGGACCACCTAAGACGCAGCCGCGGTCAACATTTAAATGAAATTATCTTCAAAAAGTAAATGTCATGAACCAATCTAACGTTTCAAATAAAGAACCGATGAGATTTTGCAAATTTTATGCGTTTTTTTTTTAAAAAAAGTTATCAAGCTCTTAAAAAATCACCCTTTAGTTTCATCGACACCTCAAAATGGTTTGAAAGAGAAGGTGAAACGTAATAGCAAATACAGAAGGTTCTACGAATAGTGTATCAAAATGGCACATCAAGTGCTAATTGAGCCCGATAGACAGCAGGGCTGCAGTCCTACCTACATAACTACCTACCTTGATCTCTATATGTTGAACAAGGACTTGGCTTGGAATTTTGTGTTTCCTATAGCACTATGGCTACGGAATCGTGGAAAATGTTAGAGAAGTGTTGTGCAGAGTCTATTTTATCACGAACAAAAGCAATTAATTGGCACAAAGCATTCAGTGAAGTTCGAAAGCCATCGAAAACTTGCCTAAATCGAGTCGTTCATTCATCTCATTGAATGACGATAAAATTTGGTCAAAGTAACAGTGCTTTAACATCATCGTGGTGGTAACAGAGAAATAGCAGTGGATCTCAACATCTCACTCGCAAAAATTTTTTGTTAATATTTTGCTTATGGAGCGTGTCAATGTAAGACTCTTACCACTTCAATGCACCGTCACATTCTAACACGATTGTGACTGCCTTTTTGGCCAAACACGAAGCGAGAGTCATCGCTTGGGCAACACTTTTTTATGACAACGCCTCATGAAGTTTCAGGTTTTGCGCTAAAAAAGGAATAAGCTCTTTAGTTGCAATTTAAACCGTTTTTAAATTATTTTATCTTTCCTATACAAATGTATATATATTTATGAGATTTTTTTTAATAAACCTTTTATCTGCAAAACAAATGAAAATACCAAAAAAATTTAATTGAAATTAATAAATTCTAATACAAAATTTTCCGCTCTACAAAACAGGTAATGATCTTTTCATAAAAACAATCCTTTAAAAGTTAAACGCAGTTAAAGTTATACATCAAATATACCGAGTATTCGTGGGTTGCCATGTCGTATGAGTAACTTAGAATGTATGTAAGATATGCTATATAAAATATAAAAAAATAAGTTGAAATTTGATTAGAATTACGAAAAGACTTTTTCGACTACCCAATACATATGTACATACATATCTGCTTACATATTATTTTACGTTGATGTTAGCTATTGTGCTTTCTTTTTTGTTGGGTCTTATAATATCAATTCGGTTTTCTTTTTGTTATACTTTCCGTTTCGGTACTTATATGGACGTATTTGCACATCTGTATACATACATACATACGTACATACATTTATGCATATGAGTCTTGTATATGTTGACTTGTTTACGCTTTGTTTGCCTTAATGGGCCACAATAGACGACATTTTGAACCAAACCATACAAACTATTTGCACTTCATCCATGTGGTGACGAGGCATACGAATTATTGCCGTATGTTAATCCCATGAATAAACAATCTAGATACATACTAATGTCTGTATGTACATATGTGTATGAAAATGGTTGGCAATTTGATTGTTCCCAAAAATGTGTTCTTCTAAAAGGTGCTCGTGCGTTTCGTCTTTCAACTAGAGTCAGTTTTCTTTATTCCGTTTAAATTTATATTATTCAAAAAAGGCATGTCGAACGAGTGTTTTAGCTCGTTGGCCGGTATGGCCACCAGTACGCCGGTGCAAGGCTTTCGACTGGCCTTTACGTCTGCATAACACTTTGCGGAAAGGAAGAAGTCGGACGGTGCCATATCAGGTGAATACGGGGAGTGGTCAATGCTTAAAATGTGATTTTTGGTCAAATAATCGCGTTCGAATGTTGGTTTCTGAGCAATTTTTGGTCGTCAGTCGATTTGTGCGGAAAAAACCGTGCACACACCTTTCGTAAGTCCAAATGTTTGGTCAAAATGTGATAAATCGATGTTTTGGAGATGTGTAATTCCATTTCCATGAATTTCTATGACGATTTCGGCTGATTTTTGATGAATTCACGCATAGTTCCGATGGAATTTCCGGTGCAATTTAAAGGTTTTTTTTAGTAAAAAATTCGCTTTTTCGGTCATCTAACTGTATATAAAATTTTAAAGAGGCCTGGAATCAATTTTGTACAAATCCTATGGAAAGGTTTCAGATATGCACACATATGTATGTAAGTATGTATGTAAATGTAATCGACAATCTGATATGTGACCAACACCGTATGTATTATTGTATGTGTACCCTGCAAACCATCAGCGGGTAAAAAACTAGATAATTAGGGGGTAACATGGTGGTAAACGTGGTGGTAAACATATGGAGTGTATCTTAGACCGGGCGGATATTTTACCCACTCACGTACGTATACATGTGATCATACAACAAAAAATACCCCGAAAATGTGCGTTGGTGTTAGTGCATAGAGAAAAAATGTTAGTTGTATTGAAATATTTGTCACAAGCGGGTAGCCGTGGTTGGCTGGGTACATACATATGTACATATGTTTATGGATACATATGTATGTACACGTAGACTGTTTCCACCATCACACAAATAGCGATAAGTATGTATGTATATACATATGTATGTAGATACGTTGCATATATTCTTCATATACATATACGTATGTTCATATGTATGTATCTCTTAGTACTTAAACGGATAGTATTCACATAATGTTGTTAAGTCGAACGATTTACATGTAAGCATATGCATATGTATATGTATGTATACAAACATAAAAGGAATACATATAGACAGTTCAGTGTTATTCACTCCTTACCTCGTTGTTCATCGACCGTTTCTATTTACGCTTTCATGCAAAAGGTGCTGTGCTGTTAAATTTATGTGCATACTTATGTACATATGTATACTTAAATGTATGTATGTATTGTTAAAAAGAATTAAAATAGAGAAAACTGCAGACAAAACTAGATACTTATGTATGTATGTATATACTTAATTTTATGCATGAGTGGCAGCTGTCAATGCACGCACAACGTCGAACCGAATAGGCATTTTGTATGGGAAAGCCATTGTATGGAAGTCTCGTTGTTGCCAATATTGATTTTTTCGTAATAACGTATACATATGTACATAGTATGTACTTATACATAAATATGTGCATACTGTGTTCAAATACATACATATACATACATTGTATATATGTATGTATGTGAATATGTACTATATGCGAAATCATCAAAATTTCTGTGGTTGCTGATAATATTATTTTGAGCGTGGTGGTTTCACGGCTAATCTACATACATACGTATGTATATACCTAAGTAAATTTATTCGTGTATCTGATACTGTTACTACTGTGTTGTACATATGTACATAGATACATACTTATGTATGTACATATTTTTAGACATGAATGTTATGTTTAGGTTGGATGGTTTTGAGGCTTGTTTATGACTATCAAAAAATTGTCTTCAAGCTTACTATGTATGTATGTATGTCAATTGAAAAGTCTCTCTCTACCGTAGTAAAACACATTTTTTTTTGCAAAATTCATAAAATTCGTATTTTCTTATTCAACATACTACTTTCTTTCAAGAGTGATTCACTGCTTATAGCGATTTGTCATTTGCTTCAATATAAACCTCAGTTTCGGCGTTCACATCTTCATTCGACGAAAATTTCTTCTCAGCGAGCATTCTTTTGAGATTTGAGAACAGGAAATCTGAAGAATACGCTGGATGCGGACGCAATCCGAAGCCCAATTTACGGACTTTCACCATCGTTTTCACAGACTTGTGATACGGTGCATGGTAGTGGTGAAGCAACACTTTCTATTTCTTCAAATGCAGCCCTTTTTCAGCGAGTTCGTCTTTCAAACAGTCCAATAATATTATATAATGGTCGCCGTTGATGGTCCTTCCTTTTTTGTGGCAGTCAATAAAAAATATTACATATAACCTTCTCAGCCGACTGTTGCGTTTTGCCAAGTTTTGGAACGGGTACATAAGTATGTATGTATGTATGTACATATGTACATATGTATATGATATATGTATACAATATGCTAAACATTGTAATTTTCGAAATTCACGTGCGGATGTAACCCCTTGAGTTCTTGTACTTAGAACATTTCGTCGATTTATCGAAAAAATATTGGTGTTTAAGATCGAAGGCTCGAAAATACATACATACATATGTACATATAAAAATGACAAAACACGAATAGAAATTTTAAATAGTACATACATACACACGTATGTATGTACGTCCAGAAACTTTTGAACATACATACATACATATCGCTCATTTGCTGCAAGACCGGCATAAGTCAAAAAAATCGATTTTCCAGAAAACGCATTTAAAGTTTTCAGCCGACTACAACCTTACACGGTGACTCCAACCTTACACCTCTTCTCAAGCGGAGCATATAAGAGGTATTCATATGAATTTTTCACTCAACATGAAGTATGATATAACGAACAATTCTGCAGCATTAGCTCAAAAATCACGTTTTTTGATTTATGCCGGTCTTGCAGCAAATGAGCGATATGTACATTTGTGGGTATGTATCTATGTAGGTATGTACGTATGAAGATACTTACATACTGCTTACTTACATACATTACGTACTTAAACCGAAAAAAAGTGAAAATTGTCTGAAGATATCATATCAGTAGAATAAATTCGTACAGCGCTGTGACACTGCCAAATCTTCTGCAAACATACTTACATATGTACATACATACATATGCATATGTATATTAGTAACTATGGCTGTATACGAGTATAATATGTAAGTATGTGCAAATCTGTCGAACAACTTGCCAATTTGCTTTTGAGGTTACTACCTCAAACATTACAAATATATATAAATACATATGTACATATATTTACATTCATATATACATATATTATTTGTATAGTATACAAACATACATGCATATAGCCATACAAAACTTAGCGATGTAGAAGAGTGGATGGCACCACGTGGTTTCGTCTTTTTACCCTTATACAGTGCTGTGCATACGCTAAGCAACTCATCCCAACTTTCAAAAAATTGTCAAATTACTCTCAAATAAACAGTCATCAGGTAAACGTTATAATATTTATTGATAGCTTAGGTGAAAACAAAAAGAATACGTAACAACAAAACTTGTACTTTATTCTTTTACTGTTAAATAAAAAACAAAAACAAAATCAATCCAATAATAAGCTGTGCATAATCTAAGCAACTTTTTAGTATTTTGTATAAGAACCGTTATTTTTTATAACGGCAGCACATCTTTTGGGCATTGAGGCAATTAAATTTCTCAATGTAGTTTTTTCGATGCTTTTCCATTCTTTTTTAAATCCTTTAAACAAGTTGTCCTTGCTTGTAAATCGACTTGATCCCAAGCGCCGTTTGACAATTGCAAACAAATTCTCGATAGGATTCAAGTCGGGTGATTGTGCCGGCCAATCAAGGACTTGAATCCTTTTCGTCCTAAACCAATCTTTGACCAACTTCGAAGTGTGTTTCGGATCGTTATCCTGCTGAAACACCCAACGAAGTGGCATATGCCATTCTGCATAAGGGAGCATCCTTGTTTCTAAAATGTCCTTATACATAAAACGGTCCATTTTGTCCACTATTTTGTGTACAGGGCCAAGCCGATTTCCCGAGAAGCATGTCCACACCATGACATTTCCTCCACCATGCTTGACAGTCTGTTTACAGTAACGTCGATGTAGTCGATCACCTTTCTGGCGCCTTACTGTACACATGCTGTCTGAATTGAAAAGGTTGACTTTGACCTCATCGCTAAAAAGAACACTATTCCACTTTTCAACCGTCCAATCAATGTACTTCTTTGCGAATTCAAGACTAAAAAATACAAAAAGAATATTGCTGTTGTTGAAGATGTTACTTAAAAATAACATACCGTTTCTTCATGTGATTTTTCGTCAGCATTGGCTTTTTAATGGCCTGATAACTTTTTAAACCAAGCTTAATTGCATGTCTTCGTATGGTACTTGAATCGACATTCAAATTAAGAGTTTCTCTTATTTCTTTCGATGATATGAATGGGTTTTTCTTTATTAACCTCTTAATATTAATGTCATCACGATAAGAAATTTTTCGTGGTGACGCGCCTGTGTTTAGTGTTGTAACACTACCTGTTGTTTTAAATTTATTAATCCATCTTGAAACCATGGATTTATTAATATTTAATGACTTCGCTATAAGAGCTTGACCTTTTCCAGCCTGGTACAATGAAATAACGGAAGATTTGAATCTGTTATCGTACTGAACGCGCTGCATATTTAAACTTAATAATTTTAACTCAATTTAACCCTCGAGACGGCTAAACTGCACTGATCTTCTTAATGTGCGAAGCAAACAGCTTAAAAGCATTGGAAAATAACCGTTATCTAGTGTTAAAAGGGAATATTCAAATTCATTATAGTATAGTTGCTTAGATTATGCACAGCTTATTATTGGATTGATTTTGTTTTTGTTTTTTATTTAACAGTAAAAGAATAAAGTACAAGTTTTGTTGTTACGTATTCTTTTTGTTTTCACCTAAGCTATCAATAAATATTATAACGTTTACCTGATGACTGTTTATTTGAGAGTAATTTGACAATTTTTTGAAAGTTGGGATGAGTTGCTTAGCGTATGCACAGCACTGTATGTATGTATTTTGTATATATATTAGTATGTAAATACATGTGTGTATGTAAGTACATACATAAGTATAGCTGAGTCGTTGCCAAGAGAGATATGGTGCTGTTTATGAATGAAATACCCTGTTGGACATTATTGTTTACTAAATAGTCGTTTTATAAGTACGTTGTATACATACATATACATATATGTACATTGTATATAAAGCCTTTAGAGAATTTCAGAATATCCAAATAAGCACTGGATTGATTGGCGTCTGCCTCATGCTTCCATTCGGTATATGATAAAAAAACATATACATATGTACATACATATGTACATACATATGTACATACATACATATATGCATATAATATATAGTATGTATGTATATACAGTAGGTAGAACAAGTAAGTTAAGTACACTGAAATATAAAATAGCGAGGTGAATACAAGTTTAAGATTTATATTTTTTAACAACAATTTAAAGTATTTTTAAAGGGGGGATTACGGGTTTCAAAAATTTGCTTTTTTTCTTATTAAATTCTACAACACCTCTAGAATATTGTCCTAAATTTTCAAGTTGATGCGAGTAATAGAGTCGGAGATACAGCCTTGAGAACTTGTCCCCTTGCGTCCGACTCTTATTGTCACTCAAATTTTTAAACGCGTTTTTCTCGAAACTTTGATTTTTAAGTCGGTTGGCAAGATCTCTCGAGAATTACTTAACCGATCTTCATGAAATTTTACACAGGGCTTTGAGATACAATTCGTAAAGACGTGGATAGAGGATTTTTCCTATTTGAAAACAAAATGTCGCGCAAATTTCACTGATATTTTAATTTTTTGTCGGCAAATAATCCAATTTTCACCTTTTTTCCTTTGCTCTAGTGCTAAGTTATGGTTTAAACTAAAACATGCATTTTTTCACTTCAGATGATCCTGTAAGGAGTTGTCCTGCAAACGCGGGCACATATTTTTTCCGAGGGGTCACCGGAAACGGTGACGCAATGGCCGAGTTTAAAATATTTTTTTCCAAAAATTTCAGAATTTCTTTATTAATACGAGGGCTGCTCTATATATCCCTGGCCTAATAATGAAAATAGGAATATTTATCAACGAAAATGGTTTTATTATTTTTCAAAATATTCTCCATCAAGATTTATACACTTTTGTATGCGCTTAAACCAATTTTCAAAGCACTTTTCCACTCCGATTGAGACACCTCCAAAACATGGTTTTTGAATGCTTCAACAGCATCTTCTGGCGACGAAAATCGTTGACCACGCATTATTTTCTTGATGTGTGGGAATAAAAAGAAGTCATTGGGTGCCAAGTCAGGGCTGTACGGCGGATGACCCATCAATTCGACGTTTTGGCCGGTCAAAAAGGCGCTGGTTTGAGCCGATGGGTGAGAGCTCGCATTGTCATGGTGCACAATGATTCGTCTTTACTTGTTCGTTTTTCTCCGAAGACTTCAGGCAAACAAATGGTGGTGTACCACTCAGAATTGACCGTCCTACGTTGCTCAAGCGGAACAGTCGCTACATGACCAGTTTTGCCGAAGAAACAGGCGAACATTTACTTCGAAGTGCTTCTTCCACGAACACCTTTCGTTGGATTTGGCTCGTCTTGGAAGACCCACACGGTCGATTGCTGTTCTGTTTCGGGCTCATACGCATAGATCCATGATTCGTCACCTGTAACGATCTTATAAACGTCTTTTGAAGCACCGCGATCGTATTTTTTCAGCATTTCTTTACACCAATCCACACGAGCCTTTTTTTGAGCGATTGTCAAATTGTGCGGGATTCAACGAGAACAAACCTTTTTTACGGCCAGGTGT
The DNA here is from genome assembly GCF_023373825.1 of Bactrocera dorsalis. Lineage (NCBI taxonomy): Eukaryota > Metazoa > Arthropoda > Insecta > Diptera > Tephritidae > Bactrocera > Bactrocera dorsalis. The sequence continues at coordinate 96,947,995 of NC_064304.1, read as the reverse complement.
TCATGCAATATCGAATGTATGCTGGTGGGAGAAATGCATAGGCATGCCTCTATCTGAAGGTATGTTACATGACGGTCTTGCATTATCAGTTCACGTGCGGCATCGATGTTTTCTGGCACAACGGCTGTTTTTGGACGACCTTCACGGAATTCGTCTTTGAGCGAGCGTAGGCCACGATTGGATTCGTTGTACCAGTTTTTCACAGTGTTATAGGATGGTGCTTCATAGCCATACAAAGATTTTAGTTCATCGATGCACTCTTGTCGTGATAATCCACGTCAAATGTTGTGAAAAATGATCGCACGAAAATGTTCACGAGTTAATCCAAGTTTTGGCCGAGATGAATTTTTTAATTCCCTGTAAATAAAACCATTCACGATTAAATGACAAAACGTTCTGAGTGATGTTATGCTAAAAAATGTCAAACTTTCCAATGGAAATGTCAGATTGCACCTGGCAACACTTAAGGCCTAACTATAATATGCATAAGCTGCCGTATGTTACTGTCAAAAAATGAACGAAAAGCCTGTCAAATGCATAACGAATGGAGAGTAGACTTTTGAATGACTATAATGTGCTTAAATGCATAAGAAGAAAGTGTCAAAAACAACTTGTGTTTTGGTTTTGTTTAGTTTGCATTTTGCAAAAATGAACAGAATATTAAAATATTTAAAAAATATTAAAATGCTTACTTCTGTTTTAGAAGGAATACGCATATTGACAGAAATTAGTGAAATTAAAAAATAGAGTTCGGTCATGTTCAGTGAGGGAAATAAACAGGAAGAGAAAGTAGGATAGTTTTTTTGTACGATCCCTAGAAATGAAGAGGACTGATCATATAGATTTTTTATATACACCCGATTGAAAGAAAAGGCATATTGTTTGTCGTAAAAACATTTCCTTTTTCAATATTTTCCATTAAATTTTGTATAAAACATTCGTCGTTCTCCATCTTCAAATTCAAAACGATGTATCTGTTGACAAAAAGAGAAAACAGCTGATTCCGTACGGAACATGCGATCAGTTTCGCATTTTGCTTAAGCAAATGTCGTTTGACAAAACTTAACGAAACTTGATGTTAAGCACATTATAGTTGCAACATACAATTTGAGTGTATTCGGACAGTTGCTTACGCTGGCTTAAGCTAGCTTATTCACATTATAGTTAGGCCTTCAGTGTTGCCTAGGCCAGAAAATTATATAGCAGCCTACGTAGTGTATGTTTGGGACAATAAAAAATTCTAGTAAAAAATTTCATTTATGTAGCCACGTTTTGGAATATCTCTCTCTTTAGGATTGCTCAATCACTCTCAATTCGTGACAAGTCAGCGCTTTGACTCACATTTTAATTTTTTTGATATTCTGTAATGACGTTTGGAGTAAAAATGAGCGCGATGTCATTGACGGAAATCAGGTCCAATCAGTCGCAGACTCTCGGGGATGGCGTACTATTTTAAACTATTTAAATAAATTTCAGCAGTAATTTTGCCTTCTAATGTTTTAATCTTTGTTTTAAGTTCTCTGGTCTAATCGTCGACTCGTCAGTCCAAAGCACTTTATGTCAAACATTTGGAGCTTTTAATATAATACAGACTACATACTTACATATGTATGTATGTACTTATGTGCTATTCATGAAATGCTTGAACGGATTTGAAATTTACAAACACGTTGCTTAAAAACGAAAAATTGGCTATTCCACAATATTTTTCAAAAAATCGTTCGCATGGGTCTTTTGATAACACGGTCGTACATACATAAGTATGTAAGTATGTACATATGTAGTTATGCATTTGTTTATGGATCCGGGTTTCGAACTAAGTCAGTACTCTACAAAGTAGGCAATTGCTTGCTGCTAAGACTGCGATTTTTTGTATACAATATACATAAGTATGTATGTACTTAAGTATACGTACATATTTTCAAGTGTGTACCATAAATATGTATATACTTATGTACATATAAATATGTATGTATTTACGCACTATACTATACATATGTACATATATGCATTTTTATCTATAGTACTTTTGTATCTACCACACTTGTACTCGTTTTTATGAAGACGATCGTCAAATACTAAACACTTCATTCACTACTTTTACTCCAGACATGAAATGAATAAATGTACAATTGTATGTACATACATACATACTTAGGTACTTATAAATAGCAAATTCATGGATACATATGTATGTATGTGTTTATACTATGTATACTATAGACATACATACATATGTATGTATTTACTCAAATCAGATAATTTCTACTCATAAATAAACAAATGTTTCTTAGATAAGAAAGTATTTATTCTGTTCCTTTTATACTACTTGTTTACTATTGCGCAGTTAACAGTTGAGATAAGTATACTGTACTCTTAAACACTCATATACCTGCACACAAAAATTTCTATATACATATGTACATACTTATATGTATGTATGTATGTACTTCTGTACAGTTTCATATCAAATACGTATTTATTTACAGAAATATGAGTTGTATGTGTTCCAATTAACACTACGATACCCTAGAGTTGATATGTACGTATGTACATATACCCCAACCCTGTTAGGAATTGGAAATCTGGCAAATAGAGGGTGTTTTCAATAGGAACGCTACAAAAGTAGACCGATAGGGACAACAAACGACGCCAAATTTATTCCCGCTCTTTTGACATTTATATTCAGTAAGGTTTGCCATTTCATCATGGAAAGATGAACCATCCAACAACTAGTCGAAATGATTAAAATTTACTACCGAAGTTAGGAGTCAGTGGCATCAACTTTAAGAGCGGGATTTTAAAAACAAAAACGGTTTGGGATATCAATAAAATTCTTTATTCCTGTGAAAGGACACAGTACTTCATGAGTTGCCATTGAATCCCAAAAAATTACGGTTTGGTGCTGTTTATGAGCCAGCGGCGTCATTGATCCGTACTTTTTCGTCTTGATCAAGAACGGCACGTTACTGTTAATGGGAATCGCAACCACTCAATGATAACCCAATATTTTTGGCCTATATTGAATGATAAGGACTTGGACAATCTGTGGTTCCAACAGGACGGCGCCACAAGCCGTACAGTGAATGTCACAATGGATTTATTGAAAACCACGTTTGATGAATATGCTATCTCTCGAAATGGCCCAATCAATTGGCCGCCTCGATCGTGCGATTCGACGCCGTTAGACTATTTCCTGTGGACCTACATCAAGTCTATGGTCTATCAAGTCTATGGTCTATGCCAACAACCCCCGACGGGTACTGCGTCGAATACTTTCAGAGCTGGAGTGTTTTCATCCATTCGGACGACATGACTTAGCCAGTGTAGCCGCGGTCTCTTAATTCGCTGAAGCATGTCGTATATCTTGTACAACTCATCGTTCCATCGACTGCGGCATTCGTCGTTGCCAATACGCTAAGGACCATAAACCTTCTGCAGAAGCTTTCTCTGGAAAACTCATAACGCAAACTCATCAGATCATCTTGTCATCGTCCATGCCGCTGCACCATATAACTGGGTGGGGATAATGAGTGACTTATAAAGTTTGGTCTTTGTTCGTGGAGAGAGGACTTTACTTCTCAATTGCCTACTTAGTCCGAAGTAGCAACTGTTGGCCAGAGTTAGTCTGCCTTGGATTTCGAGGCCGTCGTTGTTGTTGGTGTTAATGCTGGCTCCAAGATAGTCGAGTATACATACATACATAAAGTATGTATTACCATAATGTCGATTTTTGGAGTCTAGAATCTTCCAGTCAGCTGTTTTGTCGATTATTTCAAAGAACTGAAAGTGACGCCTCACTTGCTGCAAAAGGCGATGTGCCGACATACTTACATACATACATATGTATGTACGTCTATGGCCACAAGTGGGCTCTCAAAGTACATACATACGTACATTTGTTCAAATAAACACAAATATACTTACATACATACATATGTCTAAAATAAGATACATGTTTACATACATATGTATGTATGATTCTTCATTCTTCATACGTAATACATTTTTTATGTGCATAACATAACTTATGTATGTATATATGTAGTATGTTTGTGCGTACGTTCGAAATTTTATTTACACGCGCAAGTAAAACCCACTGTGCCAACATGGAAACCAATATTATTGTATACTGAATAAAGAAAAAAATTGAAATCGCAAACAAAACGAGCACTGCGAAACAAAATAAAGGAACAAATATAAAAATAAAAAAAGATGTCAAAAAACGTGCCGTAGAAATTGCGCAGTGGGAAAATTTTGGTATGTTTACGTTTATTCTTGAATGGTAATAGACCCTGCAGGAAATTTTGAAACTTTGTGCAAGTACATACTGATAAATAATGAAATATGAAAATAGCTAAGAGTAAATATGGGAATTTATTAAGATTTATAGCATTGAAATTTGTTGTTGTAGCGGTAAAAACGTCCCTGTGGTAATTTGGAGGGTTATTCGACATTCCTTGGTCCAGATAAAAATCCGGCCCGTCCTGGTTGCGTAGACCTGACTGTGGTGTGAACGGTGTATTTGTTCCCTCCCCTATATTCGAGAAGAGAGAATTATATTTTACAGCTAAGTATTATTATATGTGCTTTATTTATTATGTATGTGCTTTTATATGAATGTCTTTTTAATGTTTTTGTTATATTATAGGTGATATATTGATATATTTTTGTAAACTTAAATAACCAATAATTGCAATTAATTTCGGTTCGCGATTCTCTCCGCTCGGTATACATTAAGTACCTATACCTTACATACATCCATACATACATATGTATGTTCATAAGTATAAGCAATATACATTTTTACATTACGTTATAAATTATTAAATATATACAATGTATGTATAAATATGTATGTATATGTACCTACACACACACATGTGTGTATGTGTTAAACTAATTTTGAAAAGAAAGACGGAAAAAGTTGTTTTGATTGCATGGAATCGTCTTTCAGCCCCTACGCAACGAATTGCCGACCAGTCTGCGGCGATAGCGATAAAATTATAATTTTTATAAACTTACTTACATACAAATGTATGTACATACATACATATGTATACAGACATTTGTGTCATTGGTAGTGGCAAACGAATGCTCTTAGTAAACGAAAATTTGTTATATGCTCAAAATATGAAAGCTTTAAATTTTGTTTACGTTTATTTTAATATAATTCTATGCCCTGTACAGTTCTAGTAGTGATTTCGGTTCCACAGTCTTTTATGATCTCCTTCCTGATGTTTTCAGCGGTTTTGAATCAATTAAGGCTAATGCATTCTTCTTGCTGATTCTATCTAGAATATGCTTTCCTTGCAACTCCTGAGTTTGGTTTTCTACTCGAAGACCTACTGTTTTGAATTTTTTTTTTAAATCCCCGACAGCAAACTTCCTGAATCCAACTATTTCACTGATCTTTCGTATGCTAAGATTTCCTTTTCGCAAAGTTAAAATCTTGCTTTTATCCACAGTAGTCATTTTTTTAGGTTTGCCATATTTTATATTTTTTTACTTTCTGAGCTGTATGTACTAAAAAACCGATCAATAATTATCAAAACAGCACATATTTCTTTAATTTATAAAAAAAAAATACATTGTCGCCATAACTGCTACCTGGCTACTTGTTCGGATTTCAATTTCTGCCACTGTAATTAAAAAAAAATGTACATACATATGTACATATGGACATACTTATGTATGTACATAGCTGTTATGTATGAATTATGTTTAGAAAACCAAAAATGTGTTTAGTACAGACTCTTCGTGTTTTTATATTCCGGGTTCCCAGCAAAATTTACTACGGTGATCAAATTGAAAGGTGAATTTTGTCCATTTCATCTCCTTCAAAGTAATCTCCTCCCGCTACAATATAGCTTTTATATCCTCAATTGAGTCAAAACGGTGTCCTCGGAGTGGTCATGCGAATTTGCTAAATAGCCAGAAGTTACTCGAATGTAAAGGCGAAGGCGAATGCGGTGGTTGCGGCACGATTTTAGTTAAAAATGTGGCGAAATGATCATGAATAACCAATGTGAGTATGAGATGGTGCATTATCGCACTTTTTTCTTCAATAAATTCAGACATACATACATATGTATGTACATAGTAGTAAAAAATTGGATAATTCACTTTTGGAGCCTCACAAAACGACGCGTATCTCAAATACTAATGAATATTTTGACGTGAAATTTAGCATAGATGTCACTAACAGTACTACCAACTTACAGAAAAAAAATTTACCGATTCGAAAAACACGCGAAGTATAAATTAAAAATTCACCTTTCAATCATAGTAGTACTACAGCAAAGTACACTTTATTTGGAATAATGCTCAGCTCATAATTAGTCTATTTAGTTAAGTCCTTCTGTCTGTCTGATTATACGCAAACTAGTCCCCTCCCTTTTGAGATATCAATCTGAAATTTTGCAAACATTCTTTTCTACCCTAGAAGCCGCTTATTTGTCGAAACCTCCGATTTCGGACCACTTTAACTTGTAGCTGCTATATAAACAGAACTTTGAATCGTGTTCTTGTAAGGGGAACTTTTTTTGGCATGGATTATTGTTGAAGGCAATGGTGCAGCCTTCGTTAAGATTGTTCAGATCTGTCCACTTTAACTTATAGCTGCCATGCAAACTGATCGATTAAAATTAATATACGGATAGTTTTATATTCTTTTTTGCTTTCTGAAATGTACCAGTGAAGGGTATTATAGTTTATATGTATGCAGTCAAAGTTAACAGATTTTCTCACTTTTTTATGTATGTATGCATTTCAACAAAAAATCATAATCTCACATACTTACATACATATGTATGTATGTATGTATGTACATAAGAATTTCACATAAATCGGCGGAAAATGCTAGAGCAAAAAAATTGCTCGAAGAATCAAGAAAGGATGTCAAATTGGTTGGCACAAAATATATGTACATACATATAAATACATACATATGTATGTATGTACTTATGTTCAGCGGTTTCAGACAAAGTAGGAAATAAACATGCATTATGTGTTATTCTCATTCAGATGGTGTCTTGGTACCAATAAGAAACTATCAATTGCTCCTAAAAATTCCATCAGCTATTTATAACAGGTTGATTAAACCTTATCCATAATTATCTAGTATTTCTTAGGAAAACAAATAACAACTGATGATTCATAAAGTTGCATATCTAGCAAGTCAGCGTATAACAATCACTTTTTTATATACATACATACATACCTGTATTTGTATGTATGTACATCATAAATGTACAATATTAGCGTAAGCATGAGTGGGGCATTCGTGTGCAATATTTATGTGTTTACGTACATATGTATGGACATACATACCCATGTATTTATATAAAAAATTGCGTGTTATTCGCCGATTACAGGGTGAAGCGACGTTTCCAATTTAAAGCCGTTAGAAGTAAAGCCTCAAAACAGACGAGAGTACAATCAGCACGACTAACACCGATTTTTAAAAGTGCGGGGAGAACATATGTATGTATGTATATCTCTAAAGTCCTTAGATTGAACAAAGGGTCTCATGGGGAATCATTATTAGTTAGCACCTTAAGTGGAAAAATGGGGTTGGTGATGCGAAACAATAGTCTATTCTTCCCAAACGTTAACCTCATTCCGCAGCTTATCCTGTTTACTAACAACTAGGCTCTGATAATTGAGCAATGACAGTATAACCAAGTCATTAGCGAAAAAGATGGACCCCCCTACCAGAGTAGAGGCAAAGCTGACAGCTACGGAAGCTGACTCGGATGCAGAGGGCCAATCACCTACTCAACTTTAACCCTTTTATTACGGAAAATAGAATAAACAGAGGTAGTCTGTCGCGAGCTTCAGTCCATATGTTTTACATATTTCAATGAATTTGCTTGTTTTGCAGCTTGGTTGTTTGCTGATCGTTGAATAGTAGAACGATCGCCGCCTCACCCTGTTTAAAATACAATTTTAAGTGTACACACAAGGTGTTTTTCACAACATTGCCGGACCGTAAAGTTAGCCAAACAAGTTTTCGTCACTCATGACGCGCTCAATGAACCAAATCAAAAGAGACAGACTGTTGCGTCCGTACTTACATACTTATAATATAAACAAACACACTTAAATGAAGGTGAAAAAATATTTATTGCGAGTGGCGACTAACTAGCCCAAACCTTTAAAATATTGTTCAGTAACGCTCAAATGGATCTAAACAAAAATAATTCGCTATTAATTCTTAAGGGGTCACATGGGTTTACGGGTTTCAAAAAATCGTTTTTTTATTGTGTTATTAAATTCTAAAGAACTTCTAGAGTATTGTCCTAAATTTTCTAGTAGATCCGAGTAATAGTTTCGGAGATACAGCTTTGAGAACTTGTGCGCTCGAGGCTAGCTGGGCTAAGTGCGCCGCCTTTAAACGCGTTTTTCTCCAAATTATATTTTTGAATACGTTTGGCAAGATTTCTCAAGAACTCACTCAACTGATCTTCATGAAATTTTACACAGATCTTTGAGATACAATTCTTAAAGACTTGGACGGATTGGATTTTTTTCGTTAACAACTATATGAAAAAAGTCAGTTTTTTACCCCTTAAAGGCGGAAGTATCCACAGAGACCAAAAGTGAACGGACTTTTGGTGAATCCCGTAAGTCGTGTTGCCTCTGAAATCGAAATTTCCTTAGATCACTGCCGATCGTTTAAGACAATAGATTTTTTGAAGCGTCTTCGGGTATTTCGATCTAATAGCTTGTTCTGTTGCACCGAAAATCTTTCAAGTGACATTTGTAAATATGGTCTCCTTATGTTGAGTGATTTTTTATGGTGGTTACTTGCAGCTGAATTTCTTCTCTAATTTCACTACTTCTTCCTGTTTATTATGTACATAAGTATGTACTTATATAAACAAAAAACTGCAACCAAAGTGCTCACAAATGTACTTACATACATACATAGTATGTCCATACATTCATGTATGTACATATGTACATATGTAAGTATGTCGTTGTGTGCAGGAAAACTTAGTATTTTTACTACCAAATTATTAATATCGCTTGCATTTACCTACATACATAAATACTTGTATGTACTTACATATACATACTTATGTATACTTAACCATTTTGTGCTGTCTCATTGTATATTGAGCGGTTCCGTGATGTGTTTTCCATTCGAATAATAATGTACATATGTATGTAAGTATATGCAAGTTGTTGCGAATCCGTTAAGCTGAAAAGCGCAGCATCTCGAATATGCTTGAATATACCATTTTGAGCTCTTTAAATTTGCTTTTATGAAATCTGAAATCCGGTTTTGCTACTTTGAAGCTACTTCATATACATATGTAAATATATTTAAAGTATACATATACAGGGCGCAGTTTGATTGCAACTTTTAACTATAAAATTTAAGCCGGACTGACCAAAAATACACTAATTTCCACATATTTTTATAAAAATCTGCATTATCGCCTTCAAAACGAACTCCCGAGTCTATGGACATAATCATGTCAACGCTTAACGCCAATTTCCATACACTTATTACAAGCCTCGACTGCGTATAGTCTTCGGTGCTTTCAGCACATTTTAGTTTTCTCAGTTTCGGCACCATTCAACAGTTTATACGTGATATTCATAAAACCACGTCTCGTCCCCATTAATGTTACGTTTGATGAATGTAGGGTTCTCAGCTACATTGTCAAGCATCTCTTTTGCGACCTCTAATCCACGTTGTTTTTGAGTCGATCTTTAAGGAGATGTTGAGATCCTCTGCTATCTCTTTGATCCGTCTGATGCCACACCATGACTTTTAAGCACTGTTTCTTTAACTTTTTTGATATACTGTACGTAAAGAGCCAAGCAGCAATCAATGCAGTAACCTCGTATCGCATGTCGTCTAGAAGGGTCTTGGGAAGCAGGGCAGCAGTGGAATGTATTGTCAGAAGTAAACTATTTCACTTCTACGCACCCGTCCTGAATTTTGAAGACTACGCTATAAACATCTGGGGTCCCCACAGTACGATACACTGGAGGAGGTATTGACAGTCAGACCGTTCTGTTAAAATTCGAGTCAAACGCCGGCTACTTCTTTTAGTCTTAGCAAGTGAACTCCATCCGGTATCGCAAAGGAAAGGTATCGTGGCTTATTGACCCATCAGATTAATATAACCTAACCGACATTTATTACCGCTTACTTTTAAAATATCATATTTTTTATAAAATGCGTAATTTGCTTTCACTAATATAATATGGTTGTATGGACATACATACATACATAAGTACATATGCATGTTCCTAAGTATGTGTCTGGAAGGTCAGGTAATTAGTCGAAAGAGCATGCGCAAAAGACAAGGTTAGAGCGCAATCAGACACTGCATACACTCAGCGCCAATTAGTAGGTGACTAACTGAGTTTACTGATTGGCGACCTGAATGTATTAAATCGCGATATTTCGTTAGCTGTTCATCAAAGGTATGTATCTAAGTACTAAATGATTGTGACACTATTATGCGGATTAACTTAAAAATCAAAATAAATTTCTCATGCTGTTCAGTCAGGTCGGTTCACCTTGTGTACTACGTTGAAGAGTGGTATTAAAATACACCAAAGCGTTTGACGACCCAACAGTTGAACGTGTCTGTCTGTCTGTTAACATTTTCAGTTACCAAGCGCAACTTTGGGCTTAAAGCGTTCAGTTTTGAATTTGTGTATGTATGTATGTATGAATGTATGAAAATTTCAGTTCGTATCTAATGTCCAATTATTCATAAGTTTTTTGTTTCGCTTTGAGTCAATGTCATGCAACGTCTACAACTACATAACAACAAAAGAACACGATTTTTTTTTAAATGTACAATAAAGATCAAAATTGTTTAAAGTTGAATTTGAGTCGGAAGCCTAAGGGTTTGTGGATTTAAAAAAAATATTTTTAATTTCATATACAAGGTGCGTTCCAAAGTAAACAGGACTTTTTGAATCTAGCGCCCCCTGGTGGCGTCATCTATAAATATGACGATGCGATGCGATGGTGCGTTAGAATCTGCTATCTTTATCGATTGTCCAGTGAGAATTTCATAACATTTCATAGATTGAAAGTGAAGTTATTGCGTTTTAAGTGTCAGTATGCTTGCGTTATCGGTGCGAAAATGAGCTTCGAACAAAGAGCCAACATTAAATTTAGTTTTAAAAATGGTAAAACTTTTACCGAAATGTTTCAATTGATGAAAAAAGTTTATGGCGATGATTTCCTATTCTGTAGCAGAGTGCACGAGTGGTTTCAATGTTTTCAAAGTGGTCGTGAGGACATAAATGACGATCAACATGTGGGTCAATCAAAATCTGTGATCACCGGAAATTCTATCGGAACTGTGCGTGAATTCATCAAAAATCAGCCGAAATCGTCATAGAAATTCATGGGAATGGAATTGCACATCTCCAAAACATCGATTTATCACATTTTGACCAAACATTTGGACTTACGAAAGGTGTGTGCACGGTTTGACTGACGGCCAAAAATTGGTCAGAATCCAACATTCGAAGGACGATTATTTGACCAAAAATCACATTTTAACCAATAACCACTCCCCGTATTCACCTGATTTGGCACCGTTCGATTTCTTCCCTTTCGAAAAATACATTTGTCCATGAAAGGAAAGCGTTATGTACACGTAGAGATCATTCAAAGGCTTGCACCGGCATACTGGCGGCCATATCGGCCAACGAGCTAAAATACTCGTTCGACATGCTTTTGGACCGTGCAAAAAGCTATATTGAAGCAGAAGGAGACTATTTTGAATAAAAAATTGATTTTGCCGAAAAACCCATTTTTCTGGTTTTTTTTTGTTTAAAGTCCTGTTTACTTTGGAACGCACCTTGTACTTGAAAACGGTCAAGCCGATTAGTCTCAAATTTTAACACGAGCGTTTTAAATATATTTTTTTATTAATTAATCGAAGATCTTTTTCTCACCGATAAAACAAAATTAATTTTTTTCCAGGACAAAAAATTCGATTTTATTTTAAAACCGCTATTTTGTCAAAGAAAAATATTTTGCCTATTCCTCGATTTGATTTACTAGATTTAGCATTACTTTAACGAAATCTTTTCCTTAAATAGAGAAAATCCAGTTCAGAGATATTGTACTCGTATTAACCGGAAAACGTCTTTTTTGAGAGGAGCTCCCGGAGATTAGCTGTAGTACCTTTCCAAATGAATAGTTTTACTAATACTGAGTCTTAAACTACAGTTGAAAGATACCATAATATGAGTATACATTTTTGGATCAATAAATTTAAAAGTTTTTTATGAAAAAAATCGGGTTTTCGGCCTTCTAACTGTATACTCGTATACATAATGCCTTAAAGTAAAATAGATTATGTTATTTTTCATAATGCATAATGCCTTAAAGTAAAATAGATTATGTTATTTTTCAATATTTATATGTACATATTTATTAAATAAAATGAATTTTCAAAAACAAAGCGCGCGGTCTTTCTGACTTTAAAATGGATATACTTATGTATGTACATACATACATACATATGTATGTATATAAAAAACATTAAATAGGCACAAGTGTATAAAAAGGCCTTTATTTTCAAAGTTTATGGCCGGTATCCGTTTGCATATACTTATGTATGTATGTATGTACATATTTACATATGTAAGTATGTATGTATGTAAATATTTAGATCATAGATCGAACCTAGATTGACGTTCTTATCATCACGTAAGCCATCAAGATGTTGGGGAGCGTCAAGAGCGTCAATGTGTCAAACATTATTTGCTGATTAATTATGCCTATATAGTACATATGTACATATATACTTACGAGTATGTATACAAATATAGAAGCGATATACATACATATGATCATAAAACACAACCAATACAATTTTGCCAGTTTGTGAAATCGCTGTTTATTTAGTCGTCTTTTCGTTGACTTGCGAAATAACCGCTTCTTATGCATCAGTTTCGTGCCAATTAATCAAAAGTTTCTACATTCATACACACATATGAGCATACATATGTACATACATACATTTGTACATAGGCTCGTATTTCTACGTTTATTGCGAATGTGAATGTTGAAAGACCCAATCTAGCCCAGTTCGAAGTTTTCTCTATAATTATGGACAGCATAGTGGTGAAACCGGTTTGAGCACGCGCAATTCACGCATAAAGACTATTCACCTTTTTGGTTGTGTATATGACGAGCGTAAATTGCGACCATTGCAGCTATCTAACAACTACAACTTGCCATAAAGCAAAGCCAATCCAAAGCACACACCCAAATCTAAAACTAATATATACAAACATACATACAATATATTCATGTAATCATATATATATACATACATATATACATAAGTGTGTATATTTATCTACCACTACATATAGCCATACTATATTGATCGACCGTTTAATCATATCCACGAACCGCACCCGAGCACCTTCATCTTCATTTTTACCCGTTAACTAGACTAACAACAATTTACCGAAACGGAAAAATCATCGAATCACCGCCTGACTTAACTGTCAATCATGAAAAACATGAAAATTTAGTTAATTAAAAATTGAATTCATGTTAATTGCTATAGTTTAAAAAGTTGCTTGTGAAACCTGCCACTTAATCTTAATTGAAAGAAAAAACAAGAGAAAACTTTAACATCGGCCGCACTGAAATTATAATACCCTACACAAATAAAAAATATTTCTTATAAGAACTTGGTTCCGATCGTTCAGTTTGTAAGGTAGTTTACTGCAGCTGCTTAAGGGGTCAATATGGTAATCTGGCCTGTTTTTTTTAACTTTTTTCCATAGAAGTTTTTATTCCACAATAGTATTAGTATTTTTGGGCCTTTTTCAAAACCTTCCAATGGTAAAGTGGGTTTCTATATTAATTCTAAGGAAACAGAAAATGCAGAAACAAAAAATTGAAAAAAGAATACCCTACTGACCCCTTAAGTCGGTACACCTCAGTATTGCGTTGCGATTTTTCCAATGGATAAAAATATCGAACAAAGAATTTGTCTCAAATTTTGTTTTTCTAACCAAATTTCGTGTGCGGAATCGTTGAGAGTCTTGGGAAAAGGCCAACTGTGATTAAATTTTATCAAAAATAGAAGCCTATGAGTGCTACAAAGACTTCAAAGACGGTCGAGAGATTGTTGCAGACATGCCTCGTTCTGTTCGACTTTCGACCTCTTCAACTGATGAAATTATTAAAAAAGTGAAGAATGTAGTACTTGAAAATCGCTAGTCAAGTATTAGAGAAATGGCAAGAGAGCTCGACATCTCTCGTGAGTCCGTTTGATTGATTTTGGTGGATACTTTGGGTACGAAACGTGTTCTTGCTCGACTCGTTCCGATAAAGCTGATCTTTTATCAACAAGAGTACCGTAAACGGGTCTCTTTGGACAAGTTTCATTGTACGAATTCCGATCGCACATTCATGGAGAGCATTATAACTGCCGATAAGACAAGGGTTTATGAGTTTAACATGCAAACAAGTCAACAATTATCGGAATGGAGCAAAAAACACACCAAAGCCGCTCAAAAATTCAGATGATGTTCATTGTTTTCTTTCGACAGACATTCGTGGTTTGGTGCGTTATGGATTTCTTCCAGAGGACAGACAATAAGGAATTCTTTTTGGCGTTTGCGTGAGAAAATCCCTCGAAAATGGCCAGACTTGTAGAAGAACAAGCCAGGGATTTCACATGATGATTATGCATCGAGCCATGATTGTGACCGAAACGCAATGACTACCATCGATAAACCACCGTATTCACCAAATTCGGCTCCGTGTTATATTTTCTTGTTCCTCAAACTGAAATTTCCGCTCCGTGGGACCCGTTTTCAGTCGATCGAAAAGAAAAAACGAAATTCGCTGGAGAAGCTGAAGGCCACCCCAAAAAGTGCTTATGAAAAGATTTTCGAGGACTAGAAAATTTTTGGTATAAATGTATTACATCTGGTGGGGATTACTTTCAAGGCGACAATATAAATATTGATGAATAAAGGCGGTTAGAATTATTTCAATTTTTCAATCGAGTGGAGGAATCGTCCAGAAATTTGGAAGAAACCTGAAAAAGTGTTAAAAATATAAAAAAGTTATAATATTTGTTATTTATTTTGACTGCATTCAACTGCTAGTCAAAGATCAAATCAGAGAACAGCGTCATATGTATGTATGTGTATCCAAATGTGGAATATACATACATACATATGTATGTATGTATAAAGTTTCTGCATTTTCCTGATATAAAAATAAACTCGTTCGTGACAAAGAATCGAAAGAAATAAAACTCTGTTTGTATTTTATAGTAAATCGTTACTGCGATATGAAAATCAGCTTGTGAGCACGCAAGCAATTGGAGCTTGTTTTGTTGCTGGTGACTTTTTAATATCACCCATTTGTTAGTAAACATTGTAGCAACTCAGATATCTGGTTTTGCATTGCAAATGTGTTAAAAATATAGGTATGTATGTGAGTGCATACACATACATACATAACATAACCATGCAGTGCAATACAAAACCAGTCTGGAAATGTACCAGATTACAACTAGAAACTTTTTTATAAATGGAATAAATACCAAATGCACTTGGGTATGTAAGTATGTAAGTATGTACCACTACTCATGGAAGCTATTTCGAATTAATTTTTTTTTCTTAACGAACTGCTATTTATTTATTGTTATTTAAGTATTCATGAATGGATGTATATTTGTAAGTATGTATGTATGTGTTAAAAGAAATACGTAACGTAGTAAAGGTTGATCCATTCCCTACTTTTTTTTTAAAGAAAACACTTTTTTAAAGAAAAAACACCGAAACTGCAAATTGGGGAATGTTTATTGTCATTCGATAGAACATTCTTTGGCGTTTATTTTTTGAAAATTTTCTCTTTCAAATGTTGGCCGCGGCTACGTCTCAGATGGTCCATCCATTAAGTCAAATTTTCGATGACTCGTTCGAGCATTTCGGCTGGTACTGGCGAATGACATGCTTCCTGTTTTGGTCCAAAGCTTGAATCGAAGCGCGATTGTCCGCGTAGACTATCGCGTTTTCCCCACAGGAAAAAGTCTAACGATGTGGAATCGCTCACCGAAGTGCTCTCTCAATAAATCGATTGATTGATGCGAATGTGGTGTCGTCTTCTTGAAACCGAATGTCGCCGAGATCACGAGCTTCAATTTCAGGCATCAAATAGTCGGATATCATGGCGCGATAACGGTAGTCATTGACGGTTACGTTTTTGCTGACTAAATTTTTAAAGAAATATGGACCGATGATTGTATCGGCCTATAAACCACACCAAACCGTTTCTTTTTCTAGATGAAATGGCAACTCTTGAATCTCTTCCTAGTTGCTCTTCGTCCCAAATGCGATAATTTTGCTTGTTGGCATATCCATTGAACCAAAAATTGATCTCATCGCTGAAGAAAATTTTTCTTCTAAACTTCGGATCTTTTTGGAACTTTTCCAGAGCCTATAGAGCAAAGCGAGGTCACTTTGGAAGGTCGAACGGTTTCAGTTCTTGCTCGAGCTGTATTTTGTACGCTTTCAATTTATGACCTCCCCGTAAAATATGCCAAGTCGTGCCATACGTCAGTCCGAGTTGCTGCGAACGGCGCCGAATCTACTCTCTAAGATCTTCGTGTACACTCTCAGGTATAGCAGCCGTACCTTCTTCTTCACTGCGTGCTGGTCTATGCGTTTGAATATTATCTAATAATGAATGCTGGGTTCCAAGATGAGTGATGGTGTTGCGAATAATATGCTCAGTAGGCCGATTAGGTGCGCGAAACACATTCTTTACAGAACGTGAATTTTCGTAATAAAATTGATGAAATACCGAACAATCCTGAACAAAAATAACATGACAGCTTGACACAACTCACGCGTGATCTGAAAAAAAGTTAATTGAAAAAAGTACCTAAACTTGGATCACCCGTTATACACAAACGTTAAAAGTTGTTTACTTAAGTGCATATTTAGCGCTGAGCTTATCAGCACTTCTTACAAACAAAGGAAAAACGTCAATGCTTGCACTTTGTTTTTAAGTACATACTTATGTTAAATACCCAATAAACATTTATTTATATTATTATAGTTAAAATTAACTTGATGTTGAAGTGGAGAAGTACGTATGTACATATGTATATTAATAATACTTTTAATTTGTTTTTGTTGCAGTTGTTTTTGTGCGTAACTTAAACTTAGGCTGCTTTTACGTAATATTTTGAACTCTTTCGTCTTCATTAGACCAAAGCTGGCATACGCTCAAGATCAAAATTGACTCAGATGGGTCCATTTAAGCTGTTTTGTACCGTAAACATGTTGATTTGCTTGCTTTTTTAATTATGAAGAATTGTTTCTCAATATTTTGTGAAGTATGCTTTAAAAGTGATGAGTTCTTAGAGTATCAGCAGTTTTGACACAATATATGTAAGTAACTATCTGATCAATCTTGAGCCGAACTTAGGAAAAAAACTACATTTGCACATATTTTAATAAAAATATTTATTATCGCCCTTAAAGAGGCAGCTGAGTCAATACAATCATGACAATGCTCAATCTAATTTTCCATACACTTGTGTAACCCTCGGCTGGGATAGGATGAATTTAGTATTTTTTGGTTTCGGCCTCATTTGCTAGATGGTTTGATTGTTTCGACTTCACATTCATAAATTCACGTCTCATCACCCTTAATGATACGGTTGATGAATGTAGTGTCCTTAGCTACATTGTGAAACATCTCTTTGCGACCTCTACTCGATTTCGTGTTTGCAAAAGACTCAGATCTTATGGTACGAGTCCAGCATTGCCACTTGTTAATTTTTACATAAAGTAAAAACGAGTCAGAAGATATATTTTCGAGCTGCATCGCGATGTGCCCTCTATATTAATTCTGTTAAGGCTAACTTGTTGTCGAGTTGTGCTCTCTTCAGACTTACTTGTAGTCGAGATATGCCTTCTTCATTTATACTCTTAAGACTAACTTGTTAATGGACCTTACTGCTATTTATACTAACTAGTGTGTTTACTAATTACTCATTGATAGTTTTTTTACATACATATGTATGTACTATATATGTGATATATTTGCTTAGATACATTTTCTTTTTTCTAAGATAATATATTTTTTGTTAACTCAAACTCAATATTGTTTTGTTGTTTGTTTGTTTAGAAAACTTTGATAAGATAATATTATGAGGAATACGTTCCTTAACTCACGCTGGATGCATGAAACATTAACGAAACAACATATTTTGAGTTGATCCATAAGATAAGTATATAAGATATGTTGAGATCTTCAGCTATGTCTCTGATGGTAGCACGACGAATTTCAAGCACTGCTTCTTAAACTTTTTTGATGTTATCGTCATTAACAAAGCTGGTAGTGGACGACTCGCATGAGACAAGTTATCGGTGACTTCGTGACCTTCATTAAATGCTTTGTACTAATTAAAGAATTGCCTTCGTGGTAAGGTAGACTCTCCAATTATACTTCTACAATAAATTCAATGAATCCGCAGCTGGGTATATTATTGGAAACGCAAGTTTGAAGCCAAGTTAAGGTTATTATTATATTTTTTTTGATACGAATTGTCAGACAAACCTCTCATAACCAAATGGCTGTAAAATACACACCCCTTGACATATGGACCTCAAAATTCACAGTAACATAAAAAAAGGTTGTAGCAATCTAAATTTTTATCGATTCGGTTTGTGAGCGCAGTTTAAGGGGTTACATGGGTTTCCTCGGGGAAAAACAACCTTTTTCAATAATTTTTTGCTCATATAAAAAATAAAATATTTCATTAGAATTTCTTATTGTTACAAACATACACTATTAACAACAAAAATTTGGAATTTTTGGAAAAAAAAAAATATTTTAAGTTCGGCCATTGCGACACCATTTTCGGTGGCTTCTCGGTAAAAAGATGCGTCCGCGTTGGTGGAATAACTATAGGGTGATTTTTTAAGAGCTTGATAACTTTTTAAAAAAAAAAAACGCATAAAATTTGCAAAATCTCATCGGTTCTTTATTTGAAACGTTAGATTGGTTCATGACATTTACTTTTTGAAGATAATTTCATTTAAATGTTGACCGCGGCTGCGTCTTAGGTGGTCCATTCGGAAAGTCCAATTTTGGGCAACTTTTTCGAGCATTTCGGCCGGAATAGCCCGAATTTCTTCGGAAATGTTGTCTTCCAAAGCTGGAATAGTTGCTGGCTTATTTCTGTAGACTTTAGACTTGACGTAGCCCCACAAAAAATAGTCTAAAGGCGTTAAATCGCATGATCTTGGTGGCCAACTTACGGGTCCATTTCTTGAGATGAATTGTTGTCCGAAGTTTTCCCTCAAAATGACCATAGAATCGCGAGCTGTGTGGCATGTAGCGCCATCTTGTTGAAACCACATGTCAACCAAGTTCAGTTCTTCCATTTTTGGCAACAAAAAGTTTGTTAGCATCGAACGATAGCGATCGCCATTCACCGTAACGTTGCGTCCAACAGCATCTTTGAAAAAATACGGTCCAATGATTCCACCAGCGTACAAACCACACCAAACAGTGCATTTTTCGGAATGCATGGGCAGTTCTTGAACGGCTTCTGGTTGCTCTTCACCCCAAATGCGGCAATTTTGCTTATTTACGTAGCCATTCAACCAGAAATGAGCCTCATCGCTGAACAAAATAAAGCGCGAAACACATTTCGAACCGAACACTGATTTTGGTAATAAAATTCAATGATTTGCAAGCGTTGCTCGTTAGTAAGTCTATTCATGATGAAATGTCAAAGCATACTGAGCATCTTTCTCTTTGACACCATGTCTGAAATCCCACGTGATCTGTCAAATACTAATGCATGAAAATCCTAACCTCAAAAAAATCACCCGTTATTTACAGGATCATATAAAATGAAAAAGTATGTGTTTTAGTTAAAACCTTGGCTTACGTGGAAAAAAACCTGAAAATTGTAGTTTTGGCAGACATTAAAAAAAATTTTAATTTCAGTAAAAACCCTATACCCTTGACAACCATTAGAAAGTCATTCTCGCTTGTTATACACTTATGAAAACTGCATTTCTGTAACCATATGTACTTACATACATATGTACATACATATTTACATACCCTTCTTTCCCAGTGTTTTCATTAGTACTTATATTTATGCGTGTGTATTTCTGAAAATATAGTAAATACTGATAAAGTTCAGTGGAAAATTGCATAAAACTCTATTGCTCGCATCCGTGCACCGCCAAGTTGTGAATTGTAAAATGTATCCCCATATGTACAAACATGATTTATTAATTCAGTTTTCTAAGTATTTACTTGATGCCTTCCTGCCTTCTGCATACATTTCAGCTGGGCTTGTGACCTTATTCTCTTTGATTGCTTTTTTAGTTAGTTGATCGTTGATCTTGTTATTGTTTTGTGGTTTTTTGTTCTTGTACGGCAAGTGATATTCGTATTACATACATACATACTTACATATGTACATACATATGCATGTACATCTGTAGATACTGTGGAGGATGTATGGTGTCGACACAGCACCCAAGCGTATCCAGCGAAGAGTGACACCATTGCAATGGGCAGATAATCGCATGGCTGACTGAACGACAAGCCACCTTGTTGTATCAGTTCATGCTGTGGCTTTTCGGTTTAACATACAAATACATAAGTATGTACATATGTATGTGCTTTGTATCGCACCATCTTGCGCTCCAAATTCCAGTTGTACAGATTTCTCCTTTAAATACGTACATACAAGTGTACATACATATGTATGTATATACATAGATGTGTATATACATATTATATAGCATACATATGTATGTACATACTTACATATACATTTGCACATAATTTTTTTTCGTAGCAATATTTTTGAGGGAAACCTTAAGCAATCACAAGCAAACGAAGTTAAAAAATGTTTTTTTTTTAGGTTTATGTCCCTCGAGATCACCATGGTGGGCAATTTGTAGTTTCTGAAGGCTGGCAGATGGTTTTGGTATCTGATTTCCATCGAGCTGTATCGTCTGCTGACGATTTATTCAATCAAGTGTTTAATCATGTATTATAATATAAGTATGTGTACGCATGTACGTAGGTTGCCTTCTATATTTCGGGATTCGGCAACTCTAGTGTTGCAATCTGTCAACTCACAACGAGAAGTTTGACATTTTTGATTTTATATATGTACTTATATCCCGAAAGTTTTGACATATGATAGCTATATGTGCTGTTTACAGTAACTTAAAATGTTCATATCGGTAAAAAAAAAGGAATTGAATATCGAACAGTTTCGCGCGATTATTTTTTACAAATTTCTACATGTATTAAATTCTCAACAGTGCATTGATGAACTTAATTCAGTTTTTGACGATAAAGCTCCATTAAGAACCAGTTTTTATCGATGGTATGATTAATGCAATCTAATATCGGTATTCTGCTTGAGACGATTGTCTCATGTCTCTAATTGTCACAATCTTCATTTAGTGACTAAGTACGGTACGATATAAGTCGTACATCACTCTAAAAAGTATTTCGCGAAGATTGTCCAAAATCAGTTGTTGTTTCGGAAACTATAGATTCTACGAGTATATACTGATTTATCGTCATGTGAGCTATCGTGATATTGTGACAACTCTAGGCATTAGTGGAACCAGCATACATTAAATATTGGATGAACATTTGACTTAAAAAAAATAACTGTATTTTGGTGCACTAGACAACATAGATTTGATAAGTCATTCCCCAAATGGTGGTTGATGCGTCGTTTTGAAGATACTTTAAGCAGAGTGGCAAAAGTGCTTCGACAATTAGTTCAAACGCATCCTAAAGTGCATAGATATTAAGGGGTTACATGGGTTTACGGGTTTAAGAAATCGAATTTTTTATTGCAATATTAAATTTTGAAACACCTCTAGAAAATTGTATTAAATTATCAAGTTGATCCGAGTAATAGTCTCGGAGATGCAGCCTTGAGAATTTGTGCGCTCGAGGCTAGCTAGGCTAAGTGCGTCGTCTTTAGATGCGTTTTTCTCGAAAATGAATTTTTTTCGATTTCAACTATTAGTCCATGTTCTATGTTAAGGTTTTAACTACATACATATTTTTCACTTTAGATGATCCTGTAAGGAGTTACCCTGCCAACGTGGGCGCATGCTTTTTTCCGAGAGGTCACAATGGTCTATTTTAAAATGTTTTTTTTTCCAAAAATTTCAGAATTTCTTTGTTAATAGTGTATGTTTGTAACAATAAAAAACTCTAATAAAGAGTAAGGCTGAACCCACATCGGATTAGTCAAAAACGTCTTTGACTAATAAGACATAAACCTGAGCATAGGCAGTTGTCGTATGAGACAAGAAAAACTGTTTTGACTAACCCGGTGTGGGTTCAGCCTAAGAGGAAAAAATTGTTGGAAAAGGGCTGAATTTTACCCTTGGAAACCCATGTAACCCTTTAAAGGACAATATAAGAAAAAATTAAGCGAATTTTGATTTTTAATATTTGCTTTTGGTATCTAATCCCGAAATAGAAAAGTCTAGTACGTTATTTCTGAAAAATTAAAGTAAGTGTAAAATATTGACTAAAGTCCTTAAATATCTTAAACAACATGCCAGATTGCATACATACACACCTACATACATATTTAAGTGTGTAGTATATAACCATACAAATTAAATTTACGTGCATGTAATACATACTTACATACATACAAAAGTACTTACATATATGAAATGCACATACTACATGTAAACTGATTCTCCAGACGATCGATATAAATATACCATACATACTATATATACATAGATAGAAGCAGACGATATCACAACGTATTAAATTCGATGAAATTATACACAATGCATATCTTATGGGTAGGGTGTCGGTCGGAACCGGTCGAGGGTCGTACAAAAATACGTTACGAAACGGTCGCTGTAGATAATACATGTGTAGATACATACATACTCACGTACCATATACTTTTTTTTGCACCCTTAACCATATCTATAGCAACGAACCCGACAAAAGGAAGGGCAATATTACAAAGGGGAATATACTGGATGTATATACACATGTACATACATTCGTGTGTATGTATGTACACATTGAGTAAAAAATAATGAGGATCAACTTTAAAGCGAATCAATGGAAACCGTTGCGACAGATGTTTCCGTTCAAGGTAATCACTACAGGGTAGAGATGTTGGTATATAGACGAATGTACATACATATGTACATCCATACAATATATAAAAATGTACATGCATTCATACATAGTATATGTATGTAGGTATATACATAATTACATTGTATTGGAACTATGGAACCTGTGGAGAAAGAACATCCAAGGTTAATAAAAATAGAAAAAAAAAATTGACGGCAGTTAAGGGGTTACATGGCTTTCCTCTGGTGAAACACAGCTTTTTTCAACAATTATTTTCTCATATAAAAAATGAAATATTTTATTAGAACTTTTTATTGTTACAAACATACACTATTAACAAAGAAATTCTGAAATTTTTGGAAAAAAAATATTTTAAACTCGGCCATTGCGACGCCATTTCCGATGACCCCTCGAAAAAAACTCCAGTATAACTCCTTGCAGGATCATCTAAAGTGAAATAAGGACTAGGGGAAAAAACTGAAAATTAGATTTTTGGTAGATATTTTTACAGAAAAATTAAAATTTCAGTGAAAATTTCACGACATTCTTTTCTAAAATAATTTTAAACGAAAAAAACTACTTTGTCCAAGTGTTTAAGAAATGTAGCCCAAAGACTTGTTTAACATTTCATGAAGATCGGTGGAATAGTTCTCGAAAAATCTTGCCAACCGACTTCAAAAACATAGTTTGGAGAAAACGCGTCTAAAGACGGCGAACTTAGCCTAGCTAGCCTCGAGCGCGAAATTATCTCAAGGCTGTATCGCTGAAACTATTACTCGGATCAACTTGAAAATTTAGGAGGTCTTGAGGTGTTTTGGAATTTAATAAAGCCATAAAAAAATTATGTTTTTTTTTTTTGAAGCCGTAAATCTATGTAAACCCTTAAGTGGTTTATTTACGTAACTTTTATTATTGAGGACTGGAGTACATACTTACATACATATGTATGTATGTACATACAATATTTACAAAATAGATATTTTGAAATGAAGTAAACTCCATCTTAATCAACTGTCAGTGAGCTTAAGGTTTCCATAGCAGCAGCCTCTGCAAAATCTAGCTACCGAAACAGAACGGGAAATACGGAAGTCGCTAAAAACTATGCAATTTCCAAACGGACTGACAGACGGATCAGGGCGAGGTGTAATGCCTTAGAGACATGCAGGATCGCCAAGATCATGTCCAGGAGCACCGAAGTAAAGCTTTTTACTCAAACAGCTTTGAAAGAACTGCAGGACGATTGTTGGTCTAATGATCTATTGGCATCACATTCGAGACAGATGGACAAAAGTGACGACGATACATGCAGAAAGTGCAGGGAAGTATACATAAGAGAGATGTTGTAACAAGTCGTATGATTCTGCGCAGTATTATATAGAACTCGGCTTAGATATTCAGAAACTTTAAACACTAACAAGAAATGGTTCATATGGTATATTTATTTGGAATTTTTCCACCACTTAGTTGAAATTTGTAGGGACTCGCAATAGACTTTGTAGACCCCGCAATGTTGACAAAAATGTTTAATATAATACTACTATAATCAATTATTATAACAGTAAAGCTACTCTGCCCTAGTTTTCTACTGCTCGAACAAGTACAAAACAAATCCTCAAGTAGAAAGTGCGGCACATCGAATATTTCCATACACCTATTCAAAGCAGGGGATTATTTCCTGTGCCGCCTGTGTCGTTGCCTACAGTGGCTGCCAGCTGAAACTGTTGGAAATATGAATTTACATACATACATATGTACATATGTATTTAGGTACATATGTACTACATATATACTTACATATAAAATTAAGTATGCATTCCTGTTTGAGTATCGCAGTGTGTGGGTTTTGTGCATTTAAAACGAGAAAAAATGTTAAATTGGCTGCGCCGAAGCTATAATACCCTTCACAGGTGCATTTCCTATAACAACTGTGTGTACATATGTACATACATACATATATCTCAATGTGAATACACGTCGATCAAGATTTGCATCCACGGAAAATGTTTTTTTAAATCTCTCTAGCCCCGTTATTTGATATAAACAACCTTCGAGTATTATTATGGTCACTTAGTAAGGACAAAATTATATTCTATGAAGATCTTGGTCCGATCTGGACAATATTGTTTTGTGTAGAGATTTTAGCGTTCTCTTCAATAACAAAAATATGAAAATTTTCGTGAGGACATCTTGTCAAACAACAAAGTTTTCCATACAAGAGCTTGATTTTGATCGCTCAGTTTGTATGACAGCTTTATGATATAGTTTAGATTGGACAAACAAGTTGTTCGAAAACTGTGCGGTTGTCTTTAAGAAGAACTCTTACGAAATTTCCTGTAGATATTTCGTCAAATACAATTTTTTTCCATACAGGAACTCGAATTTGATAGTTCAGCTTGTATGACAGCTATACGCTATAGTGATCCGATAACAGCGGTCACGACAAATGAGCAGTTTATCTGAGAGAAAAGGATATATGCAAAATTTCAGACGGATATCTTAAAAAACTGAAGGAACAGTTCGCATTTAAAGACACCGACAGACGGCTTTGCCAAATCAACTCAGCTCTTCATGCTGATCATTTGTATAATTATATACACACATATGTATGTATGTATGCACATATGTTTCACACGATCTCCGACGTTTCGTTTTAGCTTTAAAAACTTTGTGACAAACTTAATAAACCCTGTTCAGGGTATAAACATCGTCACGGTGTGGCAGACAATTTTAGAAATCCAGAAATGCTCGCCTTGCGGCTGTGGGCCGAGGCGGAGAAGTGAAATGGAAGCGCTTGTGATTGTTGTGTAGTAAATGTTGGAAGCTGACATTCCCTTTTTCAATTTTGTATGAAGTGCCTATAATACATACATACATACATACTTATGTATGCACTAAAGTTTTTATTCACTGCATCTCGCTGACGAGCGTGTGGGAGGTGCTCGGCATGGATTAATAAATAACAATATTTTATTTCGAAGGCACTTACATATGTACAGTATGTATGTATATGGGCATATACATACTTACATTTGTGTATAGATGTAATACACGCATAAATATAAAAAAAAAAATAATAAAAACAATGTTTTTGCCAATTTGGTTGTAATTTTATTTACGCAGTTATATTTGTATATACTATGTATGTATGTATATACCTATAGACATACATGCATACATATGTAAGTACATTTGTATTATTATTTGGAGACAAATTTGTTGCACCAAACGTAATTAACTTTATTTCATTTAAGAACAGCTGCTCGTTTTGCATCCGTCACATGTATGTATGTAATCGCATTCAGACCGGCCCCCTTAAGCCTCCACTTCGACCAGTCTCGTTTTGACATACAGTTCCCAAGCTTTTTCAGCGTCAGTCACCTGTTTTTCTACCTTCGCCTGCAAGTCTGCAATGTGATACTTGTCCAAAGCCAGCTTCATCACCATATAATCGAGGGTGCGTTCAGAAGCAGTAATGGGCGGCTCCTTTAATTTGTCCGCCAATTTGATGAACTTTCGCAACTGGTCATACTTGTAATGCGAGTTGGTTAGGTTCGCATTGTTTGCGGCAGCTGCTCGTGCATCTAAAATATTCAGATAACGCGTAACTAGTTTCACCTTCGAAGATATGTAGTCACTTCGTCCAACAACTGGTGAAATTTCCCGATTGAGTTGAGTTAAGGCATCTACGATTTCGGTCGCATCGGTGACATTTTGTTCTTGCATCCAGAAGTCGGACATAGATCGCAGTGGACCAGCGGTTGTGCCGGATGGTTCCGTTTTATCGGATTCTGCACTTAATTCCTCTTCGATCGACTCATCCGGTTGGAGATTATTTTTAATGGTGACGTGATTGTTTTCAAAAATCAAAGTTTTGTTGATGGCACCGTCGGTTTCGTTGGATTCGCCCGATTTCACATGAAAATCCAGCGCAAAACGAAAGAGTACATTGGCGTTCGCGTGCTACAAACATATGTACATACATACATATACACATTTAAACTTGTTATGCTTATGTAACTTATATGACTTCATATAAACATATTGTGACTTACCTTTGATTCCCTGGTGATTACAGCGATAACCGCCAACAAAAGCAACTGTATCCGTGGCTGCATTCTGATCTTATATTGACTTGATTCGATTCTAAACTGCTACCGAATTCTAGTTACTTGCTGAGACCCAGTGGCCTCAGTTTCTGTTCGTCAGCAAATATTTACTTCATTAACTATGTAGTAAAAGTTCCGTTATCTCCCATTCGGTATTCACAATATGAATTATGAAAAGGTTAAAGCGGGGTTCAAACGAGATTAAGAAAATTTCAACACATACGCATATACATATGTAAATAGCTATAAATATGTACATATGAATATATACAATTCATATACATATACATACCTATGTATGTACATAAGTATTTAAAGGGTAATCCATTTAGAGGTTCTTTACTATTTTAGAGAAAAAACGCAGAAACTTGAAATTTAATGGGGAATGTTTATCATCATTCGAAAGAACATTCTTTGGCGTTTGTTTTTTTGAAGATTATCTCTTTCAAATGTTGGCCGCGGCTACATCTCAGTTGGTTCATCCGTCGAGTCCAATTTTCGATGACTCGTTTGAGCATTTCGGCTAGTAACTGACGAATGACACGCGTGATGTTTTTCTTCAAGGTCTCAATCGAAGCGGGATTGTCCGCATAGACTTAAGACTTTACATATCCCTATAGGAAGAAGGCTAACCGTGTGATATCACACAATCTTGGTGGCCAGTCGACCGTCTCAAAACGTGAAATTAACTGCTCACCGTAGTGCTTTCTCTATAAATCCAATGGTTATAGCGATGTTTGGGAAGTAACGCCATCTTGTTGAAACTAAATGTCGCCGAGATCATTGACGGCTACGTTCTCACTGATATCATTTTTGAAGAAATATAGACCGATGATGCCACCTGCCCACAAACCACATCAACGCGTTGTTTTTCTCTGAATGAAATGGTAGATCTTGAATCTTTTTAGGTTGCTCTTCGCCCCAAACGCGACAATTTTACTTATTTTCACACACATTGATCCAGAAATGGGTCTTATCGCTGAACAATGTTTGGTTCGAAAACGTCGGAGCTTCTTGGAACTTTTCAACAGCACATAGAGCGACGCTATGTCGCTTGGGAAGATGGAACGGTTTCAGTTTTTGCACAAGCTGCATTTTTTACGCTTTCAATTTTAGAACTCGACGTAAACTGCGCCAAGTCGTTCCATACGTCAGTCAGAGTTGCTGTGAACGCCGCCGAATCAACTCTCCACTGTCATCGTGTACATTTTTAGCAACAGCTGATATATTTTCTTTACTGCGTGCAGGACGTGGATAGACCACGGTCGGTCGAGTATTATCCAATTATAGATGCTGGGTCTCAAGATGGGTGGTAATCTTGCGAATACTACGCTCAGTACAATTATGTTAACCATAAGTTGGTCGAATTTTAGTAGTTTTAATACCTTCACTTGGATCAGCCGTTACATGCATAATTGTATCAGGGTGGTCAGGAAAAATACCAACTGGGCTTAAGGTTCTCAACAATTTGCTTCGACTATAAGGTATTTCTACACTTAAAAGTATTGAAGGTAACGTACATATGTAACGGGTGATTTTTTTGAGGTTAGGATTTTCATGCATTAGTATTTGACAGATCACGTGGGATTTCAGACATGGTGTCAAAGAGAAAGATGCTCAGTATGCTTTGACATTTCATCATGAATAGACTTACTAACGAGCAACGCTTGCAAATCATTGAATTTTATTACCAAAATCAGTGTTCGGTTCGAAATGTGTTTATCGACAAATTTTGTTCAGCGATGAGGCTCATTTCTGGTTGAATGGCTACGTAAATAAGCAAAATTGCCGCATTTGGGGTGAAGAGCAACCAGAAGCCGTTCAAGAACTGCCCATGCATCCCGAAAAATGCACTGTTTGGTGTGGTTTGTACGCTGGTGGAATCATTGGACCGTATTTTTTCAAAGATGCCGTTGGACGCAACGTTACGGTGAATGGCGATCGCTATCGTTCGATGCTAACAAACTTTTTGTTGCCAAAAATGGAAGAACTGAACTTGGTTGACATGTGGTTTCAACAAGATGGCGCTACATGCCACACAGCTCGCGATTCTATGGCCATTTTGAGGGAAAACTTCGGACAACAATTCATCTCAAGGAATGGACCCGTAAGTTGGCCACCAAGATCATGCGATTTAACGCCTTTAGACTATTTTTTGTGGGGCTACGTCAAGTCTAAAGTCTACAGAAATAAGCCAGCAACTATTCCAGCTTTGGAAGACAACATTTCCGAAGAAATTCGGGCTATTCCGGCCGAAATGCTCGAAAAAGTTGCCCAAAATTGGACTTTCCGAATGGACCACCTAAGACGCAGCCGCGGTCAACATTTAAATGAAATTATCTTCAAAAAGTAAATGTCATGAACCAATCTAACGTTTCAAATAAAGAACCGATGAGATTTTGCAAATTTTATGCGTTTTTTTTTTAAAAAAAAGTTATCAAGCTCTTAAAAAATCACCCTTTACTTATGCACACATACATATGTATATAAATAGATGTATCTATATATCTCGGGATCAGCGTGCGAGAAACCTTAAAAACTCGTGATTGCAATCTGTACCCATGTATGTAATATATAGTATATGTACATATGTATATGTAGGTAAGTATATAGAAACTAGCTTCTAAAAAGACACCCCGAAAGCAAGTTGTGCAACTATATGTTTGTACATATGTATGTATAACTTCCTAAACATTTCACAACCCCTTTTCGTTCACCACAGAGTCATTCGTTAGTCGACTGTCTGGTCATTGCACTGTTGCACAAATGAAGGCTTCATATTCGTGCCTACGACGGTAGTAAATAATTGCAATTTGTATGCAGATGGTAGTTGGTAGAGGAGAATGAGACTATGTTCACAACAAGGCACACTTTTTGTCGCCCAAATCGCTTTTCGTAGAGGAGGGAACCAAGAGGAAAGACAAAGAAATCATGCCGCTCGTGTTCCAATAAAAACTTTTTTATTCTTGTTCATAAAAGTACGCTGCAATTTGCATGCCTTTTCATTTTGAAATGCCTTTCCTTAGCAATAGCGCTAGAAAAGGGTAAATATGGATAGAAATTAGCTAAACAAAAATATTTTTGCGCCGAAGAATTTGAGAATGTGATATGAAAGAAAATGCGGAAAATTGTTCGCCTCAAGTTGGCGTACTCTTGTCGCTTATGTGAACGCAATGAGGGACATCAAAAGAAAATTTGCCGATAATGTGTGTTTTTCTCTCGTTCCGATCTAAATTCAGTCTAAGAGACTGGAGGATTTTTATAAATTTGTTTTGGGTTGCTTTTATAGTAACGTATAGATAGAAGGAGTTCTATAAAAAAAAGAGAATTATGGCTACTTTTAAGTCATCAAGTTTCGGAAGCTACTTACGTGTTAAAACGATTCCGTTTATTTTTTAATAACTTAAGCAAACAAAGGCACGTGGGCATGCAAATGGAAACACAGAGAAAACCGGATGACAGAATTGATTGTAGTGAATTATTGGTGAAAAAATCTGTAAAAAATTGTTGCAGAGCACCGGGCCCCACTGAGAACTCCGGAACTAGCAGGGTGTTACCTCCGAGCTTCTCCACCTCTCCCTTTCATTGTGCTGTGCACACATATACAAACATGAATATATACATATATAGAGGCAATTATTCGAAAGGCAACACTTTCGGTACACTCTGCAAAGAATGCAGTGTCGTTTATATTATACTGTATATATACACACATATACATATGTCTGTATACATACACATGTGCATGCATTCCAAGGTTACGTCCTTGAAAAAGCTAACTATGTAGCAATCGTCCTGGTCTATAATATACTAAAATACAATATAGAAAAATATTTGCTGCACAAATATATTGGTATGTATACACGTATGTATATGGTTAGCTATGTATATCTGTTACGTTGTGGATATGCTCGTAGATATATGCCAAAACATATAACAATATTCAAGTAAGTTTGTGTGTGTGTCACCAATTCCCTGCCAACATTTGGAAGTGTCTTTTATCGCCAACGCCAAATACGTCACGCTTTAGTCACTTCCGTACGTTAAAATAAAGATAGTTGTCGCGTTCACGTGTCAAACGCCAAATGCGTCACTTTTAAGTCACTTCCAGACGTTAAATTAAAGATTGTTGTCCCGTTATGCAAAAGATAAACAATGAACGCGATCACGGACGTTGAAGTCGCAGCGACTGCAAAATGAAATTAGATGAAAACAACAGAATAGAAAAGGAAGTTGTTGACATCTGGTTCATTGGTTTTGTGTCTTCTGCAGTCTGTGGTCAGTGCTAAAGTGCGATATTGTTTTTGGAACAAGTAAAATTATTTGTTTCGTGGTGTTTTAATTTGAAATATTATTGAAAATATAATTAAAATGAGCGAATTGTCAGCAAAAGCTATTAAATTGAAAAATAAAAGAGAAGCATCTAAATTAATATGCAATATTAATGAGAGCACATATAGCGGCAGTAATAAAGTGAAAAAAAAACAACAAAAAAAGAACAAATGAAAAAACCAGTATCCAACGATTTACAACATTTGCACTAATAAAAAGTAATATTTCACATAAAACTATAACTATAAAGAAATCAATTAATTCTGTTTTCCTATAGATGCCTGTCATTCCAAATATTCGAACTCGACCGATATGGATATAAATAAAGTGTGTCAACAGCACATACTTCACGCCCGAGACAGAGTACAAAAAAAAAAAAAATTAATGAACTGAAAATTTAAAAAAATCTTATTTCTAATATTCACATGAATTAATTATTTAATTTTTTTGTAATACATTTTTGAATTGAAATAAATATAAAAAATTTAAAAACGGAAATTTTAACTTCCACAAGTCACTAATACGTAACTTCCATAAGGCACTAATACGTTACTTCTGAAAGTAACGTTCGCGGGGAACAACTTCTCAATAAGGAAGTGACTTCTACGATGAAAAAAATGTATCGCAGACGTTGAATTGTAACTTCTTGAAGTCACTTATAAGTGACTTTTGCGATAGAAAATGTTGGCAGGGATTTGTTGCATGGCATGCGATTTGTATATATGTATGTATCTATGTACTATGTATATGTTAATGAGTATATTCTTTAAGGGAGGTCTTACTGCTCGTTCCAGGCGGTATTTATTTAAGAGTACACATATCGAAATGCATAGCTACATATACAGACACATGTGCGTATATTTATATACAGGTATGTATGTAAATACTAGAGATTATAACACGTTGTTTTGACAATTACTCTTACGAGCCTATCAATAATTAATTCATTATGTCTAATATGTAAATACATAAGTATGTACATATGTATATTTCATTCATGCATTTGGATATATGCATCTGTATACATAATATTTATTATAACTAAAAAAAATAAGACTGTTGCATGATACCACTCATCAAAATAGATATTAACTTACAATAAAAAAATGGCCAGTCCGGGTCAAATTTGATCATATGGTATGTAGATGAAAAGAAAATAGTGAAGAATTATCTTGCCACATTAAGTGACATCACAGGCATCTACTTTAGCGTTTGTGTATATATACACTGTGACAACAACAAAACAAAAAAAAATGTCAGTCCGGGTCAATTTTGATCATAAGTAATGTAGATGAAAAAACATTGTAAAAAGTTAACTTGCCGCACTAAGTGCTATCTAGACGCCTGTGATGCCTTAAATGTTTTTGTAAGTAAATATATGTACATACATATGTAAATACTTTGTGACAAAAAAGTGCCTGGAAATCGTAAATAAAACGCAAAATATTTAATTACACATCAATATTTATTTTGTCGCCTTCAAAGTAATTCGCAACAGATGTAATACACTTTGCCAACGATTTCACCAGTCTTCGAATATGTACAGTACACTTTACAGTCGATCTGGCTGATTGGGTTACAAATAGTTCAAAATCGAAGTAAATACGTACATACATACACACATATATACTTATGTATTTGTAGATGAATACAGATATTCTTCCTCTTTACTGGCGTAGACACCGCTTTCGCGGTTATAGCAGAGTTATATATGTAAATAAGTATGTATATAACAACACACCCTTTTATCTTGCAGTTTATGACAAACCATGTTTCATACATACATACATACATACATATGTATGTACTTATGTGCAATTTCAGGTATGTATACAAGCCGCATAACGGACATGCGCTGTGGAAATTGCGTTGTAGCAAATAGTGGGAACAAACCGAAATATCCGCAGGATATAGAATTTTCCCAGTGTTTCTCTTTACTGCGTAACTGCGCTGAGAGACACGCCGCCTACATTTTCTTAGTACCTACAGTTATGGACGATAATAAGAGAATATGAGAAGACGGTAATGTTGACACTTGCGAAGCCGCGCGCCCACTAGAATTTATGTATACAAACCGCTATGCCGGAATTGGCGCTCATTTCCCGGGTAAAGTAGTATTCTGCGTTGTTTTTGTGGCTGTCAACGATAAAAGGCAGCACAAAGTGTCCAGGAGTCTTGCTGACGGCGGCTATTTTGGTAATTGCGTCGCAAAAATCACTTAGATATTTATACACATAAACCTATGCCTACATATACACACATACATACATACCCGTACTTATCTATTATAAAAATGTTGCGATAAAAACTCCGCCTTTGTCATTTTTCTTTATGAGTTTTATTTTTATTTAATAAAGGCCATTTCATATTATAAATTGTTAGGTAAAAGCTTCAAATGCTTTAAAAAAAATTGGTATGCTAACAAGTAATGAATTGCATGTACATTTCAAAAATTTCAGAGAAATAATTACAATACAGTTTATTGGAAGTTAGTAACTAGCATTTTATTACCATATTTTGATAAAGAAACTTAAAGTTTTACTGGAGAAACAGTTAGCATGTGAATTCAGCTCCTGGCGTTAATGACTTTTGATGTGATTCTATGATGAAGTTACAAAATTATTGAAATGCGAGTACATTGCGCTTACATGGGTCTTCCCATGCCGCGACCCATGCCTCCAGCCATAGGCATCTGCTGATTGCCAGCGTTGGGGCTTTTAATGGTTTCATCGACAGAGAGTATCATGCAGGCAGCCTCGGCAGCGGCAGTTAAAGCATTGATTTTGATAATCGAAGGCTCCCATACGCACTGGTCGAAATTGTCGGCAATATGCTCCTTGGTGATATCGACGCCAAACCATTGACCGCCTATTAGATGAATCAGAGAAATAAAATTCATGTTAATAGATATAGAAGGAATGTTTGTAGAAATGAGAAAATGGCGTAGGCATAAATCATCTTAGGATTATTCTGAATAACTTTATAAGTACATTAGAGCGGGTTGTTCTATGGGGAGCCAAAAAAAAAAGCGAAAAAAAGTCCCCAATCGTTCTAAACAACTTTACCTAAGAGAATTTGGGTCTAAAACCGATCTAGTGATTTTCAAAGCGTAGATTTGTTCGTCATTTTTTGAGATATCCGAACGAAATTTAATACGTAGGTGCATACTGATATTCTATTGATCATTTACCGCATTCGTCCAGATCGGACAACTATAGCATTTCCCATACAACCGATTATTCATATTTTTAAAACTTCGCCTTAAAAATCACTGGCTCAAAACCGGTTTTAGACCCATAGTCTGTTAGAAAAAAAATTTTAAAATGATCCTTAAAACACTTTCCTCATACATGATTTTATATAAAAAAACCGACCCGCTCTAATACCTCGAGTTACTTTAACTAAGCTTAAGGTGTTATATCCAATAATCTTTAAATAATCGATGTTTTGCATATACAATATTAATAACGGATATATAGGGTTTGTCCGGAAAATAATAGGACTGAGGTGATTCAAAAAAATTTATTAAACCAACCGTTACAATTCTTTAAAAACTATCAAAATAAACTCCTACTGCGTCGATGCAGCGCTGCCAGCGCAATTTCTAAGAATTGGAAGCGTCACGGAAGACATTTTCCGGAATAGCCTTGAGAGACGAGGTGCATGCTGTTTGGATCGCCTCTGTCGTCTCAAAAAGCTTGCCTTTCAACGGCCTTTTCAGGCAAGGAAACAAAAAAAAGTCCGGGGGTCACATATGGGCTCTGTAAGGCGGCTGCGGAAGCATTGGGATGACGGCCTTGGTTAGGTAGTTGTTCACAAAAAGGCGGTGTGAGCCGCGGCGTTCTCGTGCAACTTCCAATCGGTTGCAAAGTCTTGCCGGACTCGATTGACTCTTCGTTTGAGTCTCTCGAGGACTTCCACGTAAAACATGGCGTTCATGATGGACAAGACAATGAGCATCATTTTCGCTTTGGATTTGCTCATTCATCAGCGACCTTTTCCCGGCCCACCCACCGAAACACACCACTTCTTGCTAAACCAACATTTGGGTAAGCATGTTTGATCATACCAAACGTCTCTGTCGCAGATTTACCGAGTTCCACACATAATTTAATCGGCTCTTGCGAAAGCTGCATTTTCGGCTTGCAGCACTCACGGAAACAGGGCCCTATAACGAATCCAGTCGGTGCGCGAACATTCCGAAGTACTTACATTCGCGGCAGCAGAAAATCATTCCTATTACTTTCCGGACAAACCCTGTACTGTAAACTTCGCAGCTTTATTTGTCAGTAATAACAGAAGGGATAATATTTAACATAAACATATCGATTTATACCACCCTAAAGTGCAAATTTATTTTTAGCATAAAACTACTTTATCAGTGAAATCAAAATTTCCCAAAATCTTTGTAATAATGGAAAGTATGAATATAAAAAAAATATGAAAATAAGGCGGATTTTGCTCGAAGAAACCCATGAAACCACCTTAAGAAGTTGAATTTGAATAATTTGAGATGTAGGGTTTTGCTGTAAACAATAGTTTGGGAGAGGGGATTTGAAATTACTATAAAGCATGGGGCATAGCCTAATTGGACATTTGGAGCTTTACTTTTATTTAACTATGTCCAAATTTATTTATAAAAATAAAATTTTCAATTTTTGCAGACAATCTTATCTAATTTAATCTTATCTTTTCTCATTTAAAATTCGTTTTCTGTTTTGTACCTTCAAATTCGTTTTATTGCAATCTTACGGTAAAATATAAAAAATAAAAGCTTGCAACTTGCATACTTGTCCATAATTATATGTATACACATAGAAAAATTTAAAAATATTCAAAAAAAAAAAAATGAAAATAATAAGACAACAAACGCGAAACTACGGTATGATATAAACAAATTTATGCACTCGTACAAATATATGTATTAATTGTACATATACATACGTATATACTTCTTGTAGTCGATATGTTTGTGTAATCACTTATATGTATGTATGTATGTATATACATATTTACGCTCATTCGTTTTTGGCTCGAGGCTGCGTAATCAGCCGTTTCATTTCGTTTCGGTGGCTACGTGACTTTTTTGTTATAAAAAAACGTAAAATCGAGCAACAGTTGTGTTTTTTTTTACTTAGTATTTATTTTGTTTATCTCTCGATTTCCTATGGTTTTGTGTTTAGCAATAATCTTGTAAATACGTAATGGGTAGCACTCTCACGCTTATATGTATACACATAGTATGTACATACTTAATTAAACGACTACAAATGACAAAGAGACTAGCTGGAAGTGCTAACAAAGCCAAAAGTGAATCAGGTACGTATTCATGTACATAAATATATGACGTAAATCTACATACATACATAGTTATATGCATATATATTTAAAATATTTGGCTTCATACATTTTAAGCGGAAATTGTGGCATCTAGCAAGGGTTCTTTAACACATCCTTTAAATTATGTAATATAAACGTACCTTGAGCATGTTTTTGCCGCAGCTTGTTCAGAATGTTAGTGGCGTCAAAACCAGCATTGTCGCACAGTTGACGTGGAATAATCTCCAGAGCTTTGGCAATGGCGGCGATCAACAGTTGCTCCTTTCCAGCGATGGTTCGTGAATATTCCCGGAGGATTTTAGACAGCTCCATTTCGATGGCGCCACCACCTAAAAATAAGTAAATAAGGAAATATATACATAAGTATGTAAATAAATAAGAAAGTTTTAAATTTCCAAAATACCAATATATTTTTATATATAAGAATGTGCTTAAATAATACTTCGAAAAGGGTATATTAAGTTTGTTACTATGTTTGTAACACACAGAAGCACATCGCAGACCCTATGAAATGTATTTATAATTGATAAACGTCCGTGACGGTCTGTCTCTATATATGTATACGTACTGCTCCCTCTATTTTTGAGATCTCGATATCGGACCAATATAAGGGCGATCCATACAAAGTGAACGATCGGAATCAAATGCTTGTATGAGAAACATTCTCATTCGAAGAGATATCTACATACATACATATGTATGTCTGTATCTTCACGAAATTTGGCATGAGTTATTGTCTAAAGCCATAATGCAATCTCCGAAGAAATTGTTTAGATTTCCTAGATAACTGTAAATCACCAAGGTATGCAGAAATTTTACAACATAGCGAACAAGCTATCAGACACTAGGAGCAAATATGAATATCAAGTTATAGTACACTAACTCCTCTATCCTTTGGTTGAATTTTCGGATAATTTTGTATATTTTAATGTGGTACAGAGAGAATAGTTTCACTAGGAACTACATAAGATTATATTAGATAAGTAAATGAGGATTGCAACGCGACCTAAGGTCTATTGTGCCCTCTCCTACGTCACAACGACTCACTAAGCCCCAGCAAATTGATAAATTCCAATATACTGCTAGGTGCTGTTGAGGTGATGTTATCCCTATTTGGAAATATGGATCCAAGGGCCTTTATCTTGGGCCTACAAACTGCTATGCAGTCAAAAATCAGGTGTTCTGGAGCTTGAGACTAAATGTCGCAGAACCGGCGGTTCAAACAAGAAGTTAGGGTTACGTTATATAAATGTTTCTTGAGCTTACAATGGCTAGTGTGGAAGGCTACAATTAGTCTGAGTTTTCCCTTGGAATGTTGATTACATATTTAAACCACCAATACAAGCTTGGCAGGGCGCATGCCTGGGAGTTGTTGCCAATGCTTCTCCCTACCCACTGCTTCAGCCTTGTGGAGTAGCTGTTTTATGGTATGGGGGTCAACCGCTGAGGGTAACCTTAAACTTCCTAGAGAAGTTAACACTTTTGGTAATGCTGTCCCTTGAGAGAAAAGCCAGCAGTATTTTGCACTTAGGTGCTTCATGCGTTGAGAAGAGATTACCTTAGCTTTGCAAACCCTTCTGCTGACATTTGGAGCAGTGTGTGTTTGGCAACTTGACCGATTACTAGATGACGCGGTGTGAGATCCAGCAAGACTTCAAGTGTCGTCAACGGACAAGTGCGCATGGCACCCGACACACAGGTGAGTCATTGCAGCTTCGATAGTGGAAGTCCTACCGAAGTAGGAGAAGTGATGGAAGTAAGGTATTATACAAGTATTAAAGTTATTGGGTGTGTCATATGATGGCAGAGTACTTGCCCTTAAAAAGAGATTGATGATTGGAAAATTATGCAATAAATGCTCATACAAGGAATTTTATTGAAATTTAACATATGTTTTCGGAGATTTTTCTCTCCGTCTTCTCCTTTAAAAAAAAAGATGATATTATAAATAAATAAATTATTTTTGCCATGTTTGCATGTAAAATCGGTTTAAAGATTTGAAAATAAACGAGCGTGGATCTTACAAAAACATTGATAGTTTCATGTGAGTCCAAATATATTGAAAATATATCTTACATCAAAGGCAGCACAACCATTCTAGACCAGCTTACTATTTTTATTACTGATCATATCTCCTATGTACTATGTATTTACATATGGATACAATACAATCCATTTGCAAATATGTAGCATATGAACCTTCATGCATATCTATAACCGTAAGTCTTCAAGGTGTTTCATTCAACTGTTGCTTGTAGTTCTAAACAACTTTTTTTTTTAAGATTACACATTACCAGACTGTCTACATATTAGAGATGTTTACGTACATTTATACGTGCAACACAAAAGCTTGGTGTTATTGAAATCGATCGTTTCAAAGACGCTGGGCCAATGC
Organism: Bactrocera dorsalis; assembly: GCF_023373825.1. Taxonomy (NCBI): domain Eukaryota; kingdom Metazoa; phylum Arthropoda; class Insecta; order Diptera; family Tephritidae; genus Bactrocera; species Bactrocera dorsalis. The sequence goes on along the minus strand of NC_064304.1, from coordinate 96,908,655 downwards.
ACTCAGCAAAGCTCAAATGCAATAACAAAACGAACAGTACTAAATAAAATAAATTCTTTATGCACTATAGCGTTAATACACGCCTTTACAGTTGCGAACAATAAAAGAGAATTAACCATAGTAATAATTTTCCGTTCCAAAAAAAGTATGTATTTGATTTAAATTCTATTAAAAATTCAATTTTTTTATAAAAAGTGTTATTGCTAGCAGTAAAAAAATTGAAAAAATAAACATTTCATAAATATTGCAAAAACGAAGTTAAAATACAAATTTTAAGAATTCTGAGGACAAAAAAAATTGAATTAAAATATCTTACATTAATAATAATAACTTTTTTAATCGAACTATTAGAAACAATTTAGCACTTTGTAGCGTACCCTTTATCGTCTAATACAGATGCAAATTTTCTAGGCATAGACTGACTTACGTTACGGCAAGTGCTATGTGGAACAAAATACCCGACCTTATGACCCTTCTCCCAGAGTTCGGCCTTATTTTTCGGTTTAACACGTTCGCGGACGTGAATGCTATAGCATTCAAACTTTAAAGCCAATTTTTATTCATTTAATTTTATACAATCTTAAGTTTTTGTAATTAATACACATTTCGAAATAATGACCAATTGGTTCATTAGATACTTTCATATTATTTTATCTTTTCTCAGTGTATTTACAAATTCATTCACGTCATTCTTGTTGAAAAATATTATCTATATCGTCGTGGATGCTATAGCATTCATTGTATATAACGGTTAAAATACGATGTTCTGACTACTCTTATAATATATGTCTAATTAGATTTCGGATATTACAACTAGTTTCAAAAATAATTGCCTGTATATTTTTGCAGCTCCCTAAAATTTTTTGCGTCCGCGAACGTGTTAACCAGTTCACCTCAGTGGTGCGTTGCGATTTTTACAATGGGTAAGAATATCAAACAGAGAATTTGTGTAAAATTTTGTATTTAAAACCAAATTTCTTGTGCGGAATCATTGCGAATATCGAAAAAGGCTTGCGGTGATTCAGTTTTATCAAAAACACAAGCCTACGCGTGGTACAAAGCCTTCAAAGACGATCGTTAAACTCATGCCTCGTGCTGTACGACTTTCGATCTCTTCAACTGATGAAAATATTAAAAAAGTGAAGGATGTGGTGCTTTAAAATCGTGTTAAAGGTGTTAGAGAGATGACAAGAGAGCTCGATATCTCTCGTGAGTACGTTCGAATGATTTTGGTGGATATTTTGTGTATGAAACGCGTTCTTGCTCAACCCGTTCCGATAAAACTGATTTATTTTCAAAAAATGCCGTAGAGAAGTCTCTTTGGTTCAAAAACGTAATGAATTGCATTAATCAACCACCGCATTCACCAGATTAGGTTTCGTGTGATTTTTTCTTGTTCCCCCAAACTGAAATTGCCGCTCCGTGGTACCCGTTTTCAGTTGATCGAGGACATAAAACAAAATTCGCTGAAGCAGCTGAAGGCCAAAAAGTATTAATAAAAAGTGCATAAGTGTATTACATTTGGTAGGCATTACTTTGAAGGCGACAAAATAAATATTGATGAATAATTAAGTATTTTATGTTTTATTTACATTTTTCGTGTACTTTTTTGTTCAAAAAAAATTATACTGTTGTTTCAAAAAAAAAACCTTTGAGGCTATTTTAGTGTCCGTAACTGTACATATGTACAAACATATACATATATACATACATAGGTATATACCACATGTACTTGCTGCAGTTATGGAAAATAATCGCCAGCTACACTGTTGAGTCCATTTAATTGCGTTTCTGTCATGTCAACACAAAAGCTGCTTTAATTTTTGTTTGGAGAACTCGTTAACAACACGCATAAATAAAAAATAAACACTGCAATGCGTTAAAATTGTATGTATTATACACATAAGAAAGCTAGATCATAAACAGAGCAATTATTAATTATCTCACGAAAATGCGTTTTTTAAATCATTTTGCGTTAAATGTAGACAATGCAAACACGTTTACTTCACTATAACTTTGTGTATCCAGATAGTATTTGCTATTGAGAAATGAGTTTGCGTAATTTGCGCAGAACCAATTTCCTACGCTGTTCAGAAGCTCATACTTTCCTGCCTCATATTTTTGAAAATTCAAAAACATAGATAATCTTGCTTTTGACATATGCTACCAACAGCTGGACAAGCTACTGCGTCAACAACAAGGCCAACAAGATACGCAACGACTAAGCGACAAGTCAACAACTTGCAATGCAAGTCACACTGCATTGCCGCAACGAATACATATGTATGTATACACACGCACAGTTTTCCACAAAAACAAACAGGTACCATGGGGTCATTGAACTAGCCATGGGTACTGAAACTGCATTTTGCACAACTTGCGGCCACTATGCACGTAGTACATACTAAGGCAACAGCTACCAGCACTTACCGCACTACGAAGGCGGTGCCAGTGTAACTGGTTGGAGTTGGGCGGGTAAGAAAAATGTAATTTCTGAGTTTAAGCGTAAAACTTATAAACAAACAACGTTATATTTATGATAACGTATATAAAAAAATCCTTTCATAAAATATGCATATAATACTTTTTGCACAAGAAACAGAAAACAGTTAACTTCGACTGCATTGAAGGCACAATAGAAAACATTGGTGCATTTTTCATAGCACAAAAGGGTATCAAAAGGTCTTGACAAAATCAAAGTAAAGTTCGACCGGCTTGTATGTCAGCCGTATGATATTGTTAAGCGCTTAGGACAATAATCGGTGCCAAATTTCGTGATATATGTATGTATGTATGTATCTCGTCAAATAAAAAAGTTTACCAGTAAAACTTGATTTTCATCGTGCAGTTCGTATGACAGCTATATGTTATAGACGCCCAATTTCTATAATAGTTTCGAAAATTGTAGCTTTGGCTTGGAAAATAATTTATGCCGAATTTGGTGAAGATATCTTGTTAAATAAATAAGTTTTTCATATCAGACATTGATTTGGATCGGTCAGTTTGTATGACAGCTATATGTTATAGTGCTCTGAACTGAACGATTGGCTCGAAGATTTTAGCGTCACCTTGGACAAAAATTTAAGTCAAATTTTGTGAATATATCTGGTGAAATAAACAAGATTTCCATACAAAAACATGATTTGGATCGATCGGTTTGCATGGCAGCTATATGCTATAGTGGTCAAATATCGAGGATATCTACAAATGAGCAGCTTTTTGGGTAGAAAAGTACGTGTGGGAAATTTCAGACGGATATCTCAAAAACTGAAGGACTAGTTCGCTTATAGCTCTTAAAGTTGAGCCCACTGACTACGATTTTCGGTAGTAAAATTTAATAATTTCGACTCGTTGTTGGATCCTATATCTTTCCATGATGAAATGGCAAACCTTACTAAAGAAAAATGTCAATGTGGGGGGAAAATATGGAAATATGGCGTTGTTTGCTATCCCTATCGGTCTTCCTTTGTAGTGCCCTATAGAAAAACCCTATATGCAGACAGACAGACAGAGGGGCATGGTTAAATCGACTTTGATCGTTACGCTGATTATTTAAATACTCGCAGTTATAGTATATTCGAAGTTATATTCTTTATTCTGGGTGTTACAAATTTTATATACCCTGTTCATTGGAAATAACCTTAGTTGGCATATCTTGACTTTGAAAAAGTTACGCCAAGTATTATAAGTAAGATTTGTTATATTATCCGAGCTTCTGGTAACGCGATTATTGTAAGCTTCATATGTAGCTACTCAAAAGTCACCACAAATTGGCAAAAAAAACCTGCATTTGACAGACGCCTTCATAATAGAACACAACAGTGCAATTCGTAGAAGGGAAACAATTGTGGTTTCCCATGAATATCAAGAAGTTCAATTGCATGGAATACTTGTATTTTGACATACAGTCAAGTCACGTTGCTTCCCTGTGTCTGTTCTTGTATGCTTACCTGTTGGCAACCTTTTCTAAACGTCACACAACCACGTGATCAAAGGATGTGAAACGACGCTTCTCTCAACTGTTGCAGAGAGTGTATGGTAAAGGTTTCCAGTCACGTGGCATGAGCATACTCGTAAGAAAATTGATTTTGGCGTAATGTCTGCATTCGGTCATGCAAACATCGAGAGATAAAAAGTGAAATCGAACAACTATGAATACTAAGCGCCATAAAATATGTTTGTGGTTAGAAAAAGATGATAACTTTAAGAATACTCCATAAAATAAATATTTGATTTGTTTTTCGTAGTGGGCTCACTGTGGGCAAAAAATAGTAACACTTTTTAATGAGAAAACAATTTCGTCGAAATATACAAATCTATCAAATTTCTGGTGCCGAAACGATCAGAATGTTGAAAACGCCTTTAGTGATAATTGTTTGTCGCGAGCAAGTGTTTTTGATTGGTACAAATTATTCAATGAGGGTTGAGAAAGCGTTAAAGATAAACCATGCCCAGGACGACCATTAACTTATGATCGATACGCCAACAAAATAAAGAAATTGCTGCTTGAGAATTCACGATTAACAGTCAGATATCTTACTGGCATCGATGGAATATTGGAAGAATTAGTGAAAACCATTTTCAAAGATCATTTGGGCCTAAAAAAATTGAAAGCACGATTGGTTCCAAAATAATTAAATTTTTCGAAAAAAGCATCGCGTTAACTTCTGTGAAACAATGCTTTCCGATTACCAGGATGTCATGAAACGTTTTATTACTTGCGATGAACCGTGGATCTATGCTTACGACCCAGACACAGACGATCAATCGGCTGAATATCGTGACAAAGATGAACCAAAGCCAAAAATCCACATCAAAGCAGATCAAAAATCAAGGCTATGTTCACAGTTTTCTTCGATTATCGAGTTGTGGTGCACTCCGAATTCCTACCGAACGGCCAAACTGTCAACAACGAATACTATTTGAGTGTTATGCGTCGTTTACGCGAAGTTATTCGTAAAAAGCGGCCGGAATTAAGGGCCGAAAGCTCTTGGTTTTTACACCACGATAATGCACCGTCGCATACTGCTATGATTCTTCGTGAGTTTTTCGCCAAATTTTCCACCAATATCGTGCCACAATCATCGTATTCACCTGAGATATGTACATACATCAAATTTTACTTAAGTTGCTATTGCTCGGATGGACTGACAGTACTCCGAAGTCTTTAACTTATGTACATACATATGTATGTTATTGAATATATACTTGTATGTGAAAATAATACTCGTGGTCACAGGTCAAACAAATTTTATTTTGCTATTTTCAACGAAGTGATACAAATTCCATCACCATCCCCATTTATGCAACACAATTCTTCCACAACAGTCACAGTGAAAAAAACCAGTTTTTGCAGAAAAAAGTTTCATACTCCATTTAATATTGTCGGTATAATATTTTTTCGTTACCCGCGGTTGATGTTAATTGTAATTCTCAACTGATTTGTAGAAACGCATGTATAAGCATTGAATTGCTTGCACAAACTGTCTTCCTTGTCATGGGGAGCATAATATCCAATGAGCGTTTAGTGAGGGTATTTATGCTGACAACCATACAAACATATACCCCGTGCGGCGAATTCTACACACTGTGTGGCTTCGCTCGTTCGGAATTTTTGGAAAGCCCTCTTACTTTATAGGGGGTTTAATAAATTAATTAATTGCTTTGTTTACAAATAAAACTATGTTCGCGTGTGTGTGTATGTGTCTGAGTGTGAGATGACGCTCGCGTGATAAGCGCATACCCATACTAACACTGAATAGAAATTAATTTAGCAAAAGTGATTGTACTGCGGTGACTAGGCCAATTTAAAAATGCTTAGTATCAGTTGTATTTCTTCTAATCCGCCATCAATGACGTGGACAAAATGGACATGCAGATTTTGCAAAAATTGTGCTTTTCATTTGAATTTCAAATTTCGTTCTATTTTATTTACTTTTGAATGGGTTTCATAAGCATTTATTTAGCGAACTCGAGGACGTACATATGTTTTATATGCAAAAATGCTGAGCAAAATAATAGAAGCATACCCCAAAAGACGAAAAGTGTATGGTGTTAGGGCAAAAGAAAAAATTTCAATGCAGCGTTCAGACGTGGACTCTTTTTGTTGCTCATTAAAGCCGGTTTAGGCCATCAAAACAGTCCCCGTGTGAATATAGTCCAAGAGAGTTTTGTATGGGGAAATCTTAAGGTTCATGCCAGAGTGTAAGCGAGAGGAGATACGGAGACTGAAGCGAAAATAGTTCAAGCGACGGTCGATGCTATAAGATGTCAGTTGCATTAAAATAAAGCGCGCAGAATTGTTAAAATCACCTTCGGGTTTGGCAGAAACAGGCTTCCAAAGAAGTATAGTTCGACTAAAAATGTCCTGGTATATTTACAAAGTTATTTTATAATGGAATAAGTGGCATCCGTGCAACTTTTCTTCCACTGCAAAGTTGCATTTTATGTTTTAGAAAATTTCCAAATATGACATGGAGACAAACACCTATTATTTTGTACAGATGTGTACATATGCATACATATAGGAATTTTGATTGTGTATTTGCAACGTGCAACGTGACTTCAATTGAAACCAATTGGCATTGCACAACAAGTCGCTGTACAATATGGTGGGAGTAGAAACAGTAATAAACAAAACAAAAGGAAAATTTGTCAAAAAATTATTATATATTATTTCAAAGAGTTTGAGAGTTCGCATTTATTTTATAAAAGGCGATAACAAATTTTATTATATCGAATAATTTTTCTAATTTTTTTTAAATTTTAAGGACGCTATCTCCCCATATGATTGTACTGTTCAAAACTACTAAAAGAATTACGCCAGAGGCATTAAATTTTACCTCCGAGATGGTATGAGAGGGCTTCTGAAAATTGGACGACGGGCGTGGCACCGCCCACTTTTTGGTGAAATCCTATATCTCGGGACCTCACTAACCGATTTCGACAAAATTTGGCACGCAGCATTATTTCTGCATTGGTTTTCTAGTACAGAATTGTTAGGTTTCTAGTACAGAAATCAAGAAGCAATTAATATAACGGGATAAAACTTTGAACGAATAATGTCTTTAGTGTGTGCCATCTTATGACCAAACATTTTTACAATCCAATAGAAACTATTCAAGCCCTTAGGTACCGAATATATAGGTACCGAATACCGGTACCGGTACCTATAGCTGACTTTTGATCGAAAATGTCGGTCAATGTGAGATATTTATAACTAAAATTAAGGAATAATCCTTATCTTATGATGGCATGCCCGTGTGTTAAAAATGGGTTGAATCGGATCAAATACTTCCCTCAGCCCCCATATACTTAATATAAAGATTTTCGAACTTCGGCCAGACTTTGTACCGCATATATCGGCCAATATGTGAGTTATCCCAATGAAATTAAGAGAACGTGCTTTATTCATAACTGTGTATCTTTGTTCATAAAAGAAATAAATTTGAGCGAAATCTTGGCTTAGCTACCTACTACATATATACATAACTAATATCAGGATTTTCTAACTTCCGGCTGACTTCACTCTATATAAATGGTTTTACACCTAAAGATCTTTCCTTGGCTTTTATTCTTGCAAGTTCCAAGAATATAGAATGTTCGGTTGCACCCAAACTTAGCCCTTCCTTAGTTTTTGTTAATGTATTTTTTTTGTTCTCACAATTTACTTCGACGTCGTCAACTTATCTCGTATTGTTCTTTGTGCATTTTATTGACAAAGAGAAGCGATAAACGTGCCACATACGCGAATATTCGCAAAATAAATATTTATGGAAATAAGAAAAAAGCAAGAACGCTCGTTATTTAATTTAGCGACGGAGAACGACTGCACATGAACAGGGATGTCAGAACCGTAAAAATTGGAATATGTTGTATATATTTTTATGTCGTCATTCAAATCTGTTTTGTTATGAATGTAAGCATGAATGCAAATGA